>NC_058522.1:343115028-343740028 GCF_904849725.1 Hordeum vulgare subsp. vulgare | reverse complement strand
TAATACATGAGTGTGAACCATGGACATAGCATATGGATGGAATAGAGTGTGGCGATAGAGATCAAAAGGAATAGAAGTGGAAAAGAATGTCCCGCATCAACTAGGCGGATCAACAGGCTATGGAGATGCCCATCAATCAATATCAATGCGAGGAGTAGGGATTGCATGCAATGGATCCACTAGAGCTATAAGTGTATGAAAACTCAATGAAAGCTAAGTGGGCGTGCATCCAACTTTATTTCTCATAAAGACCTCATTCATTTGGCGTGGCCATCATCGGAATATACAAGCCAAGTTTTATAATGAAAAGTTCCCACTTGTATATGAAAATGACAACTCATGAGACTCTCTATATGAAGAACACGGTGTTCTCTATTAGCACAAGTGTGGAAAAAGAAGTAGCTGCACCGCCCCTTCTCTCTTTTTCTCTTTTTTTGTCTGGATTCTCATACCGACTTGTGGGGGAATCATAGTGTCCATCATCCTTTCCTCACTTAAACAATGCTCTAATAATGATGAAAATCACAGTTTTATCTACTTACAACTCGATATAACAACTCAATGATAATGAAAGAATGACTCTATATGGATGCCTCTAGAAGTGTACTAGGATGTGCAATGATCTAGAGTAGTGATACGTCTCTAACATATCAATAATTTATGAAGTATTCATGCCATATTTTCCTATGTTTACAATACTTTTATATGGTTTTGATGCACTTAATATGAATTATTTAGAACTAACCTAGACTGATGATGTTTTCAGCAGAATTACCGTGATGATGTTCTTTGTGCAAAAAATAAAAGTTCTCGGAATCGCCCGAATATTTTTTATGGATTTTCTTGGGAAAATAAGAAATACCAGAGTGAAGAACCATTCAGGAGATGGGGGCACTTGTGGGACACGAGGAAACATGGCGCGACCACCCCCTGGTCGCGCCTTATTGTGTGGTGGGGCCTATGTGGCTCCGTTTGGTGTAATTCAAATGCTAAAAATTACTATATATATAGAAACCTCCAAAAGTTAACCTAGAACTTCTGTTTCGCCGCCACAACTCTCTATATCGACGAAAAACCCATCTGGAGCCTTTGCAGTACCCTGCCAGAGAGGGGAAATAATCACCGGTAGCCATCTTTATCATCTCGGCGGAGGCTATGTTGAGAAGTGAGTAGTTCACCCTCTGGGTTGTCTGTATTTACCAGTAGCTATGTGGTTGATCTCTCTCTCTCTTTCGTGTTCTTGAGATGTCATGATCTTCATGTGTCACATGCTTTGTTAATATAGTTGGATCGTAAGGTGTTCTTCCCTTGCTATCTTGTTGTGATTAATTGGATCTTTTCCTTTGATATCTCATTATGTTGGACTGAATATTTTGGGCTTTAGAACACTTGATGTATGTCTTGAATGTCGATACATGTGGTGACAATGTGGTATTCTATTGATCCACTTAATATATGTTATGGCGTCAACTTGTGGATTCCGATGACCATGGGGATCTATGGATAGGGGTTGATTGCATGTTTTCATCCTACGTTCTCCAATAGAAATCTCATGGTATTCTTCGAAATTCTTTGTGTTGGATTGGATATGGTGAATATTAAATTGTTTGATGCATGCCGAATAATTAACCCACGGATACTTGAGGTGACATTGGAGTATCAAGGTGACATTAGGGTTGGTTGACATGTATCATGGGTTTTATTCTAGTACGAACACTAGGGCTGTTTGCGACACTTATAGGAATAGCACAAAATATTGATCGGAAATAATAACTTTGAGGTGGTTCTACTACCTACAACAATTTCATCTTATGTTCTTCGTTGGATATGAACATTGGAGTGATTCTTTGTTGCACGTTGAGGGGTGATCATATGATTCTACTATGTTAGCATTGTTGAGAGATTACACTAGTGAAAGTATGAACCCTAGGCCTTATTTCCAAGCATTTATACAATGTTTTGCTCGTTATTTTCCACATGCTACCTCGCTGTTTTTATATTTTCAGATTACAAAAATCTATATGTACTATCCATACTACATTAGTATGACCATCTCTTCGCCGAACTAGTGCACCTATACAATTGACCATTGTATTGTGTGTGATGGGGACACAAGAGATTTCTTGCATTTGATTGCAGGGTTGTTTGAGAGATACCATCATCATCCTACACATCCCACGGATTGACAAACCTTCTGTCATCCACGTGAGGGAAATTTGATGTTGTCCTACAAAACTATGCACTTGGCGGCCCAACAACGTCTAAAAGAACAAAGTTGTGTAGTAGACATCAAGCTCTTTTCTGGCGTCGTTGCCGGGGAGGTGAGTGCTTGAAGGTATATATTTAGATCTTATAATTAATTCTTTTATTTTCTTGCCTTTCACTAGTTTTGTTCTACAAAATAAAACTACAAAAAATGGAATTTAGGTTTCCTCAATTTCTTTGCCTTTTTAATGTCTTTTGTGAAAATGATGGTTCGGAAAATTGTGCTCAATTGTTAGCGGAAGAAGTTATAAAATGCTTAATGTGAATTATTTTAGTGATGAGCATGATAGTAATATTGTTAGTATGAATTATCTCAATATCCATGATGTTAATTATATGCAAAGCCATAAGCTTGGGTACGCTATGTTTGGTTAAGATGATATTTTTAGTCCCCTAAGTTTTGATGAGCAAATTTATTATGATGAAAGCATGCCTCCTATTTATGATGATTGTATTGTTGAAAGTGGGTTTCAAAGAGTGTCCGTTCTGGGTACCAATGATCCCACTATTTTGGAGGGTGTTTAATATTATTGTAGTAGTTATAAAAGTGTATTTTGATAGGTCATGACTTTATTTAGTGATGAGTTCACTATTTTGGAAGAGGTTTCAGTTGACCATGAAAGCAAAGTTTCTATCTACGATGATAATAGAGATGACATGTATGCTATAAGGAATAATGATAACAATCAAACTTTTCATCATGATTTTAATTCTCATTTCGAGTATATCAACCAAGTATCTCATGATAGTTAATTTGTTGAGTTTGCTCCCATTACTTTGAATGAGAAGGATTTTGCTTGTGTGGGTAGTAACAGAAGTTATATGGATGCGGATATGAAGATAATGCTTTATGTGATAGTTATATTATTGAATTACTTTATGATTCTAGTGATAATTATTATGAGGGAGGAACATATGCTTGTAGGAATTCCAATAATATCAAGTTATCTCTCTACGTGTTGAAAATCTTGAAGTTATACTTGTTTTGCCTTCCTATGCTAGTTGATTCTTGCTTCCATGAATTGTTTGCTCACAAAATCCCTATGCAGAGGAAAAGGGTTGGACTTGAATGTGCTTTTCATATACTTCATGATGCTGCCATTGTGTTTCAATTCATTACTTTTATGTGAACATCATTGAAATCGGCATGCCTAGCTAAAAGGCATTAAAGAAAAGCGCTTGCTGGGAGACAACCCAACATTTTTCCTTTCTATTTTTTTGTGTTCAGATGATTAAGCTAATGTAGTAATTTTGTTTTGTGTCTTTTATTTCAATAAGGTGCCAAGTAAAACCTTTGGGATAGTGTGGATACTTGAGTGTTTGATTCTGTGCACAAACAAAAACTTCTACATCCAATGTAGAATTTCTATGATTTTATTGGATATTCAAAAAAATCTGATTTTTTCTAAAAAGTTTTTATATGAAAATTCTCTGCATTTTCCTAGGTTTTCAGAATTTTTAGAGTCAGGGAAGTATGGTGTTCATTCAGATCTTCCCACATTGGTCTGTTTTTGACAGATTCTGTTTTGCATGCATAGTTTTCTTGTTTTAGTGCTTCCATAGCTTATATTGAGTGAGATAAATTATGAGAATGATATAATACAGTAGGTATTATGTGAGCACAATTATGAATCTTGTCTTGGCAGTACCTAAGTGAATGATCTATCTTTATTATACTAACCCATCTCACGAAGTTCCATTAAGTTTTGTGTGATTGAAGTTTTCAAGTTGTGGGTGAGGTATCGATATGAGGTGATAAGGATCAGCAATAACCTAAGCTTCGGGATTCCCAAGGCGCCCGCAAGGTAATATCCAAGGTAAACTTAAGCGTCTAAGATTGGGGATGCCCCGAAAGGCATCCCCTCTTTCGTCTCCAACAGTATCGGTATATGATACGTCTCAAACGTATCTATAATTTTTCATGGTTTCATGTTGTTATCTTGTATTCTTTGGTTGTTTTATGTACCTTTTATATCTTTTTTGGGACTAACTTATTAATTAAGTGCCAAGTGTCAGTTCCTGTTTTTTCCGTGTTTTTGACTCTTTTCAGATCTGATTTTGGAACGGAGTCCAAACGGAAGAAAAACCCCGAAATGATTTTTTCCTGAACGGAAGAAGACCAGGGGGCCTTTGGGCTAGGCTAGGTGGGATCCAAGGAGCCCACAAGCCCCCACTCCGCCACCAGGGGGAGGCGGCGGTGGGCAGGCTTGTGGCATCGCTGGCCGCCCCCTGACCTAGGTCTTTGGCCTATAAATTCCCAAATATTCCGCAAAAAATCAGGGGAGCCTCGAAAATACTTTTCTGCCGCCGCAAGCTTCCGTTTCCGCAAGATCTCATGTGGAGACCCTTCCCGGCGCCATGCCGGAGGGGACTTTGGAGTTGGAGGGCTTATTCATCATCATCATCGCCCCTCCAATGACTCGTGAGTAGTTCACTTCAGACCTACGGGTCCGTAGTTAGTAGATAGATGGCTTCTTCTCTCTCTTGGATCTTCAATACAAAGTTCTCCATGATCTTCATGGAGATCTATCCGATGTAATCTTCTTTGGCGATGTGTTTGTTGAGATCCGATGAATTGTGGATTTGTGATCAGATTATCTATGATATATATTTGAGTCTTTGCTGATTTCTTATATGCATGATTTGATATCCTTGTAAGTCTCTCCGAGTCTTGGGTTTTGTTTGGCCAACTAGATCTATGATTCTTGCAATGGGAGAAGTGCTTGGTTTTGGGTTCTACCATGTGGTGACCTTTCCTAGTGACAGTAGGGGCAGCAAGGCACACATCAAGTAGTTGCCATCAAGAGTAAAAGGATGGGGTTTTTATCATTGGTTTGAAATTATCCCTCTACATCATGTCATCTTGCTTAAGGCGTTACTCTGTTCTTATGGACTTAATACACTAAATGCATGCTGGATAGCGGTCGACGTGTGGAGTAATAGTAGTAGATGCAGAAAGTATCGGTCTACTTGTTTTGGACGTGATGCCTATAGATATAATCATTGCATAGATATCGTCATGACTTTGCGTGGTTCTATCAATTGCTCGACGGTAATTTGTTCACCCATCGTCTACTTGTTTTCATGAGAGAAGCCACTAGTAAACACTACGGCCCCCGGGTCTATTCACATCCATCGTTTACACCTCCGCTTTTACTTTGCTTTGTTACTTTGTTGCTTTCAGTTCTCACTTGGCAAACAATCTATAAGGGATTGACAACCCCTTCATAGTGTTGGATGCAAGCTTTTGTGTTTGTGCGGGATCTTGAGATACTCCTCCGCCGGATTGATACCTTGGTTCTCAAACTGAGGGAAATACTTACCGTCGCTGAGCTACATCATCCTTTCCGCTTCGAGGGAACACCAATGCAAGGCTCCAAGGCCACGGGGGGGGGGGGAATCCTTTGCATACTTGCCTAGGAAGTGCCTTAAGGCGTAGCCGCAGCTGAAGGATTCCTGGTGCCGTCGACACAACTATTTCTCGCGCCGTTGCAAGGGATACGCAGCAAACATCAGTATACCTTACTTAGAGATATGTTTTTATTTGTCACATGATATGTGTCTTTCTTGGAGTGTCATTTTATTTTGTTGTTATATGGTAGATGTTATTTATAATCTTGTTTTTCGATAAAAAGTTCCAAGAATTGTCTTTAGAATGCTTGAATTGCATGTGTGATGTGTGTTGTACAAAAACAAAAACTTTTGCCGTAGTATTTTAATTATCATATTTTAGTGGAACCTGGAAAGTTTATGATTTTTTATGAAATACTTTCATACAAATTATTTATGATTTCCTAAATTTTCATAATGTTTGGAGATACATAAGTACACTATTTAAATAGATTTCTATAGAGTGTTCTGTTTGGACCGATTGCTGCCATAGTTTTGTTATCTACTTATCCTATAGTTTTCATGGCTTATATTAGTATATATAAAGTGCGGAAATGATAGTAAACAGTAAATAATGGTTGAAAATTATTATGAAACTTGCCTTGGAAGTACATGAAGTGTTCATTTATTCTCTTTGTACTAACCGATCTCACGAGTTCCTTTCATTTGTGTGGATGAAGTTTTTGAGACTAAGGTGAAACCGGGATATGAGAGGATTGGATGAGATACTAAAGCTCAAGCTTGGGGGTGCCCAAGACACCCCAAGTCAATATTACAAGAATTTCAAAACATATAAGCTTGGGGATGCTACGCATTCCACCTCTCTTCATCAACAACTATCGATTAGCCTATGTTGATCCTAAGTTTTTATTTGTCCACATGATATGTGCTATTGTTGGAGTGCATTTTTGTTTAGTTCGACATTTGAAATAAATATCATATCTGAAAATCTTCATTGAGAGAGTCGTCATATAGCTACTTAATTGTTCGACTACTCATTGTTCTTCACTTATACCTTTTGAAAGTAGTTTGATGTTTACTCATGTACTTCACTATATCCTAACAGTAAATTGGGAATGAATCAAATATAATAATTCTGAAATTATCAGTGTGCTATATCCTTAGTAGCAGTTTCACATTTGGTTCAGAAAGTAAAATCTATTGAAGTTTGATAACCACAATATTGGGCATATATACAAGCAATTCATGAATGATTAATACAAGAAAGAGAACTTTCACATACAAATATATTATCTTGGACATATTTTATGATTGTGAATGTCCATTAATTATTTTAAAACTTTATCAAGTAGTTGATGTTGGACAAGGAAGACAGTATAATGGTTATGTTTGGTTATATTTGCATAGAAGTTATATTGTTATGGATCCTCCAACATGTGGTGCTTGTTTAGAACCTTTTGTTAGCCAAAACTTCGTACTAAGTAGAGATACTAATTTTGCATCCTAATCCTTGAGCCAAGTTTCTTCCATGAGAGTCCACCATACCTACCTATATATGGTATTTCACTGCCATTTCGAGTAAATTTGTATGTGCCACCTCCAAATCCTTCAAATAAACATCTGTTTTGTGTGCTCGTACCACTCATAGAGCGACCGGGGTGGTCAATACCTTCCATGCTAAGTGGGTTGTTCTCAAGATGAGTGTTTATTCACTTGTCATTGCATGAGAGAGGTTGGTAAAAAGGATGACTAATCATGCATAATACAATAATAAATAAAGAAGAACCCCCCTAGAAAATTGATTGTTTGGAGAGCACCCGTGGTACAGCTAGCCATGGAATGTGTTTGAATGGTGGAGGGGGAGTAAATTTTCAATTCTGTTTGGGAACTGCCAATAATGTGAATAGCATGGAAGATATTGAAATCGCTTTTTGTAACATTGACAACAAAAGCACACCACCCAAAATATTTTCATCTCCGTGTTAAACAATGAGCTCTAGCACCCACACAAATCCCTGATTTCCTGTGCGAAGGGAAAATCTATTTACTTTTATGTTATTTACATTTAATATTGAGTAAACTTCCTATTACAACCCCAATCTATTAATTAGCAAGCACCATGTAGAGGGAAATATCTAAACACATATATCGAGTCAAATATATTTGATCATGATTCATTATTGTTAACAATCATCTTCATGGTAAGTGCGTTGGGAGGCGAAACATTAAGCCTCTATGTTTATGTGTGTTCGCTGGATGTTGTTTATTCTAAAAATATGCTTTGAGTATTAGCAGTCATAGAAGACTATATGATAATTGAGTATGTGGAGCTCTTACTTAGACTTGATGATGCATTGAAATTGTTTGACAACTAAGAACATGTGTTGTTAAGTTTCAAGAGAATGCATTATTTGAAACATGACATGTGAAGTGATTGCGACTCTATCATGATGATTTTTATGAGAAAAACTTGCTGGTTATGATGCTAGCAAAGTGACTGAAATTATCAATGATCAAAACTACTCACTATGATAGAATTCACACTTCATAAATTTCTTCTTTTATCATTTACCATGTCAAGGATGAGTAGAAATTATGCTTGGGGATGCTGATACGTCTCCAAGGTATCGATAATTTATGAAGTATTAATTACATATTTACCTATGTTTACATTACTTTTATATGGTTTTCATGCACTTCATATGATTTATTTAGAACTAACCCGAACTAACGTTGTTTTTAGTATAATTACCTTGGTGTTGTTTTTTGTGCAGAAAATAGAAGTTCTCGGAATTACCCAGAACTTTTTTATGATTATTTCTAGGAAAATAAGAAATACGAAGCGAAGAACCGCCGGAGGGGAGCCACCTGTGGGCCATGAGGCAATAGGGCGCGACCACTCCCCTTGGTCGCACCCTGTTGTGTGGTGGGGCCCACGTGGCTTCGTTTGGCGTAATTAATTCCAACATTGAAAATTCCTATATATACACAAACCTCCAAAATTTAACCTAGAACTTCCATTCCGTTGCTGCAAATCTTTGTATCGAAGAAAAAACCATCTGGAGCCCTTCAAATACCCTGCAAGAGAGGGGAAATCATCATTGGTGGCCATCTTCATCATCCTGACGGAGGCCATGACGAGGAGGAAGTAGTTCACCCTCGGGACTGAAGGTATGTACTAGTAGCTATGTTTTTGATCTCTATCTCTCTCTCTCTCGTGTTCTTGAGATGTCACGATCTTGATGTATCACGCTTTGTAATATAGTTGGATCATATGGTCTTCTTCCCTTGCTATCTTGTTGTTATGAATTGAATCTTTTCCTTTGAGATCTCGTTACGTTGGATTGAATATTTTGGGTTTGAGAACACTTGATATATGTCTTTCATGTGGATACCCATGGTGACAATGCAGTATTCTATTGATTCACTTGATGTATGTTATGGCGTCAACTTGCGGATTCCGGTGACCTTGGGGATCTATGCATAGTGGTTGATTGCACGTTTTCATCCTACGTTCTCTGATAGAAATCTTGTTGTACTCTTTGAAGTTCTTTGTGTTGGATTGAATATGGTGAATCTTAAATTGTTTGAAGCATGTCGAATAATTACCCACGGATACTTGAGGTGACATTGGAGTATCTAGGTGACATTAGGGTAGAATGATATGTATCATGGGTGTTATTGTAGTACAAACTCTAGGGCTATTTGTGACACTTATATGAATAGCCCAAAAGATTAATCGGAAAGAACAATTTTTAGGTGGTTCTACTACCTACAACAATTTCATATGTTCTCCGCTAGATATGAGCTTTAGAAATATTCTTTATTGCATGTTGATGGATGATCATATGATTCTACTATGTTAGCATTGTTGAGAGATTACACTAGTGAAAGTATGAACCCTAGGCCTTATTTCAAGAATTTATACAAAGTTTTTCTCTCTCTTTTCCACTTGCTACCTTGCTGTTTTTATATTTTCAGATTACAAAGACCTATATGTACTATCTATACTACACTTGTATCAGCATCTCTTCGCCAAACTGGTGCACCTATACAATTTACCATTGTATTGAGTGTGTTGGGGACACAAGAGATTTCTTGTATTTGATTGCAGGGTTGTTTGAGAGAGACCATCTTCATCCTACACCTCCCATGGATTGTTAAACCTTGCTTCATCCACTTGAGAGAAATTTGCTGCTATCCTACAAAACTCTGCACTTGGAGCTCAATAACTTCTACAAGAATAAAGTTGCATAGTAGACATCAAGTAGCATGTAGGTAATGATGAATGGTAGCTTTGCCACAAATACTATGTCAGCTACATTATTATACAAAGCAATATGATCATGAACCCACAAGTCATTTGATGTAAGGGTGGAAGTTTCATGGCAATATATCTCAGAATGGCTATGGAAACACCATAATAGGTAGGTACGGTGGCTGTTTTGAGGAAGATATAAGGTGTGTTATGTGTGACACAGAGTATCATATCACGGGGTTTGGACTTACCGGTGAAGGTTGCATCGATCCTCGAGGTGAGAATCGGCAATGCACGGTATCGAAGAGGCTAGCAAGTATGGAAAGGTGAGCGTGCGTACATCCATGGATTCATATTAGTCTTAAAGAACTCAGATACTTATTTCAAAACCTTATTCGCTCTATTGAAGCAAAGTACTACCGCATGCCCCTGGGTGGTGGTGGTGGTAGGAGTTAACCATCGCATGCCCCCAACCTGAACAACACTAGGGTCTTAACAAAGAATAAGAATGCTCACACATCATCACCATGCCATAACCAATATTTAGAGGAACGACAAGTAACTTTAATTATAGATATTTCTACTATCCAACAACCATGTAATCATGCCCTTTCATATTGCTACATAAATATCATTAACCCATAATTTCTCTTTTGTGTGCTACATGAAAGTTTCTATTATATCCTCCTTGAATACCTGTCATTTTTGGACTAGTCTTATAACCAATGCAAATTACCATTACTGTAACACCCCGGACACACCTGCCAACACGCTTAACCTGAGAGTTCTGTTCGAATGGGCTCCTGGAAAAGAAGGAGTTCCTTATTGATATGAGTAGTCTATCATCCCTAATAAGCCAGGTCATCACATACACCACCACTCATAGGAACCGACGTCCTCGTCTGGCCACAGGAGCGTTCCCTCTTGGCACAAACGTCTGTGCATCCAGTCCAGTACATGTGCCATGATGTGTGCCACGACGGGTCACAAACGTCATGAACAACATGACCACACATCTGTCCGCAAACATCCGTGTAACTACGAGGGTCGGTTGTGATACCAACTTGTAACACCCCGGACACACCCACCGGCGGTCGTTACTCCTAGCGCGATCTAGACTGGCCGCACATATCAATACTAGTCTTTTCTACGCACTTCGTCCTCACTCATGCGCACCCGGGACCAACTCCCCGGTTGGTCACCCATCCTAAAACTACTCCAAGCCGAGCATGCTTAACCTGGGAGTTCTGTTTGAATGGGCTCCCAGAAAAGAAGGAATTCCTTATTGATATGAGTAGTCTATCATCCCTAATAAGCCAGGCCATGACAGTTACTCCCTATGAGAGTCTCAAACAAATATAAGTGAACAACGAGAGTGCAATTATTTCTATAAAATCTACACGCCGTCGTGCTCTAAAATATATAAATGAAGCGCTAGAGCACCTGGTTAGCTCAAAAGATATAAGTGAAGCGCACAAAGTATTTTAGCAAATCATGATGAACATGTGTCTCTCTTAAATAGGTGTGTCCAGCAAACAACTATTGTGTAAAACTAAAACAAAAGTAAACTATAATACACGACGCTCTAAGCAAACCACATATCATGTGATGAATAAAAATATAGCTCCAAGTGACATACTAATGGAATGGATATGAAAGAGGGGATGCCTTCCGGGGCAAGATGGCATGATGTAGACAAAATAAACTCAAACAATATGAATAAAACACATCTTTTTATCCTTAGTATATCAATACAAATACCTGTTAAGTCTCCTTCTGTCACTAGGATTGAGCACGACAAGATTGAACGCATCACAAGGCACCACACCCACCGAAGATAAATCAATCTAGTTGGCCAAACCAAATTGATAGATCAGAGAGAAATATGAATCAATAATAATTATGCTTAAAATAATTCAGAAAATACTTAATTAATATTCATGAATAATCTGATCATAAACCCATAATTCATCGGATCCCAACAAACACATCACAAGCAATATTACATCGAATAGATCACCGCGGGAATCGTGGTGACCTTTGTATTGAAGATCATAAAGAGAGAGAGAGAGAGAGAGACACACACACACACAGAGAGAGAGAGAGAAAGAGAGATATCCATCTAGTACTAGCTATGGACTCATAAGTGTGTGGTAGACTACTCACACAACATCATGGGAGAAGCAAGGTTGATGTAGAGGCCCTCCCTGATCGACCCCCTCCGACAGGGCACTAGATAATGGGTCGAGATGGGATCAGGGACGAACAAAAGATTGCAGTGGAGGAAAAAGTATTTTGAGTGGCTCTCTAGTGTTTTTTTTATTTTCGAGAATTTCTAGAGGCGGATTTAGGGTAAACTGAGCCACGAGGTGGTCCCAAGGCATCTCGGTGCGCCCTGTTGCCTTGGCACTACCTCGTGCGGCGTTCGACCTCTCTCCAAAGCTTTCAAGTCTTATTTTTCTCCAGGAAAAATTATCAAAAAGTTTCGTGGCATTTGGACTTCATTTGGTACTAATTTCCTGAGAAGCCGAAAACACGCAGAAAACAACAACATGCACTAGGTATTGTATTAATAGGTTAGTTCCCAAAAATGATATAAAACAACATATAAATCTATACAAAGTATCCAAGAATGATAATATAATAGCATGGAACAATAGAAAATGATAGATACGTTGGATACGTATCACCTCGCAATACTTAATGGCTAGTCTTGATAGGCAAGTAACACAAATAGGCTAGAGGTGACAATGGAATGGCAAGGGAATATATGAGAGTGTCGTTGCAGTTACTGTCCTTTCTTATGGTGAAGTGTCAATGATGAGTTGGTTGGCAATGATTCCGGGCGATGATGAGTGGTGATTATGATGATGAACAACTCATAATTAGCCAAACCACCTTAGGAAACGGAAAATCCATGGCTCAAAATCTCAAATGGAAAAAGGTTGCAGAAATAATTGCGGTGGTTGCAGAAGAAAGTGATGGAAATCGACAAAAACAGCCAAGATAGGGGCAAAGCTGCTGAAGTGGCTGCGACGGGCCGGATGTACGAGGTGGTGGTGGGGGTGGGGGAGGTGGATGTCCAAGGGTCTGACCGGATGTCCGGGCAGCCCGATCCAAATCAGATCTCACGAATTATGGGGATGAACACGAGTTTTTTTTGGCAAAATTGGGACAAATTTGTGGATGGAAATGATGGGGAATATCTAGATCCACGTGTAACACTTTGAATCCACATATCAAAATCAACAAAATCTCGTCAAAACCAACAAATCCAAGAAATTTTGGTATGGCTATTTTTGTGGAGATTTTCGAAATTAGGTCGAAACAAACGGAAATTGTCTACCAAATGGGGGGAGACTCCAAGATGTGAATCAACATGGCTCTTCATACCAACAAGATACGGGGCAAACCCGAGGGTGTCGATCTTTTCACACTTGGAGGGGAAAAGGAGAGAAAAAAGAAAACACTCAAGACAATCCCCGCTCACACATCTGCTAAAACCATGAACCACAAGAGGATACAATGATTCAAATTCCACATGTGATACAAGTAAAGATGATAATTCTTCCCAGTCAAATAGATGGGGCCTTGAATCCTAGGAGGGTCTTCCTTATGATAAGGGGCCTTGCTATCCTCTTAGATATTCTCACATAGAGGGAATCTCCATGGAGAAGGAGGAAGTAGAAGGAGAAATACTCAACTAATTCAATAGCTAAACATATTCTAACCCTAGATGGAGGATGATGGGTACTTTATATAGTCCTAAGCGAGATAGGAGGGAGAGAGGAAATACATGGGCCTTTGGCCCGCATATAACCACGTGATACGTCTCAAACGTATCTATAATTTTTGATGGTTTCACGCTATTATCTTGTCTTCTTTGTATGTTTTATGTACCTTTTTATATCTTATTTGGGGACTAACATATTGATTCAGTGCCAAGTGCCAGTTCCTTTTTTCGTGTTTTTGACTCTTTTCATATCTGATTTTGGAACGGAGTCCAAACGGAATAAAATCCCCGAAATGATTTTTTCCCGAACGGAAGAAGACGAGGGAGCCTTTGGGCCAAGCTAGGTGGGCCCCAGGGAGCCCACAAGCTTGCACCACGCCACTAGGGGGAGGCGGCGGTGGGCAAGCTTGTGGCTTCCCTAGCCGCCTCCTGACCTAGGTTTTGCACCTATATATTCCCAAATATTCCGCAAAAAATCAAGGGAGCCTCGAAAATACTTTTCCACCGCCGCAAGCTTCAATTTCCGCGAGATCTCATCTCGAGACCCTTCCCGGCGCCCTGCCAGAGGGGACTTTGGAGCTGGAGGGCTTGTTCATCATCATCGCCCCTCCAATGACTCGTGAGTAGTTCACTTCAGACCTACGGGTTCGTAGTTAGTAGCTAGATGGCTTCTTCTCTCTCTTGGATCTTCAATACAAAGTTCTCCATGATCTGCATGGAGATCTATCCGATGTAATCTTCTTTGGCGGTGTGTTTGTCGAGATCCGATGAATTGTGGGCTTGTGATCAGATTATCTATGATATATATTTGAGTCTTTGCTGATTTCTTATATGCATGATTTGATATCCTTGTAAGTATCTCTGAGTCTTGTTTTTTTTTTGGCCAACTAGATCTATGATTCTTGCAATGGAGAAATGCTTGGTTTTGGGTTCTGCCATGTGGTGGCCTTTCCTAGTGACACTAGGGGCAGCAAGGCACACATCAAGCAGTTGCCATCAAGGGTAAAAAGATGGGGGTTTTATCATTGGTTTGAGATTATCCCTCTACATGATGTCATCTTGCTTAAGGCGTTACTCTGTTCTTATGGACTTAATACACTAGATGCATGCTGGATAGCGGTCGATGTGTGGAGTAATAGTAGTAGATGCAGAAAGTATCGGTCTACTTGTTTCAAACGTGATGCCTATACAAATAATCATTGCATAGATATCGTCACGACTCTGAACTGTTCGGTCAATTGCTCGACAGTAATTTGTTCACCCACCGTCTACTTGCTTTCATGAGAGAAGCCACTAGTAAACACTACGGCCCCCGGGTCTATTCACATCGATCGTTTACATCTCCGCTTTTACTTTGCTTTGTTACTTTGTTGCTTTCAGTTCTCACTTGGCAAACAATCTATAAGGGATTCACAACCCCTTCATAGTGTTGGCTGCAAGCCTTTGTGTTTGTGCAGGATCTTGAGATACCCTTCCGCCGGATTGATACCTTGGTCCTCAAACTGAGGGAAATACTTACCATCGATGTGCTACATCACCCTTTCCGCTTCGAGGGAACACCAACGTAAGGCTCCAAGGTCGCGAGGGAAATCCTTTGCATACTTGGCTAGGAAGTCCCTTAAGGCGTAGCCGCAGCTGAAGGATTCCTGGTGCCGTTGCTGAGGAGTATCAAGCAACACTCCTATTTATGGCGCCGTTGGAAGGTCTTTCGTTGCAGTAGCAGAAGTATTTCTGGCGCCGTTGCCGGGGATACACAGCAAACATCAGAAGTATTTTTGGCGCCGTTGCCGGCGATACACAGCAAACATCAGAAGTATTTCTGGCGTCGTTGCCGGGGAGGAGAAATCAAGATCTATCCAAGTAGGTCTCCCAAACTCTTCTCTTGCATTTACTTTTGTTGCCAGTTGCCTCTCGTTTTCCTCTCCCCCACTTCACATTTGCCGTTTTCATTCGCCTTTCGCCTTCGCCCTTTTCTCTCGGTTGCTTTCTGTTCTCTTGTGTGCCATGTGCCCTCAATATGCTTGCATCTTCGCTTGCTGAAAATCTAGTGATATGGATCCTCATTGACTTGCTAGTCTCTTTAAGAGACCCACTCGTGTGGCACAAATTGCTATTGAGTTGAGGGAAATTGTCTATTCCTTTGGAGTTTTGCGTAAGATGCGTCAATCTGAAAATTGTGAGGAAGAAATTCATGAAGTGATTCATGAGGGCTCCTTGGATGAAAAGCATGATTGCAATGATTTCACTATAAATCCTATTAGTGACAATCATGCTAAAAATATGCAAAACCCTAAGCTTGGGGATGCTAGTTTTTCTTTGTCCACTACTTGTTGCAATAATCATGATTGGGGTGATGATCTTTCTTATGATCTTGAAAATTTGTTCAAACCTCATGATGAATATGATATTTGCAATAACACTGAAAGTGGGTTTGGAGAAGTCATGACTTTAGTTGATGATAATCCCACTATTTTTGAAGAGCGTCAACGTTGCATGCATGTGGATCATGAAAAGAATATCCCTTGGGATAGCTATATTGTTGAATTTGAATATGATCCCACATGTAATTTCTATGAGAGAGGAAAATATTGTGGTAGAAACCTTCATGTTACCAAATCACCTCTCGTGATGTTGAGATTGCTCTTGTCTTTTTCTTCTTCCTTGCATGTGGTAACTATTGGTTGCCTTGATAATCTGTTTTCCTATAAAATTCCTATGCATAGGAAGTATGTTAGACTTAGATGTGATTTTGACATGCTTTATGATGCTCTCGTTGTGCTTCAACTCTTGTCTTTTGTGTGAGCATCATTGAATGCCTAGCTAAGGGCGTTAAACAAAAGCGCTTGTTGGGAGGCAACCCAACGAATCTATCCTTTTTCTTTATGTTTTGTGTTTTCCACACTTTCATAATTTTTTTATGATTGTGTTTTTTGTGTTTCTTTTTGCGTTTGTGCCAAGCAAAACCGTTATGATTAGTCTTGAGGATGATCGTTTGGTCATGCTGGAAAAGACAGAAACTTTCTGCTCACGAAAAGAATTTTCATTTTTTTATGTAAGAGCTTTTGAGTTGATTCTTTTTTCTTCTGATTGCTACGCAAATTCTTCAGACTGTCATAATTTTTCAGAATTTTTGCAGTACAGAGATATACGAAACATACAGATTGCTACAGACTAGTCTGCTGCTAACAGATTCTGTTTTTTGTTGTGTTGGTTGCTTATTTTGATGAAAATATGGATAGTATAGGGGGGGTAGTAGCCATGGAAGATTGAAAGTATAGTAACCCAACATCAGCACAAGTAGAATTTAAGTTTGCTACAGTACCTATGGAAGTGGTGGTTTGCTTTCTTGTACTAATGTTATCACGAGTTTCTGTTTAAGTTTCGTGTTGTGAAGTTTTCAAGTTTTGGGTGAAGTTCTTATGGACAAAAAGATATAGAGTGGCAAGAGCTCAAGCTTGGGGATTCCCAAGGCACCCCAAGAGATTCAAGGATGTCGTAAAAGCCTAAGCTTGGGGATGCCCCGGGAAGGCATCCCCACTCTTGTCTTCAATCCATCGGTAACGTTACTTGGGGCTATATTTTTATTCACCACATGTTATGTATTTTTGCTTGGAGCGTCTTGTATCGTGGGAGTCTTTTATTTTTGTTGTGCCACAATCATCCTTGCTGCACACCTATAGATATAGACATGCACAAACCGTGATTTTGTCGAGCTTCACTTATATCTTTTAGTAGACAATTCAGCTCACATGTGCTTCACTTATATCTTTTGAGCTAGATACTTTTGCTCTATGTGCTTCACTTATATCTTTTAGAGCGCAGCGGTGCGTGGCTTGGTAGTTGATCTATGCTTTGAAAGTAGTCTCAAAAAGGGGTAGTTATCCAAAGGGATACTAAAACTTCCTCCTTCATGTGCATTGAATAGTTAGAGAAGTTTGATTCATCTCAATTAGTTTTGAGTTGTGGTTATGGTAATATTGAAATCATGCTAGTAAGGTGTTGTGGATCTAGAAATACTTGTGTTGAAGTTAGTGATTCCCGTAGCATGCACGTATGGAGAACCTCTATGTGATGAAATCTGAGCATGATTAGTATATTGATTGTCATCCTTTGCGTGGCGGTCAGGATCGCAAGATGGTTTATACCTACCAACCCTTCCCCTAGGAGTATGCGTTGAATGCTTTGTTTCGATTACTAATAAAACTTTTGCAACAAGTATATGAATTCTTCATGACTAATGTTGAGTCCATTGTTTAGATGCACTTTCACCTTCCACCATCACTATCTTCTTAGTGTCGTGCAACTTTCGCCGGTGCACAAAACCCACCATTAGCCTCACTCAAAACAGCCACCACACCTACCTACAATGGCTTTTTCAAAGTCATTCCGAGATATATTGCCATGCAACTACCACCATGATATGTGCCACCACGTCTACATTGCCTTTGCATGATCGTAAGATAGCTAGCAGGATGTTTCCATTGATGTCTATGCCATGCTAGATCGTTGCCACGGTACACTACCGAAGGCATTCCATATAGAGTCATAATTGCTCTAAGTTTTGAGTTGAAAGTGTGATGATCATCATTATTGGAGCATTGTCCCATGTGAGGAAATAAAAGAGGCCAAAGAAGCCCATAAAAAAGAGGCCAAAGAGCCCACCAAAATAAAAAAATAAAAAAATGAGAGAAAAAGAGAGAAAGGACAATGCTACCACTTTTTCCATACTTGTGCATTTTGAGCACCATGATCTTCATGATTGAGAGTCTCTCGTTTTGTCACCACCATATAGCTAGTGGGAAATTCTCATTATATAACTTGGCTTGTATATTCCAATGATAGGCTTCCTCAAAATTGCCTTAGGTCTTCGTGAGCAAGCAAGTTGGATGCACACCCACTAGTTTTCTTTAAGAGATTTCACATACTTGTAGCTCTAGTGCATCATTTGTATGGCAATCCCTACTCATTCACAATTATATCTATTGGTGAGCATCTCCACAGCTCATTGATATGCCTAGTTAATGTGACTATCTTCTCCTTTTTGTCTTGCAACCTCCACCACATTCCACACCATCTATAGTGCTATAACCATGGCTCACGCTCATGTATTGCGTGAGAGTTGAAAATGTTTGAGAAAGTAAAGGTGTGAAACAATTACTTGGCCAATACCGGCGTTGTGCATGATTTAAATTCTTTGTGCAATGATGATAGAGCATAGCCAGACTATATGCTTTTGTAGGGATAACTTTCTTTTGGCCTTGTTATTTTGAAAGTTCATGATTACTTTGCTAGTTTGCTTGAATTATTATTGTTTCCACGTCAATAGAAAACTATTGTTTTGAATCTAATGGATCTGAACATTCACGTCACATAAGAGGAATTACAAAAGACACCTATGTTAGGTAGCATGAAAACATCAAAAATTCATTCTTATCACTTCCCTACTCAAGGACGAGCACGAGTTAAGCTTGGAGATGCTTGATACGTCTCAAACGTATCTATAATTTTTGATGGTTTCACGCTGTTATCTTGTCTTCTTTGTATATTTTATGTACCTTTTTATATCTTTTTTGGGGACTAACTTATTGATTCAGTGCCAAGTGGCAGTTCCTGTTTTTCCGTGTTTTTGACTCTTTTCAGATGTGATTTTGGAACGGAGTCCAAACGGAATAAAATCCCCGAAA
Source organism: Hordeum vulgare subsp. vulgare (assembly GCF_904849725.1). Lineage (NCBI taxonomy): Eukaryota > Viridiplantae > Streptophyta > Magnoliopsida > Poales > Poaceae > Hordeum > Hordeum vulgare. The sequence goes on along the minus strand of NC_058522.1, from coordinate 343,720,737 downwards.
TGATTTATCCCGAACGAAAGAAGACCTGGGAGCCTTTGGGCCAAGCCAGGTGGGCCCCAGGGAGCCCACAAGCTTGCACCACGCCACCAGGGGGAGGCGGCGGTGGGCAAGCTTGTGGCTTCCCTGGCCGCCTCCTGACCTAGGTTTTGCGCCTATATATTCCCAAATATTCCGCAAAAAATCGGGGAGCCTCGAAAATACTTTTCCGCTGCCGCAAGCTTCCGTTTCCGCGAGATCTCATCTGGAGACCCTTCCCGGCGCCCTACCGGAGGGGACTTTGGAGCTGGAGGGCTTCTTCATCATCATCCCCCATCCAATGACTCGTGAGTAGTTCACTTCAGACCTACGGGTCCGTAGTTAGTAGCTACTCCCTCTGTTCCATAATATAAGTCTTTTTAGAGATTTTACTAAAAGACTACGTACGGATGTATATGGACATACTTTAGAATGTAGATTCACTCATTTTGCTCCGTATGTAGTCCCCTAGTGAAATTGCTTAAAAGACTTATATTTAGGAACGGAGGGAGTAGATGGTTTCTTCTCTCTCTTGGATATTCAATACAAAGTTCTCCATGATCTTCATGGAGATCTATCCGATGTGATCTTCTTTGGCGATGTGTTTGTCGAGATCCGATGAATTGTGGACTTGTGATCAGATTATCTATGATATATATTTGAGTCTTTGCTGATTTCTTATATGCATGATTTGATATCCTTTTAAGTCTCTCCGAGTCTTGGGTTTTGTTTGGCCAACTAGATCTATGATTCTTGCAATGGGAGAAGTGCTTGGTTTTGGGTTCTGCCATGTGGTGACCATTCCCAGTGACAGTAGGGGCAGCAAGGCACACATCAAGCAGTTGCCATCAAGGGTAAAAAGATGGGGTTTTTATCATTGGTTTGAGATTATCCCTCTACATCATGTCATCTTGCTTAAGGCGTTACTCTGTTCTTATGGACTTAATACACTAGATGCCTGCTGGATAGCGGTCGATGTGTGGAGTAATAGTAGTAGATGCAGAAAGTATCGGTCTACTTGTTTCGAACGTGATGCCTATAGAAATAATCATTGCATAGATATTGTCACGACTCTGCACTGTTCGGTCAATTGCTCGACAGTAATTTGTTCACCCACCGTCTACTTGCTTTCATGAGAGAAGCCACTAGTAAACACTACGGCCCCGGGGTCTATTCACATCCATCGTATACATCTACGCTTTTACTTTGCTTTGTTACTTTGTTGCTTTCAGTTCTCACTTGGCAAACAATCTATAAGGGATTCACAACCCCTTCATAGCGTTGGGTGCAAGCTTTTGTGTTTGTGCAGGATCTTGAGATACTCTTCCGCCGGATTGATACCTTGGTTCTCAAACTGAGGGAAATACTTACCATCGCTGTGCTACATCACCCTTTCCGCTTCGAGGGAACACCAACGCAAGGCTCCAAGGCCGTGGGGGAAATCCTTTGCATACTTGCCTAAGAAGTCCCTTAAGGCGTAGCCGCAGCTGAAGGATTCCTGGTGCCGTTGCTGAGGAGTATCAAGCAACACTCCTATTTCAGGCGCCGTTGGAAGGTCTTTTGTGGCAGTAGCAGAAGTATTTCCGGCGCCGTTGCCGGGGATACACAGCAAACATCAGAAGTATTCCTGGCGCCGTTGCCGGGGATACACAGCAAACATCACCACGCAGGGGCCGGATATCCGGGACATCACGATGTGTCGGATGTTCGAGCTGGAGGTCGGATGTCCGGGCTAGAGCTAGTGAGGGAGCATTGCATTCGGATGTCCTCGGACCGGATTTCCGGTCAAAGGCCGTATATTTGGTAGGGCACCGGATGTCCAGGGCGAGGCCGGACGTCTCATACGTATTTAACATATCTGTAATTTTTAATTGTTCCATACTACTATATTATCATTTTAGGATACTTTTTTGGGTATTTATTTACCAATTTATATTATTTTTGAGCCGTAACCTATTGACCAAGTGCCCAACGCCATTTGCTATTTTCTGCGTGTTTTAGCTTTTCAGGTTTACAGGACCAAACAAAGTCCAATTGCCATGAAATTTTTGGAGATTTTTTCTGTACCAAAAGAAGACCTCGAAGCTTTGGGAGAAGGCCACGGGCCTAACAAGGGGAGGATCACACAATAAGGCACGTCCAGGGGGTGGCCATGCCCTGTTGCCTCATGCCCCCCTCGGGTGCCTGCTGGCATACCTCTTCGTCCTATAAATTCAAATTAATCCCGAAAATCCTAGAGAGCACCCCGAAACACCTTTTCCACCATTGCAAGTCTCTGTTCCACCGAGAGGCCATCTGAAGCCCTTTTTCCGTGCCATCCGGAGGGGAATCGACCACGGATGACCTCTACATAAGCCTCGCTTCTCCCATGGTGATGTTTGAGTAGTTCACCACAGACCTACGGGTCCGTAGTTAGTACCTAGATGGTTATCGCTCTCTCCCTTGATCTTTAATACAATGATCATCGCATCTTTTCTTTGATCTATTCGATGTAACTCTTTTGTGCGATTTGTTTGTTGGGATCCGATGAATTGTGGGTTTATGTTCAGATTAGTCATGATAAATATTTGAGTCTTCTCTGAATTCTAAATATGATTCTTATGTGCAAGATCGTCATAGCTTCGTAAATCTCTTCGATCTATTCATTTGCTTTGGCCAAGTAGATTGATCTTTCTTCAGTGAGAGAGGTGTGTTGTAGTGGGTTCGATCTGAGGGGTTTCTATATCCCAGTGACATAGTAGGGGACAAGACACGTCTTTGTATGGTTGACACTAAGGGTAAAACAATGGGGTTAATTCATATTAGTTGAGTTCTCTTTGTCTACATGATGTAATCATTCTTCAAGCATTGCTATGTTTTACTTAATACTCTAGATGCATGCTGGATAGCGGTCGATGGGTGGAGTAATATTAATAGGTGCAGGAAGGAGTCGTCCTATTTGCTTATGGATGTGATGCCTATATACACATGATCATTGCCGTGAATATCACATACTAATTCATAACTATCCGCTTGCTTTCATGAGCGATACCACTAGGGAACACTATGGCCTCGAGGTCTATTCAGTTAAATATTTACAAACATTACAATTTCCTTGATGCCTTTAATTAATTTTTATTTACTTTTCACTTTGCAACTTCCAACCACACTACGTACTTGCTTGCAAATAACGAGACAAGGGGATTGACAACCCTCTTGCCCGCGTTGGGTGCAAGCGTTTGTTTCTTTTGTGTGCAATCACCGAAGACAGGGGTTGGTTGTTACTCCTATTGGTTTGACAAACCTTGGTTCTCTACTGAGGGAAATACTTACCTATATTGTGATGCATCATCCGTTCCTCTTCATGAAAAACCCAACGCAAATCATAAGTATCAATGTCCGACCGATGTAGCTTCGGTCGTGCCTTGTTGTGGGTTGGGTATTGGGGCGTCGGATGTTCGGGACCTGGCATGGATGTCCGGCCGTTGTAGGCTTCCTACATCTTCACTTGATTTCCTCTGTCATCTGTCTTCGTGTGGACTTGACCTTTGCTCTGAATGGTACCTAAGTATACATAGTGTTTTTGCTTGAGGTAGTATGCATGTCTTGAGTGTTTCGAACGAAATTCCATTAAGGAGAGATATCACCTTGGTTTATAGGTCGCATGCGCGGACTCTTGTCATAGGACCACTTGGAGCTTGAGATGTTGGTGTAGAGTCCATGGGGATGATTACCGGATGCTCCACGTCAACATGGAGTAGCAGTATCGGATTTTCTAACGGCATCTCCCTCTCGCGTCACCCCACATGCGATCAAGAAGGATCCCTAGCCACCGCCTCCGGGGTCTCCTCCTCCTACTCTCCTCCGCCCTCGCCGTCACCCGAGGGCTAGACCAGGCGAAGGATGGTCGTTGCCGGAAGCGGCAGCTCTCATTCGTCTCCTCACGTGGTGGCCTCGGGGTGGGCTATGACGGCTACTCAGGGACGCAGCGGCTCATCGACACTGAGGTGCGATAGCTATGCAGGTTGGCGGTGTGATAGGCGGCACGTAGTGGCGCGAGTGTGTATGCATCAGATGGCGTGGGCGACTTTGCGGTGGCGACATATCCGGTCGGCGCGCGGTGTGAGTCATAGGCGACCTTGTGCGGGCGACCTCCCTTTGGGGTGGCGATATGCTGTTGGGGCGTGATGGCGCAATAGTACTGATGGTGCAGGCCAACGGGTGGCGACGGTACGATAATTCGACGACGCATCCAGATCCACCTCCATCTCTGGGGCTGCGGGTGCCCTAGGCCGTGGGCGACCCTCTCGCCGTGACGCGATGGTGACGGGGCGGCATAGCAATGGTGAAGGTGGGTGGCCCTCATCCAGTTGACCCTTGCAGCTGGACGGCGACGCTCGACACGGGAGGGCCTCCCTCGTGAGCTACCTTGGCTGCTGCCGTGGGTTAATTTGGTTTCCCTCTTTGGCATCTGCGCGATTGCAGGTGGCCTCACGGAGATGTGTGTCAGCTACCATGATGGGGTGACCCGAAGGTGATGTGGAGCTCGATACAAGGGATGGGTGTCCTCGATGCGGTCGGGCCACCTGTTGTCGGCACATTTGTCGGTCCGGATGCGTGCGCTGCTCCTTCTTCCCCTTCCACCGAGTTTGGCGGGGAGGTCGGCTCGAGGGATGAATGGCCTCAATGCGGTCGCGTCACCTGTCACCGGCATAGATGTGTCGGTCTGGGTTCGTCTGCTCCCTTTTCTCCCCCTTTCCTTCGGCAGCGGGCGGGTTGGCGCAGGGTGGCGAACGGAGCATCTGCGAGTGGATCTGTCGGTCGGTCGAGGGCTGCTTATTGGTCCAAAGCCGGGGCCTTTGCGTAGGTCTCGGGGTTGTCTGGTTGTAGGGCGGTAACTCTGGCAGCGGGAGGCGCAGTGTTTGGGACAGAGCATGCGTCTCAGGTGCGGGCGGGCAACCATGGCCATGCGGGTGGCATGGTTGTGGGTGGTTGACGGAGGTAGGGTGCGATGGAGGGGTGTGAGCGACGGCGTACACCACTTGCCCAGACCTCTTACTAGCAGAATATGGTGGCGACAAATGATGTTGTATCCTTTCTGAAGGCTCCGTTGCGGCGTTCCCACTCTTGTCATCTTGCTGCAGGTGAAAACATGATCTTCGTGATCGGACGGTGGTGGCAATGCATGGTCGTACCCTTGTGGGAGGCACCATTTTGGAGGCCTGGATTCGTTGTTGTCCGGTTCACCTCTCTATTGTGGATGCCCATTGTGAAGGTCTTTGTCGGCTACAAGCGGTCCTCCTCGTTCATTTGTAGTTTGTTTGGTTGTCGGTGAGATGGTGTGTTGGTTCCCGACACCTTTTGCATCTTGCCTTGGATGTGTGCGCTATGTATGGTGTTGGTACGTGTTTGTTCGGTCCTTTTGATGTATTTAGTAATGGTTCCTTTATATAATACTAGCAAAAGAGCTCGTGCGTTGCAGCGGAAGAGAAAATAACACACGTTCTGAACGTAATATATTTTCACATGGCATCACATTTGTGTTGCCGACGATGGCTTTAGTGCTCACACAATAAAAACACATTTGAATATACAGTCACTCGGAATAAGATGAGAAATATGTTGTTTCTCCCCCACGAGGTTTTCCAAAGGTGTGCATGTGTTGTTAACGATGTTTTCTTTCCTCTCAATTTGGTTTTAATTTAATGGATGTTTATTGCAATTCGTATCGTCACCGGAAAAAGAGAAAAAAGGACCGTGCACTACAGATTAAGTTTGCACCAAAAATAATATTTAAGAAATATTCAACAACTAAAAATAACATCGTATTTAGATTCTACACATTTTTTAATCAAATTTCACATGTAACATGTTAAAATCAGAGTTACGATTTAAAAGATATGGATAATTTTGTTTCACATAAAATGTGGATTGATTAACTGAAAAGTTAGGGTATTTTTTTTTTAAATACGGAGGACGGGTTGATTACCTGAAACATTAGGGGGTTTTCGGAAAAATGCAAAAAAAAGATTCATTTTCTGACTTAAATCCGGACTGCGGGTTGATTACCTGAAACATCAGGGGTTTTTTGAAAAATGCAAAAAACGATTCTTTTTTGACTCAAAACCGAACTGCGGGATGAATACTGGAAAAGCGAGGGGTGTTTTTGCAAAATGACCGCGATGGATAACAGAAGCGTTGCGCGCTTTATTATTTATATAATATAAAGTGAGAGAAAAACATTTTTTTACAATGGTAAGACATACCCTTGAGCACATTATATAACTTTGGTATGCTATCGCGTATACATGAGGTCATTAGAGGTGGAGCATATGTGTGTATATAACCTTTTACAAGGCATACAAAATATAATTACATTACTTAGTTACAAATTAGTCTCACGCAAAGTTTTATAAATTAATCAGTGCTTACAGCAACTTTAACCGGGCGATCCATTTCAATCGTGCGTGTCCATTTGGATCGCCGTGGACACAAAACACAGTCCAACGCGACGACTCAAATGAATGTGCCCCGTTTTTTGTCCGCCCGTGACCCATTCCATGCCCAAATTTGAGCCGCATTTTCGTTGGTCAGACACAAAGTCGACACACGCCTCGTCCGCGTGCTCCTTTCCTTGCCCGCCCATCGATGGCACAATCTCTCTTTTTGTATCCTCTTCCTCTACCCGTCGTCCGCAAGTGCACAAATCTTAGGCCGGAGTCCATTTTTCCGGGCCACCTTGATCTCTAGCCCCTCCATCCTCCACCCAGCAGCACATCCATCAGCAGGGTGCCTCCTTTGTCCCAGTGCGGAAGGCCGAGTGGTAGATCTGCGGTGGCGGCGGCGAGATTTGGCGCATCCTACCGATGGGATTTAACGACCCCCCCCCCCCCCCCCGACGGATTGCGCTTGTCATGGATTGGCCGGGTACCGGTCCACCCAGCCTGAAAAATGCCTCGATGCCGCATGCAGGTGCTCAATCCGCCTCTAGCCGCTCAGTTCTGTACCGTCGTCGGTCCGCTGGCAAAGCAACAGCTGGCTGTCTCCCTAACTCGACGCTTGCCTAGATGTTTGCCGGCTCACCATTGCCGTTCATGAAGTGCGACAACTGCCCGCTGCAGGTCGCTCGACGCGTTTCTTGGAAGCCAGAACATCTCGGTTGGGTGTTCGTCGAGTGCAAAAATGACGGGGCAAGTGATTTTTGTTAGGCCTTTTGCTCTTTGATTCGATGCAATTTCTGTAGCTTATTTGCTAAATTTTGTGTGTACTTTTGGTATTGGGAAGAAGAATACATCATGTATTTCATGAAATTTGCTAGATGTTTATGTACTTCTAGTTAGAATTTAAGCTATAGATGAGAGTAAAGAAGAGATCAAAGATAAAGCTATGTTTAGTTCTTTAGAATCCAAGAAGAAAGATATTGTTAAGCTCATGCATTTGATGAAATAAAAATAACGAGCAAATATCAACCAAAAATTGTATGATTAAAAATGAATGCCGACGGGCCGTAAGGATGAGATTTGGTTCCGTCAGTTAGACGCACGGCCGATCCATTTGCAAAAAGGAACAGACACCCCCAAGCCAAACGGACAAAAAACGAACAAAGTACGCATCCGTTCGGAGAATTGCTCTTACGCACATTTGTACACATGTTTTGCAGCGGCTTCATGCGTGGATCATATTGGTTCCAGTTAATGATAAAAGGGGAAAAGAATGTACGTACAGTTTACAACTTGTGTAATAGATACGCACATACATGCACGTACGCAAATATAGTAAGGAATTAATCATCAAAATCAGTCGTTATGCGCCAAGAAATTCGTGATCCTTGAGCGTATTGTGGATAGGAGTAGCATCGCCGGTGGAGGCGGCGGGGGCTTCCGCGTCGGATGGTGCTGCTCCTCCCTCCTCCAGCAGGTACCGCCGGCCTGTGCCGTACAACCTGCGCACGGCCGATCCATCCATCAAAATGGACCCAGCTAGCTATCCATGTCTAGGACGCCATGCAACTCGTATTTCTTTACGGAGGAAGCACGTACTTGGAACTGAAGAGGTCCTCGTGGTAGCGACTAGCGGCGCTGAGGACGTCATGGAGGGGGCCGCCGCGCCGGAACCGGGTCTCCTGCGAGCGCTTCTGATAGTACTCCCCCAGCTCGCCCGAGTCCACGTTCGCCGTCGCCACCGTGGCGGCCGCCAGCACCATCGCCACCAGCAGCCATGTCCTCGTCGTCCTCGGCATCGTCCTCCTTGGTTCTTTCGCTGCTAGCTCGCCTCCTCCTCCCCTCCCTGCCAAGCGCTAACCAGGCCGACCCCCCCTCGTGATTCCTCCACGTATATATACGCGCGCGCCTCGTGAATCCGTTCCCATCTCTGGCTGGCCGGGTGTTTCGTCCATTCCCCATGCCTATGTTTGCATATACCTCCTGTGTTTAGACGTGCAACTCACAATTCATTCACGTGTTGGGTTGAATTTTTTTCTTTCAAGACATGCATCCTTCTTTCCCATATGAGAAGTACTCCCTCTCTAAACTAATGTAAGAACGTTTACATTAAGTACTGTTCTAAAGTCAGGACTGATCCATGGGTGAGGCAAAGGGGGTGACGGCCCCGGGCCCAAGAGGGGAGGGCCTAACTAAAATTTATACCAGTCAACATCATAGAAGTATATGTTACATCTAAAAGATTATTAAATGGATAAAATATAGCCTCCATACAAGTATACCACACATATATAGGCAAATCAATTCGATTTGCGAACTTTAGGTTTAATTACAGTAGTCTCCCTTTAGGATGAATGTTTAGTATCATAATGAAAATAATGATAACTAGATTTCAATATTTAAACCTATGCACAATTTTTAATTTTATAATTATGTAGGACATCTCATTTGCATCAAACCAAACCAAGTGAAACTAGACGAGCATAATATGTAACTGAATCATATGTTGAAGTATAATCAACAATAGCTTTGGTTCTTCGATGATTCAATTACTGAACCCAACTTGCAAGCTGCATTGTTATGCCATAAATTTTCCATGAATATGGCTGCCTAATATACACTAGAAACCATTATTATGATATTTATTAGTTTATATGATTTAGAAATCTTTACCGTAATATTCAATAATATTAAAAGATTAATATGAACACACGCATGGATATGCAAATATGTATACACTACATTATTTATGCAATATTATAAAATAAATTTGAAACATTTTTTTAACAATGAAGGGAAAATTATATATCACAAGAATTCTATTTTGAAAAAAAAAATTATGATATACACCACAACTTTTTAACAATTAATAATATAATACTATTTTAAAATATTCTTATGTAACTAAGTAATAAAATATATATTAATTACATCTATAATATGGTTCACTTAATTTAGAATAAATATAAAATTTTAGTATAAAAAATAATTGTTTATATGGCCCCGGGCCCAAAACTGTTTTGGACCAGCTCTGTTTAAAGTAGTATTCTAAATGCTCTTATATTAGTTTACGAAGGGAGTACCACATATCAGGAGCGTGACACTCTGGCCCTGATGTTTTTTGTTGACAACATCAATCATTTAAGGATGGCAATTCAGTGACGCGCGACAAGTTTTTGTCAAAAATAAACTAAAGCATCAAAGTTGTCATGCTTGGCAACTGAAGCTGTCATCCTCGCGTCACTAAACTTGTCACAAAAATTGTTCGGAGTTAACATGTGTCTATACCTGACGTGTGGCAATTATGAGTTTTATTTTTTTAAATCTCTTGGATGTCCCATAGCCATAGAAAGTGTTTTGTGACCCAGAAATAGAAGACTAATTTCTTTTGGGACCAACAGACAACAGGTGATTTATAGCGAAAAATAGATGTTGAAACGGCAGCGACCAAAAGTATTACAAGCTCAACACTGAAAAGCCAAAAGAGCATGTAGAAAGGATATCCTTACCCTAGGCGGCCAGAGCAAATTTTCCCTCCAGAATTCATCAGCGAGCCCATGCATTTCTTCTCCCCTCGTCGCTTTGGATGTCTAGTAGTTTATGTTAGGATTTTTTAGTCCTCGTAGGTGCGGCACACAGACACTTCTTCAAGTTTGTCTTTCGGATTTTGATCCTTCTCGAGTTTTGGATGTGGTTGATGGAGCTCCGATATAGATTTCAGATGTCTTCTTGGGATAGTGAGGCTAGGATTTCTCGTCATGTGATGAGATTTGATGTTAGATGCTTCAGATCTATCCAAGGGTTTAAGAATGACGATTGTGGCTCTAGGGCGCTGGTCTTTAGGACACGTGCACGAAGACTTTCCAGCTGTCATCCACAAAATCAAGCCAACACCGGTAGGGGAGAGGTGCCAGCGGCGCATCGGCGGCTAATTCTAGTAATAGTAGTGGTCCCTCGATGGTGTCGGAATCTCAATAATTTCTATTATGTTTGAGAGGTATTTTACTTCTCATGAATTTTTATAATAGATCTGACCTTTTTTGCAAAAAAGGAAACATATTATATTGAATAAACAAATACAATAGTGAGATGAAAGGAAAAACTCAAGGCTCTCGCAAGAGAAAGTAAGTAAGAGAGAAGGCATGTCCTCCGAGCAAGATACAAGCATGCATCTAATATTCCAATTTGGGGCCTTCCCAAAGGAACTACCATTTTGGTAGCTAGGAAAAATACCAAATAATTTGTGAAGCTTCTCATATCCATATATTCACCACTTCCATCAAAATATTAAGTTCCACAATGCAAAAGTTGAGCACAACATCCCTTTACAAATTCTGTCCAGATTTCCTGTTTGCAAAGGAAGTGCTTGATTCCTTGATCCCCTTGGGCTGAAATTATGCACGGTAGTTCATTATGATAAATGACCCTTGTCCACCAAAATTTAGCCCCTTCCATAAATCCATTCTTCCTTAGCAAATTATCCAAGTTTCTGTCCAGATTGGAGCACTGTGAAGGAAGTCCCATTTATACTTATGCAAATGGTACCAATTTTTTATAGTGCCTCCATATGCCTAAATCACTGATCTCCACCAAATTGGAAACATTTTCATCTAACCATTTGATCCCAGCATCATCTTTTTCATTTCTGGTCAAATTGCCAGGTTACAAAGGAAGTGCTAGTTATCTTTGCTCATTTGAGCTGAAATTTTGGCAGGATAGTGACCTTAGCAGATGATTGACCCCTGCCTAAGATCAGGCCAAGCGCTGTTTTTCCTCACAAGTATTTTATGTTGCAAAAATCAGAGCTTGTTAAAACTTTTTCAAATAATGTTGTGAGTGCAATGTCAGCCCTTGTATGAGTGAATGCTTGCTTGCTTGATGACTCAAACCCATGAAAAACTTATTATTTTGCTCTCTTCAAAAACCCTTTTTCCTTTATATCAAGATCACCTTCATCATGTTGGGATACACTACTAGCTCATAAAGCCAAGTGGCACTTCCAACCAAAGTTGGTGATCTGATCCAAATATTATTTTCATTCATTAAAAACATTAATTGGTGATTTAAAATATTATTTTCCTATTTTATATTTATGTCTGTTTCTAAGGCCAGGAATGATATTCCCACAAGGAAAATTGCTTTCCTGCCTTAGAAAATTCTGCGTAAATTCATGGAAGCTCAGAAGGGCATATATTTTCCATATATAAGATTTTCAACCCTATTTTATAATAATATTATTTGAGTAAAACCCTGAAAACCATTTCTGTCTGTTTTAGCTTTTTGAGATGTTTCCAAAGGAAATAATCTCAATAAATTCCCATACAATTACAGGAGCCCTCCCAAGCCATATTAGGTGCTCACAAAAAATCTCACCTTCATCCAAGGTGGGGAAGTGCACCTAATGAGCCCAAAACCCTCTCTGTCCAGAGAAGAGTTGGAACAACTCTACATTGCAAAGTTTCTCCAATGGAGCTGAAATTTGCAGAGGTGTTTGACACCCCAAATAAGGACTCCACACCAAAGATGGGATTTGTGAGACTCTGTTTGGCCACACTTCCTTTGTAAAGGACAGTACTGGTCATTTTAAAGCATTTTCAAGTTTACAAAGCTAAACTTGTTCAATGGAGCTCAAATTTGGTGAAACCCCATGTTTTTACCCCAAGACCAAACCTGTTAAGTTTCAGTTCCAGTGGTGGAGTGGAAGCACCCCAAATCATTGTCGAACACCTACTGACAGGAAGGTAAAAACCCTCCTAGCCACTGTTTTACCCAATGGCAAAGCCCGAAACTTGGTGAGTTAGAGCCCTAGAACACCCTGAGCACCCAGTCAACCAGCCCCTCCCCAACTCCAAGCACTAGTGACAAGATCTTCAATTTGAGCCGCAGGCCAGTACTGGCAACACTGGTGTTCCTTGCCTCCTTTGACCAGCTCGTGCTCCCACTAACACACAACGGCTAGGCACACTCCCAGCAACACTCGGGACATGGAGGACACGTCCCAAGTGCCCCAGAGCGCGCCAGCATGTCGTGGCATGCCAAAACTGCGCTCTGGGCGCGCTACAGAGATCCTCCAGCAAGGGGACGTCGCCCCGGCCAGTTCCAACCCCCCAGTAATGTCCAAACGCTCCCCCGACACCCACTCTGTGCAAAGCTACCATCAGGGGCCCCCTCTCCTCGCGCAAGAGCTCAGGCGACGCGTGCCCGCGCGCGCCCGACGCGGCCGAGCATGCACGGTCATTGTGGCTCGACCCCACTCGCTTTCCCTCTGCGGCCGATGCACCAGGAGGTCCTAAACCACATCCCGAACCCGTGGTTTCGTGGCCAGCACCTCACTGTGCATGCACGCGCGCCACGGTGAGTCACCGGCGCGCCCGAGTCAGCTCACCGCCGCTGGCCTATAAATAGGTCCCCCGGCACCCCAGCACTCCCCAAGCAGCTTCAGCACAACCACTAGACTCCCCCTAGCCGCCCAATCGAGCTCGCAGAGCCCCGGTGCTCGAGATCGACCGAGGCCCCTCCGCCTCGGAGCTCCGGTCGATCTCCGGCTACACGCCGGCTCCTGCGCCGCCCGACCTCCCATTGCACTCCCCTTGACGCCAGGATCATTTCCCCAACTTCCCCGAGCGAATCCGTGCGCCTAGCCACTAGCTCGACGCCAGCCCGAAACCTTTCCGCCACGATCACCTCGTCGCCGACGACCCAGACCACCTCTGGTGACGTCCCGACCACGAGCAGGTAGGCGGAGGAACGAGGGACCCATTCCCACTCCTAGTTTGGCCTGAGGGCAACGGTAGCCTCGCCGGCGTCCGTCTCCACCTCTCTGGCTGGAGGTAGGAAAGGACCCGACAGGTGGAGCCCACCTGTCGGTGTCCTGGGGCAGCCAGCGCGCGCAGCCGCTGACACTGACCCCAGGGGCCCGCAGGTCAGGTTTGAACCTGGCCCGCGCGCGCCTGGTGGCCGGTCTGCTGGCTGGGCCGACTGGGTCTCCCCCCTGGCCTTTTTCTTTTATTTTTTTAACCTACAGCTTAAATGAATTTTTATAAAAATATTCAGCCAGTAGAAAAATATGATTCTTCCACCAACAATTTTCTAAAAATGTGTAGTAATTGATTCTGTAGAGTTTGACATTTATCAAAAACAGAATCTGTTTTGGTATAATAAAATGATATTAAAAGCACTTGTTTGCTCCTGTTTGCTTTTAAATAAATATGCTTAGCTAATAAAAACCATAGGAAACATTTTCCAAAATAATAAACTGGATTTATTCAAGCGTTGCAACATTTTTAAAAGCACCCTGTGATCTGTTTGGTGTGAGCTATTATTTATTTATTCCTTTCTCGACGGTAGAGTTACCGAGTGACGGAGGATCCGGAGCGGAAGACCTCGAAGACCCCGGATACCTAGCTGACCAAGGCAAGCAGCCCTTTGACCATGACTTGAGCACAAACATTGTTGCATGCTAGTAGAGTTGGCATTCTCCCGTTGCATGTGATCACGATGCCGGTTCATCATTGTGGTGACGGTACCGAAGGCTTCTTCGAAGCACTTGCATGATAGTAATGTTATTCATATGGCTCCTCGGAGCACAAGCATGATGAGCTTGACCCTACCATCTATTAGGATCATGCAAGTGTCATGCTGACTAGTAGAGTAAGATCATTGCATTGAGCTTGACCCTACCCCTTGAGGGTCATGATAATACCATGTTGACAAGTAAAGATAGAGCATATTATCATGAGCATGATGATGAGTTAAATAAAGAGTTTATGAAAACCCCGTCGGGTGCCACTAATGCCTGAGGATGATGATGAGTTGGTGATCACTTTTGGTGAAGTGATGCACCGGTGTTTTGTGTGAGTATGGTTTCGGAAATGGGATTAGATTTATGATGTGTCGACCGTCCCAACCTTACTAGTACGACCACGATACCCCTTTATGGGACGGGGCTTTGTTGATTACTCTGGTCGGTGCTAGCAAAGAGCCACATTACTAGTGGCGGGAGTGATCGGTGTCACTCTCGTGATAGGGTCGTCCCAGGTAGGACGACTATGCCATTATTATGAGTTCCAGGCACACCGTTGGTCCCTGCATGGTTGATACTATCGAGAGTCGGTGCTCGTAAGACGTACAACATGTGGGCTGGGTACCAATCGAGTGGACCTCTTTGTCTATTATCGTCAGGGGAAAGATGATGATCGGGTACTTACCTCGGGTATATGTGATATACCGCGAGTCGTGGATGACACGGAAGTTTCCTGTTTCTCGTGGTTCCAGCGTACTACCTCTGCAGAGTGTAAAATATTCGAATAGCTGTGTCCACGGTCAAGGACAGTTGGGTGGTGCTGCTTAAACTACGTCCAACGTTTCCGCATAAACCAAGTGTGTGTGTGTGTGTGTGTGTGAGTTCGGTGAATGGTGTTAATAATCGGAGTTACTTGAGGAATTGATATGACCAAGTTCGGTGACTTGGCATATAGGGTGAACCCGGTGTGTTCAACCCCTGTCAGATATGTCCATATCTGTAACCTATTCTTCAAGAGTAGTTCTTTAACTTGTTGCATATACCTGATCATTCCACCCAGATGAGTTACACTAAAGATGCATGATACAGTTATCCTTCACTTTCATTGTTCGTATCATGGGTTGTTTGCGAGTACATTCAAAGTACTCATTGGCTTGCCACTGGTTATATTATTGACCAGACATGGAAGGACCGGAGTTTGGCGACGAGTACGTCGTCGGAGACGAACCTGCGATCTAGGATGCTTCCAAGTCAGAATGCCTGTCGGTGTAGGCTTGATGGCATGGGCACCGCTTACCCCTTATGAGTTTCCGCTACTCGATGTATCTGTTTAATTTGGCTTTAGGCCTCGCTCTTGAACCCGACCTTCTGGTCGTTTGATGTAATAATTTCGGTACTTGGATGTAAGACTCTATTATTCAGTATTTGTGTTCAGTGAACATTGATCCTTAGGGTCACTGGACACGGCGAACTCGACTTGCTAGTCGGGGTCCCCACAGAACAGGTATCAGAGCCATCCTGACTATAGGAAGCCTTAGATAGCATGGACATTAGCCGAGAACGTTAGAACGCTAGCCTTGCAAACTTTTGCACATACAACCTTCTGACCTCTCTCCTATGCCTTGTAGATGGCTGTCGTACCTGAGATGCTTCTGGAGACCGGCTTTCCACTACTCCTGGTGGATTGTCTCGAGAAGTGCCACGTACGTCGCACGCCCATCTTCCTCTACCACGAGCACTCGGTCAACGCCGACACTAAGGAATATCACGTGGACGTGATAGTGAAGGCTAATGACTCCCCGTCTAGTTGGTTCTTCCAAGGACCACAGATGGGAGAGCTGATGATGGGAGTGGAGACGGCCGCACGGGAGGCGCTCGTTCGTCTCCGCAGCATCCTCCCTGAGATGGCTAATGAGCCTGTCACTCGTCACCTACCTTTCATTAAGGAAGGGGTGGATGGGAGTTGGACACTCACCCCAGCCACGGAGGATGGGATGCCATTAAGGTTTCAGACCTACATCAGCCTCTCGTCGGACACCCTGACGCACTTCCTGGTTAAGGAATCAGCCAAGCTTCGCCAAGAGCTGCACCTAGTCAAGGGCCTGCTCCACACTGAGAAGATGCAGAATCGCAAAGTAAAGAAGGTAGGCGCACCTGAAGGGAGGACAGTTGTTGCTACTAGGGGTGGTGTGTTACCCATCCAGGCAGTCCCTCTTCGGAGTCGCCGCCTGACAGCGGAAGAGTACACTGAGATCTTCGCCGCCTCGCCGAAGAGACGCCGTGATGTGCGGATTCTTTCTTCCACTCCTATAAAGGAAGAAGATGTTGTTGAAGATGAGGACAAAGATGAGGATCCTGTTGAATCGGCCTTTGAGACTGAGCAGTCTGCCGCGTAGGATTTAGCGTAGGCAATTAGGAGTACCCCGAGCATAGGGTATCCATGTATCCGTTTCTAATTTATGTATGTGTACATGATGTAAGTCACCTATTGCCTTAGGCAGCCTATAAGTGACTACATCACCTAGTTTTTATGAATGCAATTTTCGTTTGTCAAAAACTTTGGTTTTGAAAACTTGGCACTTGCACGTATTGGACCCCCTCTTACTAGGAACGAATCCTTGTATTCCCGAGCAAGGTGGAATTTTGACATGTCTGTTTCTATGACAGGATGGTGAACGCAACCTGCAACAGCACCTTCGGCAACCCCGGCACCGGCTCCTCAGGGACGCCACAGGGAACCGAAGGAGAAGCTCACGCTCGAGGTCACCACGAGTAGCCTAGAGAACTTCCGCCACCACCTCCTCCTGAGAACTTGACGATGGCTCAGTTCCTTCAATCTCTTTGGGAGGAGCGTCAAGCCAGCAATGCCGCTATTCAGCAGCTGACTCAAGTCCTGGTGGACAACCCGCCGTGGAATGGGAATGGCGGTGGCCGCTCTACTCTTTCTGAGTTCATGCGGACTACGCCCCCCATATTCACGGAGACAACTGAACCACTGGACGCCGATGACTGGATCCGCACCATTGAAGACCTCCTTGCGCTGGTCAAGTGCACAGACGATCATGAGAAGGTCATTTATGCTTCTCACTGTCTCGGAGGCACCGCCAGGGCATGGTGGGATGGATTCCAGATCATGCGGATAGGGCAAGTCATCACTTGGGTGATGTTCAAGGAAGGATTTCGCGCAGCTCACATTCCACCTGGACTGATGACCATTAAGAAGCGGGAATTCCGAGCCTTGAGGCAGGGCAGTGGAACTGTTAAGGAGTACCTGCAGAAGTTTAACCTCTTTTCGAGGTACGCGCCCGAAGATGTTAACACTGAGGCCGCTAAGGTGGAACGCTTCATGGAAGGGTTACAGCAGTCCCTGCAATACCAGCTGGTGGTTTGCGACTGCCAGACTTTCAGCGAGTTGGTTAACAAGGCGCGTATGCTGGAAGGCAAGCGTCGTGCGATGGACGACACCCGCAAGCGCAAACTGATAGGCAGTGGAGGACCCAGTAGCGCAAGACCAAGACCATGGCAGTCAGCACCTGCAAGACCCAACTTTCAGCAGCAGCAGTACAAGCACCCGGTGTTCCGCCAGAATTATCAGCCTCAGCAGCAAGCCAAGCCAGTAGTCAACCAGCCGAACAACGGTGGAGTCAAGACCAACCCTCCGGGGCAGGTCACCTGCTTTGGGTGTGGTCAGACCGGGCACTATTCCAGGCAGTGCCCCAACAAGAAGCCCGACGCACCGCGTCCCAATGCACCCAACCCCGGTCAAGGTGCACCAGGAAGGAACCAGGCCCCCCGCAACCAGCAGTTCAATGGCAGGGGCAGGATCAATCACATCACTGCAGAAGAGGCGCAGGAAGACCCGGACAGCATTCTGGGTACGTTCCTCGTCAACTCAACTCTAGCAACAGTGTTGTTTGATTGTGGTGCCTCGCATTCTTTTGTTACTCAAAGGTTTGCGGAGAAGGGTGGTTTAAAACCCACTCTACTTCGTGGACAGATGGCAATTCAAACCCCGGGAGCAGTATTGAGGACCAACCTAGGGTGTAAAAGGGTCGAGATAGCTATCAATGGAACAAGTTTCTTGGCAGACCTCATTGTGCTTAAATTGGAAGGTGTAGAAGTAATCCTCGGCATGGATTGGTTGGCCAAGCACCAGAGTCTTTTGGACTATGCCAACAGGGCCATTACCATGAGAATCAACCAAGGGGTCAAGGTCAAGATTGTCTCCGAGCCAGTATCGGCTCAAGTGCCTCGAGTTAACAATCTATCTGAGGTAGAGCTTGATCAAGTGCCTGTAGCCTGTGAATACCCGGACGTCTTTCCTGACGAGCTACCCGGAATGCCTCCCAACCGAGACATCGAGTTCATCATCAAGCTCATGCCCGGATAGAGTCTTATATATAAAAAGCCTTACAGGATGGGTTCCGAAGAGCTGGCAGAGCTGAAGAAGCAGCTGGATGAGCAACTCAGGAAAGGGTTCATCCGTCCGAGTGCATCACCTTGGGGATCACCTGTTCTATTTGTTTCAAAGAAGGATGGTACCATTCGACTCTGCGTCGATTACCGTTCTCTTAATGAAGTCACAATTAAGAACAAGTACCCGCTCCCCAAGATCGAAGACCTGTTTGACCAGTTAAACGGGGCCAGGGTATTTTCCAATATCGATCTTCGATCGGGATACTACCATTTGAAGATTCGACCCGAAGATATACCCAAGACTGCATTTGTGACCCGATACGGTCTATATGAATGCACTGTCATGCCCTTCGGTTTGACAAATGCCCCAGCCTACTTCATGTACCTCATGAACAAGGTCTTCATGGAATATTTGGACAAGTTTGTCGTCGTGTTCATCGAAGACATATTAATCTTCTCCAAGTCCGAAGAGGAGCATGAGCAACACCTGAGGTTAGTTCTAGGAAAGCTTCGAGAGCACCAGCTTTATGCCAAATTCAGCAAGTGTCAGTTCTGGCTGAACGAAGTTGGATTTCTGGGTCATACCCTGACGGCAAGCGGTTTGGCCGTAGATCAGTCCAAGATTACTACAGTGACCAACTGGGAATCACCAAAGGACGTGAAGGATGTCAGGAGTTTCCTCGGGCTCGCGGGATACTGCCACAAGTTTGTAGAAGGTTTCTCCAGCATCGCTCGACCTATGACTCAGCTCTTGAAGAAAGGCCGAAAGTTCGAGTGGACACCGGTGTGTGAAGCAAGTTTCCAGGAGTTGAAGAAGAGGCTAACTACCGCCCCGGTATTGGCTACCCCAGACATCAACAAAGAATTCATGATATATTGTGATGCCTCTGGAACCGGGCTCGGTGGAGTCCTGATGCAAGATGGCAGGTTCGTGGCATACTTGTCACGGCAACTGCGACCGCATGAGGAGAACTACACCACCCATGATCTCGAGCTAGCAGCTGTAGTGCATGCTCTGAAGACGTGGCGGCATTACCTTCTGGGGAAGCGATGTGAGATATATACAGACCACAAAAGTCTGAAATATATCTTCACTCAAAGGGAGCTGAATATGAGGCCGCGGAGATGGCTTGAGTTAATCAAGGATTATGACCTCAGCATTCAATATCATCCCGGCAAGGCGAACGTGGTAGCCGATGCCTTAAGCCGGAAGGCAGGCTCCTTGAACGTCACGCTCAAGGAAAGGTTACCCGTCTTGTATGAACAGATGGAGAGCTTCGGGCTTGAGATAGTCGAACCAGGATACCTGGCCAACCTCGAAGTCAAGCCTACTCTGGCAGACGACATCAAGGAAGCCCAGAAGGGACACCAGAGTATCGAAGGCCTCAAGAGGAAGGTGCGAGAAGGCAAAGCCCCAGGATTCTCGATTGATGAGCAAGGAGTACTGTGGTACGGGAAGCGCTTATGCGTACCTAACAAGGCCGAACTTAAGGACTTGATCCTGCAAGAGGCTCATGACACACCGTACTCTATCCATCCAGGTGGTACCAAGATGTACCAAGACCTTCGAGAACAATTCTGGTGGCATGGCATGAAGAGGGAAATTGGCTCCTATGTCGCTAAATGCGATGTATGCCAGCGAGTCAAGGCTGAACACCAGCGACCTGCTGGATTGCTGCAACCTCTTCAAGTGCCGGAATGGAAGTGGGATAAAGTCAACATGGACTTCATCACCGGGTTGCCCCGGTCGAATAAGGGTCATAACTCCATTTGGGTCATAGTCGATCATTTGACCAAGGTGGCCCATTTCATCCCCGTTAACACCACCTATGATGGCAACCAGCTGGCCAGTCTATACATTCATCGAGTGGTGAGTCTCCATGGAGTTCCCAAGGAGATCGTGTCCGACCGCGGCACACAATTCACCTCAAGATTCTGGAAGAAGTTTCAAGAAGCTCTCGGAACCAAACTCTCCTTCAGTACGGCTTTCCACCCGCAAACGGGCGGACAGACCGAGAGGGTAAACCAGATACTTGAGGACATGCTCCGCGCCTGTGTTTTGGCTCATGGTGCCAAGTGGGAAGATTGCCTGCCATTTGCTGAGTTTTCTTACAACAACAGCTACCAGTCTAGTCTTCAGATGGCCCCATTCAAAGTGTTATATTGGCGGAAGTGCCGCACCCCGCTCAATTGGTCCGAAACCGGTGAAGGAATAGTTTTCGGACCAGAAGCACTTCAGGAAGTAGGGGATAAGGTTCAGCTTGTCCGAGAGAACTTGGAGGCATCTAAGTCAAGGCAGAAGAGCTATGCGGACCATCGCCGCAGAGATGTGGAGTTTGTTCCCGGAGACCAGGTGTACTTGCGAGTCACGCCTCTCAAGGGGACCAAGCGTTTCCACGTCAAGGGGAAGCTAGCTCCCAGGTTCATTGGACCCTTCAAGATCACGGCAAGGCGCGGGAAGTAGCTTACCAGTTGGAGCTACCTCCTGAGCTTTCGGGTGTACACAACGTGTTTCACGTGTCACAGCTCCGGAAGTGTTTACAAGTGCCAACCGTCCCGATCTTTACAAGGACATTGATCATCAAGCTATTGACCTTCAACCGGACCTTACCTACCGCGAGAAACCGATCCGCATTTTGGATGAAGCCGAACGTTGCACCAGAAGCCGCACCATCAAGTTTTTCAAGGTTCAGTGGAGCAACCATACCGAAGCAGAAGCCACGTGGGAACGTGAAGACTATCTCCGATCAGAATTTCCCGAGCTATTTAACGCTTAGCTTAGGAATCTCGGGGACGAGATTCTTGTAAGAGGGATAGGTCTGTCACACCCTGTTTTTCATCACAAGTATTTTATGTTGCAAAAATCAGAGCTTGTTAAAACTTTTTCAAATAATGTTGTGAGTGCAATGTCAGCCCTTGTATGAGTGAATGCTTGCTTGCTTGATGACTCAAACCCATGAAAAACTTATTATCTTGCTCTCTTCAAAAACCCTTTTTCCTTTATATCAAGATCACCTTCATCATGTTGGGATACACTACTAGCTCATGAACCCAAGTGGCACTTCCAACAAAAGTTGGTGATCTGATCCAAATATTATTTTCTTTCATTGAAAACATTAATTGGTGATTTAAAATATTATTTTCCTATTTTATATTTATGTCTGTTTCTAAGGCCAGGAATGATATTCCCACAAGGAAAATTGTTTTCCTGCCTTAGAAAATTCTGAGTAAATTCATGGAAGCTCACAAGGGCATATATTTTCCATATATAAGATTTTCAACCCTATTTTATATTAATATTATTTGAGTAAAACCCTGAAAATCATTTCTGTCTATTTTAGCTTTTTGAGATGTTTCCAAAGGAAATAATCTCAATAAATTCCCATAAAATTACAGGAGCCCTCCCAAACCATATTAGGTGCTCACATGAAATCTCACCTTCATCCAAGGTGGGGAAATGCACCTAATGAGCCCAAAACCCTCTCTGTCCAGAGAAGAGTTGGAACAACTCTACATTGCAAAGTTTCTCCAATGGAGCTAAAACTTTGCAGAGGTGTTTGACACCCCAAATAAGGACTCCACACCAAAGATGGGATTTGTGAGACTCTGTTTGGCCACACTTCCTTTGTAAAGGACAGTACTGGTCATTTTGAAGCATTTTCAAGTTTACAAAGCTAAACTTGTTCAATGGAGCTCAAATTTGGTGAAACCCCATGTTTTTACCCCAAGACCAAACCTGTTAAGTTTCAGTTCCAGTGGTGGAGTGGAAGCACCCCAAATCATTGTCGAACACCTACTGACAGGAAGGTAAAAACCCTCCTAGCCAATGTTTTACCCAATGGCAAAGCCCGAAACTTGGTGAGTTAGAGCCCTAGAACACCCTGAGCACCGAGTCAACCAGCCCCTCCCCAACTCCAAGCACTAGTGACAAGATCTTCAATTTGAGCCGCACGCCAGTACTGGCAACACTGGTGTTCCTTGCCTCCTTTGACCAGCTCGTGCTCCCACTAACACACAACGGCTAGGCACACTCCCAGCAACACTCGGGACATGGAGGACACGTCCCAAGTGCCCCAGAGCGCGCCAGCATGTCGTGGCATGCCAAAACTGCGCTCTGGGCGCGCTACAGAGATCCTCCAGCAAGGGGACGTCGCCCCGGCCAGTTCCAACCCCCAGTAATGTCCAAACGCTCCCCCGACACCCACTCTGTGCAAAGCTACCATCAGGGGGCCCTCTCCTTGCGCAAGAGCTCAGGCGAAGCGTGCCCACGCGCGCCCGACGCGGCCGAGCATGCATGGTCGCTGCGGCTCGACCCCACTCGCTTTCCCTCTGCGGCCGATGCACCAGGAGGTCCTAAACCACGTCCCGAACCCGTGGTTTCGCGGCCAGCACCTCACTGTGCACGCACGCGCGCCACGGTGAGTCACCGGCGCGCCCGAGTCGGCTCATCGCCGCTGCCTATAAATAGGTCCCACCGGCACCCCAGCACTCCCCAAGCAGCTTCAGCACAACCACTAGACTCCCCCTAGCCGCCCAATCGAGCTCGCAGAGCCCCGGTGCTCGAGATCGACCGAGGCCCCTCTGCCTCGGAGCTCCGGTCGATCTTCGGCTACACGCCGGCTCCTGCGCCGCCCGACCTCCCATTGCACTCCCCTTGACGCCAGGATCATTTCCCCCAACTTCCCCGAGCGAATCCGTGCGCCTAGCCACTAGCTCGACGCCAGCCCGAAACCTTTCCGCCACGATCACCTCGTCGCCGGCGACCCAAACCACCTCCGGTGACGTCCCGACCACGAGCAGGTAGGTGGAGGAACGAGGGACCCATTCCCACTCCTAGTTTAGCCTAAGGGCAACGGTAGCCTCGCCGGCGTCCGTCTCCACCTCTCTGGCTGGAGGTAGGAGAAGGACCCGACAGGTGGAGCCCACCTGTCGGTGTCCTGGGGCAGCCAGCGCGTGCAGCCGCTGACACTGACCCCAGGGGCCTGCAGGTCAGGTTTGAACCTGGCCCGCGCGCGCCTGGTGGCTGGTCTGCTGACTGGGCCGACTCGGTCTCCCCCGTGGCCTTTTTCTTTTATTTTTTGAACCTGCAGCTTAAATGAATTTTTATAAAAATATTTAGCGTTTCCGCATAAACCAAGTGTGTGTGTGTGAGTTCGGTGAATGGTGTTAATAACCGGAGTTACTTGAGGAATTGATATGACCAAGTTCGGTGACTTGGCATATAGGGTGAACCCGGTGTGTTCAACCCTTGTCAGATATGTCGATATCTGTAACCTATTCTTCAAGAGTAGTTCTTTAACTTGTTGCATATACCTGATCATTCCACCCAGATGAGTTACACTAAAGATGCATGATACTGTTATCCTTCACTTTCATTGTTCGTATCATGGGCTGTTTGCGAGTACATTCAAAGTACTCATTGGCTTGCCACTGGTTATATTATTGACCAGACATGGAAGGACCGGAGTTTGGCGACGAGTACGCCGTCGGAGACGAACCTGCGATCTAGGATGCTTCCACGTCAGAATGCCTGTCGGTGTAGGCTTGATGGCATGGGCACCGCTTAGCCCTTACGAGTTTCCGCTACTCGATGTATCTGTTTAATTTGTCTTTAGGCCTCCCTCTTGAACCCGACCTTCTGGTCGTTTGATGTAATAATTTCGGTACTTGGATGTAAGACTCTATTATTCAGTATCTGTGTTCAGTGAACACTAATCCTTGGGGTCACCGGGCACGGCGAACTCGACTTGCTAGTCGGGGTCCCCACATCTAGGAGTGTCGTGGAGGTTCCCGTGGCGTACGTGAGCCCTCCAGAGTCCTCTCCCCCTCGTCCCCTTGCTCCTGGAGGTGTCTGCCGACCGGAATCTCGCCATGGCTCTCGAAGTTCCGTCCGGCATCATCTAGCCGAGCAGTGAGGCGTCGGCGGCGAGTACCTTCCAAGCCGCCGTGGTCCCCTCTGGCGCGGGCGCCGTGGGCACTCCCAGTCGGCCCCGAGGCCACCAACGGGAGCGGTGTGGACTGGCGGAGCCCCTGCACCCTCCGGTCGCCCCTCCCAGGCGTTGAGGCAACGGCAGCGCTAGCGGCCGAGGGCCCCCGCTCCTCCTCTGTCCTGGTGTCGTGTTGGAGAACAAGGCACTAGGAGGAGAGAGAGAGAGATGGGGCGGTCCCCACTCGTTAGAGAGAGAGACAGTGGATAAGGTGGGGCCCGGCTGTAAGTGAGATAGCGCCCGGGCCCGCGTGTTTTAAGTGGAAACTTATTTCTCTAAATACGCTTTCCCAGTTGGAAAGTGTACTCTAGCCGGAGGCGCTTTCTGTTTTAGCCCCACGGACCTGTTTGTAGCAATTCTTTTCACAGATTGGTCCCTGGTGCTCTAACACTCATAACTTCGCGACCGTAACTCCGATTGAGGTAAAACCAGCGCCCACTCCTTCATCTCTTCGAGCCCGTCATGTTGCTACCATTTCCATACTGTTTTAATATAGTGGAAATTGACCATTTTGCCCTTGCCCTCCGATTGAGTCCTCCGAGAAGGAAACTTCTCCCGCAAATCTTTCCGGTGTTTTATCGTGCTTCTTCCCGACGTATTCATCGACCCCTAGGCAAGCCCACCTCTTATCATGAGCTCCAGACTTGCGTGATGACTTTGCTTGCACCTTGTGTGTTTATCTGTATCACCTGTTAGTCTGCCTTTGCATACACTAATGATGACATCGGTAGTAGCTACTAGCATTACTTTTCATCTAATGCCTTGTCTTGCTTACATATTACCATACTAATAATAATATTGTTAATAACATTGACATGTTAGTACTATGGTTTGATCTCATGCCATGATTATCAGCACTATGATTTTGTTATGCTATTGGTTAGCACTTATACTTGTCGAGGTAATGGTACGGTGATGGATAGGTTGAGTTGAGTTAACAGATGCAACCTAGTTGGTTGATCTTGAGTCACCTGTGTGGGCTTACCCGTGCAACCACATTTGCATGTATGGGACGGTCTTGACTTGGTTTGACTGCGTGCTCTTTCATCGGTACCTCCAAAGAGGGAGGGTTATGCACGCGCGCTACCCTGATCAGGTAGGCGGTGATAACCTTGTGAGACAGTTGAGTTGTTTTGTGTCGGCGTCCCCGTTTGGGACAGTTTAGTTTGGCCATGACGGTGGCAGGTGTCATGAGGACACAGGGCCACCCAGGGCAGGACTCCGGGGGAGGATGAATGCCGGTGGTACGATGGAAGAGTCACGGGTCAGACAAGTTTCGTTGGAGCAACACTGGTCCGCCCGAATGGGATTACGAGGTCAGTGCTCCATGGTGTGGGTAAACTGTGCAACCTCTGCATAGTGTAAGAATCTATTCGAATAGTCGAGTCCATAGTATTGGACAGCCCGTCTAGACCTCACTAGGTGGTCAACCATAACAATGATAATAATAATGGAAGAACTCATCTTGTGTGGACATCAAAGGATGTCGGGAATATGATATCTTAGCCAAGAGATGGCTATATGATGAGTGGTCGGATGACCATATGGCTTGGATGGGATTTGGATCCGTTCAGGTTAGATTATGAGTATATCGAGAGTTGTGGGACAACCCAGAAGAGAGTAAGTTGGTATCCAGTAACAGTAAATACTTCAAGTACCTAGTGTGATCATTTCCATGCTATGTAGATTAGATGCTTGATCCATGGCATGCTATGCTTGATCAATGTTTTCCTGTTAATTTCATGCCATGCTTAGAATAATTCTTATATAGCATAGGGCTTTCTTTGTTCTCTGCTTGTTTGGATGCTATGTGTTTGGTTGTCTTGCGATTACATTCAAAGTACTCACCTGGCCTTGCACGTGGCCAGTTGCAGGAGAAGATTCGCCGTGCTAGATCGTAACCCAGCCAGTCCTGCGAGTTATGGAGCCCAGCTAGAGACGTCGTTGCCGCTGAACCAAGACCTCTGCTGCCAATTAGTTAGCTCTGGAGTTATGTAATATTGTTGTAAGCAACAGTATTGTAATACTCCATTTTAATCAATAAAGCCATTTTTTCCTAGAATTGTTGTATCATGTCTTTGGCGTGTGTCCAGTCTTATCCTGGGGACGGGCGTGTGTCGGCCCTCTATCGGGGTGCCACACCCCAAGAGGAAGAACTAGGAAGTTCTTGAGGGGGTGATTCCGCCAATGAAATTCACTCTTCTTCATTTTGGCAAGAACTATATGCAATCAACCTCAACCATATGCATTAGTTCAAGGAGTCACACATTCCCTCAAAGGTAAGCAAGGAACAAGGTCATTAATGTATCTTTGGACATCATCCCATATGTGTTTCACTCCATGTCCATAGATATTCTTGCATATGTTCCTTGTGCTTTGGGACTAACCCATGTAGGTGAGAAGAGTAAGAAACAACAAGGATTGCTCCCAACTCAAGATGATCGTCATCAACATTGAGCATCGGCCACTACTTCACCTACTTGAAATCATCTCCAACAAAACCCAAGGTTAGTTTATCCCTCTTAGGGGGTGTAATACCAAGGGGGAACTTTACTCTAAATTTTGAGTATAAGCATATCCTAAGGATATGAACACATTAATGCTTTATGTAAAAGTGGTAACCCCACTTGTGTTTAAATGATGAGTATGACCTATGATCAAGTATTCTTACTTGGCTCCTAAGTCAATATACTCAGATATATAGATGAATTTTGCTCATATATGGAATGTTTGTGCATGTTCACCATGTTTTATCTATCATCTTATTGTGTGAGCATGTTGGTCTCCATATTTTTGCTCATTCGAGGAGATCCAATTATGGTTATTTGGTTCATGATTCATCTTTTGCCAATTGAATGTATAAGAATGCCTAGGACCCTCCTCTAGTTATCTATGCTTTCTCATCTCAAGTTATATTCATGCTTCATCACAAAACTTGAACAAGCACTTCTCGATCCCTCGGTGTGAAGGAGCACTCGGAGTTCCGTATCATCAATGGCTGCCTTCCAGAACCCTTTTATGAATCTCGGTGAAACCAATCCCACAAAATCGGTTCCACAGAATTCAAAGTTGATCAGAATTTTCCATCTCGGTACCACCAAAATCACTAAATCGGTTACACCGAGTTTCCCTGTCAGCTGACAGCAGAGGAACTCGGTGACACCGATTTTGTCATCTCGGTGACACCGACTGTGACGGGTATATAATCTGGCAGACAGGGTTTTTGAAGTCGCTTCCTCAAAACCCTTCGTCCCCAAACCCTAGTTTGCCTCCAAGGACCCCTTGTCGTCGCCTTTGCATCCCCGAGCTCCTCAGCCGCTGGGATTCGACACTGTCGATGGAATCTACACCACCATCGCCGTTGTAGTCGGACCGCTGTCAAGTTAGGGTACGGATTCGCTCCTTTTTTGCACTTCCAAATCCAATCCATGCGCAATACTTGTTTTTATCTAAAATCCACCATGTGCAAGTTCTTCTATCCACCAGAAATCTCCCGTAGAATAGAGATTGACCCGTAGCATGCATCTCGGTGACACCGAGTTTGTGCAATCTATTCCATCAATTTCGTGTTTAGGGTTTCTGAGAACCATCTCGGTGAGACTGAGTAGCTCTTTTGGTGACACAGAAAAGGCTACCAAGTTTCTGTTACTCGAGTGGACAATCTCAGTGACCCCAAAACGAAAAACCCGGTTCCACCAAATTGCGTTCTGCAGTAAATCACACCCACAATTTGTGAAATCAAACATTGAAAAATCAGTTGTGTTTTGTGATGCTCAACCCTTCTGCTCTTCTATATCTATTTCACATGGTTGATGTTTGCTGGTTTGTTGGTGTGTTGTTGCTTGTCTGCCAATATGTCTAATTCAGAGAACAGCGAGAACAACTTCAGGGAAAATAGCCTTGAGATGGACTTAGGCACAAGTCCTGAGAGGACAGACTCTAACCCTGGTTCTTACAGCTCCCATGGCTTGCCCAAGGCAGCCACCAGGCAGAGAAAGAAGCTTAATTCAGATGAAGAGGATTCAGATGTTCTATGAGAGGAAACTTCAGCACCTGAGAAACTGAAAGAGAAAGCTCCTGTCAAGAAGACTGTCAGGAAAGAGTATGCAATGCCTTCTGATCTTAGAGCCCCTGAATTTGCAAGGCAAGGGATGACACTTTCCCTTGACAATCCTCCTAAGAAGGCTCGTGTGAAGAGAGCCAGGAAGAGGGTGATTCATGTTATTGGGAAACGAACCTCAATGTATGAGGGCCGAGATGTTGCTAGAGAAGAAGAGATCCCATTCGAAGCTCCACCTCAAAAGAAGAAGAAGCTCATGGTTGATGCCATGCCCAGGAAATCTGCTCCAAAACCTGCTTCTAAGGCTAAAAAGGTTGTAGCTTCCAAGAGGACTACGAAGGATATTCCTGCAGCTGCCAAGGAGAAAGGCCCTGCTTCAAGTGCCTTTGCTGTAGTGGAAGAAAAAGATGATGCACCCATTCTCAGAAATTCAAGACCTCATCTGCCACTACACAATGCTACTCATCCAGTACCTGAAGATATGAAGAAGAGGAAAGATGCAGGATTGAGAAAATGGAGAGTTGTAGATTCATATGCCATAAGGAGAAGAACTCCTGTTGATCCAAGCTTCCACACCAGGGAACAACAAGACTTCTATGAGACTGTTCTGTATGACAAGTCCAACTGTTAGTAACATGAGATATGTTGACTGAGCTTACCTCAAAGCCAATGAATATTTATTTCCCATGTGCAAGATAATTTCAAGTTTGTGGACATTGAAGAGTTTGTTGGGAGAGGGTGACCCCATGGAACGATGAACTGATTATGCAACTCTATTCAACTATTCATTTCTATGGTGATGGTTCTATAGTCTCGAAGACTGATGGTCACAAGTATGAATCCACTGTTGATGATTGGGCCACTATCATTGGTGCCCCTAAGCATAAAGAATGTTATGTGGATGTATACTCTAAGCTGATGATGAGCCACAACTCCATGGCCAACATGTACAAGCCAATTCCTCACAAGTTCTTGGCAACTCACAAGTTTGGCTCAGCGTACTTCTTGCAAGCAGGGATACCTACAACCAATACCATTATGAGATACACCTTGATGCCTAAATCAGGTGATGAGAAAATGACTAGAGGTCGCTCCATCAACTTGTTGCACCATTTGGACTCTCACACTAGATTCAAAGTGATGGACTTGATAGTAGAGACTATTAGGAGGACTGCTGCTGACCAGAAAAGATCTTGTGGATATGCCACATACATTCAAATGCTTATTAATGCCAAGCTAGGCAAGCATGCATATCTACTTGATCGTCCCCATTTACCCCTTCAGCCAAAATTTGAAGACAACGAAGTGGTGATGGATGCCAATGATCCCAGCTCAGCTGCAGCTAGAATGGAAGCAGAGGCAACAAATGCTGAGGCTGCTAGAAATGTGCCACCACCAGTTCCACAACCCAGAACTCAAGCTGAGCAAATGGATTTTCTATTAAGCTCTGTCAAAGGAATGAAGAAGAACATTTTGGAGATTCTGCAAAACAGAAGAGTTTGGAGAAAATCGTGGAAACAAAGTTCCATGATTTGGATGTCAAAGTGACAGAGATGGCTACAAGTGTAGAACATCTTAAGCATGAAGTTGATAGGGTGAAGACATCCATTTCTACCAGTGATGATGAAGATTTTCCTCCTCGCACTACCACTCAGTTCACCACCAAGCTTAGGTCAACTGTTGTGCCAGTTCAGGAGACAAGACAGACTTCATTAGCTCACGCATCTACTCCAGCACTAGCTCCACCTCAAGCACCTCCGGTATCACCTCTTCCACCTCCAGTATCACCTTTTCCACCTCCAGGAACCTCAGCAGAAGCCTTCGTGGACGCTCTTCTGTTCACTCCTTCATCAACTGCCCACAGAGACGATTAGCTCTATACTTTTGAACTTTTTGGTAACTTGTTGCCTGCTACTTCTCAAACAACAGTGCCAGAAATTGACACGTTGACGCAGATTGGACTTGTGTTGGTTTTTCCCTTGAAGAGGAAAGGGTGATGCAGCACAGGAGCAGTAAGTATTTCCCTCAGTTTGAGAACCAAGGTATCGATCCAGAAGGAGGGTCTCGTCAAGTCCAGAGTACCTGCGCAAACACAAGCAAACTTGCACCCAACGCTTCAAAGGGGTTGTCAATCCCTTCAAGATTGTTTGCAAAGTGAGATCTGAAGGCGGAAAGTGCAACGAAGTAAAAAGTGTAAGGCTGAAAATATGGTGTGGAGTAGACCCTGGGGGCCATAGTGTTCACTAGAGGCTTCTCTCAAAATAGCAAGTATTACGGTGGGTCAACAAATTACTGTCGAGCAATTGATAGAACTGCGCAAACTCATGACGATATCTAAGGCAATGATCATACATATAGGCATCACGTCCGAGATAAGTAGACCGATACTTTCTGCATCTACTACTATTACTCCACACATCGACCACTATCCAGCATGCATCTAGTGTATTGAGTTCATGACGAACAGAATAATGCTTTAAGCAACATGACATGATGTAGAGGGATAATCTCAAACCAATGATGAAAACCCCATCTTTTTACCCTTGATGGCAACAACACGACGCGTGCCTCGCTACCCCTTCTGTCACTGGGTGAGGTCACCGCACGGTATGAACCCAAAACCAAGCACTTCTCCCATTGCAAGAATCATAGATCTAGTTGGGCAAAC
Source organism: Hordeum vulgare subsp. vulgare (assembly GCF_904849725.1). Lineage (NCBI taxonomy): Eukaryota > Viridiplantae > Streptophyta > Magnoliopsida > Poales > Poaceae > Hordeum > Hordeum vulgare. Next base: position 343,689,650 of record NC_058522.1, on the reverse strand, counting down.
AAAACCCACAACTCGAAGAGAATTACAAGGATATGAAATCAGGCATAAGAGAGATCAGAAGAAACTCAAATAAGATTCATAGATAATCTGATCATAAATCCACAATTCATCAGATCTCGACAAACACACCGCAAAAGAAGATTACATCGGATAGATCTCCATGAAGATCATGGAGAACTTTGTATTGAAGATCCAAGAGAGAGAAGAAGCCATCTAGTTACTAGCTATGGACCCGTAGGTCTATGGTGAACTACTCATGCATCATCGGAGATGTCATTGTGTTGATGGAGAAGCCTTCCGTGTCTGAATCCCCCCTCCGGTAGGGCACCGGGACGTGCCCCAGATGGGATCTTGCGGAGATAGAAGCTTGCGGCGGCGGAAAAGCGATTGCGATCCTCTCTTGATTGTTTTGGGAATATTTGGGAATATATAGGCGCAAGATCTAGGTCATGGGACCTCCAAGGGGCCCACAAGCCTGGATGGCGCGGCCCCACCTAGCCGCAGGGTGGGGGCTTGTGGGGCCCCTGGGGCTCTTCTGGCTTGGCTCCCAAGTTCTCCGATCTTCTTCCGTTCCAGAAAAAATCTTTTCGGGGATTTTCTTCCGTTTGGACTCCGTTTCAAAATCTCCTCTGAAAGGGGTCAAAAACATGGAAAAAACAGGAACTGGCACTTGGCACTGAGTTAATAAGTTAGTCCCAAAAAATAAATAAAAGGCATGCAAAACATCCAAAGTTTGACAAGATAATAGCATGAAACCATCAAAAATTATAGATACGTTGGAGACGTATCAAGCATCTCCAAGCTTAACTCCTGCTCGTCCTCGAGTAGGGAAGTGATAAAGAATGAATTTTTGATGTGGAATGCTACCTAGCATAGTTGTCCTTGCAACTTCTTCCATGTGGCATGAATGTTCAGATCCGTAAGATTCAAAATAATAGTTTGCTATTGACATGAAAACAATAATACTTCAAGCAAACTAGCAAAGTAATCATGAACTTTCGAAATAACAAGGCCAAAGAAAGTTATCCCTACAAAATCATATAGTTTGGTTATGCTCCATCATCCTCACACAACTAATGTAAATCATGCACAACCCCGGAATTGGCCAAGTAATTGTTTTCGCACTCTTACTTTCTCAAACTTTTTATAACTATCACGCAATACATGAGCGTGAGCCATGGATATAGCACTATAGGTGGAATAGAGTGTGGTGGTGGTTGTGAGACAAAAAGGAGGAGATGGTCACATTGACTCGGCGTATCGATAGGCTATGGAGATGCCCATTAATAGATATCAATGTGAATGAGCGGGGATTTCCATACAAGAGATGCACTAGAGCTATAGGTATATGAAAGCTCAAAAGGGAAACTAGTGGGTGTGCATCCAACTTGCTTGCTCACGAAGACCTAGGGCAATTTTGAGGAAGCCCATCATTGGAATATACAAGCCAAGTTATAAAACGAAGATTCCCACTAGCTTATGGTAGTGACAAAGCAAGAAGCTCTCAATCATGAAGAACATGGTGCTATCATGAAGCACAAGTGTGAAAAAAGATAGTAGCATTGTCCCTTCTCTCTTTTTCTCTTTTTTTTATTTGGGCTCTTAGGACTCTCTTTTTTTCTCTTTTTTGGGCTCTTTGGCCTCTTTTTTTTCCTCACATGGGGCAATGATCTAATAATGATGATCATCGCACTTTTATTTACTCACAGCTCGAAGATCACAATGATGATTACTCCATAGGAAATGCCTCCGGCAGTGTACCGGGATGTGCAATGATCTAGTATGATCATGCAATGGCAATATGAGAGTGACGGCACAAGTCATGGAACGGTGGTAGTTGCATGGCAATATATCTCGGAATGGCTATGAAAATGCCATAGTAGATAGGTATGGTGGCTGATTTGAGGAAGGAATTTGGTGGGTTTGTGCACCGGCGAGAATTGCGCGGCACTAGAGAGGCTAGCAATGGCGGAAGGTGAAAGTGCATCTATACCATGGACTCAACATTAGTCATAAAGAACTCACATACTTGTTGCGAAAGTTTTTATTAGTAATCGAAACAAAGTGCTAAACGCATACTCCGAGGGGAAGGGTTGGTAGGTGTAAACCATCGCGCGATCCCGACCTCAACACAAAGGATGACAATCAATAGATCAATTATGCTCCGACTTCCTAACATAGCGGTTCACCATACGTGCATGCTACGGGAATCACTAACTTCAACATAAGTATTTCTAGATTCACAACACCCTACTAACATAACTCTTAATATTACCGAATCCATGTCTCAAAACTAATTGAGAGGAGTCGAAACTTGTCTTTCTACTCAATGCACATGAAGATGGAGGTTTTCGCATCCTCTTTGGGTACCTAGCACATGGGACTACTTTCATAGCATAATCCAACTACCAAATCACGCACCGCCGTGCTCTAAAGATATAAGTGAAGCACATGAGCAAAAGTATCTAGCTCAAAAGATATAAGTGAAGCACATGAGCAAAAGTATCTAGCTCAAAACATATAAGTGAAGCACAATGAGCATTCTAGCAAAATCACGATGAGTGCATGTCTCTCTCTCTCTCAAAAAGGTGTGCATCAAGGATGATTGTGACGCAACAAAAAGAAAAGACTCCTAAGATACAAGACGCTCCAAGAAAAACACATATCATGTGGTGAATAAAAATATAGCTCCAAGTAATGTTACCGATGGATTGAAGACGAAAGAGGGGATGCCTTCCCGGGGCATCCCCAAGCTTAGGCTTTTTGGTGTCCCTGAATTTTGCTTGGGGTGCCTTGGGCATCCCCAAGCTTGAGCTCTTTCAACTCCTTATCTCTTTGTCCATGAGAACATCACCCAAAACTTGAAAACTTCACAACACAAAACTTAAACATAAACTTGTGATAACATTAGTACAAGAAAACAAACTACCACTTCTTTTGGTACTGTAGCAAACTTGAATTCTATCTATATTGATGATGGGCTACTCTATTCTCACTTTCCCATGGATAGTACCCCCCGATACTAACCATAGTTTCATCAAAACAAGCAACCAACTCAACAAAAATAGAATCTGTCAAAAACAGACCAGACTGTAGCAATCTGTATACTTCGTACACTTCTGGTACCTCAACAAATCTGAAAAATTACGACGGTCTGGGGAAAAAGCATATCAATCAGCAGAAAAAGGAATCAACTCAAAAGCTCTTTCTGAATAAAAATGAAAAATCATCTTGTGAGCAAAAAGTTTCTGTCTTTTTCCAGCAGGATCAAACAACCATTACCAAGACTAATCATAAAGGCTTTGCTTGGCTCAAACACAAAAAGAAACACAAAAAACACAATCACAACAGAATTATGAAAGTGTGGACGCAACAAAACAGAAAGAAAAAGATAAATTCATTGGGTTGCCCCCCAACAAGCGCTATTGTTTAACGCCCTTAGCTAGGCATTGATAATTCAATGATGCTCACACAAAAGACAAGAATTGAAGCACAACGAGAGCATCATAAAGCATGTGAAAATCACATATAAGTCTAACATACTTCCTATGCATAGGCATCTTATAGGAAAACAGATTTTCAAGACAACCAATAGTTACCATATGCAAGGAAGAAGAAAGAGACAATAGCAATCTCCACATAACGAGAGGTAACTTGGTAACATGAAAGTTTCTACCACAATATTTTCCTCTCTCATAGCAATTACATGTGTGATCAAAATCAAATTCAACAATATAGCTATCACAAAGGATATTCTTTTCATGATCCACATGCATGCAAAGTTGACGCTCTTCAAAAATAGTGGGATTATCATCAACTAAAGTCATGACTTCTCCAAACCCACTTTCAATAATATTGCAAATATCATATTCATCATGAGGCTTAAATTTCTTTTCAAGATCATAAGAAAAATCATCGCCGCACTCATGATCATTGCAACAAGTACTGGACATAGCAAAACTAGCATCCCCAAGCTTAGGGTTTTGCATATTTTTAGCATGATTGTCACTAATAGAATTTATAGTGAAACCATTGCAATCATGCTTTTCATCCAAGGAGTCCTCGTGAATCACTTCATAAATTTCTTCCTCACAATTTTTAGATTCACACATCTCAAGCAAAACTCCATAAAGATAGTCAAGTGCACTCAACTCACTAGAAATTGGATCAACATAATTGGATCTCTTAAAAAGATTAGCAAGTGGATGAGGATCCATATCACTAGATTTTCAGCAAGCCAAGATGCAAGCATATTGAAGGCACATAGCACAAAAGTGAACAAAGATCAAGTGAGAGAAAAGGGCGAACGAAAAAGGCAAACGAAGAAAAGGGCAAACGAAAAAGGCGAACAAAAAAGGCAAATTGGTGAAGTGGGGGAGAGGAAAACGAGAGGCAACTGGCAAACAAAGTAAATGCACGAGATGAGTTTGCGACACTTACTTGGATGATTTTTTGACTTGATCTTCCTCCCCGGCAACGGCGCCAGAAATCCTTCTGCTACTTCTCAAACAACAGTGCTAGAAATTGACATGTTGACGGAGATTGGGCTTGCGTTGGTTTTCCCCTTGAAGAGGAAAGGGTGATGCAGCACAGGAGCAGTAAGTATTTCCCTCAGTTGGAGAACCAAGGTATCGATCTAGAAGGAGGGTCTCGTCAAGTCCAGAGTACCTGCGCAAACACAAACAAGCTTGCACCCAACGCTTCAAAGGGGTTGTCAATCCCTTCAAGATTGTTTGCAAAGTGAGATCTGAAGGCGGAAAGTGCAACGAAGTAAAATGTGTAAGGCTGAAAATATGGTGTGGAGTAGACCCTGGGGGCCATAGTGTTCACTAGAGGCTTCTCTCAAAATAGCAAGTATTACACTGGGTCAACAAATTACTGTCGAGCAATTGATAGAACCGCGCAAAGTCATGATGATATCTAAGGCAATGATCATACATATAGGCATCACGTCCGAGACAAGTAGACCGATACTTTCTGCATTTACTACTATTACTCCACACATCGACTGCTATCCAGCATGCATCTAGTGTATTGAGTTCAGGACGAACAAAGTAACGCTTTAAGCAACAACATGATGCGTGCCTCGCTACCCCTTCTGTCACTGGGTGACGTCACCGCACGGTATGAACCCAAAACCAAGCACTTCTCCCATTGCAAGAATCATAGATCTAGTTGGCCAGACAAAACCCACAACTTGAAGAGAATTACAAGGATATGAAATCATGCATAAGAGAGATCAGAAGAAACTCAAATAAGATTCATAGATAATCTGATCATAAATCCACAATTCATCGGATCTCGACAAACACACCGCAAAAGAAGATTACATCGGATAGATCTCCATGAAGATCATGGAGAACTTTGTATTGAAGATCCAAGAGAGAGAAGAAGCCATCTAGTTACTAGCTATGGACCCGTAGGTCTATGGTGAACTACTCACGCATCATCGGAGAGGTCATGGTTTTGATGGAGAAGCCTTCCGTGTCTGAATCCCCCCTCCGGCAAGGCACTAGGACGTGCCCCAGACGGGATCTTGCGGAGACAGAAGCTTGCGGCGGCGGAAAAGCGATTGCGATACTCTCTTGATTTTTTGGGAATATTTGGGAATATATAGGCGCAAGATCTATGTCAGGGGACCTCCAGGGGGCCCACAACACTGGATGGAGCCCTCCTGGCCACGGGGTGGGGGCTTGTGGGGCCCCTGGGGCTCTTCTGGCTTGGCTCCCAAGTTCTCCGATCTTCTTCCATTCCAGAAAAAAATCTTTTCGGGGATTTTCTTCCGTTTGGACTCCGTTTCAAAATCTCCTCTGAAAGGGGTCAAAAACATGGAAAAAACAGGAACTGGCACTTGGCACTGAGTTAATAAGTTAGTCCCAAAAAATAAATAAAAGGCATGCAAAACATCCAAACTTTGACAAGATAATAGCATGAAACCATCAAAAATTATAGATACGTTGGAGACGTATCATTGCCAAAGGGGGAGAAATGTATATATCATAGGACTGAGAGAGAGAGAGAGAGAGAGAGCTTTCGACTTTATTTTCTCTCATTTTGGTTTTACAAAACTTTGGTCTTTTGGATGACCTTATACTTGTTCCTATGTTTGATCATACGTTTTGATTGTTTGATGCTACATTATTATATTTAAGCTATCTATGTGATGATCTTTTACTTATCTTTTTGGTGCCATGTGCATTACTATTCATTCTTATCATGTATGCACACCACCAAGATGTATGTGACATGGAAGAGTGACCCATGATCCAAATTGATTATGCATTTGCATTCAAATGCAAATTACAAATAATGCACAAATTTAGGGGGGGTTCTTGCTTTTCACATACTTCTCGAAGCATCGATGCTAATCATTGATTATATCTTTTGTCGAAGCTTTGGTCTATATGTTGTCATCTATTACCAAAAAGTTGGAGATTGAGAGCACAATTGCTCCCTAAGGTGGTTTTGATAATTGATCACAACATATGCATCATTGGACTAATATGTTTATCCAAGTATATTTCAGAAAAGTTCAAAAGATGCATTGGCTAAAGGCCTATGTCGAGATATCCCTTGATGCAAGAAAGGAATAAGATTGTCCCAAGCTTCAAGCTAGAAGACTCTTCATTTTATATTTGTGATAAATCCCTTTTGAGTCCATAGGAAAGCCAATACTATTAAAAGGGGCAAGGTATTAAAACGAAATGGTTGCTCAAGTGCTCTGAGATAGCCACCAAAAATACTGAGTCATTTTACCACATAACCATTATGTCCAAAGCCACATACACAAAATCGGTGCCACCAATTTTCTCAATTCGGCCCTACCAATTTTCATCCCACACAAAACCCTAGCCAAAGGCACCGAATCGGTGCAACTGAAACTGTGTCGGTGCTACCGAGTTTAGGTGACCAACTTTCTGTTGCCTCGGTACACAAAATCGGAATTTTTGAGTTTTGGTATTGGTGTCACCGAGTTGTGTCATTTGAACCGTTATCCACCTTTTCGGTGTCACTGAATTGTATATATAGGTTCCACCGAGATTCAAAAGTTGATGCCTTTAGTGCAAGTCGGTACCACCGAGTTCATGACTTCGGTGTCACCGAGTTGGTCACTTTAGGTGTAACGGTTGGATTTTGGGGACTGCCTATATATACCCCTCCACCCATCTCTCATTCAAGGGAGAAGCACTCAGAACACACACACTTCATTGCCAGATCCATTTTTCTGAGAGAAAGCCACCTACTCATGTGTTGAGATCAAGATATTCCAATCCAATCATTAGAACTTGATCTCTAGCCTCCCCAAGCTGCTTTCCATCAAATCAACCTCTCATAGCCATGCCTATTCTATGAGAGAGTGATTGTGTGCCGAGGAGACTATCTTTAGAAGCACAAGAGCAAGGAGATCATCGTTCTACCACATCTATTACCTTTTGGAGGGTGGAGCCTCCTAGATTGGTTAGGTGTCGCTTGGGAGCCTCCTACTTCGTGTTGTGGAGTTGAACCAAGATGTTTGTAAGGGCAAGGAAATCGCCTACTTCGTGAAGATCTACCGTGAGTGAGGCTAGTCCTTCATGGACGAAAACCGTGGTGGAATAGATAAGCCCGCTTCTTCGTGGACCCCTTCTGGGTGGAGCCCTCTGTGGACTCTCGCAGTCGTTATCCTCTGTGGGTTGAAGTCTCCACTAACATGAACGTACGATAGAGCCACCTATGGAACCATGCCAAAAACAATCGTGTAAACCTCATGCATTTGATCTCCCTACCTTACTCCTTTACTTTACACTTGCATGTTTTACATTCCGCTGCTATACTCTTAGAACTGCATGTTTTGGGTGTACTTGACTTGCCATAATTGCTAAAACTGGCCCACAACTAAAATTAGGAAAAGGCTAAGTTTTTATCTTGTCAAGTAGTCTCATCACCCCCTCGGTAGACATACTTTCGATCCTACAAACTTCCACATTACCATGCTAACATTGCATTCTTTACAAACCATGGGCGTTCTACTACCCTTACGTGTTGCCACACATCAGACTCTTTTATTGGCTATAGGAGGTGTCATGCGACCAGTTGTTTGAGTTGACGGGAGGCGTGTGAGCTGGCCTCCGCTACGCAGGCTCAGCGGGAGGCATGTGAGCAGTATGTTGCAGGCTCACCGAGAAGCAAGCCCTTTGACCTCGCTTCCAACTTGTCCATCCATGGTACCCGAGCCATTGTTTAGTAAGCGGTTTTACTTCCCACTCAATCACAATCCTCTCTCTTCTCCTCCCATTCCCCTCTATCATTCAGACCTCCACTCACCTACGCCATGGCGTAGAAGGATCATATGCCACTAGTCTTCTTGTTTTGGGAAGTCGACACCGAGACGGAGGAGATAGAACATAAAGACGAATGGGACGTGATAACTGATGACCCACAAGTATAGGGGATCAATCGTAGTCCTTTCGATAAGTAAGAGTGTCGAACCCAACGAGGAGCAGAAGGCTCTGATAAGCGGATTTCAGCAAGGTAATAACTGCAAGCACTGAAAGTAGCGGTAACAAATGATGGTGTAGTGAGGTGAAACGTAGAGAGCAAAAAGTAACAAGTAACAAGTAGTAGCAATGGTGCAGCAAGTGGCCCAATCCCTTTTTTAGCAAGGGACAAGCCTGAACAAAGTATTATAGGAGGAAAAACGCTCCCGGGGACACACGGGAATTTCTGTCATGCTAGTTTCATCATGTTCATATGATTCACATTCATTACTTTGATAGTTTGATATGTGGGTGGACCGGCGCTTGGGTACTGCCCTTACTTGGACAAGCATCCCACTTATGATTAACCTCTCTCGCAAGCATCCGCAACTACAAAAGAAGAATTAAGACAAAGTCTAACCATAGCATTAAACTAGTGAATCCAAATCAGCCCCTCATGAAGCAACGCATAGACTGGGGTTTAAGCTTCTGTCACTGCAGCAACCCATCATCTACTTACTACTTCCCAATGCCTTCCTCTAGGCCCAAATATGGTGAAGTGTTATGTAGTCGACGTTCACATAACACCACTAGAGGAAAAGACAACATACAACATATCAAAATACCGAACGAATATCAAATTCACATGACTATTATTAACATGACTTATCCCATGTCCTCAGGAACAAAAGTAACTACTCACAAAACATAATCATAATCATGATCAGAGGTGTAATGAATAGCATCAAGGATCTAAACATAAACTCTTCCACTAAGTAATCCAACTAGCATCAACTACAAAGAGTAATCAACACTACTAGCAACCTTACAAGTACCAATCGGAGTTGCGAGACGAAGATTGGTTACAAGAGATGAACTAGGGATTGGAGAGGAGATGGTGCTGATGAAGATGTCGATGAAGATGCCTCCCCTCTGACAAGAGGAGTATTGGTGATGATGATGGCGACGATTCCCCCCTCCGGGAGGGAAGTTTCCCCGGCAGGATCGTCCTGCCGGAGCTCTAGCTTGGATCTGCTCAAGTTCCGCCTCGTGGCGGCGGCGAAACCACGAAAAAGCTTCCTTCTAATTTTTTTCTGGACCAAGACGCTTCATATAGCAAAAGAGGGGGGCTAGTGGGCCATCAGGGAGCCCACAAGCCCCCAATCCGCCACCAGGGGGTGGCGGTGTCAGGGCTTGTGGCGCCCTGGTAGCCCCCCTCCGGTAGTTCTTTCGCCCAGTATTTTTTATATAATCCAGAAAAAATCCACGTAACTTTTCAGGGCATTTGGAGATGTGCAGAATAATGGACTAGGATTTGCTCCTTTTCCAGTCCAGAATTCCAGCTGACTGAATTCTCCCTCTTCAAATAAACCTTGTAAAATAAGAGAGAAAATGCATAAATATGGTACCACAAGTAATATAACAGCCCAAAAAACAATAAATATCAGCATGAAAGCATGATGCAAAATGGACGTATCAACTCCCCCAACCTTAGACCTCGCTTGTCCTCAAGCGAAAACCAAGTCCCATAAACATGTCCACATGTTTGGGGACGAAGGTGTCGATAAAACATAATATGGACATGAGGGCATCATGATCACACATAGAACAGAAATATATCATAAAGATTCTTATGGGAAAGTAACAATTCCTTCACAAAGCAAAGCATGAAGCAAAAATATTACCGAGAAGTAACCAACAATAGTCCATCGTCATTGAAGCAATTGCAATTTATCACAACATCAGAAAGAGTCAAATAAGAGCTTGCAAGGCAAATTCACATACTCAATCATCTCTTTTGCTTTCCACAATTGTTACAACTCACGTGGTACTCATGGTGTCAAAGTTTCAGCTGGACACAGAGGAAGATAGGGGCTTATAGTTTTGCCTCCCAACGGTTTACCTCAAGGATAAAGTCAACAACAATAAAGCATGAGTACTCAACTCCAAGTTGATATATGAATATAGATCTTTCCCAAGCATGTGACGGTAGCCAAGACAAAGGCAAAAAGGGAATTGGTGAAGATCACCATGACTCTTACAAGGGTAAAAAGTAAAGGTACAAGATAGGCCCTTCGCAGAGGGAAGCAGAGGTTGTCATGCGCTTTTGAGGTTTGAATGCGTGTCCTCTTAGTGCGGAGGAACGTCACTTTATATTGCCTCCTGTGATAAAGAACTTTATTATGCAGTCTGTCGCTTTTATGTCTTCCTCATCACAGGTTCGTACACAACTTATTTTCCACACACTAATAAATCATACATATTAGAGAGCAATTTTTATTGCTTGCACCGATGACAACTTACTTGAAAGATCTTATTCAATCCATAGGTAGGTATGGTGGACTCTCATGGCAAAACTGGTTGGAGGTTTATGGATGCACAAGTAGTATCTTTACTTGGTGCGGGAGTTTTGGCTAATATGAGGTGGAAGCAATCGTCACATGCTAAGGGATCTCTAATCATATAACATTGTTTGGAACCAAGCAAACACAATTCATTATGTTGTCTTTCTTGTCCAACATCTACTCCTAAGCATGTAATAGTTTGGTGAGTGCTCACAATTGTAGAAAGTGTCGAAGATGATATATTTATATGTGAACCTCTCTTTCCTTATTACTTCTTATTAATTGCAACAATGACTATTGTCTATGTTGATTTATTCTCAACAAATTTCAATCATCATACGTGTCATAAGTGAAGTTATCACTTTCCATAAGATCGTCTCATGATCTTTCATGCTATCGTTCTTTTCATACTTTTGATCATGGCACAAAGCAAAGCCCTTGACTAAGAAACTCTTTATTATAAAGATCGTAAGCTCGAATACATCGGGGGAGAGACAAAAGCAATTGACTCAAACTAAAAACTAAAGTCTTATTCCTCTAAAAGAAGAAATAAAAACTGAAAAGGAAATAACTAAAACAAAGGTAAAAGCAAAATATATAAAGGTGATACGATACCAGGGCAACTCCCCCAAGCTTGGCAGAAGCCAAGGGGATTGCCCATACCAATGCTTAGTTGTCTTCCTTTGGTGGTGATGGTAGTGTTGTTGGAGCAGTCTTGAGCTTGTCTAATTTCCACTTGAGCAAAAAGTTCTGCTCCCTTAGATCGTCATTTTCCTCCTCAAGTTTCAAAACTCTATGGCAAAGCTCTTTCTTACTCTCCTGCAAGAAACGAGAAGGGATAAACAAGGTCTTAGACTTCTTCCTATGGTCAGGGAGGCTTGACTTCTTGAACTCCACATGTGTGTTTGTAGGTTGAGGTAAAGGAGCCTCCTCTTCATCGGAACTCGTTTGCTCCTTCCCTTTGGGCTCATAGTCCTCTTCCTCATCAGTGGTCCAGCCATATGGTTCCAAGTCCCCATAGACCTTGGGGTTAGCAAGGTAGTCAGCCACATAGCTCTCTCCCTCTGAATCTTGAGAAGACATCTTGACCTAGATCTATGGCAGAACAAGCTCGAAATGAAAACAGAGGAAAACTGCGCGATACGGAGATCAAAACCTTCGGGCGACTATATATTGATTTTTTCTGGGCCAGAAGGAGTCCTCCGCAAGAAAACGGAGTCCGGGAGGCACACGAGGTGCCCACAAGCTTGCCCTCCGCCACCAGGGGGTAGGGAGTGGTGGCAGGGCTTGTGGCCGCCTCGTTCGCTCTCCGGACTGCCTTTTATTTTTCTAATTTTCCAAAAAATCCAAAATGGAAGAAATTTCCTATTGGAAAAGTATCGGAGTCCAATTTCTTACCGAAATAGATATATCTTCGTTTGCAAGGTCTGAAACAGGCTGATAAACATCCCTTATGTACTCCTGTGGAGTTATGACATTGATGATATTGGTCTCAACATTTATGGGAGTACCAGAGATGTAATGCTTGATTCTTTGCCCATTTAGCACTCTAGGAAAATTTCCTTCCGTGTGATTGATTTTGATGGCACCGGAATGATATACTTCCTCAACAACATAGGGACCTTCCCATTTAGAGATAAGCTTGCCTGCAAAGAATCTCAAACGATAATTGTATAGCAAGACATAATCACCTACATTGAACTCTCGTTTCTGTATTCGTTTGTCGTGCCATCTCTTAACCTTTTCCTTGAACAACTTGGCATAGTCATATGCCTGGGCTCTCCATTCATCTAACGAGCTGATATCAAACAACCGCTTCTCACCGGCAAGTTTGAAATCAAAGTTGAGCTCTTTGATTGCCCAATAAGCTTTGTTCTCCAGCTCAAGAGGTAAATGACAGACCTTACCGTAAACCATTTTATATGATGAGATGCCCATGGGATTCTTATAAGCAGTCCTATAAGCCCATAGTGCATCGTCAAGTTTGCTAGACCAGTTCTTTCGAGATCTATTGATGGTCTTTTGTAGGATCAACTTGATCTCCCTATTACTCAACTCAACTTGACCACTAGACTGAGGATGATAAGGAGATGCAACTCTATGGTTGACATCATACTTAGCTATCATCTTGCGGAAAACACCATGAATGAAGTGTGAACCGCCATCAATCATCAAGTATCTAGGGACTCCAAATCTTGGGAATATGACTTCTTTAAGCATCTTAATAGAGGTGTGGTGATCAGCATTTTTAGTGGGGATAGCTTCTACCCACTTAGTAACGTAATCCACAGCAACTAAGATGTGAGTGTACCCATTGGAACTTGGGAAGGGTCCCATATAATCAAAGCCCCAGACATTAAATGGTTCAATGACAAGTGAATAGTTCATAGGCATTTCCTGACGCTTACTGATGTTCCCTATTCTTTGGCATTCGTCACAAGACAAGACAAACTTACGAGCATCCTTGAAGAGAGTGGGACAATAGAAACCTTATTGCAATACCTTATGGGCAGTTCTATCTCCAGCATGGTGTCCTCCGTAGGCTTCGGAATGACACTTCTGTAGGATCTGTCCCTGTTCATGTTCAGGCACACAACGTCTAATAACACCATCTACTCCTTCCTTATAAAGGTGAGGATCATCCCAAAAGTAGTGTCTCAAATGAAAGAAGAATTTCTTCTTTTGCTGATAGGTGAAACTGGATGGTATGTATTTGGCTACGATATTGTAGCGACCCGACTCAAAACGAGTCAAGCCTGTGTGTTTCTGTGCCATCCCTGGATCAGTATGCTGGCACACATAGTACATCAATGTATATATCAAAGTGCAATCACATGTAAATAGCGTAAAACTGATATATATACCTTAAATATTTCAGCGGAAGCAGTCAAGGGAGTGGAGTCCCAATAAACACCAACGGCAAGTTGAGTGTAGACCGTAACCCTGAATCGTACTCTTACTCGTCGAAGAAAAATATCTGCAACATAAGACGTTGCAGCCGTGTAGGTCAGCATATTGAATATGCCGGAAAGTCACATATGAGAGGGGGTAAAATGTCATCTATACTATATGCATATATGGCAGGTGGGGCTATAAGTTTTTAGCGAAAAGCAAGTTTTCTCCTACATCAAGAGAGGGCTAAGAGCAAAATGTTACTACGTTGTTGGTTGTTAGCGAGATGGTTCCACCAACCAATTCTCGTACCCGAGTTGTCAATAATTACCCTCATCAAATATATTTAATGGTGCTGAGAAATCCAGATAACTAGGGAATCGACGGAGGAGGGGTGGGGCGGTGCGGCAGGGGTGCCAGGGGGCGAGGTGGGGCTGGGCGAGGCAGGAGGAGTCCGGCGAGGCTCTCCCGGGGATGAACTCCGGCGAGGTCCACAGGGGGAGGAGGAGGTGGGGAGAGGCGGCGGTTCCAACGGGAATGGAACGAGCAGGACCTGGGCCTTCTTATAGGGGCGACGGGAGAGGCTAGGAGGGAAGGAACTTCGCGAATCCCGGAGGTGGGGATCTCTCTGTCCATGGCTAAGGAAAGCTTCTGTGACGTGAGGAAGAGACAAAGGAGGAAGAAGATCTTGTTGGGCCAGAGAAAAGGAAAGGTCTTAATGGGCCACCATTTATTCCCGTTTAAACACGATTTCTTTCCTTTTTTCAAAACTAGGAAACTAAAACGACAAAAGGGAAATCAAATCAATTCAGAATATAGAGTTTCTATATACTAAAATTATCAGAAAAATAAAATCTAAATGATGGGCATTTTTCCACGGCCAAAATAAAAACTTAAAAAAAATGTTTTTCCAAAAAATCCCTAAAAGCATTATTTCTTTTTGCAATTATTTTCTCAAATTAAATTTTGGTTTTTTCTTGGCTCAAAATATTTCAATGAATGGCCCTGGTTTTTGGAGGGTCATTTTCCTCCGCTCTTTCTTGCGTGCAAGAATTTTGTCGGGGCATTTTCTCGGGGAAGAAAAATATAAAAGCAAGGGCAAATATTTTGAAAGGATTCAAATGCAAACTCCGTTCCAATTCTTTATAGTTGAAGAAGTCATGTCATCTTCTCTCTTTTCTTTTAGAAGATTGAATTTGAATTCATCGGAGATGGGGAAAGTCATTTTATTCCCTCTCATTCAAAAGTTTTTGAAAAGTTTCAAATTTCACACAAGTTTCAATCACTCAAGCAAACAAACAAACAATCTAATAATTATTTGAACATTCCAAAATTTAAAATTTTGGGATGTTACAGATATAGTTTGCATAATCGGCATACCACGGTGCACTAAGTGAAGTGCGGATGACATTTAATTGCTCATCAGGAAAGTTGTCATCAATAGGTAGTGGGTCATCAAGGACATTCTCTAGCCTAGACAAGTTATCTGCTACAGGGTTATCAGCACCCTTTCGGTCAACAACGTGCAAATCAAATTCCTGTAGCAGGAGAACCCATCTGATTAGCCTAGGCTTAGCGTCCTTCTTCTCCATAAGGTACTTAATAGCAGCATGATCAGAGTGAATAGTGACTTTGGAGTCAACTATATAAAATCTGAACTTTTCACATGCAAACACGACTGCTAAAAATTCCTTCTCCGTAGTGGCATAGTTTCTTTGGGCACTGTTTAGAGTTTTACTAACATAGTGAATGACATTCAACTTCTTGTCAACTCTTTGTCCTAGAACAGCACCAACAGCATAATCACTAGCGTCACACATGATTTCAAAGGGCAAGTTCCAATCAAGTGGTTGAACAATAGGTGCGGTTATCAAAGCCTTCTTAAGTATTTCGAAAGCTTCCTCACTATCCTCATCAAAAACAAAAGGAACATCCTTCTACAAGAGGTTGTAAAAGGCCTAGAAATCTTAGAGAAGTCTTTAATGAACCTTCTATAGAAACCAGCATGACCTAAGAAACTTCGTTTACCTATGATATCTGTGGGGCAAGGCATTTTCTCAATTGCATCGACCTTAGCCTTATCAACTTGAATGCCTCTCTCAGAAATTTTGTGTCCTAAGATGATACCTTCATTAACCATAAAGTGGCACTTCTCCCAATTCAAGATGAGGTTGGTTTCTTCGCATCTCTGTAAGACTCGATCAAGGTTGCGGAGGCAATCATCAAAGGAAGAACCGTAAACGGAGAAGTCATCCATGAAAACCTCGATGATCTTTTCACAAAAGTCAGAGAATATAGCCATCATACATCTTTGGAAGGTGGCAGGTGCATTACATAAGCCAAAAGGCATATGTCTATAGGCAAAGGTACCGAAAGGGCAGGTGAAAGTGGTTTTCTCTTGATCAGATTGTGCAACGGGTATTTGCAAGAAACCTGAATAACCTTCTAGAAAGCAGAAGTGAGTGTGTTTTTATAGCCTTTCTAGCATTTGGTCGATGAACGGCAAAGGATAATGATATTTTCTGGTTGCCTTGTTCAGTTTACGGAAGTCTATCACCATTCTATAGCCGGTAATAATACTTTGTGGGATTAGTTCATCCTTATCATTAGGAACGACGGTGATACCTCCCTTCTTAGGTACGCAATGTACTGGACTTACCCAATCACTATGAGCAACAGGATAAATGATTCCTGCTTCCAGAAGCTTTAATATTTCTTTTCTAACGACCTCTTTCATCTTAGGATTTAATCTCCTATGATGATCATCAACTGGTTTAAAGTCAGGATCGGTTTTAATCTTGTGCTGACATAGAGTAGGACTAATACCCTTAAGATCATCAAGAGTATATCCAATAGCAGCGCGGTCCTTCCTCAGAGTTTTTAGTAACTTCTTCTCTTCGCGCTCTGAGAGGAGAGCACTAATAATGACAGGAAATATCTCCTTGTCATCAAGATAGGCATACTTAAGAGTATCAGGCAACTATTTAAGCTCGAACACAGGATCACCCTTTGGTGGGGGAGGATCCCCAAGCAGTTCAACAGGCAGATTATTCTTGAGAATAGGATATTGTTCTAAGACAATTTTATCTATCTCATTTCTCTCCTCCATATGCATATCATTTTCATGCTCAAGCAGATATTGCTCTAAAGGATCCGTAGGAGGTACGGCAATAGAGGCAAGAGCAATGATTTCATCCCTACCAGACGACCCTCGAAACTTGGAGAAGAGCAATAGAGGCAAGAGTAAGGATCATCGGGTTGTCTTCCAAACTTGGAGAAGTTAAATTCATGAGACACACCCTCAAAACTAATTGTGATGGTCTGCTTAATGCAATCAATGTGAGCATTGACAGTGTTGAGAAAGGGTCTACCAAATATGATCGGACAAAAGCTAACTTGTGCAGTACCAAGGACGAGGAAATCAGTAGGATACTTCGTCTTACCACACAGGACTTCTACGTCTCTCACAATTCCCAAAGGACAGATAGTGTCTCTATTATCTAGCGTAATAGTGACATCAATGGGTTCTAACTCAGCAGGTGCAATCTCATCTTTGATTTCATCATATAGAGAACGGGGTATTGCACTAACACTAGCTCCCATATCACATAAACCATGGTAACAGTGATCTCCTATCTTAACAGAAACAACGGGCAGGCCAACTACACGTCCGTGTTTGTCTTTCGCGTGAGGTTTAGCAATTCTAGCGGAGTCCTCACAGAATTTGATAACATGCCCATCTATGTCTTCGGCTAAGAGATCTTTGATAATAGCAACAGTAGGTTCAACTCTAATCTCCTCATGGGGTGCAAGTGATCTAATGTAACCCCTACGTAACACGGTTGGAGCTTTAGAATAAGACTTTATCCTAGCAGGGTGTGGTGGTTTCTCAGTGTAAGCACAAGGAACAACAGGATCACTAAAAGCAATGACTTTCTCCTCAACTAGATTGGTTTTGGCTATGTTGCTTTCTACAAGAGGATGATATTTAAACCACTTCTCTTTGGGAAGATCAACATGAGCAGCAAAAGATTCACATAGAGAAGCTACTATCTCAGAGTCAAGTCCATACTTAGCGCTAAAATCTCTAGAAGTGTTTGTCTCAACAAAAGATTTAACGCAATCAAACTGGAAATTCATACCTGACTCCTTAGCTTCCTCCAGCTCCCAATCTTCAGAGTTGCGTTTGATTCTCTCCAATAAATTCCACATGTGATCAATATCCTTCTTCATAAAAGAACCGGCACAAGAAGTGTCAAGCATGGTACGATCTTCATGAGAAAGCCGAGCATAAAAGTTTTGAGTGATGATTTCTCTCGAAAGCTCATGATTGGGGCATGAATATAGCATTGATTTAAGCCTCCCCCAAGCTTGAGCTATGCTTTCCCTGTCACGAGGCCAAAAGTTATAAATAAAGTTCCGATCACCATGTACTAAATGCATAGGATAGAAATTTTGATGAAATTCCAATTTCAACCGATTGCAGCCCCATGATCCAGTATCATCACATAGCCTATACCATGTCAACGCCTTATCCTTCAAAGATAAAGGAAAGACTTTCTTCTTTACCTCATCCTCGGGCAAACCTGCAAGCTTAAATAAACCACAAACTTCATCTACAAAGATCAGATGCAAGTCTGGATGTGAAGATCCATATCGTGTGAAAGGATTAGCCAGTAGTTTCTCAAGCATACCCGAAGGAATTTCATAAAGTATATTTTCAGTAGGTACCTCAGGTCGAGGAGCAACTGCTCGTGCTTCCGTTCATGGTGAAGATACGCCGAACAAACTCCTCAAAGGAACAGTTTCCATAGTGACAAGTGACAATAAATTTCAGCACAGTATATAAAAGTTTCCTTACCAATTTCCACTTACCAAAGGCGCTTCACTCCCCGGCAACGGCGCCAGAAAAGAGTCTTGATGACCCACAAGTATAGGAGCTCAATCGTAGTCCTTTCGATAAGTAAGAGTGTCGAACCCAACGAGGAGCAGAGGGCTCTGATAAGCGGATTTCAGCAAGGTAATAACTGCAAGCACTGAAAGTAGCGGTAACAAGTGATGGTGTAGTGCGGTGAAACGTAGCGAGCAAAAAGTAACAAGTAAAAAGTGCTAGCAACGGTGCAGCAAGTGGCCCAATCCCTTTTGTATCAAGGGACAAGCCTGAACAAAGTCTTATAGGAGGAAAAACGCTCCTCAGGACACACAGGAATTTCTGTCATGCTAGTTTCATCATGTTCATATGATTCGCGTTCGTTACTTTGATAGTTTGATATGTGGGTGGACCGGCGCTTGGGTACTGCCCTTAATTGGAAAAGCATCCCACTTATGATTAACCTCTCTTGCAAGCATCCTCAACTACAAAAGAAGAATTAAGACAAAGTCTAACCATAGCATTAAACTAGTGGATCCAAATCAGCCCCTCACGAAGCAACGCATAGACTGGGGTTTAAGCTTCTGTCACTCCAGCAACCCATCATCTACTTATTACTTCCCAATGCCTTCCTCTGGGACCAAATATGGTGAAGTGTTATGTAGTCGACGTTAATATAACACCACTAGAGGAAAAGACAACATACAGCATATCAAAATACCGAACGAATATCAAATTCACATTACTATTATTAACATGACTTATCCCATATCCTGAGGAACAAAAGTAACTACTCACAAAACTTAATCATAATCATGATCAGAGGTGTAATGAATAGCATCAAGGATCTGAACATAAACTCTTCCACCAAGTAATCCAACTAGCATCAACTACAAAGAGTAATCAAAACTACTAGCAACCTTACAAGTACCAATCGGAGTTGCGAGACGAAGATTGGTTACAAGAGATGAACTAGGGATTGGAGAGGAGATGGTGCTGATGAAGATGTTGATGAAGATGCCTCCCCTCTGACGAGAGGAGTGTTGGTGATGACGATGGCGACGATTCCCCCCTCCGGGAGGGAAGTTTCCCTGGCAGGATCGTCCTGCCGAAGCTCTAGATTCGACCTGCTCAAGTTCCGCCTCGTGGCGGCGGCGAAACCACGAAAAAGCTCCCTTCCGATTTTTTTTCTGGACCAGGACGCTTCATATAGCAAAAGAGGGGGGCTAGTGGGCCGTCAGGGAGCCCACAAGCCCCCACTCCGCCACCAGGGGGTGGCGGTGTCAGGGCTTGTGGCGCCCTGGCAGCCCCCCTCCGGTAGTTCTTTCGCCTAGTATTTTTATATAATCCAGAAAAAATGCACGTAACTTTTCAGGGCATTTGGAGATGTGCAGAATAGTGGAATAGGTTTGCTCCTTTTCCAGTCTAGAATTCCAGCTGCCTGAATTCTCCCTCTTCAAATAAACCTTGTAAAATAAGAGAGAAAAGGCATAAATATGGTAACACAAGTAATATAACAGCCCAAAAAGGAATAAATATCAACATGATGCAAAATGCCCACAAGTAATATGATGCAAAATGGAAGTATCAATAACCCACAAGTATAGGGGATCGCAACAGTTTTCGAGGGTAGAATATTCAACCCAAATTTATTGATTCGACTCAAGCGGAAACCAAAGAATATTCTCAAGTATTAGCAGTTGAGTTGTCAATTCAGCCACACCTGACAGATTTAGTATCTGCAGCAAAGTATCAGTAGTAAACTAGGGTGATAGCAGCAATAGCAACAGTAACTAGTAGCAGCAAAGTAAAAGTAGTAGCAATAGAGTAACGGTAGCAGCAGCTACAGCAGTAGCAGCAAAGTAACATAGCAAGGACCAGTAGTAAAAGACTCGTAGGCATTGGATCGGTGATGGATGATTATGCCGGATGCTATTCATCATGCAACAGTTATAACACGGAGATATATGTAACTAGCTCGAGTTCGTCAATCTAATGTAGGCATGTATTCCGTATGTAGTCATACTTGCTTAGGGAAAAGAACTTGCAAGACATCTATTGTCCATCCCTCCCGTGGCAGCGGGGTTCTAATGTAAACTACGGGATATTAAGGTTCTCCTTTTAATAAAGAACCGGACCAACGCATTAACACTTGGTGAATACATGAACTCCTCATACTATGGTCATCTCCGGGAGTGGTTCCGGCTATTGTCACTCCGGGGTTGCCGGATCATAACACATAGTAGGTGACTACAACTTTCAAGATAGGATCAAGAACACACATATATTAGCGACAACATAATAGGTTCAGATCTGAAATCATGGCACTTGGGCCCTAGTGACAAGCATTAAGCATGGCAAAGTAGTAGCAACATCAATCTCAGAACATAGTGGATACTAGGGATCAATCCCCGTCAAAACTAACTCGATTACATGATAGATCTCATCCAACCCATCACTGTCCAGCAAGCCTACGATGAGATTACTCACGAACGGTGAAGAGCATCATGGAATTGGTGATGAAGGAAGGTTGATGATGACGATGGCGACGATTTCCCCTCTCTGGAGCCCAAAACGGACTCCAGATCTACCCTCCAGATGAAGAACAGAGGTGGCGGCACCTCCGTATCGTAAAACGCGATGAACTCTTCTCCTTGATTTTTTTCCGGGCGAGGCGGACTAAATGGAGCTGAGATTGGAGGCGGTGGAGCGTTGTGGGCCCCCCAAGCCTGCCAGGCGCGGCCAGAGGGGGGGGCGCCTGGTGGGCTTGTGGGCTCCACGCTTCACCGCTCTGGTTGATTCTTGCACCAGTATTTTTCATATATTCCACAAAAATCTCCGTAAATTATCAGGTCATTCTGAGAACTTTTATTTCTGCGCAAAAACAACACCATGGCAATTCTACTGAAAACAGCGTTAGTCCGGGTTAGTTCCATTCAAATCATGCAAATTAGAGTCCAAAACAAGGGCAAAATAGTTCGAAAAAGTAGATACGACGGAGACGTATCAACTCCCCCAAGCTTAAAGCCTTGCTTGTCATCAAGCAATTCAGTTGACAAACTGAAAGAGACAAAAGAAAAACTTTTATGAACTCTGTTTGATCTTGTTGTTGCAACTATGTCTAACTCAAAACCAGAATTTCAGCAAGATCACAAGCAAACCACATAAGCAAATGACATCTAGGTCTCACAGTAAACTCATATCAATGGCATAATCAACTAGCGAGGAAATAATAATAAGTCTCAAACGTCAACACTTCAATCAAAACAATCATGAAGCAGTACGAACAGATGGTATCTCGCTAGCTCTTTCTGAGACCGCAAAATATAAATGCAGAGCACCTTCAAAGACCAAGGGCTGACTAAACATTGTAATTCATGGCAAAGAAGATCCAGTCACAGTCATACTCATCACAGTTAAAAAGCAAAGCATAAAAATGACAGAGGTGCTCTCCAATTGGTGCTTTTATAAGAAGAGGATGACTCAAGAGGAACATAAATAGACAGGCCCTTCGCGGAGGGAAGCATTGATTTGCAGAGGTGCCACAGCTCAAGCTTTGAAAACAAAGATAATAATTTTGGGTGGCATGCTTTCATTGTCAATGCAATGACTAAGAGTTTTCACCATCTTCCACGCTACACATGCTATAGGCGGTTCCCAAACAGAAAAGTAAAGTTTTGACTCCCCCACCACTGATTAATCACACTCCATGACTAGCCGAATCCTCGGGTACCGTCCATACCAACATCAATCCAGGGGGAGTTTTCTTTGCAATTATCTTTTCGATTTGAGCATGGAACTAGGAATTCCAATTATTGGCCCCTTTCTCGTGAATGATAGTGAATAAACACATATCAAGGATAACACGGCTAGCATGGAAGATACTGGTAGCCCCCTGTCACCACATGAGCGGTTCGCGCATGCAAAACAGATTATTTCTTGAAGATTTAGAGAGTGGCACATGCAAATTTACTTGGAATGGCAGTTAGATACCACATGTAGGTAGGTATGGTGGACTCATATGGAACAACTTTGGGTTTATGTAAGTGGATGCACAAGCAGTATTCCCGCTTAGTACAAGTGAAGGCTAGCAAAAGACTGGGAAGCAACCAACTAGAGAGCGACAACAGTCATCAAAATGCATTGAGATTAACTAACATTGAGTGCAAGCATGAGTAGGACATAAATCACCATGAACATGAATATCATAGAGACTATGTTGATTTTGTTTCAACTACATGCGTGAACATGCGCCAAGTCAAGCCACTTGAATCATTCAAAGGAGGATACCATCCTATCATACTACATCATAGTCATCTCAAAATTCATGTTGGCATCCAAGGCAAACCATTATAGGCTCCTAGCTAATTAAGCATGGCATCAGAAACTATGATCTCTAAGTTGTCATTGCAAACATGTTTCTCTCACAAAAATTTGAATCGGGAACGATGAGCTAGTCATATTTACAAAAACAAAATACATCGAGTTCATACCAGCTTTTCCAAGCTCAATCACTTCATCATATATCGTCATTATTGCCTTTCACTTGCACGACCGAACGTTGTGAACAATAATAAGAGTGCTCCTGCATTGGACTAAGCTGGAATATGCATGCAAACAAAAAGGAGAAGACAAAGTAATATGGCTCTTTGACAGCTAAACAGGTATGCATGCGAGAGCCGCTAAACATTGTAACCATGGTCTTCTACCTTGACCCAAAGAAAAAGAAAACTATTTACACGGGAAAGCTCCCAACAAGCAAAAGAAGAAAAGGAAGATATTTTTGGGTTTTCTCAAACTAGACAGACACACGAAAAGAAAACAAGAAAAAGAAAATAAACTAGCATGGATGATACACTGGCAAAGTGTGAACACCGACGAACAAAGTGAAAGCATAAGCAAGAATGTAAAGTCGGTGAGAAACACGTACTCCCCCAAGCTTAGGCTTTTGGCCTAAGTTGGTCTACTCCCAAGGATGGACCGGGTGATACCCAAAATTGTAATGGGGGTTATACGGGAGTGCTGCAGCCACTGCCTGAATAGCTGCCTCACGGAGACGAGCAGCCATTGCCTCCCTCTCATACTCCTCTGCCTCTCCTCTGGTTATGTAATATCTCCGTTTTACCTGAAAGTCAAAGAAGGTAGGAGAAGGAAGGGTAATATGGAAAACATGTTGTCGGTTAAATATTAAACGGTATAGGAGGGATTCATCATCCCTCTCAAGGAACTGATAGCGTGTCAAAGCGGCACGATCAAGGAAAGTTGTATGGAACGGGGGATCTCCTTCGCGGATGGGTACTCCAAGAAAATTTGCTATGCGAGTGGCATAGATCCCACCAAAGAAATCCCCTTCATTAGCATTATTGTTCAGCCTCCTTGCTATTATAGCTCCCATGTTGAAACTTCTATCACCCGTTACTGCGCTCTTAAGAATACTAAGGTCGGGTGCGGAGAGGTGACAATGCTCAATCTTTCCATTAATGCATCTGCCTATGAAGAGGGCAAAATAATGCAAGGCAGGAAAATGAATGCTCCCCATGGTAGCCTGTGTAATATCTCTAGTTTCTCCGACAGTTATACCAGAGAAAAAAAATCTCTAACCGAAGATTTAGGAGGATCACTGAGACTACCCCAAATAGGTATCTTGCAAATTCTATTAAAATCCTCTAAATCCATGGTATACAATTTTTCATAGAGATCAAAGAGTACAGATGTATCACGGCCAACTGAAAATTTGAATCTACGAACAAAAGATGCAGTGAGAGCAACATACTGTTCACATTTATCGGAGATGAATTCTTCGAGTCCGACGTTGTGAACAACTGTATCAAACTCGTCTTTGAAACCTGCCTCAATCATGAATTCATCAGAAGGCCATTCACATGGTTGTACCTGTGCATTCCTCGGTTGGTAAGGATTGGGCTCCCGAATCGCAAGACGGGGACCTCTCTTGCTTGAGGAACCACCATGGTAGTTTCTCCTGAACATCTTCCTTTTCTGAAATTTTCAGTGACCCAAAGGAAAAGTGAACAAGGCTCAACTAAACTCGTAGCAACTACTCCAACAAGTGCCTAGAAGCCATATTACGCATCAAAACTACTTGGGACCAGCTAAAATTAGCATGCAAAGCTCAAGAACAGGGTCACCAAGGCAGCAAAAATACGCGAAGTATAAGGCACTAGAGCAAAAACTAATTGGACCAATGGAGGAGTCACTTGCCAAGGAGTAATTTCCCAAAAAAAGTTCGGAGAATGGTGCTTTGAGCATGGAGATCAAAAATCCCAGCAAGAAGAGCAAGAACACGGGTTTGAGCTGCGAAACGATTTTTTTTCTGGAGGTAGGAGAAGCAGATGGGGCTAGAATGATTGGAGGGGGTGCACGTGGGGCCCACAAGCCAGGTAGGCGCGACCAGGGGGGTGCCCGCGCCTCCAGAGCTTATGGCCCACACGTGCAGCCCCCAGACTAGCTCTTCGTCTTAGTATTTTTCAAAAATTCCAGAAAAAATCATACTTGATTTTCAGGACGTTCGGAAAACTTTTATTTTCTGGGTACTTTTCCATGGGACGCTAAAAGCAGAAAACAGGGAAAACTAAACTAATCTATCATTTTTCTTCTAAGCAACCGAAGGTAAAAGCTTGGAACACAGGTTTGTGACTCCTCGATTCATCCATCTCATGGTCATCGAAAGAAATCCGTCAATGAGGTTGATCAAGTCTCCTTGACAAATTTTTCGAATCGCAAAAGAAGACGGAGAATTTTTGAATAGTCACTAGGTTACCTCAATGGGGATGTGTATCTCCCCAACAAGCAAATCATACTTCATCTTAACAGGAGGTATAGGGCATTCAAAGCTCCCAATAAGAATCGATGAAGTTTTTTCGATAGCATTGATGTAGTGTACTCAATATTGTTTCTTCGGAAAGTGCACTGTATGCTCATTACCGTTGACATGGAAAGTGACATTGCCTTTGTTGCAATCTATAACAGCCCATGCAGTGTTTAAAAAGGGTCTTCCGAGGATGACCGCCATGGCATCGTCCTCGGGAATATCCAGAATAACAAAGTCTGTTAAGATAGTGACGTTTGCAACCACAACACGCACATCCTCGCAAATGCCGATAGGGAAGCAGTTGATTTGTCGGCCATTTGCAGAGAGATTTCAGTGGATGTCAACTTATCCAGTTCAAGTCTATGATAAAGAGAGATAGACATAACACTAACACCGGCTCCAAGATCGCATAAAGCAGTTCTAACGTAGTTGCCTTTAATGGAGCAAGGTATAGTGGGGACACCGGGATCACCTAGTTTCTTAGGAGTTCCACCCTTGAAGGTATAATTAGCAAGCATGGTGGAAATCTCAACCTCAGGTATCCTCCTCTTATTAGTCACAATATCCTTCATGTACTTAGCATATGGAGACATTTTGAGCATATCTGTCAAACGCATTTGCAGAAAGACAGGTCTAATCATTTCAACAAATCGCTCAAAATCCTCATCATCCTTTTTCTTGGATGGTTTGGGAGGAAAGGGCATGGGTTTCTGAACCCATGGTTCCCTTTCTTTACCATGCTTCGTAGCAGCGAAGTCGCTCTTATCATATCTCTTATTCTTAGGTTGTGGGTTATCAAGATCAACAGGTTCAATCTCCACATCCTTATCATTGCTAGGTTGAGCATCATCATGAACATCACTATTGATATCATCATTAGGCTCATGTTCATCACCAGATTGTGTTTCAGCATCATAGGCAGAGACATCGTTTGGACTCTCAGGTGTAGCAGCAATAGGGTTGCTAGCGTGCAAGTTCCTATCATCTTTCTTCTTCTTTCTAGGATGACTAGGTGCATCAGTGCTAACTCCTTGAGAATCTTGTTCAATTCTCTTCGGAAGACCCTCAGGATACAAAGGTTCCTGGGTCATTCTACCGCCTCTAGTGACGACTCTGACAGAATTGTCATTCAACTCATTGAGCAAGTCATTCTGTGCTTTAAGTACTTGTTCTACCTGAGTAGTAACCATAGAGACATGTTTACTCAAGAGCTTAAGATCATTGACGTTTCTGTCCACACAAGCACTTAAATGACTAAGCATACGAGCATTCTGTACCAATTGTCTGCTAACATAATCATTGAAACTCTGTTGTTTGGCAACAAAGTTATCAAATTCATCCAAGCATAAGCTAGCAGGTTTATCAAAAGGAATATCACTCTCATCGAATCTACGCAGAGAATTTACTTCTACTACCTATATCGGGTTATCAATACCATGGATCTCTTCGATAGGTGGTAGATTTTTGACATCTTCAGATTTAATGCCTTTCTCTTTCATAGATTTCTTAGCTTCTTGCATATCTTCAGGACTGAGGAATAGAATACCTCTTTTCTTCGTAGTTGGCTTAGGAGGTGGTTCGGGAATAGTCCAAGCATTCTCATTGCACAAGATATTATTCAATAGAATCTCAGCTTGTTCTACGGTTCGTTCCCTAAAAACACAACCAGCACAACTATCTAGGTGGTCTTTGGAAGCATCGGTAAGTCCATTATAGAAGATATCAAGTATTTCATTCTTCTCAAGAGGGTGATCAGGCAAAGCATTCAGCAGCTGGACGAGCCTCCCCCAAGCTTGTGGGAGACTCTCTTGTTCAACTTGCACAAAGTTGTATATTTCCTTCAAGGCAGCTTGCTTCTTATGGGCAGGGAAATATTTTTCAAATAAGTAGTAGACCATATCCTTGGGGCTACACACATAACCAGGAGCAAGAGAAGTGAACCAAGTCTTAGCATCATCCTTTAGCGAGAAAGGAAACAGCTTGAGGATATAGTAGTGGCGGATCTTTTCCTCACTAGTGAATAGGGTGGCTATATCGTGCGGTTTGGTAAGATGGGCTACAACCGTTTCAGACTCATAACCATGAAAAGGATCAGATTCAACGAGAGTGATTAACTCAGGGTCGACAGAGAATTCATATTCCTTATCGGTCACAAAGATAGGCGAAGTAGCAAACTTCGGGTCGTATTTCATCCTAGCGTTTAGAGATTTTTATTTCCACTCGAGCAGCAATTTCTCAACATCATAGCTATCCTTACAAGCAAGAAAGTTCTCAGCTATGTCTCCCTCCATAACATAACGCTCAAGCATATCAGGCAATTCATATCTAGGAGAGCTAGTTCTAGCAGGCAAAATAGCAGGTTCTACTTCAATAGTATCAGCAGTTTTAGAAGTATCATCACATCTAGCAGCAACTCTAGCAATTTGTGCATCAAGGAATGCACCAACTGGCAAAGCAGTATCAAGCATAGCATCATCAGGCAAAGCAGTATCAAGCATAGCATCATCATAAGCATCATGGGCAGCAGAAGTAGCATCATCAAGCACAGGCGACATATCAAGATTTCTAGCAGGAGGTGGTGTCGCAAACTTACTCATAACTCAAGGTGAATCAAGTGCACAGCTAGATGGCAGTTCCTTACCTGTCCTTGTAGTTGAGGGCAAGACTTTGGTTTTTGGATCTATCGGAATCCCCATAGTGACTAGAAGACGTAAATCCCAAGTGACTCAGAGAATATAGTTGTGCTTCCCCGGCAACGGAGCCAGAAAATAGTCTTGATAACCCACAACTATAGGGGATCGCAACAGTTTTCGAGGGTAGAGTATCCAACCCAAATTTATTGATTCGACTCAAGGGAAAGCCAAAGAATATTCTCAAGTATTAGCAGATGAGTTGTCAATTCAACCACACCTGAAAGATTTAGTATCTGCAACAAAGTATCAGTAGCAAAGTAGGGTGATAGCAGCACTAGCAACAGTAACCAGTAGCAGCAAAGTAACAACAGTAGCAACAGAGTAACAGTAGCAGTAGCGACAGCAGTAGCAGCAAAGTAATGTAGCAAGGACCAGTAGTAAAAGATTCGTAGGCATTGGATCGATGATGGGTGATTATTCCGTATACTATTCATCATGCAACAGTTATAACACGGAGAGATATGTAACTAGCTCCAGTTCGTCAATCTAATGTAGGCATGTATTCCGTATGTAGTCATACGTGCTTAGGGAAAAGAACTTGCATGACATCTATTGTCCATCCCTCCCGTGGCAGCGGGGTTCTAATGGAAACTACGGGATATTAAGGTTCTCCTTTTAATAAAGAACCGGACCAACGCATTAACACTTGGTGAATACATGAACTCCTCATACTATGGTCATCTCCGGGAGTGGTTCCGGCTATTGTCACTCCGGGGTTGTCGGGTCATAACACATAGTAGGTGACTACAACTTTCAAGATAGGATCAAGAACACCCATATATTGGTGACAATAATAGGTTCAGATCTTAAATCATGGCACTCGGGCCCTAGTGACAAGCATTAAGCATGGAAAAGTAGTAGCAACATCAATCTCAGAACATAGTGGATACTAGGGATCAATCCCCGTCAAAACTAACACGATTACATGATAGATCTCATCCAACCCATCACTGTCCAGCA
Organism: Hordeum vulgare subsp. vulgare; assembly: GCF_904849725.1. Classification (NCBI taxonomy): domain Eukaryota; kingdom Viridiplantae; phylum Streptophyta; class Magnoliopsida; order Poales; family Poaceae; genus Hordeum; species Hordeum vulgare. The sequence continues at coordinate 343,660,605 of NC_058522.1, read as the reverse complement.
AGCCTACGATGAGATTACTCACGAACAGTGAAGAGCATCATGGAATTGGCGATGAAGGAAGGTTGAAGATGATGATGCCGACGATTTCCCCTCTCCGGAGCCCAAAACGGACTCCAGATCTACCCTCCAGGTGAAGAACAGGAGGTGGCGGCGCCTCCGTATCGTAAAACGTGATGAACTCTTCTCCTTTATTTTTTTCCGGGCGAGACGGACTAAATAGAGCTGAGATTGGAGGCAGTGGAGCACTGTGGGCCCCACAAGCCTGCCAGGCGCGGCCAGAGGGGGGCGCGCCTGGTGGGCTTGTGGGCTCCACGCTTCACCCCTCCGGTTGATTCTTGCGCCAGTATTTTTTATATATTCCACAAAAATTCTCCGTAAATTTTCAGGTCATTCCGAGAACTTCTATTTATGCGCAAAAACAACACCATGGCAATTCTGCTGAAAACAGTGTTAGTCCGGGTTAGTTCCATTCAAATCATGCAAATTAGAGTCCAAAACAAGGGCAAAAGAGTTCGGAAAAGTAGATACAACGGAGATGTATTAGGACGCCATGCACATGGCTCTGGATGAGCTCCATGCCGCAGCGGGTGCTACCTCGCGCACTCACGAGCAACCATCTCTGTGGCATTAACGGGCTGGTCGCCGAGTATCATCACAGCGTTGGAAACCGCAAGTGTGAGCGAGGTCCGTGCAGACCCGTGCGGGCTCGTGTATGTGCAAGCACTAACACCTCCTCCTGCGCATGTGCTTGTGCGAGCCCCTGCACATGTCGCGCCTATCCCCGTGCGCGTGCCAGCACCCACTGCTCCCATGCCCATGCGCATGCCTGCACCCACCGGCATGTGCCCATGTGCGGGCCTGCACCCGTCACGGACTCCTCAGCGCATTGGGATGCCGTCATCAATCGCTTCCTTGCAGCACCGCATACATTGCCCCCGTCCCCCTCTTGTCGATCGTGCGATGACCGGCTCTTTGATTGGGAAGGCCATAACATTCTGGTCTCATTTGAAGAATTGTAAAATTGCGCCCCGGTGCACGACGACGCCGGTGCGAGACGCCGCCGCCACTGCCACAACTAGTTTTCTTTATATTGTATCTTGATCGTACGAATGTAAATTCATAGCTTGACTGAATGAAACCTATAGTTTGATCAACTAAGTATTTATCTCTGAATTCACATAGTAATCAAAGTAAATAAAAAACATCAATTTTTTCTATAAATAAACAATCATCACAAATGGTTCGGATTGAATACCCGTTTGTAGATTGACAACTATGTTTCCTTCGCCAGTAAGCCAAGTGAAAAATTGGCACGAAGATCGCATCATCGTAAGTGTTTCTCTACGATGACCTGTCTGCTTAGTACACACAATCCAGGAAGATTTGCATCTGTCATATTGGGTAAATTGCCATATATCAAACTGGAAACATTGGCATTTGTCGATATAGTAACATTGGCATTTTCCGTCATTGTACCATTGACATTTGTCAAATTTTGTAGGAACAAAATCACTATTACAATGCAATTTTGCAACTGAAATTCACTAAACATAGATTTTATTCATAGATTGAGTAGTGGTCTTTATACAAAACTATTCAACTCGATAGCCGAACCGGACAAACTTTTCCCCAATTGTTGCCAGCCACATACTAAAATAGCTAGTTCAACTATATATACTATCTAGATATAAAGTACGCGGTACAGTTCAACCATATCTATAGTTAGATGAACTGAACAAAATAGCTCCTAAATGCTACTACACAGGGGCTTTGTACTACTTCCAACAGAATTGAGAGTGCTCAGTAAGAGCTGGAGGAGGAGGAGGGGCCTCCTAACGAGATGGTGGAGCAAGTCTGTTGCCTGTCAATGCTGCCCTCCGCCACTCCAGACGTGCCTCCTCGAAGAGGCGGGACTTGGCATAGATCTCCACATTTCGTGTCATCGATGTGGCTTCCCATGCGGCCACGACTTTGTTGAGCTTCTTTACGTGTGTGGACTCGCGCTCCACCTCCTTCTCTAGGAACTAGATGTAGCATGCAAGGTTTGTGACACAAAAGACCGGTGGTGGACCTTTGGAGGCCTCCACCTCCCGCTTTCGGGTTATGGTGGTGGAGCGGGTGATGACCCCTCCACTTGATGGTGGGATCGCGGCCAAGGAAGAAGACGGTGTGGTGGCAGCCAAGGCGGACACCGCTAGGGTGGTGACCCCGGCGGCTGCCGGTTGGGTGGCAGCCACGACGCCCACTAGCACTAGCTGCCTTTCGGGAACGGTGACGAAACGTGTAGTGGGTGGCATGCCCACACCCACTAGGGACACCACGTGCACTACACACCTCAAAGGACTACCGTGCTGATGCGGTGAAGCCTCCCAGCTGGAGTTGTCCTCTGGCGGAGTGACTGAGCAAAGATGACCGGCCGGTACCAATGGCAATTGGGGGAGAAGAAAACTAGATAAGCTACAGGGAGGGAGGGGATTAAAACAATGTGGAGTCACCGGTCGTGAGAGTTTATATAGCAGGCCGGCAAACACTGGGGTTTGGGGGATTTTGCCGAGCCGGGTGGGAAGCCAAAGCCAAAGCGTGGTTTTGTGCACGGGAATCTACACAGTTGTGGGCATCAACGGGCTCATCAAGCCGATGTGTGGCCAAAATAAATGCATGTGTGGAGCCAAGGCATGCACTGGAATCCTCGGGAAGCAACGTGGTGACAAGACGTGAGAGAGCAGGACGGGTTGAGCGCACGAAGACGTGTAATAATAATCTGTGATATTAATACAAGAAAATGGCACTTCCCTATGCAGCGTCGGTAATTATTTCATCAATTGATGACAATTGTTTAGCCACAACCGTCTTCCCACAACAAAGGCAGCTTGTCAGGATGAATCATTTGTGTTATTATTGGTCTCACCACACAATTCTAATGAATGAGTTGTTTGTCGGGTATCACACACACCTTCGTATGCTAACTCATCTGAGTTTTGCCGGAACACTGCAAATAGTTTATCCGAGTGAACTGTATGTCATACTTCACACACATATGTCTTCTGTTCACTGTTTGTGTTATTTTGGACAATCACAGACAGTTCATAAGAACCAATTGTATGTCATGCATCACACACACAATTGTCATCTGAATCATGCCTGATGGACCGGCCAATGCACACAGTTTGTTATATTGGTGACCGAGCTAGAACTATGTCATTTGTGATTGATGGATCGCACACAGTTTTTTCGTAGGGTCTCTGATTGATGTGTCATCTTAGGACCTTCCTTGGTAGTGCTTGATCAACCGATGAGATGATAACTATCAATCTGGTGGAGTCGATTTTGACGATCCAACTACTAACGTACATGATGGTGTGCCTTAGGAAACGCTAAACCAACTCCAAGAGGTTATTTACCACGTTGGAGCACGATCAACCTGGCCACGAAGGTCTATTATTGCAAGCAATCGAACAACAAGCTAGAATATGATAAAAGAATTTGAACATTGGGATCTAGATGAATTATTAACAAAGGTGGGGATCTTAAATCAATCTTGGCCTGGTTGTTGGACACAAACTAAGTCCACGAATTTTCAATGGGTTACTTTTAAATAAACAAATCCAAAGTCTAAATGTCGCCTTAAGGGTTGTATTTATATGGGGAAAGAGAGGGGATTTCGTCCACCCTTGGCATGGTGGGACTAAAACACCTCCTAAGTCATTTCCCCCTACGAATACAAACTATGAAAAGGTATTTGAAAATTAAATGGGTCTGGCCCAAAAATAAGGTGGCGCAACACCTACAATAAGCTATGGATAAAATTTATTGAAGACCATCTTGTATATTATGTTCATGTCCTTGTATGTTATCATGGTGGCTTCAAAGTGCGGAAATCTCCACTGGGAAATCCATTCTTGTTCCTTGATAAATTAACTGGCATGCACGAGCTCTAATAATTGGTCCAAAAGGTATAGCATCATGGGTTGTGGGTGTAACTATGATAGCCATGTCCTATAAAATAACATGATCAAGATCGTGAGATTAAAGAATCGTTGGTACCATGCAAGTGGAACCTTTGATCATAACCTATATTTGCATGCATGTAGTTTTCCCAACTAGGAATCCACTACAGGATTTTGCTTCAGTGGACACAAACCCACTTGTTGAAAACTTGGGTCCTTTACCCTATTCCTTGTAACCAATGCCTAGTTTTCTTAGTCGCTCCTTCGTGAGGATTAGGACTAAACACTAATCTAAGAGGTTCCAACCTCGTGGTTGACTACTTAACGACAATTTAATTAATGAATTGCATCGGCAGTGCTTCGGTATTTGTTGGTGGTCATGTGTTGCATGGGCGATCGCCCAACTATCAAAGGGATTGTACGAGTTAATAAATTGAGTAGCTTCCATGTGTAACTGTGAGTCAATATGGGCTTAGTATTGACTAGGTAAGCTATGGGAATCCCTCTTCCACACCAGCAGGTGTAGATATATGCATATAGGTTGGACCGATTCTGCCATTGGATGTGGATTGTCGCCTCCCAAAATTCTATCTTGGTCTACTTAGCTACTTCACAAGTGAATTTTAGTAGTACAAGGGTGTGACTAGGTCTCGCGGGTAAATTACACAAACCTCTACACAGTGTAAAACATGATCATGATTAGTCGTGTCCCCGGTTATAGACAACTATGACCAACTCTACCGAGAATTCTCAGCTTGATCTCATCACCTCTTCTTAATGATAATTGATGGGTTAAACAAGGGATATTGACTGAATGAGGTGTCATGTGGGGTGAGACACCTGCTAAGCCTGTGGAGCCGTCCTGGGGCAGTTGCATGAGTGCGGTGGGACCAAGTATGTATTGCTATTAGAGTAGACAACCAAATACAAAGGTAGAGAAAAAATCTTTCTGGAAAATGGAAACTGGTCTTACACCAAAAAGCATGTTCATCTGTGTAAAGCCTATGCTAGTGAAACTTGCCAAGACATTCAATGTATTGACCCTTGTGGTTGTAACGTATCATGTTGCATGAATTCCTCTATCTAAGAAGAGATACAAATTAGGGTCACGACGATATAATCAACTCTTGCCTATGAGTGAATGGACACCACAAGACTATATATTGCTTATCCATAGGATAATTATTAAGATAGTCCTGAGCTGAACAGGTATGTTTGTAAAAGAGACGGGATCCGCGATGTAATACTATGACATATGATGTATCTTGGTATTTCATGGTCAATTGTGTGTGTGTCAACTATTGATCAAGGGAATGACATAGTACAGCGGAGATTTAAGGCCCCTCTTGGGACCGGGTTGTGCGGGTGCGGCTCGACATCTTATGACTACTCGCACATCTGTGATCACCCACCACCACTAGGGAAAACACTACTAGTAGCGTTGGGTTCTGGCCTACTAGTAGCGCGGGTAGGGCGCTATAGCTAACATTTAGCGGTAGCGTGTTTTCTAGCTCGTGCTACTACTAGTGGTGATAGAAGTAGCATGGGTATTATACGCGCTACTACTAAATGACAACAGTGCATGTTCCTATCCCGCGCCACTACTATGTATTTGTATTTTTCTCTCTATTTGTACATTGTTATACATTTTTTTATATGGTAGCAACAAAGAGGTAGTGGATGAAACACTTATTATATTAAATTGGATGGATCCAATTAACCAAGTTGGATTAGTAGAACAATATGATGTTGGGACGACACACAAGTGCGGAATGATAGGCACACCTGTGTGTCATCCCAACATCATATCATCCTACTAATTCAACTTGGTTAATTGGATCCATCCAATTTAATTAATCCATGTTTTTTCCATCCAATGATAGAACAACTCATCATTATCATAACTCATCATCATACTATTACATGACAAGTACCACATCTTCCTGATCATAATTCTCATCATAGTCATATACAAACTCATCATCTAGCATATGACAAATTAACCAACACTAACTATTTTTTGTCATCCTAGTTAAATAGCTCATCATCATTCTAGCACATGATGAGTACTAGCTAGGACCTACTACTCCTTAGGTAAAATATCATAAAACAGGTAAACTCCTCCATCTCCATTATGAAGAATATAGATCCACTTATCTCCAACTTATGGCATGTGCAAATCCTTCTTGTCTCCACCAAGTGGATGCATGCGTGCATTCATTGCTTTGCTCCATCCTTTGATTTTGAGGCTTTCATCCCTTCGAAAAATTGAGTATGCACTTCAAAAAAAAACAATGAAGAATTGGTCGTAAGCTAATAATATCCAAATGACCTTTGACATACATCAGGTGAGGCACAACCTTGTTGGAAATATGCCCTAGAGGCAATGATAAATAGTTATTATTATATTTCCTGTTTAAAGATAATCATTTATTATCCATGCTATAAATGTATTGAATGAAAACATAGATACATGTGTGGATAAATAGACATAATAATGTCCCTAGCAAGCCTCTAGTTGGCTGGCCAGTTGATCGAGGATAGTCAAGGTTTTCTAACTAAGTGCAAAGTGTTGTTGCTTGATAACTGGATCACATCATTAGGAGAATCATGTGACGGACTAGACCCAAAACTATGAATGTAGCATATTGATCGTGTCATTTTATTGCTATTGTTTTCTGCGTGTCAAGTATTTGTTCCTATGACCATGAGATCATATAACCCACTGGCACCGGAGGGATACCTTGTGTGTATCAAACGTCACAACGTAACTGGGTGACTATAAAGGTGCTCTACACGTATTTCCGAAGGTGTCCGTTGGGTTAGTATGGATCAAGACTGGGATTTGTCACTCCGTGTGACGGAGAGGTATCTTAGGGCCCACTCGGTAATACAACATCACACACAAGCCTTGCAAGCAATGTGACTTAGTGTAAGTCACGGGATCTTGTATTACGGAACGAGAAAAGAGACTTGCCGGTAACGAGATTTAAATAGGTATGCGGATACCGACGATCGAATCTCGAGCAAGTAACATACCGAAGGACAAAGGGAATGACATACGGGGTTGCCTGAATCCTTGGCACTGAGGTTCAACCGATAAGTTATTCGGAGAATATGTAGGATCCAATATGGGCATCCAGGTCCCGCTATTGGATATTGACCGAGGAGTACCTCGGGGCATGTCTGCATAGTTCTCGAACCCACAGGGTCTGCACACTTAAGGTTCGGCGATGTTTGAGTATAGTTGAGTTATATGTGTGGTTACCGAATGTTGTTCGGAGTCCCGGATGAGATCACGGACGTCACGAGGGTTTTCGGAATGGTCCGGAGACGAAGATTGATATATAGGATAACCTCATTTGATTGCCGGAAGGTTTTCGGGCATTACTGGGAATGTACCAGGAGTGACGAATGGGTTCCGAATGTTCATCGGGAGGGGGCCAACCCACCCGGGGAAGCCCATAGGCCCTAGGGGTGGCACACCAGCCCTTGGTGGGCTGGTGGGACAGCCCAATAAGTCCTATGCGCAAGGGATAAGAAAATCAAAGAGAAAAGAAAAAAAAGAGGTGGGAAGGAAGGGATGGACTCCACCTTCCAATCCTAGTTGGACTAGGATTGGAGGTGGACTCCTCCACCTCCTTGGCCGGCGCACCCTTGGGGTCTTGGACCCCAAGGCAAGCGTCCCCTCCCCTCCTCCTATATATAATGGAGTTTTAGGGCTGATTTGAGACAACTTTTGCCACGGCAGCCCGACCACAAACACCACGGTTTTTCCTCTAGATCGTATTTCTACGGAGCTCGGGCGGAGCCCTGCAGGAGCAGATTCTTCACCACCACCGGAGTGTCATCACGCTGCCGGAGAAATCATCTACTTCTCCGTCTTGCTTGCTGGATCAAGAAGGCCGAGATCATCGTCGAGCTGTACGTGTGTTGAACGCGGAGGTGTCGTCCGTTCGGCACTAGATCGGAGCGGATCGTGGGACGGATCGCGGGACAGTTCGTGGGACGGTTCGCGGGGCGGATCGATGGACGTGAGGACGTTCCACTACATCAACCGTGTTTCTTAACGCTTCCTGTTGTGCGATCTACAAGGGTATGTAGATCCAGACCTCCTCTCGTAGATGGACATCACCAAGATAGGTCTTCGTGCGCGTAGGAAAATTTTGGTTTCCCATGCGACGTTCCCCAACAGTGGCTTCATGAGCTAGGTTCATGCGTAGATGTAATCTCGAGTAGAACACAAAGGGTTTTGTGGACGGTGATGTTCGATTTGCTGCCCTCCTTAATCTTTTCTTAATTCGGCGGTATTGTTGGATTGAAGCGGCCCGGACCGACATTATTCGTACGCTTATGAAAGACTGGTTTCATCGCTGGACATGCAACCTCGTTGCATAAAGATGAGTGGCGGGTGTCGGTTTCTTCAACTTTAGTTGAATTGGTTTTGGCCGAGGCGGTCCTTCGAGAGGTTAAATAGCAATTTGCACATCTCCATTGTGGTATTTGCGTAAGTAAGATGCGATCTACTAGATACCCACTGCAACCACGTAAAACATGCAACAACAAATAGAGGATGTCTAACTTGTTTTTGCACGGTATGCTTGTGATATGATATGGCCAATGACGTGATGTCATATATTGGATGTATGAGATGATCATGTTGTAATAGTTAATATTGACTTGCACGTCGATGGTACGGCAACCGGCAGGAGCCATAGGGTTGTCTTTAAACTAACGTTTGTGCTTGCAGATGCGTTTACTATATTTCTAGGACGTAGCTTTAGTAGTAATAGCATGAGTAGCACGACAACCCCGATGGCGACACGTTGATGGAGATCGTGATGATGGAGATCATGGTGTGGCGCCGGTGACAAGAAGATCGTGCCGGTGCTTTGGTGATGGAGATCAAGAAGCACATGATGATGGCCATATCATGTCACTTATGAATTTCATGTGATGTTAATTCTTTTATGCACCTTATTTTTCTTAGATCGACCGTAGCATTATGAGGTGATCTCTCACTAAAATTTCAAGACGAAATTATGTTCTCCCCGACTATGCACCGTTGCTACAGGTCGTCGTTTCGAGACACCACGTGATGATCGGGTGTGATAGACTCAACGTTCACATACAACGGGTGCAAAACAGTTGCACACGCGGAACACTCGGGTTAAGTTTGACGAGCCTAGCATGTGCAGACATGGCCCCGGAACACATGAGACCGAAAGGTCGAGCATGAATCATATAGTTGATATGATTAGCATATGGATGCTTACCAATGAAACTATCCTCAACTCGCGTGATGATCGGACTTGAGCTAGTGAAATTGGATCATGTACCACTCAAATGACTAGAGAGATGTACTTTTTGAGTGGGAGTTTAGCAAGTAATTTGATTAGTTAAACTCTAAGTTATCTTGAACATAGTTTGTCTGGTTTGAAAATATTTGTGTTGTAGATCAATGGCTCACGCGATAGTCACCCTGAATTTTAATACGTTCCTAGAGAAAGCTAAGTCGAAAGATGATGGAAGCAACTTTGTAGACTGGACTTGTAATCTTAAGTTGCTCCTGCAAGCTGGGAAGAAGGATTATGTCCTTAATGTTGCGCTACGAGATGAACCACCCGCCACGGCTGACGAAGATGCTAAGAACGCTTGGTTAGCACGCAAAGAGGACTACTCAGTAGTTCAATGTGCAGTCTTGTATGGCTTGGAGGTGGGACTTCAACGTCGCTTTGAGCGTCATGGAGCATATGAGATGTTCCAGGAGTTGAAGTTTATCTTTCAGAAGAACGCCCGGATCAAGAGGTATGAGACCTCCGATAAATTCTATGCTTGCAAGATGGAGGAGAATTTGTCTGTCAGTGAACATGTGCTCAAGATGTCTGGGTACTCAAACCGTCTAGCTGAGCTGGGGATTGAACTCCCGCAAGAGGCTATCACTGACAGAATTCTTCAATCACTGCCACCAAGCTATAAGAGCTTTGTGTTGAACTATAACATGCAAGGGATGAACAAGTCACCCGGCGAGTTATTCGCGATGCTGAAAGTCGCAGAGTCAGAACTCCGTAAAGAGCATCAAGTCTTGATGGTGAATAAGACCACTAGTTTCAAGAGAAACGGCAAAGGAAAGAAGGGTAATTCAAAGAAGAGCGGCAAGCCTGTTGCCAGTCCGATGAAGAAGTACAAAGCTGGACCTAAGCCTGAAACGTAGTGTTATTATTGCAAGGGTATGGGTCACTGGAAGCGCAACTGCCCCAAGTTTCTGGCTGATAAGAAGGCGGCCAAGGAAAAATCAGGTATATTCGATATACATGTTATTGATGTGTACTTAACCAGCTCTCGTAGTAGTGCTTGCGTATTCGATACCGGTTTTGTTGCTCATATTTGCAACTTGAAACAGGAATTGCGGAATAAGCGAAGGCTCGCGAAGGATGAAGTGACGATGCGCGTGGGAAATGGTTCCAAGGTTGATGCAATTGCCGTTGGCACAGTTTCACTTCAGTTACCATCAGGATTAGTTATGAACTTAAATAAATGTTATTTAGTTCCTGCGTTAAGCATGAACATTATATCTGGATCTTGTTTATTGAGAGACGATTACTCGTTTAAGTCAGAGGATAATGGTTGTTCTATTTCTATGAGTAATATCTTTTATGGTCATGCACCCAATGTGAGAGGATTGTTCATATTGAATCTTGATAGTGATAATACACATATACATAACATTGAGACCAAAAGAGTTAGAGTTAACAATGATAGCGACATGTTTTTATGGCACTGCCGCTTAGGTCATATTGGTGTAAAGCGCATGAAGAAACTCCATACTAATGGACTTTTGGAGTCACTTGACTTTGATTCACTTGACACGTGCGAACCATGCCTCATGGGCAAGATGAGTAAGACTCCGTTCTCCGGAAGAATGGAGCGTGCAGGTGACTTGTTGGAAATCATACATATCGATGTGTGTGGTCCGATGAGTGTGGAGGCACGCGGCGGATATCGTTATTTTCTCACCTTCACTGACGATTTGAGTAGATATGGTTATGTCTACTTGATGAAGCACAAGTCTGAGATGTTTGAAAAGTTCAAACAATTTCAAAGTGAAGTCAAAAATCATTGTAACAAGAAGAACAAGTTCCTACGATCTGATCGTGGGGGTGAATATCTGAGTTTCGGGTTTGGTGCTCACTTAAGACAATGTGGAATTGTTTCACAGTTGACACCGCCTGGAACACCACAGCGCAATGATGTGTCTGAACGTTGTAATCGTACTTTATTATGGTGCGATCTATGATGTCTCTGACCGATTTGCCGTTATCATTTTGGGGTTATGCATTAGAAACAGCTGCATTCACTTTATATAGGGCACCATCAAAATCCGTTGAGTCGACGCCATACGAACTGTGGTATGGCAAAAGACCAAAGTTGTTGTTTCTTAAAGTTTGGGGATGTGATGCTTACGTCAAAAAGCTTCAGCCTGAAAAGCTGGAACCCAAAGCAAAAAAGTGCGTCTTCATAGGTTACCCAAAAGAGACAGTTGGGTATACCTTCTGTCTCAAATCCGAGGGCAAAGTGTTTGTTGCTAAAAATGGAGGTTTTCTTGAGAAGGAGTTTCTCTCGAAAGAATTGAGTGGGAGGAAGATAGAAGTTGATGAGGTTGTCAAACCTCTAATTCCTCTTGATGGTGGCGCAGGGCAAGGGGAAACCCATGTTGCTGCGGCACCGGTTGAGGAACAAGTTGATGATGATGATCATGAAACTTCGGATCAAGTTACTGTTGGACCTCGCAGATCGACAAGATCATGTACTGCTCCCGAGTGGTACAGTAATCCTGTATTGACAATTATGTTGTTGGACAACAATGAACCTGCGAATTATGAAGAAGCAATGGTGGGCCCGGATTCCAACAATTGGCTGGAGGCCATGAAGTCCGAGATAGGATCCATGTACGAGAACAAAGTGTGTACTTTAGAAGTACTACCTCAAGGTCGCAAGGCTATTCAGAACAAATGGATCTACAAGAAGAAGACAGACGCACACGGTAATGTGACCGTTTATAAAGCTCGACTTGTGGCAAAGGGTTTTTCACAAGTTCAAGGAATTGACTACGATGAGAGGTTCTCACCGGTAGCGATGCTTAAGTCTGTCCGAATCATGTTAGCAATAGCTGCCTTTTACGATTATGAGATCTGGCAGATGGATGTCAAAACGGTGTTCCTTAACGGTTTTCTTAAGGAAGAGTTGTATATGATGCAACCCGAAGGTTTTGTCGATCCTAAGAATGCTAACAAAGTGTGCAAGCTCCAGCGATCCATTTATGGACTGGTGCAAGCATCTCGGAGTTGGAATAAGCGTTTTGATCAGGTGATCAAAGCATTTGGGTTTATACAAGTGGTTGGAGAATCTTGTATTTACAAGAAAGTGAGTGGGAGCTCTGTGGCATTTCTAATATTATATCTGGACGACATATTGCTGATTGGAAACAACGTGGAGCTTTTGGAGAGCATAAAGGGTTACTTGAATAAACGTTTCTCTATGAAGGACCTAGGAGAAGCTTCTTACATTCTAGGCATTAAGATCTATAGGGATAGATCGAAACGCCTGATAGGACTTTCACAAAGCACATACCTTGATAAAGTTTTGAAGAAGTTCAAAATGGATCAGTCCAAGAAAGGGTTCTTGCCAGTGTTACAAGGTATAAAATTGAGTAAGACTCAGTGCCCAGCAACTGAGGAAGATAGAAAGACAATGAGTTCCGTCCCCTACGCTTCAGCCGTAGGTTCTATCATGTATGCAATGATGTGCACTAGACCAGACGTCAGCTTGGCCATAAGTATGGCAGGCAGATTTCAGAGTAATCCAGGAGTGGATCACTGGACGGCGGTCAAGAATATTCTGAAGTACCTGAAAAGGACTAAGGAAATGTTTCTCGTGTATGGAGGTGACAAGGAGCTCGTCATAAAAGGTTACGTCGACGCAAGTTTTGACACCGATCCGGATGACTCTAAGTCTCAAACCGGATACGTATTTATTCTTAATGGGGGTGCGGTAAGCTGGTGCAGTTCCAAGCAAAGCGTCGTAGCAGATTCTACATGTGAAGCGGAGTACATGGCTGCCTCTAAGGCGGCAAAGGAGGGTGTCTGGATGAAGCACTTCATGATAGATCTTGGAGTTGTGCCGAGCGCACTAGATCCATTAACTATGTTATGTGACAACACTGGTGCCATTGCCTTAGCAAAGGAACCAAGGTTTCACAAGAAGACCGGACACATCAAACGACGCTTCAACCTCATCCGCGACTATGTCGAGTTAGAGGACGTGAATATTTGCAAAGTGCACACGGAACTTAATGTAGCAGACCCGCTCACTAAACCTCTTCCACGGGCAAAACATGATCAACACCAGAACTGTATCGGTGTTCGATTTATTACAATGTAAATCGCATGGCGATGTGAGGACTAGATTATTGACTCTAGTGCAAGTGGGAGACTTTTGGAAATATGCCCTAGAGGCAATGATAAATATTTACTATTATATTTCATGTTTAAAGATAATCATTTATTATCCATGCTATAACTGTATTGAATGAAAACATAGATACATGTGTGGATAAATAGACATAACAATGTCCCTGGCAAGCCTCTAGTTGGATGGCCAGTTGAACAAGGATAGTCAAGGTTTTCTTACTAAGTGCAAAGTGTTGTTGCTTGATAACTGGATCACATCATTAGGAGAATCATGTGATGGACTAGACCCAAAACTATGAACGTAGCATATTGATCGTGTCATTTTATTGCTATTGTTTTCTGCGTGTCAAGTATTTGTTCCTATGACCATGAGATCATATAAGCCACTGGCACCGGAGGGATACCTTGTGTGTATCAAATGTCATAACCTAACTGGGTGACTATAAAGGTGCACTACAGGCATTTCTAAAGGTGTCTGTTGGGTTAGTATGGATCAAGACTGGGATTTTTCACTCCGTGTGACGGAGAGGTATCTCGGGGCCCACTCGGTAATACAACATCACACACAAGCCTTGCAAGAAATGTACTTAGTGTAAGTCACGGGATCTTGTATTACGGAACGAGAAAAGAGACTTGCCGGTAACGAGATTGAAATAGGTATGCGGATACCGACAATCGAATCTCGGGCAAGTAACATACCGAAGGAGAAAGGGAATGACATACGGGATTGCCTGAATCCTTGACACTGAGGTTCAACCGATAAGTTATTCGGAGAATATGTAGGATCCAATATGGGCATCCAGGTCTCGCTATTGGATATTGACCGAGGAGTACTGATACGTCTCAAACGTATCTATAATTTTTGATGGTTTCACGCTGTTATCTTGTCATCTTTGGATGTTTTATGTACCTTTTATATCTTGTTTGGGACTAACTTATTAATTCAGTGCCAAGTGTCAGTTCCTGTTTTTTCTGTGTTTTTGGCTCTTTTCAGATCTGATTTTGGAACGGAGTCCAAACGGAATAAAATCCCCGAAATGATTTTTTCCGAACGGAAGAAGATCAGGGGGGCTGTGGGCCAAGCCAGGAGGGCTACTAGGAGCCCACAAGCCCCCACTCCGCCACCAGGGGGAGGCGGCGGTGGCAGGGCTTGTGGCCTCCCTGGCCGCCCCATGACCTAGATCCTTGGCCTATATATTCCCTAAAATACAACAAAAAATCAGGGGAGCCTCGAAAATACTTTTCCGCCGCCGCAAGCTTCCGTTTCCGCGAGATCTCATCTGGAGACCCTTCCCGGCGCCCTGCGGGAGGGGACTTTGGAGTTGGAGGGCTTCTTCATCATCATCATCGCCCCTCCAATGACTCGTGAGTAGTTCACTTCATACCTACGGGTCCGTAGTTAGTAGCTAGATGGCTTCTTCTCTCTCTTGGATCTTCAATACAAAGTTCTCCATGATCTTCATGGAGATCTATCCGATGTAATCTTCTTCGGCGGTGTGTTTGTCGAGATCCGATGAATTGTGGATTTGTGATCAGATTATCTATGATATATATTTGAGTCTTTGCTGATTTCTTATATGCATGATTTGATATCCTTGTAAGTCTCTCCAAGTCTTGGGTTTTGTTTGGCCAACTAGATCTATGATTCTTGCAATGGGAGAAGTGCTTGGTTTTGGGTTCTACCATGTGGTGACCTTTCCCAGTGACAGTAGGGGCAGCAAGGCACACATTAAGTAGTTGCCATCAAGGGTAACAAGATGGGCTCTATCGTTGATATGAGATTGTCCATCTACATCATGTCATCTTGCTTAAGGCGTTACTCTGTTCTTTTGGACTTAATACACTAGATGCATGCTAGATAGCGGTCGACGTGTGGAGTAATAGTAGTAGATGCAGAAAGTATCCATCTACTTGTTTTGGACGTGATGCCTATAGATATAATCATTGCCATAGATATCGTCACAACTTTGCGCGGTTCTATCAATTGCTCGACAATAATTTGCTCACCCACCGTCTACTTGCTTTCATGAAAGAAGCCACTAGTAAACACTACGGCCCCCGGGTCTATTCACATCCATCGTTTACACCTCCGCTTTTACTTTACTTTGTTACTTTGTTGCTTTCAGTTCTCACTTGGCAAACAATCTATAAGGGATTGACAACCCCTTCATAGTGTTGGGAGCAGGTTCTTTGTGTTTGTGTAGGATCTTGTGATACTCCTCCACTGGATTGATACCTTGGTTCTCAAACTGTGGGAAATACGTACCACCGATGTGCTACATCACCCTTTCCGCTTCGAGGGAACACCAACGCAAGGCTCCATAGCCGTAGCAGAAGGATTCCTGGTGTCGTTGACACGACTATTCCTGTCGCCGTTTCCGGGGAAGCACAGCTGACATCAAGTACCTCGGGGCATGTCTGCATGGTTCTCGAACCCGCAGGGTCTACACACTTAAGGTTCGGCGATGTTTTAGTATAGTTGAGTTATATGTGTGGTTACTGAATGTTGTTCGGAGTCCCGGATGAGATCACGGACGTCACGAGGGTTTCCGGAATGGTCTCGAGACGAAGATTGATATATAGGATGATCTCATTTGATTGTTGGAAGGTTTTCGGGCATTACCGGGAGTGACGAATGGGTTCCGGATGTTCACCGGGAGGGGGCCAACCCACCCGGGGAAGCCCATAGGCCCTAGGGGTGGCGCACCATCCCTTGGTGGGCTGGTGGGACAGCCCAATAAGGCCTATGCGCAAGGCATAATAAAATCAAAGAGAAAAAAAAAAGAGGTGGGAAGGAAGGGAAGGACTCCACCTTCCAATCCTAGTTGGACTAGGATTGGAGGTGAACTCCTCCACCTCCTTGGCCGACGCACCCTTGGGGTCTTGGACCCCAAGGCAAGCCTCCCCTCCCATCCTCATATATATAGTGGAGTTTTAGGGCTGATTTGACACAACTTTTGCCACGGTAGCCCGACCACAAACACCACGGTTTTTTCCTCTAGATCGTATTTTTGCGGAGCTCGGGCGGAGCCCTGCAGGAGCATATTCTTCACCACCACCAGAGTGTCGTCGCGCTGCCGGAGAACTCATCTACTTCTCTGTCTTGCTTGCTGGATCAAGAAGGCCGAGATCATCGTCGAGCTGTACGTGTGTTGAACACGGAGGTGTCGTCCGTTCGGCACTAGATCGAAGCGGATCGTGGGACAGATTGCGGGACGGTTCGTGGGACGGTTCGCAGGTCGGATCGAGGGACGTGAGGACGTTCCACTACATCAACCGTGTTTCTTAACGCTTCCTGGTGTGCAATCTACAAGGGTATGTAGATCCAAACCTCCTCTCGTAGATGGACATCACCATGATAGGCCTTCGTGCGTGTAGGAAAATTTTTGTTTCCCATGCGACGTTCCCCAACAAACCTCTGGCGAGAATTTCTGTTCAAGAACATAATAATAACATAGTTAGAAATCTAGTTTTGCTTAAGAAGAATGTATGCAAAAGATGGACTAGTGACACAATAGTAAAAAAACTTACCATGCTATGTGCACGCATGTTAACATGGTTCAACTCATGCACTAGGGGCACGTATCCAATATAAATTTCGCAGATCAGATGGTTTTCCTCCAACCAAGTTAGCTTGGAGCCATAACTGTAGTAGGTCCGATCTACTATCTTCCGTGTATTTTCTTGGAGAAAAGAAATAAGGTTTCAATTACAAATAAACAAGTTTACTAGGGATGAGTAGCAACAATTTTTCAATGAACAATATAAATTACTTAACAAATTTGTTGACAAACTCACATGAAGGTAGAACTGGAATCATGTCCACATGCACCCAAATTTAGATATTATTTTCACGATCATCTTTGGGACCATGATCGAAGGTTATTTTCATACCCTCCTGAAACCTGTAGGCCTTGCATAGTGCTTTCCAATTCGAACAACCAAAATATGAGTGATCTACTGCATTTTTTAGCTTACCATCAAAAAATAAATGTTATGTCCTTAGGTGAGCTCTCTTCGGCTTCGTACTCTCCCTATCTTTGAAATGAAACTTGTCCATGACATAGACATGTCCAAAGAGACAATCAATACATGTCCAAATATCATCGACTTTTAGCTCTCGGCATGATTTTTTAGTGATTTTTTTATGAGCGAAGGAGAAGGAGGAGGTGGACTTTTAGCTCACCCACTCGACTGCATGGGAAGTAGATGAAGCTCTCACAATGAGCACTCTAGGGAGACGCGACACTAGAAAGCCTGCATATTTCACCGAGTGGAAAATTTAGATTATCAAATCTCATATAGCATTCTTTGATGACAAAGTGATAATGACATAAAAACAATTAAAGTGTCCAACACATTTATATATTCAAAAAACTTATTTGATACCTAAAATATTCCTATATTCAAACAACCTAGTTTTTATATTACTATTTTTACTGATAATTTCTATTCTATTACTATTTTTTACTAGAAATTTTCTTTTCTATTACTAGTTTTAATATTCTATTCTATAACTAGTTTTTATAATTTATTTTCTATTCTATTACTTATTCTTGTTTTTATTGTTGTGACCAAACGGCTGGACCAAAATGGATGATCACTAGAAATGATCGTGGGGATGTGCCCTGAAAACATCTAATACAAACTTTCTCTAATTTGACCATATGGTCCATCGAAATTGGGGATTTGTTTCACTTCACAATCAACATAGGGTTTGTCCCAATCGTTCTAGGGTTCGTCCCAATCTTTCTACGGTTCGCAACCAGGGCTCGGGAGGAAGAGCAGGGGCGTCGGGGCTTGGGCAGGATAGGGAGGAAGAGCAGATGAGGAGGGACGAGGGCGGGCGGGAGAAGAATACCTTAGAGGTGGAGCTTAGGAGGAAGAGCTCGGGAGGGCGTCGGGGCTCGGCCTCGGGACGAAGCAACGACGAGGCAGGGTCATCGAGGCACTTGAGCGAGATAGTGTAAGGTCGGCGGTAGCAGCGCGGCCGGCGATGGTGACGGGGCTCGGGCGGAAGAGTGAGAGTGATAGAGTGAGCAAAACAGACGACCGACGGAGATGATAAGATAATTGTAGCAGTAGCACGTCGCTTGGCACAAACGCTGCTGCTAAGAAATTTACTTGTAGCACTAGCGACTTTGCACGCATTACTGCTAAATGGGGCCCGCCAGCTGCCCTCCTCTAACTTTAGTGGCAACAGTGGGTGCACAGCCAATGCTACTGCTAATAGTTTACCTGTAGCGTTAGCTACATGAGTCATGCTACTATTATGGTTCAACCTGGGGAGGACCACGGGGTCCACATAGCAGCCGCGCTGGATGGATGCCCCGTCGCTACTACTATAAGATACCTGTAGCGTTGGTTTGTACCCTCCTAGAACTAACTAACCGTGACGCTGGCCATGTGACCCATGCTACTACTAATGATCTACTTATAGGCTTTTCCCACCCCCTCCGATAGAGACTAGGGCTGGTGGTGTGTCGACTAATGACACGACCATGGTCACCCACCGCCTAGGTGGGGACAGCGTGGCAACCACCGGGACGGTCGTGGTCACCCACCACCTCCGGTATCATGCATCTCACCAATGATGCCAAGGAGCGCCCTTCCTCAGTTCCTCACCTTCAGCACCCTCCCCCAGTTCCTCTCCTCCTCTCACAAGTGCCCCGTGCGGATCCAACACATCGACAGCAGGCAGCCGAGGGTGAGCAATGCGTGCTCTGGCGTGCATACAAGCTGCTCGAGGAAATGTTCCAAAGAAAATATGCCTTGAGGTAGAAGAGGTTGATGCTACCACATGTGGGTCTCACATGTCATAGCACCCAACTTACCGGCCAATCTAACGGAGTTTGATTACTATGCCACATCAGCCCTTACATGTGGATCATCTCTGTCATAAACTGATTTTTAAAATCACCGATCGGTATATTATCAGGCTTGGTAGTTTTTGGCCAAAAATTAAAGCAAAAGTGATAGTTATATATCAAAGTTTGTGAAGTGATAGTTTTTCATCGCGTTGGTCAAATTGTGATAGTTTTTGGTTAAATACTCTATGCCATCCTCTCTCAAATCTCAATACGCACTCCTCACTCCAGCCTGTACTCAGTGCACGGGACACTTTTAGTCCACCGCAGTACTCAGCGCTCTCGATGTTGCCTGTCAACAAATTAGCGGCCACAATGTCCGTAGCTTCGCCATGGTACCAGATCTCACACTTGGCGGTGCACCATCAATCGCTCCTCAGGGTAGATGGAGGCGGCGGCTTCGAGGAGACGTCTTGGCAGTGGAGGCCCTCGAATGACACGGCGGTGGTGGGCACTACGTGTCAGTTTTGTTGTCAAAACATTCTCAATCTGAGATATGGGTTTCCCTACAAATAAATAGACGAGGATCTGTGGTTTGTGGATCACGTGAAACCCCTACAAAATAAGTACATGTGGTTTTGCTCAGTTAACTCATTCTAAAAGAACCAGAAGAAGTTGTAGGCTGACTGAAAAATCAATACCGACATACGCAGAAGCAAGCCATGCAAACATTGAACCATATTTATTTGTGGAGCAGCTGATGCTAATTCTTTGATAATTTGACTGGTCACCACACATCTTTGATGCATCGAAGCTCAAACTGTATGGTTGAAGTAAAAAACCTTTGCAGAAACAGCTGATACCAATTCTATTCTGCTAATAAAAACTGTCAGGGTTGCGCGTTGTAGTTTTTTCATCACTGCAAGACTTGTATTACAAAATTATTTATACAGTAATAACAAACGAGACAGGTTACGGTCAGAGTGCCTGTCAACGACAATATTCTCAAATACTAGCTACCACTGGAATTCTGTTGCACTATGTGTCACTTGCACAAAAATACATATACTGACCTTTTCTTGATGGTAAGCGAATTCAGGCTTTAAATTTTATAGTACGCAGAGACGCGCGCAATATCTGTTCCATACTGTGCTACTGTTTTACTACTTTGAATACATGTGTGTCTATCGCCTTTGGAAATTGAGCTTTGAGATGTTGTACCCGAAGAGAACGGCAAGAAGGATGGGGAATGCCGCCAGAACAACAGCCGCCAGCGGCAGCAGGTCACGGCGAAAACCAAAGTAGTCTTTCATGAATGCTGGGACCGATTTGGTCTCTCCAAATACTTTGATCATCCTGCCATCGTAATCCCCGAACTGTGAGGTGAATAAGACCCTTAGCGCCCATGACATTGGGGAGACGTAGTAGAACCATATCCACCATCTTGGTATTTGCTGCCATATGTTTATGAAGTCTTCTTAAGCACCATCTTGTTTTATCTTTACTTGTAATGGTATACATACTAGAGTTTAGGTGGGTTCACTTACAGGCGCAGGCACGATGAAGCCGGACATGAGGTTTTGTAGGGTGTAGAACATAGATGCAAGTATGGATGCAACTTGGATGTTGGGGGTGAACGACACCACCACCATTCCCATGTAGACGAAGCAGAGCAGTGTGCAAAACATGGTGTACATAAACCAAAAGAACTTAGCTGCTGTCCACGCGTACCCTATCATCGGATATGCTATCAACATGAACAGCACCACCTGCATCAGCACATAAGGCATCTCCATG
Source organism: Hordeum vulgare subsp. vulgare (assembly GCF_904849725.1). Classification (NCBI taxonomy): domain Eukaryota; kingdom Viridiplantae; phylum Streptophyta; class Magnoliopsida; order Poales; family Poaceae; genus Hordeum; species Hordeum vulgare. The sequence goes on along the minus strand of NC_058522.1, from coordinate 343,639,584 downwards.
GCAACCTATCTCCAGAAAAAAGATAAGTCAATGTCTGCATGTAGTAGTGATATAATCCATCTGAAAAAAACTTCATGTGATTAGCAGGACCTGCGCAAAAGAGTAGGCCCAAGGAGAGTACATCCCTGCAAATCTCTCCCTGTAAACGACAGAACGCTCAATGGAGATAAATGGCATCACCGATTGACAATTGTTGATGCCAGTGAACAGAGTGATTCCATACATGCACCCCAATATGGTCAAGAGACTTTGCTGGTCGTTTCTACCCTCAAACAAAACAAGCAACTTCAATCATATGCTTCTCCCATATTTGCATGAGTTAAGATACATAATCAAGAGATGGTTTACATACATGTGATTGATGTTGCCTTGCTGCCAGAAGAGTGCACCAAAGAAAATGCAGGATAATGTTATGAACACAAATCGCACCAGGTTGTAGGAAGGGGTTCTCCAATACGACAAACACTGCTTCCAGAGGCAAGCTTTGAATTGCTCCCGAAACTTCTGTGGAAACCGTGTCGCGAAATGGAGGTCAGTCATACCTGGAACTGGTACGCTTAACCGCTTTACCACCATGTCCTTGTTCCTTTGATCACCAAATTTACATACTGGTTAGCACAAATATTTTGTTAAGCATGGCTGCCTAATTTTGTTTTTCTCAAGTACTATGGAAGGCTGCAAGCACTACGTTCTGTTTGACATGAAACTTTTCTTTGCATAATCGATCTGGTAATGATTATGATTAAGATGACACTATTGCTGACTGAGCTAGTTCTTTGAAACTTACTTGCACATTGATGATTCCTTGTACAATTGTGCAAAATCTGCTCCCAGTTGAACTTCCATAGATGTGGAAGTAACTTCTAGCATCCATGTTGATGGGTTGTAGTTGTCCTTGATCCGGGGAACCCCAGGTATTGACTAGAAGAATAAAGAAAAAATATCATCAGTTAGTATATCACAGCAACTGGGGAGAAAATTCAGGTGGTGGACTTGGTGGTGAATTGAGTATAGCCTCCTCTAATCAAAATATAGTGCAACTATGATTAATATCGCTCACCACTTCAAGTGCTACGTAGAATACAAATCATGAGGACTAAATGATGAGGTCAAAAGTATACATAACTTCTTGGTTTTTCAGTTAAACAATGTATTAAAAAAAAGGCAGCCCGGTGCATGTAGCTCCTTCTTGCAGGGTCCGGGGAAGGGTCCGGCCACTTTGGGTCTATTGTACACAGTCTTTCCCTACATTTCTGCAAGAGGCTGTTTCCAGGACTTGAACCCATGACCTCATGGTCACAAGGCAGCAGCTTTACCACTGCGCCAAGGCTCCCCTTCTCAGTTAAAAAATGAATATATCCTTAAAAATAAAGAAAAGGATGAAAACAAAATATTGTTAGGTTTGTTTACTCTAAACGACAGGTTTAGGTTTGTTTACTGTAAACGACAGGTCTAAACTGACTTAAATCATATACAAATGGGTGATGTAAATCATATGCACATTTACTTAGTCGTTTTGTGCAAGGACGAGTTGAAATCACTAATTACCTGGAAATATTGGATGACCTCACATGAATGGTGTCCAACTGCCCCAGCATAGATCAACTCGCCACCCCTTTTCATCAGCATCAACTACATATATATTACGAGCTAATTAGTAAACATGGCGCTCCACTTCTATATGAATTATTCTGGTTAAGAAATTTATGATCAACAATGTACCCAAAATCACAGGAACTAAGGTTTAGGCTTTGGTTGAATTGCCCGACAATTATACGTTAGAAAATACACACGTGTATATTTAAAAGTAGAGTTGCTTTTGATACAGAACTTTAATACTTATAAATGAGAACGTATGCAGCTGTTATCGTATACATCTACTTAAGTGGTACTGTTAAACCCAACCAAGATAAGTGTTAATAATACAACCGAGTTCCGTCTCATAAACCAACCAGGATACATATGTTTTTCTCTTTTCTCCAATTAATCTGGGAATTTCTACCCCATAAACGAACGTGTCAGCTCTTTTGAACAGCATGCTTGTTGATAATACAACAGAGTCCCGTGTCATTTTTTTCAAAAAGTCAGAAAATTATTATTAGCTTCTCGAAAACTTAGAACAAGTAGACTCTGTCTTGGACTTAATTTGGGGTCCTTTAAGTAGCCTGTTAGTGTGGCCTGATTTCAATTCCGGTAGATAAAGTGCTAAGGGTTCCATCTGAGGTAGCATGCAATTCGTTTCATGTCTGATGGTTAATGTCAGATCTTGGCTTTATAATTTCAAGCTAAGGTAGCCACACTTGGTAATTTATGTTACTTCTTCAATATAATCAACTTATAATACATATATATGAAAAGTCTATATTATATTATTTTTTACTCCTTGAGAATTATTATTTAATACATTCATGTCTTGGCGCCTAGAAAGAGAATCTTGAGCAAGGTCAGAAGTACATTTATGTAAAGTAATTACCTCCTCAAATGCCTCAAATATATCGATACTTGGTTGGTGAATGGTGCACACGACTGTTCGACCTGTATCTGCAACGTTCTTGACTGCACGCATGACAATAGCAGCTGCCCTTGCATCCAAGCCTGATGTAGGTTCATCCATGAATATGATTGAAGGATTAGACACAAGCTCGACTGCAATAGTGAGCCGTTTCCGTTGCTCTGTCGATAGTCCATTTACCCCTGGTATTCCAACCAAAGAATCTCTAATTTCATCCAACTCAATTGTTTCAAGAACTTCATTTACAAATTCCTGCAAGGGAAAGGAACACAGGTAAGCTCACAGTTTCATTTCAACTGTTCATAGCACGTAGGAGACTAGGATACAAGTATGCCACCCTGTACCCTACGCTTGTAATATATTTTCATATATTTTTGCGTATTTGTAGCTCTTGTTTTGTTAAAGAAATAAATATAGCTCACATTTCTTGCTTTTGAATCAATTTCTGGTGGAAGGCGCAACCAGGCTGAATATGCAACTGATTCACCCACTGTGATTTGTGGGGAATGAACATCAGTCTGTTCACAGTAGCCTGATATCCTAGCAAAAGTTTGCTGGATCTTAGGATAACCTCCTATTCTTATATTCCCTTCAATAACACCACCTGTTTTCCTTCCAGCAAGAACATCAAGGAGTGTTGTTTTTCCCGCTCCACTAACCCCCATAAGGGCTGAAAGAACCCCTGGCTGAAATGCTCCTGTTATATTGTGCAGTAGTTGTAGTTTTCTTTCCATAAAACCATGCTCCCTCATTTCCTGCAACGAGGAAATACTTAGGTATTAATTATCAGCCCTTGATATGGCTTTAAGCTCTCAGGTCATGTGTTCATAGATATTCAAGCTACATGAGCATTACCGCGGGGGTGTCTACATAGTAGTTGACGTCTTGGAATGATATTGTAAGGGGTGTGAAAGGCAATACCATCCTCCCTGCACATAATAAGTTAAATCTTGATTGTATTCCATCAACGGTATGAACTGTGTTTAGTTGCACCATGTAGAATTCAACTAACCAGTCCTGTTAGGTGTCAAAGCGGTTTCTGCTTGTAACTTAGGCATCCCATTTTCCGCATCTTGGTTCCTTCCACCAAATGTGGCAAGCTTATTGCGAGAGATAATAGCACGAGAAGATCCTGGAACTGAGAGGTTCAAAGGACATTAGAGCAGATGGAATTTCTAACAAGAGCAAACAGGATGTTTTTATTAACGGAAGTACTTATTTTTCCAGCATATGCTTGATCGGGTTCACAATTCATGTGATATTGCTAGAAAGAAAGTAAAGTGTTTTAAGTTATTTAGCCAATTAGCTTAATGCAGTTTCAGCCATGTCGCACTTACTGTCTTTAATGGTCAAGCCGATGGCAAAGCCTACATTGAACAACAAAGTAAACCCAATCAATGCTCCAACTGAGATCCAGTAGAAGTAGCTGGAGAAGTCTAGCGCTTGATCCATTAGTATCCTCTTTCCGAGTGTTACACCAGATAACGTCATCTATAAACAGCAGAAATTTCAGTATCGTTTAGGATTTACATATTTTTACAATTAATTCATATTTCGTATGCCAAAGTGTACCTCTAACCATCTTGACGCCGAAAACTCATTTCCAGCTAAGCTTATCTCACCGTAAGACAATGGAGATAGCCAAAATCCCCATTTTAGCCAATTAGGCAAAAGTGCTGTAGCAATATGACACTGAAAATGTTAGCGGTGCTTTTTAATAGTTGAGCATGACGTGCATTTTTAATAAATTATGACTCGTCATTTGTTAGCAACATGAAGTCTATGAAATAAGGGAGTGTCTTACAGCGAGGAATTATGAAACCTCCAAATAGAAGCATGACTATAAATGTCAATGTACCACAGATTGAAGCAACCACCATCGTTTGACAGTATGAGGCAACACACCGGAACTTTGATAATGTTACTGTGTGGATGAGGAAGAGGATGAGGAGCTGAGAGAAAAACCTAAGCACAAGAATAATGCATGTTAACACAAAAGGCTGCATCTGAAAACCTAGGTTTTGCGGAAACAATGAAAGAGAAGTAAATATGGTGTTAGATCAGCGAATTTGATGTTTGACTTCAGTACACCAGATCAGTGCAAAACCAGTATAAACAATGTTTTACTTGTACTCTTTTCACTTGGGTGATTATAGTCAACATCTGAATGACTCAGAATGGGTGAATGGTGATACCGAATTACAGAAAATGCTGATGTGGTTGAATTAGTGATTCCTTCCCACTAGTTAATTAGTTTCTACAACAGAATTGCAATTTTACCTAGATGCTTCTGGGGTATAACCAATCAGGTAGTAGGATATTGATGTCCAAGCTACTGATTCAACTAAAGAGACTGGAATCTTTAGGATAAAAGATGGTATCGCATAAGCCCATGCAGGATAGAAGTAGTCGTCTCTCTGTTTGTAGAAGACTGGAAGTCTGTTAATTGCCATGGCTAGCTCAGGGAATCCATTCACCATCAGCAGAAGAAGCGCATAGAAGAGTGAACTCATATAATAGTTAGCATGAATTCTGTCAACACCCATATGTGTGCGCAGAAATACTGTCCCAGTAATAGCAGCAATTAGTCCAAGCTGCAGCGAAAATATGAAATATGTTGAGAAAATATGTTAGTTTGTGGTGGTCATGTTGAGAAAAGTGAACACGACATAGCTGAAAATTCCATCCATTTTTATAATTAAAGCTGGTCCTTGTATTAGCGACTGGTCCTTTTTGGTTTTCTGTGGTGCGACTGCACCTGTACAAACTTTCTACTCCTAATCTAAAATGCATCAGCAGAGCAACTGCCAGTTACCGCCCAAAAAAATGAAAACTCTAAAAGATACTTTAACCAAAAACACTATAGCTGTGGCGCTGTAGTTTAGGTAACGATATAAGCAAACTGGCATTTTAAGTCCTCAAATCAAACTGTGTGGGAACTGAATGCAGAATAAGATGCTAACATGCTGGGCAAGTTCCTGCTGTAGATTTCTATATGGTCCGAGAGTTCAATGTTCTCAGTGTGCAGTCCATGTACCCTGTGTTACGCAGTCCTAATCCTAAATATTTCGCAATAGGCCAGACCTAGGATTGTTCATTTACAAACTAGAACACATTTTACACTCTAAACACCTACCATGCAACATTCGACATAGCACTGTAAAACTAGGCACAAAGTCTCCATGAATCAATCACATCCCCCCCCCCCACCCCCCCACACACACACACACAAAAAAAAAAGATAGCTTCGACATGCTTACCTGGATGGATTTTGTTATGTAGATGAAGGCATTCCTTTTCATAAGAAGGAGCTCCCGTGCAAAACATGCCTTGACGAGATCCCACTTGGATAACGAGTAGATACTGAAGGACAGGGCATTTTTATGTCCTTTTGATTCATCATACGGCTTTGAAAGCTCCCCAGCAAGATTCTGACCACTTTGAGATGCTTTGAACTTATCACAGAATTGGTCAACTGTAACAAAATTATATCCTTCTTCAGTGCGGCTCCAGTATTGTTGTTGATCTTTTTTTGACAAGACCTAGGTATACATAAGTTGTTAAGACTGGACTACTTTATGATGGTAAGCAAGAGTACAAAAAAGCATGGCAAACTCAGGTTATGCCCTATTACCATATATTAGCAATGTTACTTTCATTGAATGCACATCAAAACTATAGGTGTAACTCTTGCACTTTGCATAAATGTTGAAACTCGAAACATGTCTGTACAAGAGAATTGCTATTTGCATTATCTATGAACATATAATGTCCAGTACTGTTATTATGCATGCACTAAATGATATGCATAATGCAAATAAAATTCGACATACAAAATTTGCATTCTGCCTGACTGTACTGAGAGGAAGACCCACTATATCATACAAGAACTAGAGAAGCAGAAATTTCAGGTGGGGTATGTCTTACTTTTATTATTTAGATAACGGGAGCTCTTATTATCCCAGCCCTCCGTATCATAGATGCATGCGGCCAAACATATTACAGAGTTAGCATAACTGTTTTAGAAACTAATAAGCCAATCACTGGCACAACACCCAAATCGAGGTATGTCTTAATGTTTAGGTGAAGTCCAGGTTCCATGTGTATTGGATTTGCTTTCCTTAATCTTGCGAAATAAGCACCATGGCTTGTCGGACGACAGGGAGAATCATGCTTTACATGAACCCCAAGATGCTATTGATGCCTATCTTGTCAAATGTAAACTAGTATATTGCTAAATACCTCTTGAAGGAAGTCAGCCCCCCCTTTTCTTTCGGGACACTTGAAGCCACACGATTCAAAGAAACTCATAATGCAGCTCTTAGGACCATGGTATACGATTTGTCCTTCAGCCATCAAGATAATATCATCAAAAAGTTGGTAAGTCTCTGGTGCTGGTTGAAGGAGTGAGACCAGTATGGTAGACTCTGATATATGAGCTAGCTGTTGGAGACAAGAAACAATTTGGAAGGTGGTAGAACTGTCCAGCCCAGTTGATATTTCATCCATGAAGAGTGCTTTTGATGGTCCTACTATCATCTCTCCTGCTTTTAAGAATTTTTATAAGTGAAAAAAAATAAGCATCCAGTAACGAATAAATTTATAGTATTATTTATCCTATATACACCAAAACTGAGGGTGGTATTGCATAAACTGAATATAACACATTACTAGCTACATTCTAGAAAGTAGAGAAAGATCATGATAAGTTGATTCATTCAGGCTTGTGTGCTTTCATTACAACAGACATTTATGGTTTACCATACCCCTTGTGTTACATTTGCTGTGGCGAGAGCTTCATATTAGTTCATGGTAATAATAAAGTACAGAAAGCATTGAGAAAATGAATTAGCCACGAGAAAAGGTGTGTACCTTCCAATATGCAGTTAAGGAATTTTAGTCAATGAATTGCACAGTTATTTATTTATTTATCTTACAAAAAAATCATTTACAATATTATAGTTGAGATAATAAAACCATCCTGAAAATGTCGTATGCGTTGTAGATTCACCTGTGGTTAGTCTTCTCTTCTCACCGCCTGAAATACCTCTTCTCATGGCATCTCCTACTAGTACATCAGCGCATATGTCAAGCCCCATTATCTGTGAGCCAAGAATAGATTATGCACATGAAAAACATTGTGCGCTGGAACCAGTGAATTCTTCTTTGAACATTGTTTACCTTCATAATGTAGTCTGTTTGCATGCTTCTTTCTAAACCTTCCACAGATATTGCCTATAAAAAAGTGCAGAGCAATTGAAAATGCTGCAGGTAAACAGAACTGATCTGTACACACATGATATGATTGCTCTCTTTTTTTCTAAGAATCAGTAGGAAAGAATCCACTGAAAAATTAGGATGACACTTGGCAGAAAGATGGTGTTGACAGGTTTGATTCAATATTATCAGAGAAATGGTTCCAATGGGCGCACTCAGCTATGTTACACCATTATAGCAAAATAGGTCAGCATTTACCTTCATGTATGTATCTATGTTGGGGTCAGGAGTGATCCCAGCCTCCTTCTCCCTTCTAATGACTTCCTTCATGATTTCTATTTTGTACAAGAAATTGAGAGCACTTGGTTTAGTAGATATAAGGGGTAATTTGCTTCAACTAGTTAGTTGCCTGCTGTCCAAATTATTTAGCCAGGTCCCTAGATAAAAAAAAATCACCTGCTCTGCTGCCAACGCCCTGGAATCTTGCAGAGAAGTCGAGTGTCTCCCTGACAGTCATCTCAGAAACATGAAGATCATACTGACCAATGTAAGCTGCTGTCTTCTCTGGAACAAAATCTTGCAGCTTGACACCATTGTACTCAATTTCTCCTGTTACCTATGCACCCACACACACATAGTATGTGAGTAAAGGAAGTACTGAAATACACGGCATACAGTATTTTTTCTGTTTTCTGTGTGCACTTTCAGACCTACACTGTGGACTATATGCTCATTATATGAGTGACCAAGTACATCTGTCATTGGAAAAATAGTGGGGATACCTTGAGATTTTTCTTGAGCTTCCCAGCAAGTGCTAGCAAAAGGGTGGTTTTGCCACAGCCTGGGGGTCCAAGGAGAAGGGTCATCCTGCATGTACACACAGATTGGTGTTGCATTTGCATACTGATGATGAGATGATGCGGAATGAAGGAAAGAGGGAATATCGATCAGCAAGTCATGGGATATATAGAAGGAAGAAAGCTCACCTGGAAGGTTTGAGGATGCCGGTGACATCTTTGAGGATGTGGATCCTTTCTTGGTTACGGTTGAAGCCGAGCATGGTGGTGAGCAGCTGCAGATGGCAACGGTGGCATTTGAGCGAACAGGTGGCGAGGTGAGTGGTAAGTTTTGGGTACCGAGCGAGAAATGCAGATACTGGGCAGTATCGCCGTTTCTTGCTGCCCCGGGTAAATGGGTCTCTCGAGCAAACAAAATGAATTGCTTGAAAATTTTGGATTTAAATGCTCAAAGTGTGGGTAAATATTGTACCATCTCTCGTCCAACGTCATACCTCAGTGGTGCAGTGGTTATGCAACCGTCCGTTGAAGGTTCGATTTCCCAGTACTGGACATTTTTACTATTCTGAGTGAACTCCATCTCCCCCCCCCCCCTAATTTCAAGTTTGTGACTGATATTACATGATTTCGTGAAAATCATCAATTTATAATTAACTTAGCAAAATATGCGCCACATATTACCCCATTTTATTTTATTTTCCCAATTTCCCTGTTGACTGTGCATGCCACGCCGGTGGGGGTTTTCTGATTTTGCAGCTCGCTTTTTTTACAAAAGCGAACCGAACCGCCTTGGAGATCCAGACGAGATGGGCGATGGAGCATCGGGCTGGAACCGCCGCTGCCGGAACTGATGTGGTTGGATCCGGACAAGGGGCGTTCCAGTCGCCCCCAGCTGGCTCCTTTGAAGTAGAGAGTGTTGGCGAGCATGACCGTCGTGGACGAGACGACGGAGACAGGAGGAAGGATGTCGCGGATGAGCAGGTTCCTCACGCCCGCCACAAAGGCGTTCACACGTTATCGGACATGCCAATTCGCACATACCATCTGAAGGGCGGATACTGTTGTCTTCACACGTTGAGGGACGGATGTTGCTGGCATTCACGCGCTGCCGTTCGTCGCGGATGAGCTGATGAACAAGGGCGGTCATGCAACTTGCGGATTTCCTGGGTGCAATGATTATGTGTCTAACGACTAGTCGCGCGACTAGTCTAGTAGTTTCAATCAGACTGTCGACTAGCTTCTTCGTGTAGACTAGCTCGTTGAGTTGAGCGATGGAGCGACTAGTCTGGGTGTTTGAGTTGATCGACTCAATTTGGGAGGGATAAGTGAGCAGCACTCAGCCCATGGAAGGGAAAAAAATTACAACCCTAGCTTTTCGGGCTCGCTCCACAATGAGCTGCCTCACCTAGGACCAAGCCGCCGCCACCATCCATTAACCCCGTCGCCGCTGCCACCCACCACCGACGCCAGCAATGGCCAGGAAAAGTACGACGCTCTCCCTTCACCGGTTCCCTTGCTGTTCTCTTCTGCTGTTGTGCTCCTCCCTTGTTGCCCTCCTCTGCTAATGTGCTTCTCCCCAGGATCAGACTCATTTTTATTGTACTTTAGTATATATTCCCTCCGTCCCAAAATTCTTGCCTTAGATTTGTTTAGATATGAATGTATGTAGTCACGTTTTAGTATTAAGATACATTCATTTTTAGACAAACTTAAGACAAGAAATTTGAGACGGAGGTAGTAATATACTATACCAAAAAATACATAGAAGCACTTGGGTGCCGCACCCCCTATATTCAAAAATAATTTAGTAACTCAAAAGAAGTCAAAAATTCACAGAGCTTTTTATGGAATCAAACACAACCAAGTATTGCACTTGTATAAAAAGATGGAATGAGTCTCATTGTATCCGGGGCCAAAGATTTGACAAAAAAGGCTAGATACAAGTACTATACATGCTATATTGTCGTCATAAATTTGTTTTTTTTTTTGCCCTTAAGTCAACGAGAATCATTCCTTAGCCAAACTTTTTATACTAGTACAATACCTGGTCATATTTTGTTCCAAAAAAGTTCTAGGATTTTTTTTACCTTTTTTGAATTACTAAATTACCCGAGTGCTCCTAATCTGCTTCCAATGCCCTCTAAACTGCCAAAACGTGTTATATTCAGGAACAGGCAGACGTAGTACATACCCCCCCCCCCCTTTTCTTTTTTACTTCACATATAGGATTTTTCTTAAGTCAAACTTCATAAAGTTTTACCAAATTTATATACAAAATTATCAACATCTACAATAGTAGAGATATGCAATATGAAAGTTAATTCAATCAAGCAACTAATGAGATCGATTTTATATTGTGAATGTTGATGTTTTTTCTATACTTTTAGTCAAACTTCACTATGTTTGACTTACAAGTCTTATATGTGGACTAAAAAGAAACAGAGGGAACACCAGGTATTAGTGTTGATGAGTATTTTAAGTTGAGTACTACAGTATGCTGTCAAAAAAAATTGAATGCTACAGTATTTTACCAACTAATTAGTCTGAGTCTCAACCTTGGCTCGACTCCTCGACTCTTGCCTGGGTGAGCACCCAGACATGCCAGCTCGCCTCCTCCTGGCTCCTGCTGCTTCATGATGTCGAGCTCGCGGGCTTTGATCCAGAGCAGGCGCTCGCGGACCTTGACGCGGAGCAGCTACGCTGCTTCGGGATGAGCCTGAGCCTGAGCCTGAGCGGCGTGATGGCGGTGAGGAAGGAGACGAGCGCGGTGACGCACTTGGCGACGGTGAGCAGCAGGACGAGCACGAAGGAGTGGGGCTCGTAGGTGAAGGCGGCGAGCAGGTGGGTAAGGCCGCAGACCACGATGGAGGCCCCGAACTGGAGGCGGCCGGTGCGGGAGATCCGGGCGAAGAGCACCGCCGCGGACGCGCCCCAGCTGGTACCTCCCCTGCAGCACGTCTGTCTTCCCCTCTGCCACATCCTCCATTGACTTCCCCCTCCTCCCTCTAAGGCTACTCGATCGAGTCCAGCAAGAGGCCGTCCTTACGCCTCTTGCTTGCTCTGGGCGCGGGAGATTGGGCCCGTCGGATGGCAGCGGCGCGCTGCGGCGGGCTCTGCCCCCCTCGCGTTATCCAGGGCCTGGACGTCGGGAGGGACGGATGGGATGGAGGAGACGACCGCAGCGGGAACCGAGAGGAGCACGAAGGTGCCCTGTTGAGCGCGTCGCCGGCGACGAGATTGTGGAGGAGAGCCGGACCGCGCCCGGTGCCCCGCCGGCTGGTGCCTCGCATCATACGGCCTGTGGTGACCGCCGTGCCGGCTGGCTGTGGGCCTGTGGCCGCTAGAGGCCCTCCTCGAGGTCGATGGGGTTGAGCGGCGGCGCCCTCGTTCTCGCGCGGCTGCCGGATGCGGGGCAGAGCGGGGCTCGGTCGTCCGGGGCGGTCCGGTCCTTTGTTGGGCGCGGACCAGGACAGGTCGGGTCCGGTTCGCTACACTACGAAAACACATATACTACTCCCCTCCGTGCGATGCGTCCGTCTGTTAGATCGAGCCGTGGATCTGACGTCATAAAAGCATCTCTGGAGATTCCGTAAAAATGTCAAACCTTTAAATTAATGATACAGGTTAAAAATTGCATAGAATAAATTCTGTAAAATAACATATATCCTGTAAAAGAATATAGCGTCATGTATATGTATATTAGAGCGTAACTTGGTCATATGGAGGATTCGAGCCGTTTTTTGAAGATCCCGTAAAACCGGTCAATGCTGGAGCAGGGCCCTGGCGACTCCACGTGCGAGCAGCGAGTAGGCGGAGGAGCTTGGCAGCGACCGGCTGGAGCATCGTCAGCGCACGAGGCGTGCCGGAGCGTCACCAGAGTGTCGTCCAAACTTCACCGGAGTAGGTAGCAGGTCATATCCGGCGGCAGGCCGAAGCGGTGTCATTCTGGTCGGCCGGAGTTCGAATTCGTTCCGTCCGAAATTCATTTTAGGACACATGTATATTGTTTTTTAGGGTGGTGTTTTACGGAATCTACTGGAGATGTTGTAAAGGATCAAGCGTCCTTTACAACATAGCTGTAGAAAGCTTTGTAATGAAAATTATATTTCAAAAACGGCATCGTTTGTTCAACACCACTTTGCAATATAGTTGATGTTGCAGATTTTTTAAGGGTGATGTTATAGTAAAAAAGACCGTCATTGATTCACGGTCCCTGCATTGTGCACCATTATTGTTTGCCACCATCGATTACAACATTGCGGTCATTGCAAAAGCCAAAACAAGATCCTTGTCGCAAAAAAAAAAGCATCTGCAGATCCAAGCTTGGGCGCCATGGCCATTGACAAGCTCATGCTAAGGTTGGCCCCTTCATGGTAAAGGTGATGCACGGAGGAAGATTGAAAGAAGACGTGTTGTGGATCGTGCCAGGCGGGGACGCATTAAAATGTGAGGCATGTCACACATGCCAACTGGAGGGTTGTGTCAATGCGAGCGTGCCAGACAAGCCAAGCGGAGGGGTGTGTCATTGTGATTGTGCTAGGTAGGTCAAGCGATAGTTTAGTGGCCGACAAGCCATCGGGCATCGGGATGGCCCTAGCCAGTCTTCATTGCATGCTCGCGGCACATCAGCTCCACCTTCTTGGCCTGGCGCAGTCTTCGTCGCATCCGCCTAACAACAACAATCAATCGCGGTTGTGGACATCGCCATGTGCCGCCCGCCTTGAGCCAAGCAAAGCTCGGACTCCTCCAACCCCACTTTGAGGAGTTGGTCACTGATTGGTCCTAGATTGGTCGATGGACCACATTTGTGCGAGCGTGGAGTCTACGAGGATCTATGCTAACATGACATCTGAACTCGCGAACAACGCCTGGTGTTGCGTGCCACCTCGGGGGTTGTCGTCACTATGGAGAAACCACTAGAGGTAGCAGGTGATGCGGATGCACGTGTTGGTCATTGCCGGGGAGGCGCCTCCTCCTTCTTGGCGACCAGGTACCACTGGCTCTTGGACTGACGACGGGCGCCACCTCCTTCCTATAGCAGAGACGGTTGCACGGTGGGATGTGGGATATGCCTTAACGCGCAACTCCTCATTGATTTAGACGTCACATTTTGGTGGGAGCGGGGATGCCGGATTACGAAGAAAGTTGACTACTCGAGCTTCCACACATACCCGTCGCCCCGTTCGTGTGAACTTGGCCAGGAGGGCCGACTGTTGTTGTTCCTCATCGTTCAAGGAGAACACCTCAGTCTTGACCATGGAAGTGGTCGACGCCAACGGGCCTGAAGACTGTGGGCGGCGACACCATGATCCGGCGCTCTAGCGCGGACCCAAAGGGCTTGTGCCCCGAATCACTTAATGTCGTAGAGCTTGCCCATCGCGACGGCCGGTTGTGGAGGTGTGCAAAGGAGAGGAGCAACGATGATGTAGGTAGGGCATTGCTTTCACCATCTAACTTAAAATAGTCGTGGTAGGCGAACCGGTGCCGCTTCAATGCAGGTGCAACGGCTAGATTAGGCTTCTCGATCCCCGCGTCATTGTGAATGTCATTGGTATTGAGAATTTTGAACGCCCGAACATGTTCAAACATTTTTTTTACGACTATCGCTGGATAATAAAAAGTTATGCACACATTCTCAATCCAAAAATTTAGGAGCGATTTGGTGAGCTACGTTGGAGTTCTGATAGTATGATTTATAATTTAAATACTTTCTTTGTCCTTAAATATAAGTTATTTTAGAAATTTTACTACAGACTACATATGGATGTATTTAAGCATATTTTAGAGTATGTATTCACTTATTTTATTTTGTATGTAATCTATAGTAAAAAATTAGAAAGACTTATAGTATTTAAGAACACAGGAAGTATTTTTTGTTCCTTGTTTAAGCTCTCCCATCCAGATTTTTTTGTGGTAGCTTCGCCACTGGCCGCAACGGGTTAGCTATCACTGTGCTAGCATATGTAAACAATGAGTTTAATACCGAACAGAATCAACAGCATAACACGTTACTGCTCACACATTTTGTCTTTGAAATTTTAACTTTTCTTCCTTGAAGTCGATGGGAGTTTTTCCTTTGTGAAACCCTTTATACGAGTACAACAGAAGCTCAATTTTCTTTACGATTGTTTTTGGAACCTTTTCATATTTTTTCCTCATATTAGGCGCAGGAGAGCCAAAGAATATTTCCCTTCAATACCTGTCTATTACTCTATATGGTACTCCCTCGTTTCAAAATAAATGACTTAAAAATAACGCAAATTTAAGTCATAAGTCATTTATTTTAAAACGGAGGGAGTACAGAATTGTAAATTTAAAATTCATTTGAAATATTTCAATCGGTTTGGTCTTCTAAAAAAATCGAGCGGTACATGGACTGAATGGCACTACTTTGGTTTCACAAAATATTTTAAAAAAATTCACTAAAGACTGCCATATGAATGTATATAAATTATATTTATTTATTTTGATTCATATGTAGTCATCTAATAATTTTTTTAAGAAAATTATATTTAAAAACAGAAGGAGTATTTGACAGAACCATGGTAAGCGCTAATTGGTAAAAAACAAAAAAGACTTACTATTCGATAGCCAAAATCTCTGGTGGTAGAGAAGAGAAGAGAAGAGTAGAGCGGCGAGTTTAACGAACGGATTACCGAGAGCGTGGAGATGGCGGAGTTGAGGAGCGTGGGGAGCGGCTTGCCATCGACGACCTGGCACTCGGCGTCGACGCGCAGGTTCCGCCATCGGACCTCCACCGTGGGCTGCCGCACGCCGACCCTGTCCATCCTGCGTCGCTGGTGCCGGAGCAGGCGGAGGTTGTCCTCGTGGATGTCGGAGATGAGGGTGTGCACGAGCTCCCGCCGGTCCGCCGCCCCCAGCCGGCGCACGTCCACCGGCTCCAGCGGACGAGCGCCGTCGGCATTGAGAGGGAGCGAGGTGTGGAGCCTGTCCCAGGTGGGCAGCCGGTCGATGGCCGCCCATTTCAGCTCCACCTCCTCGTCGTGGTGTTGCTCTCTCAGGGAGGAGGAGGAGGTGGAGGAGAGCGCCTCCCTCAACGACGACGACGACGACGACAGCGGGAGAGTGCTCGCAGCTGACGCCTTGTTCGTCTTCTCTGGGTCAGCTAGTGCTGTACCGTCTTGTTCCTCCTCGCCCATCTCCACCTTGCTCATCGCCTCCTCCTAGCTGCTCAGCTTCCTCGCCAGTCGCCACCTCGATCCTTAATTTGTAATGTTAACAGTTGATGAACCAACGGGACTATACATTCTTTCTTTTATTTAATCAACAACTGGCTTGATTGTTATTATGACGCCGTTGACTATACCGAACTCCAAATCTCTCCTTTTATAGTTAAATAACTACAGTACAGTTACATGATACCATGAATCTCTGCTCAGTGGCTATAGCTACCACATGAGACATGACTGACAATAAAAATATCGATCCAGTGCAAGCTAAGCTTCCACCAATTAGTTAACTCGATGATGCCAGAGAATCTGTACACACTTCTTCATGTCTGCTCCTGCACCGATTTCCTTGTCTTCTTCTTTTGAGTGGCATCCAACTCCCACCGCTTTCGCACGCTACCGCATCCTAGGATACTTGCTCTACACTACTAGTAGTACTCTACCATTAAGAAACGGAGGGAATACTGAAAGGAAAGCGGAAGTACAAATTCCTAGCCACAAATTGGTTGTTTACTTCTCCACAATCGATATTGGATTTCAGATAACAGACCCATTTAACGTCCAATTAGCACACAGACGGGCACATGCGCCCGTACTCGACTCCTGCTACTCCGGCGTGCGCCTCATGTTTATACTCGATCGCCGAGATCTCGGCCTTAAATCAAGCGTATCAATATATTCTACTATATGTAGTGTGCCTCGTGTTATACTCGATCAGTGAGATCTCAGGGCTTATCAAGAGCATCAATCGATCAGCATCAATGGCAAGTTGGGACGACAACACTCGAGAATTTTATTTTTATGGTGCTTCTAAGGTGTCGAGTTGTAATTTTTCACAATGAAAAATTAAAATCTTATCTTCATTGGTTATGTCTGTCAATTGTCTTGCTAAAAGAATTGTTTTGAGAATTTAGAATTTTTTCAGCACGAAAACCTAAGATCTTGAATCGGGAGACGACATTGATTAAGCGCATTGTTTCCTTTTTAAAGGCAATGTTTTTGAAGATATTTTATGTTTTTCGGCTGTTGTCTTTGATGATGGTTTGAGTGCTGCTGCTCAGAAAAGTTGATCGCTGTGGCAAGGACTTTGTATTCTCTTTTTTCTTTTCTTTTTATTTTCTATTCAGGCTATATGCATCTTAGATGTCTTTGAAGCATTTTGTTTGTGCAGAGACCGAGTGTAATTAATATCTTTATGATATTAATATATTTCTCTTTTCAAAAATCAATAGTAGTCTATTATACATGTACAATTATTAGAGACACACATGCGACGATCAAGCTCGATGCATCCATTACTTGCATGCCTTCGACTAAGAAGGGGAGGGAAAACAAAGAGAAGAGACCTAGGATGTCACAGTCCCAAAATAATTGATTTCGGACTTCGCAAAACCCTAACGATTCGAACTCAGGGGCTTGTACGAAGATCTCTCGTGGGCTCGCCTCACCCAGCCCGCTACTCGTCGGAGATGGCAAAGAACTCACTCGATGGTGAGGAAGATACAGAACACGACAGTTTACCCAGGTTCGGGCCGCTGGGAAGCGTAATACCCTACTCATCCTTTGGTGGATTGCCTCTCGTGGAGGTTGATGGATGAACTAGTACAATGTTCGAAGGGGAACAAGGGAACATGCTCCCCCTGCCCAAAGCTGGTCTTCGCCTGCAAAGAGGCTGCCAGCGCTGCAGGGACGCGTCCAGGGGTGACGTCTGTCCTGCTGGCGGGCAGCGATGGCTTTGTTGCACCAGAAGAGAAACCTTTGGAAGATGCCTTGGGAACCCCGGTACGTCCTTGCCTCCTTTGCACTAAAGAGGAAACTGCACCGCCCTGTGGTCTGCTGCTCGCCTCTCCTTCCCACACGTCATCCTTGACTCCTGATGCTGGGCCTTGCCTCGGAATATTCGCCGCCCCGGAGGGGTCCTGACGAGGCCCCCGCGGGTCTCGATGTTGTTCCTCCTCGCGAGGCTTGGCCCCCTTGCGAGGGCCTTGCCTTGAGTGGTATCACGCCCAATCGTGCTTACTTGATGAGGTGGGCTAGCCCTGGGCCACAGTCAGGCAGGTCTGGGTACTCCCATTCCCAGAACGCCGATAGTATCCCCCGGGCCCACGACGCGCTCGGGTTGGCTTCTGGGCGAAGCCTTGAGGTCGGCTTGAAGCGCCGCGGGGCCTGAACGCCTGTGGTCCAGGTTTGGCGCGCGTCACGCGGCTGATGTCGGGTTCCCCTTGCCTTTGTCTCCGCTCGAGTTATCAGGAGCCTGACTTGTTGCGTTGGTCCATTATTGCCCTCCCTTCTCCCACACTCGATCTTCCTCCTCGGTCTCCAAGTCCAACCCGCGTCTCCTAGATCCAGCGTCGCATCGCTCCCTTGCTAGTTCAGCGATGGCGCCCGCCGGCAAGCACAAGCCAGAGGCGCAAGGTCCTGCCCCGGCTCCTCCGCTCCTGGAGTGCGCCCTCTCCAAGGACGTGGATCTCGTCCCCGTGCTTCCATGGACTGCGGCCGAGTCCAACGAGCACGGGCGGACCCTGATCTGGCCTGGCGCCATAGAGAAGCAGCCCGCGTCAAAGGTGGTATACTCCTTCTTCCTCCATAGCGTCTTCGCCGGGCTGGTGCCGCCTTTCTCCTCATTCTTCACCGCCATCCTGAATCACTACGGGATCCAGGCCCTCCATCTCCAACCCAACTCCATCTTGCTTCTGTCCGTCTTCGCTTTCTACAGTGAGGCCTTTGGAGGCGTGCGACCTTCAGTAGCCCTCTTCCGCCATTTCTTCAGCCTGCGCCTGCACGACGGCGCCCATTTGTCGGCAGGTGTCTCCTCCGTAGCGGCCCAGAGCGGCAATTTGCTCCTGAAGGCTGGGAAGAAGGTGGAGAACTTCAAGAATCGTTGGGTTCTCATGAGCCTCAAGGATGCCAACCCTCGACCGGAGGAGCCGAAGGGGCTGCCGGAGAAGACTTTCACGTGGAGCTTGGTGAAGTTCTCCGACCCTCGGGTCGTGCCCATCCTGGAGCGCTTCTCCCGCGACATCAGCACCACGAAGATGGCCGGTGGAATGATAGTGAAGGAATTCTTGGCGCAGCGCCTGGCGCCCCTTCAGGCCCATTCCAGGCCCCTGTGGGACTACCGGGCTGGTGACGACGAGCTCAGGCTCCGGTCCCAGGACCTTCCCACTTAGGAGCTGAATAGGGTCGTGGCAATCTTGATGGGCGGTGACCCTGGTGACCTTCCCAAGGCTCTGGGTCCGCTGTACCGCCTCGACGACCGGGTTGATCAAATCGCCGTGTTGCGTGTCTTCGATGAGTTGGGGCTCTTCCTGGCCGAGGGCTCTAGTCCGGTGGAGGTATCGCCGGACGACACCTCCGATGGGGAAGCCTCGAAGAAGACCGTCGAAGACTGCCCTACGAACGCGCCTCCCCCGTCGCAGGCCATCCTTTTGTGCGAGCTTGAAGATGATGATGCCACCGGCGAGGACTCCGCGGTAATCTCCTCGCGCCTGACCAGGACCTCCAGGGAACCCGCGTCGGCCCCGCGCGCCACGCGGTCCGCGTGTGTGCTCGCCCCCCAGAAGTGTGAGGTTGGGTCATCCTTGGCGCATCCCGCCTCTACCGCGGAAAGCCTGAGGCACCGGGCTCGCCCCCTCCATGGGGGGCCATGTCACTCCCGCCGTCGCGGGGGTGGAAAAGAAGAAGAGATGGATTGACCTCGAAGAGTAAGTTACTTGTCTTGGCACGCCTTGCGCGTTCCTCGTCCGTGCTTGGCTTATTCCCTATTTTGCCTGATGTCCAGGGGCGTCGTCCCACCGAGGGCGAAGAGGAAGAAGACATGCGTCAAGCCGAAGGGGACTCCTGACGCACCGCCGGCCCTCTGCAACGCGTCGCCGCCAGCCGATGGAGAGGGGGAGGCTTGCGTGGCGACTGATAACCCACAAGTATAGGGGATCACAACAGTTTTCGAGGGTAGAGTATTCAACCCAAATTTGTTGATTCGACACAAGGGGAAGCCAAATAATATTCTCGAGTATTAGCAGTTGTGAAAGGATCGATATGGTTGACTAGAGGGGGGGGTGAATAGGCAACGACCACTATTTAATTAATCTTAGCAAGTTAGGGTAAACAACATACGGGTTCACAAATATACAACAATGGGGTGAACCTTAATGAAGCTAACAACGAGAACCACTCAGACAAGTAAGAGATAGACAACAACATAAGCATACACAAAGTAAAGGTTAGAGATAACCACAAGTGGAACCAATGGAGACGAGGATGTGTTACCGAAGTTCCTTCCCTTTGACAGGAAGTACGTCTCCGTTGGAGCGGTGTGGAGGCACAATGCTCCCCAATAAGCCACTAAGGCCACCGTATTCTCCTCACGCCCTCGCACGATGCAAGGTACCGTGATTCCACTATAGGTGCCCTTGAAGGCGGCGACCGAACCTTTACAAACGAGGTTGGGGCAAACTCCACACAAAGCTTGGAGGCTCCCAACAAGACCACGAAGCTTCACCACAATGGAATGTGGCTTCGAGGTGACCTCAACCGTCTAGGATGCTCAAACACCCAAGAGTAACAAGATCCGCAAGGGATTGGTGGGGGAATCAACTTTTCTCTTGGTGGAAGTGTGGATCTAGGCCTTCTCAACCAATCCCTAAAGAATCAACAAGTTTGATTGGCTAGGGAGAGAGATCGGGCACTTTTGAGCTTAGGAAGCAACAATGGAGCTTGGGAGGTTAAGAGATAGGGTTCCACAGCTAGAAAAACCCTTTATATAGTGGGGGGGGGAATCCAACCGTTTTCCTACTCACAGCCCGTGCCTAGCGGTACTACCGCTAGCACTCCAGCGGTACTACCGCTGGCTGCAGCGGTACTACCGATGGCTGCAACGGTACTACCGCTGGCCCCCGGGTAGTGCATAAGCACTACCACCGCAAGAAAGTCTTCGCAAAAAGGTCCGTCCATGTACAACCGCTAGGCAGGCGGTACTAAGCTCCTGGAGTGATACTACCGCTGACCAGGGGCGTTACTACCGCCAGCTAGCGGTACTACCGCTGGCTGCAGCGGTAATACCGCTAGGGCTAGCGGTACTACCGCTGGGGCCAACGGTACTACCGCTAGGCCCAGCGGTACTACCACTGGGGGACCATTTGCAAAGAAGAAAGAAACACCAAGGCGGGAGCCACTCCAAAGTTGCCGGCAAGGGGGAAAATAGGTGAAGTGTGCGCGTGCAAGATTGATTCCACCCAAACCTTTCCACTACGGTTCCCCTCTTAATAGTACGGCTTTCCTATGACTCAAATAAAGAGAATCGTAGAGAACACCGTGCTTCTGTTCCACGAAAGAGGGGGGCGAGTCGTCTTGTGCCGTTGACGTGTGTTATCTGAAATCTTAACACACACGGTTAGTCCTTTGCAGTACTGTCATCAATCACCAAAATTACTAAGGCATAAACTATGCCCCAACAATCTCCCCCTTTTTGGTGGGTTGATGACAATACCGGATTTGCACAGAGAATATTATGAGAACAAAAAGATAGAGATATATGAAAATAAGGAGCATATGACTCACAGCATATGATGGAAATAAATCTCACACAAGTTCATGTCTCACGAAAGATAGCAAAATAGAAGCAAACCAAGTTCGAAGCAAAACACGAAAGATAAGCAAAGCTAAGCAAAGTTCAACTCTCAAAGCAAATCCAGCTCCTAGACTCTCTCCCCCTTTGGCACAAGACACCAAAAAGGGGCACACCTAATGCCACAGGTGGTTACTCCTCATCCTCAGCATCGCCAAACTCGTCCGTAGCATCCGGATCGTCCTACTCCTCTTCATTGTCCTCTTCCTCCTCAGCGCCAGACCACTGGTAACCTTGAGCCCGCATCCAAGCAGCCTCTGGAGTGATGTCGTCCTCTGATCCACTAGAGATGTCAACATCAAGTGTCCTCAGGACACGCTTGTGCCTCTGACGGTTCTCCTTCTGAGCCACGTGCGTTTGATACTGGCCCTTAGCCTGCATACAGAAGAGAGTCTTCATCTTATCCTACAGTTTCATGGCCCAAGATGGCATGGCAGAAGAGCGGGACTGAGAAGCGGTTCCTCTGTCAGCAACAGTCTCTTGGTCAGTGTCCATGTGCTGAGATGAAGTGGATGGGTTGGCCCATTTGTCCTTGACGCGAAGCTTGACAGGATCGTGCACAAAGTAGTCAGCCTGAATGTATAACTCCTCCTGCGGATAGGGGTCTTGCCACTTCTGACGGATATAAGCAAACAGGTAGGGGCCGTAGATGGGAACCTTGCGCATCATGATGCAGTTATAGAGCTCAGTGAACATCACATCATAAATATCAAGAGGGGCAGACTCCTTAGTCATAGCCTCCTCACAGAGCAGTAGCATCTCAGCCAGAGAGCCATGTTCCTCGTCGAAGTTGCCAATGCGAGGAAAGAGGGTGTTGCGGAAGATCCGATGCATGATGTCCAGATGCCTAGGGAGCACACCTTTCTTCACATAGAGTTGCTGCAATCTGTCCTTGGCGGAGGCCCTATCAGTGGGAGCTGCAGCATGAGGACGCGACCCAAGTGGAGTGTCAGCTCCCTGAAAATCAACCTTGAGGAATGCCATGAATTCACGCCAGGAACATGTCATCTTCTGAGTCCCAGTCATCCACACCAGGGAGCGCTCGTCATCAGGCGAGAAGTGAACCGTGACATAGAACTGGGCAACAACATTGGGATCAAAGTCTGTCTTGAAGGAGATGATGTCCTTAATGCCTAGCTTGTCAATCAGAGAGAGAGCGTCACCAAAGTAGTCCATGTTCCGCTGAAGGTGAGCCAGGTCAATCCACTGAACGGGAACAAAACTCTTCTTGAAATGGTTGATGATATCACGATAGATCCTGCAGTGATCCCTTGCCCAAACATGCTCAACATTCTTGATCACAGCCCTCTCTTGGAGATAGTGGTTTTGGGTGCGGAACCGCAGAAAATCCTTAGGGGGCATGGTGCGAACGTTGATCCCCTTGTCCTTGTGAGCGGTCTTCTTGAAGGCCTGCTTTTTGGGTTGCAGACCTGAAGTGGCGGAGCCCTCTGGAGCCTCTGGATTGCGATAATGCTTGGACTGTGTGTCCCGTGGGGGGTTCGAGCGGCGAGCACCACCTGTGACACAAACCACACACCGAAAAAGAGCGACAAAAGAAGTCAAGGCAATGAATAAGAAAAGGCAGAAAAGTAAACACGCATTGCCAAGCAAATGAAAATAAAACACAAAGAATCCTCCTGGCGGTAGTACCGCTACCCCTGGCGGTAGTACCGCTCGGGTCCTGGCGGTAGTACCGCTACCCCTGACGGTAGTACCGCTACCCCTGACGGTAGTACCGCTGGGGTTTGATATTTTTTCAGATCTGAATATGAAGAGAGCCCATAGAGATGGCTACATGGATTTTACGAGGGCTATGGGCTGTGTATAATTACTAGGAACTCCACCACAGCCCGAACCACATGAGGATCACAAGTACCATCTAAATAAGGACATGCCTAGTCAAGAGAATGCAAGTTTTTAGATCTAATCCAAACATAGTCCAAGTGCTTGAACTAAAACATGTAAATCCTAGGGCATGGCAATACAAAAGCAAAGATTCATAGGACCTACACTCCCCTCGAATACCTCCTTCATGCCATCCAAGAACAAAGCACAATATCAAATACATGGATCCAACCCACCAATGCTCCTAACCCTAGAACAAGAACATCAACCAAGAGAAGAAGGGGAGGAGCTTTACCGGGTTCCATGGCACTTGGAGGAGGAAGGAGAAGTGGAGCAAACCCTCCAACTCAACGGAGAGAAGGAGCTCCACAGATAGAGATCCAAATAGGGGGAGTTCGGGGTTGGGGAGGGAGAAGCCGCGAGGAAGAAGAAAGAGGCAGGAAAAAACGGGCTCCCCCTCCTTTATATATCCCAAGGGGTACAGGCCAGCGGTAGTCCGCTGTGGTCCTCGCGGTAGTACCGCTGGCTGCAGCGGTAGTACCGCTGGGGTCCTAGCGGTAGTACCGCTCCCCCTGGCGGTAGTACCGCTCCCCCTGAGACAGCCCTAAAATGTCCTAGTTAGGTCGTGGTAGATTGGGGTCCCGGCGGTAGTACCGCTACCCCTGGCGATAGTACCGCTGGGGTCCTGGCGGTAGTACCGCTGCAAATGTCACAACGGGACCTAGGAGAAGAGAAGAACGTGGGCAAATGACAAGTAGTGAAAAAGAAGACCAGCAAGATATACTGACTTGTCATTTTATATCCTTTCTTCTATATGAGAGAAAGGTGGGGGGGGGGGGGGCGGTGGCCGAGGCCACCTATGTTTGAGACAAAGGTATGACACCGCGAAGAATTATCCTTGGGTTCATGACCAATGCTCGTCTTTGAAGCACAAGTGCCATTTGACAATGGCTAAAGTGAAAGACTAGATCGATTTATGCATAATGGGGGGGGGGGAGGAAAAGTTCATTGAGAGAACAACACTCCCCCTATGTCCATGCCTACATCTAGAACAAGATAGAATGCATAGTGAAGTGCAACGTGCCTAGCTTCAATCCACATTACTTGAATCAATGATATTTAGCTCATGCCTTAACTCCCGAAACCTTGCTTCATCTAGGGGCTTGGTGAAAATATCTGCAAGTTGCTCTTCAGTGTGGATGAAGTGAACCTCAATATCACCTAGCTTGATATGTTCACGAATGAAGTGATGGCGAATATCAATATGCTTGGTTTTGCTATGTTGCACTGGGTTGAGGGAAATCTTGATAGCACTTTGATTGTCACATAGAAGAGGCACTTTGTCACAAGTGACACCGTAATCCTTTAAAGTTTGCCTCATCCATAGCAATTATGCATAACAACTTGCAGCTGCCACATACTCAGCTTCGGTGGATGATAGAGAGACGCAATTCTACTTCTTTGAAGACCAGCTTACCAGTGAGCGACCAAGGAATTGGCATCCTCCAGAAGTGGACTTCCTCTCCACACAATCTCCTGCCCAATCTGAGTCAGAATAGCCAACTAGATTGAAGTTTGCTCCTTTGGGATACCAAAGGCCAAAGTTTGGGGTATGAGCCAAATATCGAAAGATTCGCTTAACAGCCATATAATGACTTTCTTTTCGTGCGGATTGAAACCGTGCACATATCCCTACACTCAACATAATATCCGGTCTAGATGCACAAAGGTAAAGGAGGGATCCAATCATGGAGCGATATACCTTTTGATCCACTGCTTTACCATTGGGATCACTGTCAAGCTTGCATCTTGTTGGCATGGGGAACTTGACCGGTTTGACATCTTCAAGCTTGAACCGTTTGAGCATGTCTTGAGTGTACTTGGCTTGTTTGGTGAAGGTCCCTTCTAGGCCTTGTTTAATCTCGAACCCGAGGAAGAACTTCAACTCTCCCATCATGGGCATCTCAAATTTCTCAGTCATTAGTGCAGCAAATTCTTCATTGAAGGAAATGTTAGGAGAGCCAAAGATAATATCATCAACATATAGTTGGCATATGAACAAATCCCCTTTAACCCTCTTAGTAAAAAGAGTGGGATCTATCTTCCCAATTTCAAACCCACGATCTTGTAACAACTCAGTAAGATACTCATACCACACATGTGGGGCTTGTTTAAGGCCATAGAGTGCCTTATTAAGTTTGTACACATGATTGGGGAGCTTGGGATGTTCGAATACCGGGGGTTGTTTGACATAGACCAACTCATTTAAAGGACCATTGAGAAAGGCATTTTTCACATCCATTTGTTGTAATTTGAAGTTATGATGAGAAGCAAATGCAAGCAACATGCAAATATATTCTAGACGAGCAACAGGGGCAAAGGTTTCACCGTAGTCGATACCCTCAACTTGGGAGTAGCCTTGAGCCACCAATCTTGCCTTGTTTCGAGTCACAATCCCATTGGCATCTTGCTTGTTCTTGAATATCCATTTGGTCCCGATGACATTATGTTCCTCCGTTGGCCTTGGCACTAAATCCCACACTTGGTTGCGCTCGAAGTTGTTAAGTTCTTCATGCATGGCCATAAGCCAATCCTCATCATCGAGCGCTTCCTGTACCTGTTGAGGTTTACAATACGAAACAAACGCGTGATGCTCACAATAATTCCAAATCTGTTGACGGGTGGATACTCCCCTTTTTAAACTGCCAAGTACATTCTTCATAAGATGTGACTTGACTCTTAGCTTGTTCGCAATCTTGGCTGCTCGACGCTCCAAGAGTTCTTCATTGGATAGCGGGGGAGCATCGACTTGTTTACTTTGCTTGCCCTTGCGTCTTGAGCCTCCCTTGGCACCGGCTATTGGTGCTGCAGAAGGGAATTGTGAGACAGTATCCTGATCATCGTGACTTTCGACTTGAGCAGGTTCACTAGTTTGTTCTTATATTTGTGGTTGCTCTTGATCTTGATCTTGTGCTTCTACTTGGTCTGGATCTCGTGGTTGCACTTGATCTTGATCATGAGCAGGTTCAGAGTCTTGGGAGAGTGCTTGAATATCATGAGATATATCATCATTGTTGGGCAATTTATCTTGACCTTGAGCTTGTTCATTTTGTTGAGAGTCTTCTCTTTGTTCATCGAAAGCATGTGGGGCTTGTGGAGGTGATGGCTCCAGTTGAGTAGAGCATTGTCCTTCTCCTTCGGCCACAAGGGGTTCCTCAATGGGGAGTATTTGACCAATCCCCATTCTTCTTATGGCTTGGGGAGGAATTTCATCACCTACATCACAAAGACCACTTTGCTCCACTTGGGAGCCATTATTTTCATCCAAATCCACGTTACACGTCTCCTCAATGAGTCCGGTGGACTTGTTGAGGACACGGTAAGCATGAGAGTCTATAGCATAACCAACAAAGATGCCCTCATGTGCTCTAGAATCAAATTTAGCTAAACGTGCACCTTTCTTGAGAATGAAACACTTACAACCAAATACCCGGAAGTACTTGAGATTGGGTTTGCTTCCAGTTAGAATCTCATACGGAGTCTTGTTCAAGCCTTTGCGGATATAGAGCCGATTGGACGCATGACATGCTGTGTTGATGGCTTCTACCCAGAAGTTATATGGAGATTTGAATTCTACCATCATTGTCCTTGCAGCGTCTATCAAGGTCCGGTTCTTCCTTTCTGCCACGCCATTTTGTTGAGGGGTATATGGTGCTGAATATTGGTGTTTTATTCCCTCATCACCTAGAAACTCATCCGAGGTGTAGTTCTTGAACTCGGCGTTGTTGTCACTTCTAATCACCAAGATCTTTGCTTCATGTTGACGTTGAGCTTCATTAGCAAAGTTGATGACAATTTGTTGAGTTTCACTCTTCTTTTTGAAGAAATATACCCAGGTGTATCTTGAGTAGTCGTCAACGATCACCAAGCAATACTTTCTGCCTCCAAGACTATCAAATGATGGAGGGCCAAACAGATCCATATGGAGAAGCTCCAATGGCCTCTTAGTGTAGATGAGAGTCGTTGGACGATGAGCAGTTTCATGAATCTTTCCTTCAATGCAGGCACTGCAAACATGATGTTTAGCAAAACTCACATTTGTTAGTCCACGAATATGGTCCCCTGTCAGAAGACTTTGCAAAGATCTCATATTGACATGAGCTAAACGGCGATGCCAAAGCCAGCCCACATCAACTTTAGCCATTAAACACATCGCGGTCTTAGTGGGTCGCTTTGAGAAGTTCACCACATAAAGACCATTTTTGACATATCCAACATAGGCTACTTTAAGAGTCTTGCTCCTCAGGAGGACCACAGTATCAAGATTAAAGAATGTGGAAAAACCCATAATTGCAAGTTGACGAACCGAAAGTAAATTGTAGGCAAGTGACTCAACAAGCATGACCTTCTCAATAGATAACTCTTGAGAGACGACCACCTTACCAAATCCCAATACCTTTGATGAGGATGCATCGGCGAATTGGACATGGGTGGGCATAGATGGAGAAGGATGCACATCCACCACTAAGTCCTTGTTTCCGGTCATATGATTTGTTGGTCCACTATCGAGCAACCATGACACCCCATCGGAAGCAAACTCCTGCAATAGATCAAGGCTTGGTTTTAGGTACCCATTTTTTAATGGGTCCTTTCATGTTAGAGACAAGGGTCTTAGGAACCTAGATAGCCCATTCAATGTACTCATCATAGGAACCAACAAATCTGGCATAAACATGCCCATCACTAGCACGACATAAGACATAAGAAGAATTGAGTTTGTCGGCTATGTTAGTAGGAATGGTTTTGCCCTTCTTGCGGTTTCCATAGTCCACCTTGTTCCTGTTCACCTTCTGAGTCCCCTCACCCTCTTTGACAAAGATGTCCATGAGGGTAGGAGATCGTTTGTTCCTGTTCCTCCTTTTACCTTTTGACTTGGAGGTAAGTCCAAGTCCCTCCTTTCCTACAACACCTTTTTGTGTGCTCAAGAGGTCGTTCAGGCTCTTCTCACCTTGTATGCATGCCACAAGGCCCTTCTCAAGTTTCTCCTTTAACTTGGCATTTTCCTCCACAATATGTACATGCTCACAATAGGGATTAGTTGCACAAGCATTATCAATTAACACAAAGGGAGGACAAGTAGAGATCTCCTTGGTGAGCTTTGCTTGGAGTTGATCATGAGACTCTTTCAGAGAGAAATGAACACCTTTCAAGACCTTGTGGGCCTTGTCAAGTGTGTCAAACTCCTCTTTGAGTCTGTCATGGCCAACCCCAAGAGCATACTTTTCAGACTTAAGCATACGAGTAAGAACAACATCATGATCTAGTTTCTTTTGCATTTTAGCACAGTCATCGTTATATGACTCCTCAAGAGCCAAACGAAGAGTGCGCTCCTTTTCTAGAGCAATAGATAATTCAGCAATTTCATCGACATAGTCACGACTGTGTCCCTGAAGCTCGGAGATGGTCTCCTCATGAGACTCAATGAGGTCAGTGGCCTCACCCAGTTGTTCCAAGAGAGCAACAAAGTGCTTCTTGGATTCTACCTTAATAGTGCACAGAAACTTGTCAAGATCATGCTCATTAAGTTCCCCAACATCACTATCATCAACACAATTTAACAATGAAGGAGCAGTAGCGATGTTGGTCCTAATGATGGGGGTTACCTGATTGATACCTTTTGCCATGAGGCACTTGGTGATGTGATTCTCGTTGGGGGCGTAGAAGAGGGACACCTTCTGGGGAGAGGTAGTGGCAATATCAACAGTTGCCGTTGCCACTGTATCATCATCATCATCATCATCGGAAGGGTACTCTTCAAGGGCCACCATCCCTTTTGGGTGGGGTTTCTTCACAAAGTTGTTCTTGATTGGAAATGATTTGGTTTTGTCTTTGCGAATGAGCTTGCCCCCGTTGTCTTCCCTTTTCTCATAGGTACATTCGGCCACGAAGTGGCTCACGTTACCACAGTTATAACATGTCGTCACTCGTTGTTTGGGTTTGAATCCACTCGAGTTGTTCTTGGCGAAAGTGGGTCTTGAGTTCCTCTTGTTGCCCCAGAATTGCCTTGATGCAAGAGCCATGTGCTCATGATAGGCATACCTTGTGTCTTCAGGGCAGCTCTCCTCTTCCTCATCCTCTTCTTCTTCTTCTTCAAACATTGCTTTTGCTTTTAACGCAAGGTTGGGTGAAGTTGTCTTTGAGCGAACACGAGCAAGTGCATTGTCGGCTGTTTCGTTCATGATTGACATTGCAATGAATTCATCCAACACCTCACTGGAAGACAGGGAGTGGAAGTCTGGCCGCTGACGAATGACAGATGACATGGCTTTGTTGAAAGGCATGATGGCTTTGAGAAACTTGCGCTTGACCCATGTATCATCCACATCCTTGCTCCCATGATCCTTGAGTGCCACAGCAATAGCAGTCACCCTCCGATAGAGATCATGAGGGTCCTCGTCTTCCTTCATCACAAACTCATCGGCCTTATCAAGTATCACTTCATAGTTGGATCGTTGAATGCTTGAGCTTCCCTTGTACAACACCATAATATGCTCCCAACAATCCTTGGCCAAAGTGAAGGGACGCAAGTGAGGAAGATCTTCAGGTGACACTGCGGACTGGAGAATAAACAAGGCGGAGTGGTTGTATTGATTGTCTGCATCTTCTCTTGGAGTGAGGTTGCTTGGATCATGGGGATAATATCCTTGCTCGATGATTCTCCACAAGTTTGTTGAGCTGTGATTCAAGTGAGACTTAATAGAAAATACCCAGTTAGCAAAGTCACCTTTCACAAGCTTAGGAGGAGGACCAACAGGATTAAGACGCGGTGCGGGAACGGATCCTCCATAGACCATGGGGGGGGGGTGGAACTTAGGCATATGTTCCAGTCCCATCCTTTTCGTGAGATGAGGAAGGTCGCATACCTTTAGCCGCTTCCTTAGAGGAATTGGCCTCTGAATCGGTGATGGTGGGTTTAACCACTAACGCCGGTTTGGGTGGACTTTTAAATCCCTCAATTAACTCTTTAAGCATGGTCTTGACTTCGTTCGTCAAGGACGTCTTGAGGGCGGCCATAGCCATATTCAAGTCGTCCCTTGTGACCGAAGTCAAGTCCATGGCCTCGGGTTGCCCATGGTTAATTCCCTCTTCGCCTTCCATACTCTTCGGGTGGTGAAACCCTTAATAAAGAGACATGGCTCTGATACCAATTGAAAGGATCGATATGGTTGACTAGAGGGGGGGGGGGTGAATAGGCAACGACCACTTTTTAATTAATCTTAGCAAGTTAGGGTAAACAACATACGGGTTCACAAATATTACAACAATGGGGTGAACCTTAATGAAGCTAACAACGAGAGCTACTCAGACAAGTAAGATATAGACAACAACATAAGCATACACAAAGTAAAGGTTAGAGATAACCACAAGTGGAACCAATGGAGACGAGGATGTGTTACCGAAGTTCCTTCCCTTTGACAGGAAGTACGTCTCCGTTGGAGCGGTGTGGAGGCACAATGCTCCCCAATAAGCCACTAAGGCCACCATATTCTCCTCAGGCCCTCGCACGATGCAAGGTACCATGATTCCACTATAGGTGCCCTTGAAGGCGGCGACCGAACCTTTACAAACGAGGTTGGGGCAAACTCCACACAAAGCTTGGAGGCTCCCAACAAGACCACGAAGCTTCACCACAACGGAATGTGGCTTCGAGGTGACCTCAACCGTCTAGGATGCTCAAACACCCAAGAGTAACAAGATCCACAAGGGATTGGTGGGGGAATCAACTTTTCTCTTGGTGGAAGTGTGGATCTAGGCCTTCTCAACCAATCCCTAAAGAATCAATAAGTTTGATTCGCTAGGGAGAGAGATCGGGCACTTTTGAGCTTAGGAAGCAACAATGGAGCTTGGGAGGTTAAGAGATAGGATTCCACAGCTAGAAGAACCCTTTATATAGTGGGGGGGGGGGTGGGGGAATCCAACCGTTTTCCCACTCACAGCCCGTGCCTAGCAGTACTACCGCTGGTTGCAGCGGTACTACCGCTCGCACTCCAGCGGTACTACCGCTAGCTGCAGCGGTACTACCGCTGGGCCCCTGGTAGTGCATAAGCACTACCACCGCCAAGAAAGTCTTCGCAAAAAGGTCCGTCCACGTACAACCGCTAGGCAGGCGGTACTAAGCTCCTAGAGCGGTACTACTGCTGACCAGGGGCGTTACTACCGCCAGCTAGCGGTACTACCACTGGCTGCAGCGGTACTACCGCTAGACTCCAGCGGTACTACCGTTGGGGCCAGCGGTACTACCGCTAGGCCCAGCGGTACTACCGCTGGGGGACCATTTGCAAAGAAGAAAGAAACACCAAGGCGGGAGCCACTCCAAATTTGCCGGCAAGGGGAAAAATAGGTGAAGTGTCCGCGTGCAAGATTGATTCTACCCAAACCTTTCCACTACGGTTCCCCTCTTAATAGTACGGCTTTCCTATGACTCAAATAAAGAGAATCGTAGAGAACACCGTGCTTCTGTTCCACGAAAGAGGGGGGCGAGTCGTCTTGTGCCGTTGACGTGTGTTATCTGAAATCTTAACACACACGGTTAGTCCTTTGCGGTACTGTCATCAATCACAAAAATTACTAAGGCATAAACTATGCCCCAACAAGTTGAGTTGTCAATTCAACCACACCTGAAATACTTAGTATCTGCAGCAAAGTTTCAGTAGCAAAGTAGTGCGATAGTAACGGTAGCAGCGGTAACAGTAGCAGTAGTGACACCAGTAGCGGTAAAGTAACTTAGCAAGGACCAGTAGGAAAAGACTCATAGGCATTGGATCGGTGATGGATAATTATGTTGGATGACATTCATCATGTAACAGTTATAGCATGGGGTGATATGTAACTAGCTCCAGTTCGTCAAAGTAATGTAGGCATGTATTTCGTATTTAGTCATACGTGCTTATTGAAAAGAACTTGCATGACATCTATTTTCCATCCCTCCCGTGGCAGCGGGGTCCTAATAGAAACTAAGGGATATTAAGGTCTCCTTTTAATATAGAACCGGAACAAAGCATTAGCACCTAGTGAATACATGAACTCCTCATACTATGGTCATCTCCGGGAGTGGTTTCGGTTATTGTCACTGCGGGGTTGCCGGGTCATAACACATAGTAGGTGACTACAACTTGCAAGATAGGATCAAGAACACACATATATTGATGAAAACATAATAGGTTCATATTTTAAATCATGGCACTCGGGCCCTAGTGACAAGCATTAAGCATAGTAAAGTAGTAGCAACATCAATCATAGAACATAGTGGATACTAGGGATCAAAGCCCATCAAAACTAACTCGATTACGTGATAGATCTCATCCAACCCATCACCGTCCAACAAGCCTACGATGAGATTACTCACGAACAGTGAAGAGCATCATGGAATTGGCGATGAAGGATGGTTGGTGATGACGACGGCGTCGATTTCCCCTCTCCGGAGCCCAGAATGGACTCCAGATCTGCCCTCCAGAGGAAGAACAGGTGTTGGTGGCGGCTTCGTGTCATGAAACGCGATGAACTCTTCTCTCTTAATTTTTTATGTGCGAGAGAGAATATATAGAGATGGAGTTGGAGGCTGCGGAGCCACGAGGGCCTCACAAGCCTGCCAGGCGCGGCCAGGGGGCGGGCCTCCTGGGCTTGTGGGCTCCTGGCTCTGCGTCTCCAGGTAGTTCTTGCGCCAATATTTTTTATATATTCCAAAAAAAATCCTCGTAAATTTCCAGGTCATTCCGCGGACTTTTACTTCTGCGCAAAAAGAACACCATGGCAATTCTGTTGAAAACAGCGTGAGTTCGGGTTAGTTCCATTCAAATGATGCAAATTATAGTCCAAAACAAGGGCAAACGAGTTTGGAAAAGTAGATACGATGGATACGTATCAACTCCCCCAAGCTTAAAGCCTTGCTTGTCCTCAAGCAATTCAGTTGACAAACTGAAAGAGACAAAAGAAAAACTGTTACGAACTCTGTTTGATCTTGTTGTTGTAATTATGTCTAACTCATATTCGGATTTTCAGCAAGATCATATGCTAACCACATAAGCAATGACATTTAGGTCTCATGGTATACTCATATCAATCGCATAATCAACTAGCGAGCAATAATAATAAGTTTCAAACGTCAACACTTCAATCAAAACAAACATGAAAACAATATGAACAGATGGTATCTCGCTAGCCCTTTCTGAGACCGCAAAACATAAATGCAGAGCACCTTCAAAGACCAAAGGCTGACTGAACATTGTAATTCATGGCAAAGAAGATCCAGTCACAGTCATTCTCAATATCTATTAATAGCAAAGCATAAAAATGACGGAGGTGCTCTCTAACTCGTGCTTTTATAGGAAGAGGATGACTCAACAGAAACGTAAATAGATAGGCCCTTCGCAAAGGGAAGCATTGATTTGTAGAGGTGCCAGAGCTCAAGCTTTTAAACACAGAGATAAATAATTTTGGGTGGCATGCTTTCATTGTCAACGAGATGACCAAAAGTTTTCACCATCTTCCATGCTACACATATTATAGGCGGTTCCCAAACAGAAAAGTAAAGTTTTGACTCCCTCACCACCGATCAATCACACTCCACGACTAGCCGAATCCTCGGGTGCCGTCCATACCAACAACGATCGAGGGGGAGTTTTGTTTGCAATTTTTTTTTTGATTTGAGCATGGAACTGGGCATTCCGATTACCGACCCCTTTCCAGTGAGTGATAGTGAATAAACACGCATCGAGGATAACATCCTAGCATGGAAGATACTGACCACCCCTTGTCACCACATGAGCGGTTCGGGCATTCAAAACAGATTATTACTTGAATATTTAGAGAGTGGCACATGCAAATTTACTTGGAACGGCAGGTAGATACCGCATATAGGTAAGTATGTTGGACACATATGGAACACCTTTGGGTTTATGGAAGTGGATGCACAAGCAGTATTCCCGCTTAGTACAAGTGAAGGCTAGCAAAAGACTGGGAAGCGACCAACTAGAGAGCGACAACAGTCATCAATAAGCATTGAAACTAACCAACGTTGAGTGCAAGCATGAGTAGGATATAAATCACCATAAACATGAATATCATAGAGGCTATGTTGATTTTGTTTCAACTACATGCGTGAACATGTGCCAAGTCAAGCCACTTGAAGCATTCAAAGGAGGATACCGTCCTATCATACTACATCATAATCACCTTGAGATTCATGTTGGCATCCAAGACAAACCATTACAAGATCCTAGCTAATTAAGCATGGCATCATCAACTATGATCTCTAAGTTGTCATTGCAAACATGTTTCTCCCATTACAATGCTGAATTAGGAACGATGAGCTAGTCATATTTACAAAAACAAAATAGGTCGAGTTCATACCAACTTTTCCAGGCTCAGTCACTTCATGGTATATCGTCATTATTGCCTTTCAGTTGCATGATCAAATGATGTGAATAATAATGAGAGTGTTCGTGCATTGGACTAAGCTGGAATCTGCAAGCAAACTCAGAGGAGAAGACAAAGTAATATGGCTCTTTGAAGGATAAACAATTAGTGCACATGAGAGCCACTAAACATTTTAACCATGGTCTTCTACCTTGACCCGAAGAAAAAATAAACTATTTACACGGGAAAGCTCCCAACAAGCAAAAGAAGAACGAGAAATCTTTTTGGGATTTCCCTTTTAAAGACCACTAAGCAAGCTGGAAAGTAAACTTACAACTATTTTTTTTATTTTTCACAATTTAAACAAACACACGAGAAGA
The DNA here is from genome assembly GCF_904849725.1 of Hordeum vulgare subsp. vulgare. Classification (NCBI taxonomy): domain Eukaryota; kingdom Viridiplantae; phylum Streptophyta; class Magnoliopsida; order Poales; family Poaceae; genus Hordeum; species Hordeum vulgare. The sequence continues at coordinate 343,604,602 of NC_058522.1, read as the reverse complement.
ACGCGAGAAAAAGAAATAAACTAGCATGGATGATACAATGGCAAGGTGTGAACACCGACTATCAAAGTGAATGTGTGAGCATGAATATAAAGTTGGTGAGAAACATGTACTCCCCCAAGCTTAGGCTTTTGGCCTAAGTTGGTCTATTCCCAAGGAGGGAAGTAACCATCTTCGGGGTACTCCGGAGTGTACTGAGGGTGCCACTGCTGGGTGAGTTCCTCTGGCTCCCACTAATAAACTAGCGTCTGGTGGCTCGGGCATGGGTGCCTGTGGTGGCGCTATGCCCCAATATGCGTAGATGTCCAAGGGCATAATAATGTACCTGCCTAGATGAAGATTGAACAAAGAAGGAGCAGGCAAAGTAATAGTCTCACGAGTACCCTGGCTAAATACCAAGTTACAAATCATCCTCTTACTAATATATTTATCAAGAAATTCATGGCGAACCATGCTATCATAATCTAAAATATCTCTTAGGAAGAAGCATCTCTTCTTCCTCATAGAGTCTAATATGTATCTCAAAATGTTTAGCAAGACGGGTAGCATAGATACCTCCATAAACAGCGCCTTTAGTACGGTTCGTGTTCAACCTTTGAGCCACTATAGTGCCCAAGCTATAAGTTTTATCTTTATAAAGAGCTTCGCGCAAAACCACAAGATCTGGGGAGCTAAGAGCCCCAGCTTTCCCACGACCAATCAAACTTTTTTTCCATGAATAATGAGAGATACCGAAGCACGGGAAAATCTACACTAGCAACTCTAGCGCAAGACACTCCTCTCTCCTCTCCTACAACAATAGTATCAATGAAAGCCTCCAAGTCCCGTGGACGAGGTTCATGAATATCCCCAACATAAGGTAAATTGCAAACATTGCAAAAATCCTGAAGTGACATGCGCTGGGGGATATCATATAACTTGAACTCAACCATAGGAGGATTCTTCCTTGGATAAAAATTAAAGGTTTGCACGAAAATATTAGTGAGGAGGAGGTATTGTGGACACTTATCTAAGGGACGGAGAAAGCAGAAAACAGGGAAATAAAGCTAAATTTATCATTTTTCTTCTAAACAACAACAAGTAAAAGTTGGGAGCAGATGGTTGTGACTTCTAGATTCATCCATCTCATGGCTATCAATAGAAATCCGTCAATGAGTTGATCAAGTCTGCTTGACAAACTTTTTCTGAATCACATAAAACCGGCGAATTTTCGAATAATCACTAGGTTACCTCAACGGGGATGTGCATATCCCCAACAAGTAAATCATACTTCATCTTGACAGTAGGTATAGGGCATTCAAAGCTTCCAATAAGAATTGATGAAGATTTCTCAATAGCATTGATGGAATGAACTCGATATTGTTTCTTCGGAAAGTGCACCGTATGCTCATTACCATTAACATGGAAAGTGACATTGCCTTTGTTGCAATCAATAACAGCACCTGCAGTGTTTAAAAAGGGTCTTCCAAGGATGACTGCCATGGCATCATCCTCGGGAATATCCAAAATAACAAATCCGTTAAGATAGTAACATTAGGAACCACAACAGGCACATCCTCGCAAATGCCGATAGGAAAAGTAGTTGATTTGTCGGCCATTTGCAAAGACATTTCAGTAGGTGTAAACTTATCCAATTCAAGTCTACGATATAAAGAGAGCGGCATAACACTAACACCGGCTCCAAGATCGCATAAGGCAGTTCTAACATGATTTCCTTTTAATGGAGCAAGGTATAGTGGGCACTCCGGGATCACCTAGTTTCTTAGAAGTCCCACCCTTAAAAGTGTAGTTGGCAAGCATGGTCGAAATCTCAACCTCAGGTATCTTCCTTTTATTAGTCAGAATATCTTTCATGTACTTAGCATAAGGAGATATTTTGAGCATATCTGTCAAATGCATTTGCAAAAAGACACGTCTAATCATTTCAACAAAGTGCTCAAAATCCTCATCATCCTTTTTCTTGGATGGTTTGGGAGGAAAGGGCATGGGTTTCTGAACCCATGGTTCTCTTTCTTTACCATGCTTCCTAGCAATAAAGTCGTTCTTATCATATCTCTTGTTCTTAGGTTGTGGGTTATCAACATCAGGTTCAATCTCCACATCCATATCATTACTAGGTTGAGCATCAACATGAACACCACTATCAATATTATCACTAGGCTCATGTTCATCACCAGATTGTGTTTCGGCATCAGAAACAGAGACATCATTTGGAATCTCGGGTGTAACAGCAACAGGTTTGCTAGCATGCAAGTTGCTATCATCTTTCTTTTTCTTCCTAGTACCAGGATGACTAGGTGCATCAGTGTTAACTCCTTGAGAATCTTGTTCAATTCTCTTAGGATGGCCCTCAGGATACAAAGGTTCCTGAGTCATTCTACCACCTCTAGTGACAACTCTAACAGAATTGTCATTCAACTCATTGAGCAAGTCATTTTGAGCCTTAAGTACTTTTTCTACTTGAGTAGTGACCATAGAGGCATGTTCACTCAAAAGCTTAAGATCATTGAAATTTCTATCCACACAAGCACTTATATGATCAATCATACGAGCATTTTGTTCCAATTGTCTGCTAACATAATCATTGAAACTTTGTTGTTTGGCAACAAATTTATCAAATTCATCTAAGCATAAGCTAGCAGGTTTATCAGAAGGAATATCACTCTCATTGAATCTACGAAGAGAATTTACCTCTATAACCTGTGTCGGGTTATCAAGACCATGTATTTCTTCGATAGGTGGTAGATTCTTAACATCTTCAGATTTAATACCTTTCTCTTGCATAGATTTCTTGGCTTCTTGCATATCTTCAGGTCCGAGGAATAGAATACCTCTTTTCTTCGGAGTTGGCTTCGGAGGTGGTTCGGGAATAGTCCAAGCATTATCGTTGCTCAAGATATTATTCAATAGAATTTCAGCTTGTTCCACAGTTCTTTCCTTGAAAACACAACCAACACAACTATCTAGGTGGTCCCTAGAAGCATAGGTTAGTCCATTATAAAAGATATCAAGTATTTCATTCTTCTCAAGAGGGGGATCAGGCAAAGCATTAAGTAACTGGACAAGCCTCCCCCAAGCTTGTGGGAGACTTTCTTCTTCAACTTGCACAAAGTTATATATATCCTGCAAGGCAGCTTGTTTCTTATGGACAGGAAAATATTTCTCAGAGAAGTGGTAAATCATATCCTGGGGACTACGCACACAACCAGGAGCAAGAGAAGTAAACCAAGTCTTAGCATCACCCTTTAGTGAGAAAGGAAACAACTTAAGGATATAGTAACGACGAATCTTTTCCTCATTCGTGAATAGGGTGGCTATATCATTCAGTTTAATAAGATGTGCTATAACCGTTTCGGATTCATAACCATGAAAAGGATCAGATTCGACCAAAGTGATTAACTCAGGATCGACAGAGAATTCATAATCCTTATCACTAACAAAGATGGGCGAAGTAGCAAACTTAGGATCGTATTTCATTCTAGCATTCAGAGATTTTTCATTCCACTTGCATAATAAATTCTCAAGATCATTGCTATCCTTACAAGCAAGAAAGTCTTCAGCTACCTCTCCCTCCATAACATAACCCTCGGGTATATTAGACAATTCATATCTAGGAGAGCTAGGTCTAACAGGTGAAACAATAGGTTCCACTTCAATAATTTCATCAGTTTCAGAAGTATCATCACATTCAGCAGTAACTCTAGCAATTTGTGCATCAAGAAATGCACCCAGTGGCATATCATTATCAACAAAAGCATCATCATAAGCATCATGGATAGCAGAAGTAGCATCATCAAGCACAAGCGACATATCATGATTACAAATAGGTGGTGGTGTCGCAAATTTACTCGTAACTGAAGGTGAATCAAGTGCAGATCTAGATGGCAGTTCCTTGCCTGTCCTCGTAGTTGAGGGCAAGACTTTAGTTTTTGGATCTCTCGGATTCCTCATAGTTATCAACATACGTAAATCCCAAGTGACTCAGAGAATAGAGCTATGCTTCCCCGGCAACGGCGCTAGAAAAAGGTCTTGATAACCCACAAGTATAGGGGATCACAACAGTTTTTGAGTGTAAAGTATTCAACCCAAATTTGTTGATTCGACACAAGGGGAAGCCAAATAATATTCTCGAGTATTAGCAGTTGAGTTGTCAATTCAACCACACCTGAAATACTTAGTATCTGCAACAAAGTTTCAGTAGCAAAGTAGTGCGATAGTAACAGTAGCAGCGGTAACAGTAACAGTAGTGACACCAGTAGCGGTAAAGTAACTTAGCAAGGACCAGTAGGAAAAGACTCGTAGGCATTGGATCGGTGATGGATAATTATGTCGGATGACATTCATCATGTACCAGTTATAACATGGGGTGAGATGTAACTAGCTCGAGTTCGTCAATGTAATGTAGGCATGTATTCCGTATTTAGTCATACGTGCTTATGGAAAAGAACTTCCATGACATCTATTGTCCCTCCCTCCCGTGGCAGCGGGGTCCTAATGGAAACTAAGGGATATTAAGGTCTCCTTTTAATAGAGAACCGGAACAAAGCATTAGCACCTAGTGAATACATGAACTCCTCATACTATGGTCATCTCCGGGAGTGGTTCCGGTTATTGTCACTCCGGGGTTGCCGGGTCATAACACATAGTAGGTGACTACAACTTACAAGATAGGATCAAGAACACACATATATTGATGAAAACATAATAGGTTCAGATCTGAAATCATGACACTCAGGCCCTAGTGACAAGCATTAAGCACAACAAAGTAGTAGCCACATCAATCTTACAACATAGTGGATACTAGGGATCAAACCCCATCAAAACTAACTCGATTACATGATAAATCTCATCCAACCCATCACCATCCAACAAGCCTATGATGAGATTACTCACGAACGGTGAAGAGCATCATGGAATTGGCGATGAAGGATGGTTGGTGATGACGACGACGTCGATTTCCCCTCTCTGGAGCCCAGAATGGACTCCAGATTTGCCCTCCACAGGAAGAACAGGTGGTGGTGGCGGCTTCGTGTCGTGAAACGCGATGAACTCTTCTCTCTTAGTTTTTTCTGTGCGAGAGAGAATATATAGAGCTGGAGTTGGAGGTTGTGGAGCCACGAGGGCCTCACAAGCCTGCCAGGCGCGGCCAGGGGGGCACGCCTCCTAGGCTTGTGGGCCCCTGTCTCTGCTTCTCCAGGTAGTTCTTGCGCCAATATTTTTTATATATTCCAAAAAAAATCCTCGTAAATTTCCAGGTCATTCCGCGAACTTTTACTTCTGCGCAAAAACAACAACATGGCAATTCTGCTGAAAACAGCGTGAGTCCGGGTTAGTTCCATTCAAATCATGCAAATTAGAATCCAAAACAAGGGCAAAAGAGTTTGGAAAAGTATATACGATGGAGACGTATCAACTCCCCCAAGCTTAAAGCCTTCCTTGTCCTCAAGCAATTCAGTTGACAAACTGAAAGAGACAAAAGAAAAGCTATTACGAACTCTGTTTGATCTTGTTGTTGTAATTATGTCTAACTCATATTCGGATTTTCAGCAAGATCATATGCTAACCACATAGGCAATGACATTTAGGTCTCATGGTATACTCATATCAATGGCATAATCAACTAGCGAGAAATAATAATAAGTTTCAAACGTCAACACTTCAATCAAAACAAACATGAAAACAATATGAACAGATGGTATCTCGCTAGCCCTTTCTGAGACCGCAAAACATAAATGCATAGCACCTTCAAAGACCAAAGGCTGACCGAACATTGTAATTCATGGCAAAGAAGATCCAGTCACAGCCATTCTCAATATCAATTAATAGCAAAGCATAAAAATGACGGAGGTGCTCTCTAACTCGTGCTTTTATAGGAAGAGGACGACTCAACAGAAACGTAAATAGATAGGCCCTTCGCAGAGGGAAGCATTGATTTGTAGAGGTTACAGAGCTCAAGCTTTTAAACACATAGATAAATAATTTTGGGTGGCATGCTTTCATTGTCAACGAGATGACCAAAAGTTTTCATCATCTTCCATGCTACACATATTATAGGCGGTCCCAAACAGAAAAGTAAAGTTTTGACTCCCTCACCACCGATGAATCACACTCCACGACTAGCCGAATCCTCGGGTGCCGTCCATACCAACAACGATCGAGGGGGAGTTTTGTTTGCAATTATTTTTTTCGATTTGAGCATGGAACCGGGCATTCCGACTACCGAGCCCTTTCTCGTGAGTGATAGTGAATAAACACGTATCGACGATAACATCCTAGCATGGAAGATACTGACCACCCCTTGTCACCACATGAGCGGTTCGGGCATACAAAACAGATTATTACTTGAAGATTTAGAGAGTGGCACATGCAAATTTACTTGGAACGGCAGGTAGATACTGCATATAGGTAAGTATGGTGGACACATATGGAACACCTTTGGGTTTATGGAAGTGGATCCACAAGCAGTATTCCCGCTTAGTACAAGTGAAGGCTAGCAAAAGACTGGGAAGCGACCAACTAGAGAGCGACAACAGTCATCAATAAGCATTGAAATTAACCAACGTTGAGTGCAAGCATGAGTAGGATATAAATCACCATAAACATGAATATGATAGAGGCTATGTTGATTTTGTTTCAACTACATGCGTGAACATGTGCTAACTCAAGCCACTTGAAGCATTCAAAGGAGGATACCATCCTATCATAATACATCATAATCATCTTGAGATTCATGTTGGCATCCAAGACAAACCATTACAAGATCCTAGCTAATTAAGCATGGCATCAGAAACTATGATCTCTAAGTTGTCATTGCGAACATGTTTCTCTCATAACAATGCTGAATTAGGAACGATGAGCTAGTCATATTTACAAAAACAAAATAGGTCGAGTTCATACCAGCTTTTCTAGGCTCAGTTACTTCATCGTATATCGTCATTAGTGCCTTTCACTTGCATGATCGAATGATGTGAATAATAATGAGAGTGTTCGTGCATTGGACTAAGCTGGAATATGCAAGCAAACTCAGAGGAGAAGACAAAGTAATATGGCTCTTTGAAGGATAAACAATTAGTGCACATGAGAGCCACTACACATTTTAACCATGGTCTTCTACCTTGACCCAAAGAAAATATAAACTATTTACACAGGAAAGCTCCCAACAAGCAAAAGAAGAACGGGAAATCTTTTTGGGTTTTCCCTTTTAAATACCACTAAGCAAGCTGGAAAGTAAATTACAACTATTTTTTTTGTTTTTCTCAATTTAAACAAACACACGAGAACAAAGCGAGAAAAATAAATAAACTAGCACGGATGATACAATGGCAAGGTGTGAACACCGATTATCAAAGTGAATGTGTGAGCATGAATATAAAGTCGGTGAGAAACACGTACTCCCCCAAGCTTAGGCTTTTGGCCTAAGCTGGTCTATTCCCAAGGAGGGAAGTAACCATCTCCGGGGTAATCCGGAGTGTACTGAGGGTGCCACTGCTGGATGAGCTCCTCTGGCTCCCACTGATAAACTGGCGTCTGGTACTCGGCTGGTGGCTCGGGCATGGGCGCTTGTGGTGGCGCTATGCCCCAATATGCGTAGATGTCCGAGGGCATAATAATGTACCTGCCTAGATGAAGATTGAACAAAGAAGGAGCAGGCAAAGTAATAGTCTCACGAGTACCCTGGCTAAATACCAAGTTACAAATCATCCTCTTACTAATATCTTTATCAAGAAAGTCATGGCGAACCATGCTATCATAATCTAAATATCTCTCAGGAAGAAACATCTCTTCTTCCTCGTACAGTCTAATAGGTATCTCAAAATGTTTAGCAAGACGGGTAGCATAGATACCTCCATAAACAACGCCTTTAGTACGGTTCGTGTTCAACCGTTGAGCCACTATAGCGCCCAAGCTATAAGTTTTATATTTATAAAGCTGCAAGATCTGGGGAGCTAAGAGCCCCAGCTTTCCCATGGCCAATCAAACATTTTCCCACGAATAATGAGAGATACCGAAGCACGGGAAAATATACACTAGCAACTCTAGCACAAGACACTCCTCTCTCCTCTCCTACAACAATAGTATCAATGAAAGCCTCCAAGTCCCGTGGATGAGGTTCATGAATATCCCCAACATAAGGTAAATTGCAAACATTGCAAAAATCCTGAAGTGACATGCGCTGGGGGATATCATATAACTTGAACTCAACCATAGGAGGATTCTTCCTTGGATAAAAATTAAAGCTTTGCTCGAAAATATTAGTGAGGAGGAGGTATTGTGGACACTTATCTAAGGGATGGAGAAAGCAGAAAACAGGGAAATAAAGCTAAATTTATCATTTTTCTTCTAAACAACACAAAGTAAAAGTTGGGAGCAGAAGGTTGTGACTTCTAGATTCATCCATCTTATGGTTATCAATAGAAATCCGTCAATGAGGTTGATCAAGTCTCCTTGACAAAAAATTTCTGAATCACATAAAACCGGAAATTTTTCGTATAATCACTAGGTTACCTCAACGGGGATGTGCATATCCCCAACAAGTAAATCATACTTCATCTTGACAGTAGGTATAGGGCATTCAAAGCTTCCAATAAGAATTGATGAAGATTTCTCAATAGCATTGATGCAATGAATTCGATATTGTTTCTTCGGAAAGTGCATCGTATGCTCATTACCATTAACATGGAAAGTGACATTGCCTTTGTTGTAATCAATAATAGCCCCTGCAGTGTTTAAAAAGGGTCTTCCAAGGATGACCGCCATGGCATCATCCTCGGGAATATCAAAAATAACAAAGTCCGTTAAGATAGTAACATTAGCAACCACAACAGGCACATCCTCGCAAATGTCGATAGGAAAAGTAGTTGGTTTGTCGGCCATTTGCAAATACATTTCAGTAGGTGTCAACTTATCCAATTCAAGCCTATGATATAAAGAGAGAGGAATAACACTAACACCGGCTCCAAGATCTCATAAGGCAGTTCTAACATAATTTCCTTTTAATGGAGCAAGGTATAGTGGGCACTCCGGGATCACCTAGTTTCTTAGGAGTCCCACCCTTAAAAGTGTAGTTGGAAAGCATGGTGGAAATCTCAACCTCAGGTATCTTGCTTTTATTAGTCACAATATCTTTCATGTACTTAGCATAATGAGATATTTTGAGCATATCTGTCAAACGCATTTGCAAAAAGACAGGTCTAATCATTTCAACAAAGCGCTCAAAATCCTCATCATCCTTTTTCTTAGATGGTTTGGGAGGAAAGTGTAATGACTAAGATGCGGTCCTTTCCTATTTAGGGGGCGATGCCCCAAAATGGAAAGAAGCGCATCTATGCGTTTCGCAAGCAAGATAAACATAGCGCATACATAATTAAAGAATGATAAATAGGGAATCGTTTGCCATCTCACATAGATAATATCAGAGTTTACATCCACACATTTATTCAGACAAGGTAGTTATGCTACGGACTACATAACATAAGAAAAGGCTATGCTATCCCGCATGCTTGCCCACGATCACGACCACGACCTCAGTCTTCTGGATAGTTCACGTACAGGCAGTCGTTCTCCTCATCGTACTGCCATGCCAGCTGCATGGCATCTGGATCACCTGTGTCGGGCGTACCTGTACCTGTTGGGGTGTTGAAGTAATCTGTGAGCCACGGGGACTCAGCAATCTATGACCTTGCTACCGAAACTAGTCAATTTATTAGGTGAGGAAGGTTCAGTGTTTAGGTTGGAGCATCCTAAGCATTTATGGTGGCTAACTTACGTAGAACTAAGTTATAGATCTTGTGGTCTACGTGAGCGGTCGAAGACTAGGTGATCAATAAGTGACCCTGAACACCTACCTACGTCAAACATAACCCCACCGTGCTCCCGTCGAAGAGAGGTCTTCGAAGGGGACAATCACGGTTACATACACAGTTGGCAGTTTTATTAGATCAAGTTCAAGTTATCTATTACCGGATGTTAACAAAGAATCCATGTTGCCACATAACCGTGGGCACGGCTTTCCGAAAGATTAAACCCTGCAGGGGTGCTCCAACTAGTCCATCACAAACGGTCACGGGCCGCAAAGTAATCCTCTATCACGAAACTCGTGATCTCGTCGGATTCCTTAGAGGAAAATAGCAACTCTAGGGAGAACCAAGGCTTCACCGGGATTCCTATACGCAAGATATATTGCTAAGGTAAGACAAGACTAGCAGGACCTCCCGGTGTGTCGACGACCCCGATAAGAGCCGCGTATCTCAGTCTCGGGACAACACCGTCTATGCAAAGTGGACAATGACCAAAAGCCTCAAGTTGCCCTGAGGTGGTATTGCCGACTGCTAGGTGGATGGACCAACACTCATGAGGAGCACTGGCCCGGGTTGTTGATTAAATCCTCGGGGTAGCTATTCCCTATGTAGAATTATTATTAAGTGATTAGCAATTAGAACCAATGTTGGGTCCTGCCGGACAAGTCTTAACACTACACAATTTATCAAGGGGGTCCCCATAACAACCCCGAACGTGTTAGGAGCGATCAGTTATGGAATCAAAGACCGGTAGCCGGAAACTAAAACGGCAATAACGGAACAAAACACCCGGCAAAAGGCTAGGCCTCCCATCATTTACCAAGTATATAGGTGCATTAATTAAATAGCAGATTAAGACATAATGATATCAAATTCTCATGTTAACACATGAGACAGCTGGCACCTAAGCTGTCTTGAAATGCATGAGGATGACATTAACAGGTGCATCATGAGAAAATGATGCAAAAACATATAAAGAACGTTGAGAACGGAGCTACGGATCAACCGGAAACTATGAAACAAAATACGGAGTTCTAGGATCAAATCTACGACAAGCACACTCCAATGGCACACTTCTGGTATTCCGAGGTTGCCACATGACCAAACAAACAAGTATAGGTGGGTTGGTGCAAAGAAACTCACCACACCACCAACTATGCACTCACAAGCTTCAAAACAACAAGATTATGCATTCTGTCCTAAACAACATCATAGCAGTTTGAGAGCAACATGCAAAGCACCTACAACCACCCAAATGTGCCAAACAAGATATGTGGCAAAAGCTATTCAAAAGCTCTACAAGCATGATCAAGAAGATAATACAAAGGAGTTACACACAGAAAGATCTACACGTGCTAACTTGGACAAAAACAACAGATTTCAGGGACTTAGTGAAAATCTGAGATTCCCACCAGCTGTTTATGCTCTAAAGCATTTTGACAGCCCCCAAAACAATATCTACAAGAAGTGAAAGTGCATGAAAATTGACAGAGAGCTAGACAAACACAAAATCTCCAACTCTCTAGTTGATTGCAAGGGCTGATTCCCAACACATGAGCTTTTGGAACCACAACTATAAGGGAAGAAAATAACAGCAGTCTCTCAGACTTAGTGAAAATCACAGATTTTCACCAAGCTCACAATTTCACCCACATGCCTACTTTGACAAGGCACAACTTTCACATACAAACTCCTAAGCATAAAATAAAACCACCAAGCTGTAGAGGGGTTCACCCACTACTGCCACATCAAGGAATCATCCTCTTAGGCTCATCACACCACATGGCACCAAGCTCTAAACAAAGCATCAAACAGAAAAATGACTTTTCCAGAAAGTGTTCAAAGTGAAATCTGATTCCACCAATGGATTCCTGGGAAGATTCTACCCCAATAACATATATAATACCTAGGTACTTGCATAGAACAAACCTGCACAAAGTTGAAAGGAAAAACTACATGGAATCACGTAGATGCAAATAGTGACATATCATATGTGATGCACACTAGTTCATCACCTACAGATGCACTTGCACACACTCACCACTCCAATGGTGCACATGAGGGGTTGACCTCATGTTCATGTGCCTTAGCACACCACCACACACACACATACATCAAGCATACACAAGTGCTCATGCACACACACCTACACATGCTAGTCTCCAAACACACACATACTTACACTCACACCACTATCACTAACACACACACACACATGCTTGCACACAAGTGCTCACTAAGGCAAAACCATGCCTTGGGCATGTGTGTCACACACACACACATGCACACACACACACACACAAGCACACACTACATGTAAGTGCACCACATTACCTCCTACACACATACACACGCATCACTAACTAACACAAGGTGAAAACCTACTAGTTTAGATATCTTAGGCAACAAATATTGCTTCCCAAGCAATATAACCAGCAACCAATCTATAGAACAGCAAGCAACAATCTATAGAACATCAAAAGAAATAGGAAAATAAAAGGGGGACATAGGGGATTCGAACCCAAGCCCTACTGCCCATAAACACACAATCACGACCACTGTGCTACTGCTCCTGGCTCGACAGAGATAGGAAAGCAAACTGGGTATGCTCTCCTCTCTACTACTAGTGTGCCACAAAATAAACACAAAAGGGGGGGCAAGGGAGGCCGCCTCGACGTCCGTGAGCGACGACGTCGACTCTCTGCTCGCGCTCTCTCTGATGAACCGAGGGAAAGGTGTGGGAGGAGGGAGACGACGTCTACACGAGAGGGAAGGGAGTGGGCTACGCGCGAGGAGGGAACTGGGCCAGCGAGGAGGAGGCCCACTCGGAGGCGCGAGGTAAGAAAAGAAAAACCCACTAGTGTTTTTCTATTTAAAAACAAACAGAGACAAATAAAAACACACAGGCAACACTGTTGACCCTAAAATAAAATAAAAATGCCCCTGGTCATAACGGAATTATGACCCAATAAAATAAAATGAAAAGAGGATTTTTGGATCACTTAAATATTTACAAAACAGAATTAAATAACCTGTTTTGTGAATATCTACCCCTCTCAAACATAGATTCAAAACACATTAAACCTAGCACCTCATCCACCACAAATCACTCTAAATGATCTACAATTTTGAACCAGGGTTAGAGCAAGTAAAACTTGAGCTTGAGAAAAATAGAGAGGGGGGGGGGTTTGAAACCTAGTTGAAAACTACCATAGATGAAACCCCACTTTCAAATACACCACTTCATCATCACATACCACATCCAAGGATGCACAACAACACAAACACAAAGAAGGCAAGAAAGATATGGATGCATGAATGCAAAGGGGAGACAAGGTAATATCACATGAAATAACACATGCATATATCTCCAAAGGCAATGCCATCATGGACCCACACAAGAAGGTTCCAAATATGGCAAGTTACACTCTGGGGCATTACAATCTCTCCCACACTACAAAAAGATCTCGCCCCGAGATCTAGGACTGAAAGAACTCTGGGAATTCGGAACGGAGGTGATCCTCGCATTCCCAAGTGGCCTCTTTATCGGAATGGTGTGACCACTGCACCTTGAGAAACTTGATTGACTTGTTACGGATCTTGCGCTCAGTCGCCTCGAGAACCACAACCGGATGCTCACGATAGGATAGGTCGGGTTGAAGGTCGATGTCTTGAAGATGAACTGTGCGCTCGGGAGTCTTGAAGCATCTCCGGAGCTGAGAGACATGGAACACGTCATGCACATTTGCAAAGTTGGAAGGGAGCTCAAGTAGATACGCAAGGTCACCTCTCTTGCCAACAACTCTGAAAGGACCAACAAAACGAGGCACAAGCTTGCCTTTGATGCCAAAACATTGTGTGCCCTTCATAGGAGACACTTTGAGATAGACGAAGTCATCGAGCTCATAAGACATGTCATGATGCTTGCTATCATAGTAGCTCTTCTGACGGGACTGCGCTGCTTTGAGATTATCTCGAATGACCCGACACATCTCTTCAGCTTCTTCGATCAAGTCATTCCCAAGAATCTGACGCTCGCCAGTCTCGGACCATTTGAGCGGGGTACGACACTACCTGCCATAGAGAATCTCAAACGGAGCTTTGCCTGAACTAGCTTGATAATTGTTGTTATACGAGAACTCAGCGAAAGGCAGGTAGTCTTCCCACCTCATGCCAAAAGAAATGACACAGGATCTCAGCGTATCCTCAAGGACCTGATTGACTCTCTCCACTTGCCCACTAGTATGAGGATGAAAAGCTGTGCTGAATCGTATCTTCGTACCCATCGCAGACTGAAAAGAGTCCCAGAACTTGGAAGTGAAGATACTTCCGCGATCGGAAGAAATCAACATAAGCACGCTGTGCAAAGACACTATCCTGGAAGTGTATAGCTCTGCAATGTGAGCTGCCGAGATGGACTCCTTAACTGGAAAATGAGCCACTTTACTCAACTTGTCAATGACAACAAAGATGGCATCGTTACCCTTCTTGGACTTCAGAAACCCGATGAAGAAATCCATCTCAATATGGTCGAACTTCCACTCGGGAATGGTCAATGGATGCAAAAGACCTGCTGGACTTTGATGCTATGCTTTCACCCTTCGACATACATCACATTCATTTACGAACTGAGCAATCTCACACTTCATGCGAGTCTACCAGAAGGTCTGTTTCAAGTTCTGATACATCTTGGAGCTTCCTGGATGTATTGAGAGCAGAGAGTTATGAGCTTCTTCCATGATAACCTTTTTGAGATCACCTTTCGGAACGACAAGACGATCCTCAAAGAATAACGTGTCTCTCTCATCAACACTGAAGCACATATATTTGGGCACTCCCTTTGCCAAGCCAATCTTAACTTTCTTCACCATTGCATCAAGAAGCTGTGCTGCTCGGACCTGGTCTTCCAAGGTAGGAGAGATCTGAAGATTTGCAAGAAATCCCTGAGGTACTAACTGGAGTTTGAGCTTTCTGAAAGATTCACAAAGGTCAGGCTGGAGAGGCTTCAGAATGAGACTGTTGCGGTAAGCCTTCCTGCTCAAAGCATCTGCCACGACATTAGCTTTGCCTGGACTGTACTCAACGCTCGGATTAAAATCTTGGAGCATTTCCACCCAACGAGTTTGCCGAAGATTGAGGTTAGGCTGGGTGAAGATGTCCTTGAGACTCTTGTGATCGGTGAACACTTTAACCTTTCGCTCCAACAAGAGGTGTCTCCAAGTCATCAGAGCATGTACCACTGCCGCCAACTCAAGATCATGCAAAGAATAATTCTTCTCACTTGGCTTCAACTGCCTCGAGGTATAAGCTACCACTTTCTTCTCTTGCATCAGAACTGCACCAAGACCTTGAAGAGAGGCGTCGCAGAACACTTGGTAAGGTTTGGAGTCCCCAGGAGGAACCAAGACTGGAGTAGAGGTGAGCTTCTCTTTGAGTGTGTCGAAGGCCAACTAACACTCTGGAGACCAGACATACTTCACACCTTTCTGAAGAAGACTTAAGAGAGGCTTAGTAATCTTGGAGAAGTTCTCAACGAATCTTCTACAATAGCTTGCAAGCCCGAGAAAGCTTCGAAGCTGCTTCACATTTTGCGGAGGCTCCCACTCAACAATGGCTTGCACCTTCGACGGATCAACTTTGATGCCCTCGACAGAGATGATGTGCCCAAGATAGACAACTTCTTTCAACCAGAACTCACATTTGGAAAACTTGGCATATAACTTATGCTCTCTCAGCTTATCAAGCACCAGTATGAGATGTTCTTCATGCTCTTCCTCAGTTTTCGAAAAGACTAGAATATCATCGAGATACAACAAGACGAATTCATTCTTAAACGGAGAGAATATGTAGTTCATCATTCGACAAAATGTCGGTGGAGCATTTGCCAGACCAAAAGACATGACCGTATACTCATACGAGCCAAAACTTGTCTTGAAAGCAGTCTTTGGAATATCCTCTTCGCGAATGCGAATTTGATGATAGCCCATCCCGAGATCGAGCTTGGAGAAGACCTTAGCCCCTTTCAACCGCTCGAACAACTCATTAATGTTAGGAAGTGGATAATTGTTTCTGATTGTCTTCTTGTTCAATGGACGATAATCGACACACAATCGGTCCGTGCCATCCTTCTTCTTGACAAACAACACTCCACAGCCCCAAGGAGAAGAGCTTGGTCTGATCAGACCCAGACGCTCCTGCTCATTGAGTTGCCTCTTAAGTTCCTTCAGCTCTTCTGGACCCAATTTGTACGGCCGTTTGCACACAGGCTCAATACCTGGTTCAAGCTCAATAACGAATTCAACTTATCGGTGCGGAGGCATTCCTGGCATTTCTTCGGGAAACACATCTTCATATTCATAGACCACTGGGAATTGCGAAATTGGGAAATCTCACCCTTTTCATTCAAGGAAAATAGATGGATTGTGTCATCGCGTGCCGCGAAGATAATCACATCCTCCAAAGAGTGAGTTAGCTTCACTTCTTTAGCTTCACAATCAATCGATGCCTTGTTCATAGCCAACCAGTCCATACCAAGGATCAAATCAATGTCAGAATTGCCCAAGACAATAGGAGACGCCAGAAAAGCATAATTACCCATCTTGACAGAAACATCCGGAACCACCATGTGGGAATTCATGATCTTGCCGGGAGACACAATTGATAGAGGCTTAGGCAAATCACAAGTTGAGAACCCATGCTTAAATGAGAATGGCCTTGAGATAAACGAATGTGATGCACCAGAATCAAATAAAACCTTAGCAGGAATATCATTAACGAGGAGGTTACCCATAATCACATCTGACGAGTTCTCTGCTTCAGCTGCATTCACCATATTGACTCTAGCAGACCTGGGGTTGAACTTCACGATAGCATTGCTTGGAGGTTTGCCTGGAGGAGTAGGCAGAAGACGCAACTGAGAAGCGCACTTGTTGGTATAGTGACTCTTCTGCCCACACTTGTGACAAGTAACATCTGCCGGCTCACGGTACTGTGTCTGAGGAGGCCCTTGCTTCTGCTGCTGAAACCTCTGCTGGAAAGCTGGGTTGGGTGGGTGGGAAGAACCACGGCCACCTGATTGCTTGAACTGCTGCGTGTGCCAAGGAGGAGGAGGAGACACCCAATATTTCTGTTGCTTCTGAACCACCTGAGTTGAGGAAGACGAGCTGGAATCTCTGAAGCGCTTCTTTGAATTCTCCACCCTGAGCAAAGCTGCCTCAGCCCTAAGAGCCAAGTTGCAGAACTTATCGAACTCCTCAGGATCGTGCAAAGCGAGGGCTAGCTGCAAATCCTCTTTCAAACCACCTCTGAACTGATAGATCTTGCTCTTTTGATCAGGAATGTCCCGCAAGGCATATCGTGCTAGCTCGTGGAACTCGACGTTGTACTTGTACACGGAGTTACCACCTTGCTTCAAGCGCCTCAACTTCTCACGCATCTCCTCCACAAAGCTAGAAGGGATGTGGTGGGATCTGAAGTCTCTGCAGAACTCATCCCAAGTGATCACTTTGGCACCTCTGGAATCCTTCAACTGCTGCCACCAGATAGATGCTTGCCCCTTCAGTTGGAATGTTGCAAACTTGACGAAATCCTCTGGACGAACATTGCTACACTCAAAGTGCTTGTTCATGTCGCGAATCCAATCCTCAGCGTCAAATGACTGGTCACACGATGTGAAGGTCTTCGGCTGATTTGACAGGAACTGACTCAGATTAGCAAACTGATTGCCACCATGGTTGAAGTTGCCTTGCTGCTGATTAGTCCTCTCTTGCAACAACTGTACCAACATCTGAGTGTTTGCATTCGTGGCAGCCATCACCACTTGCCAAGCCTCTGCAGGAGGAGGCGGCGGCGGAGGAGGATTTTCTGGAGGTGGGGGTGGTGGCGGCATCTCAGCACCCTCACGACCTGGATTCTGACGAGTTGGTGGAGCCATCCTGAAGACGGACAACACATTAGCCCACATAATAAATTGAAGGTAAAGCTGATTCAAAAAGGCAGGAATATCTGAACACGAATATTAGCAACTGCACTTGAACAAAATAGTAAGAATGCTTCCTCAAAGTGACTGTCGAAAAAATTCTGATTAAGACCACTTGCAAACAAGTATGAGCTAGAACTGCTCGGAACAAACATATGATTGAGATTTCATTTGATATCTTCGTGGATAAGATCGCACGAGCTCGAATTTATAGTAGCCATCATGTGCAAGGTAGTGCACACGACATATGAAGTATCCCCTAGTCGTAGCAAGCTACAAAGACTCTTGAAGACACAACAAGAACCGCTGTAAGACGACCGTGAACAAACGTACCCACTGAATGTCGAATCCCAACCTCACATCATGCATCTATAGGAAGATTGTCCTATAAGTCACTACTTGATATCCCACCTATGAATTCCCGAAATATCTGGTCATGCAATCTGGTACATGGATACAAGGAGTAATATTCACACAACTCCTATACTAACCCGTCCAATGTATCACATCCGTCAACACATAACCAGAATCTCGGACCTTCATCTAACACATACCCTCGTGATCACAACGATACAAAGTATGGCAGTACTCCCAAACAATTTGCACCAGTACTGGGGACATCGGGGTTATCTCGCCACTACTAGTATTGAAGCAATTACGAACATCCTTCGTTCTGAGATACTCAAAAATCTGAATGATGGCGATGTGCACAAGAATCCCCTGGAGCTCAACTCCCCGGAAGAAATCATGGCAGACAGGAGGCACCCAGACAGAACTCCGTCACATTGATATCATATAGATTTCAGAATACCCGCGTGATCCTAAAAAAATTGAGCGAGAAGAGGAGTAGAATTAAGATTTCCTAAGACGAGAACCTCACCAGAGCATGGAAGAGGAGAAAAAAGAAACCTACTCTCCGATATAACTAAGACTCAAAACATTTTACTAGACTCGACTCGGCCAAGTACGATCACACAAAGGCTCATATGGTCGTAAGGCTCTGATTACCAACTTGTAACGACTAAGATGCGGTCATTTCCTATTTAGGGGGTGATGCCCCAAAATGGAAAGAAGCGCATCTATGCATTTCGCAAGCAAGATAAACATAACACATACATAATTAAAGAATGATCCTCTATCACGAAACTCATGATCTCGTCGGATTCCTTAGAGGAAAACCTCAACTCTAGGGAGAACCAAAGCTTCACCGGGATTCCTATACGCAAGATATATCGCTAAGGTAAGACAAGACTAGCTGAACCTCTTGGTGTATCGACGACACCGATAAGAGCCGCATATCTCAGTCTCAGGACAACACCGTCTATGCATAGTGGACAATGATCAAAAGCCTCAAGTTGCCCTGAGGTGGTATTGCCGACTCCTAGGTGGGTGGACCGACACTCATGAGGAGCACTCGCCCGGGTTGTTGATTAAATCCTCGGGGTAGCTATTCCCTATGCAGAATTATTATTAAGTGATTAGCAATTAAAACCAATGTTGGGTCCTGTCGGACAAGTCTTAACACTACACGATTTATCAAGGGGGTCCCCATCACAACCCCGAACGTGTTAGGAGCGGTCAGTTATGGAATCAAACACCGGTAGCCGGAAACTAAGGCGGCAATAACGGAACAAAACACCCGGCAAAGGCTAGGCCTCCCGTCATTTACCAAGTATATATGTGGATTAATTAAATAGCAGATTAAGACATAATGATATCAAATTCTCATGTTAACACATGAGACAGCTCGCACCTGCAACTAGTAACGCTAGCATTAGAAGCTGAGCATGCCTACTTAGACATACAATATTAGCTAGGAGGGGAAGGTGTTTGGGTTTCACGGCAATATCAGGAGGAAAATATATCAGGTGGTAGGCAGTGAGCATATGATGAAGGAAACATGAATCTAGCACAACAAGACTAGAGATGGTATCAAGGTCACGGTCATCTTGCCTGTGATGTCTTCAGCTTGGAACTGCTCTTGTTCATCCTGCACGTACTCTCCCTAATCCACGTACTTTCTCTTCGATCCCGGTTCTACCCAATATAAAAACAATAGCCAATGAACAACAACATAACATGATGCAACAAACACATGATGCATGAGATGAGAATGTAGCATGCATCTCTATTCTAATCACTTGCATATGCATGAGAAGAAAAGACAAACTTCTGGACAGAACTTCACTCTAAGCTATCTTGACATGCATGAAGATGACATTAACAGGTGCATCACGAGAAAACGATGGAAAACATATAAAGAACATTGAGAACGGAGCTCTGTATCAACCGGAAACTACGAAACAAAATACAGAGTTCTACGGATCAAATCTACCACAAGCACACACCAATGGCACACTTATGGTATTCCCAGGTTTCCACATGACCAAACAAACAAGTATAGGTGGGGTGGTGCAAAGAAACTCACCACACCACCAACTATGCACTCACAAGCTTCAAAACAACAAGACTATGCATTCTGTCCTAAACAGCATCATAGCAGTTTGAGAGCAACATGCAAAGCACCTACAACCACCCAAATGTGCCAAGCAAGATATGTGGCAAAATCTATTCAAAAGATCTACAAGCATGAGCAAGAAGATAATACAAAGGAGTCACACACACAAAGATCTACAGGTCCTAACTTGGACAAAAACAACAGATTTCATGGACTTAGTGAAAATCTCAGATTCCCACCACCTGTTTATGCTCTGAAGCATTTTGACAGCCCCCAAAACAATATCTACAGGAAGTTAAAGTGCGTGAAAATTGACAGAGAGCTAGACAAACACAAAATCTCCAACTCTCTAGTTGATTGCAAGGGCTGATTCCCAACACATGAGCTTTTGCAACCACAACTATAAGGGAAGAAAATAACAGCAGTCTCTCACACTTAGTGAAAATCACAGATTTTCACCAAGGTGACAATTTCAGCCACATGCCTACTTTGACAAGGCACAACTTTCATATACAAACTCCTAAGCATAAAACAAAACCACCGAGCTGTAGAGGGGTTCAACCACTACTGCCACATCAAGGAATCATCCTCTTAGGCTCATCACACCACATGGCACCAAACTCTAAACAAAGCATCAAACAGAAAAATGACTTTTCCAGAAAGTGTTCCAAAGTGAAATATGATTCCACCATTGGATTCCTGGGAAGATTCTACCCCAATAACATATATAATACCTAGGTACTTGCATAGAACAAATAGGCACAAAGTTGAAAGGAAAAACTACATGGAATCACATAGATACAAATAGTGCCATATCATATGTGATGCACACTAGTTCATCACCTACACATGCACTTGCACACACTCACCACTCCAATGGTGCACATGAGGGGTTGACCTCATGTTCATGTGCCTTAGCACACCACCACACACACACATACATCAAGCATACACAAGTGCTCATGCACACACACCTACACATGCTAGTCTCCAAACACACACATACTTACACTCACACCACTATCACTAACACACACACACATGCTTGCACAGAAGTGCTCACTAAGGCAAAACCTTGCCTTGGGCATGTGTGTCACACACACACATGCACACACACACACAAGCACACACTACAAGTAAGTGCACCACATTACCTCCTACACACATACACAAGCATCACTGACTAACACAAGGTGAAAACCTACTGGTTTAGATATCTTAGGAAACAAATATTGCTGCCCAAGCAATATAACTAGCAACCAATCTATAGAACAGCAAGCCACAATCTATAGAACATCAAAATAAATAGGAAAATAAAAGGGGGACATAGGGGATTCGAACCCAAGCCCTACTGCCCACAAACACACAATCACAACCACTGCGCTACTACTCCTGGCTCGACAGAGAGAGGAAGGCAAACAGGGTATGCTCTCCTCTCTGCTGCTACTGTGCCACAAAATAAACACAAAGGGGGGGGGGGCGAGGGAGGCCGCCTCGACGTCCGTGAGCGACGGCGTCGACTCTCTGCTCGTGCTCTCTCTGACGAACTGTCGGAAAGGTGTGGGAGGAGGGAGACGGCGTCTACAGGAGAGGGAAGGGAGTGTGCTGCACACGATGAGGGAACTGGGCCAGCGAGGAGGAGGAGGCCCACTCGGAGGCGCCAGGTAAGAAAATAAAAACCCACTGGTGTTTTTCTATTTGAAAACAAACAGAGACAAATAAAAACACACATGCAACACCGTTGACCCTAAAATAAAACAAAAATGCCCCTGGTCATAAGGGAATTATGACCCAATAAAATAAAATGAAAAGTCGATTTTTGGAGCACTTAAATATTTATAAAACAGAATTAAATAACCTGTTTTGTGAATATCTACCCCTCTCAAACATAGATTCAAAACACAATAAACCTAGCACCTCATCCACCACAAATCATTCTAAATGAGCTACAATTTTGAACGAGAGTTAGAGCAAGTAAAACTTGAGCTTGAGAAAAATAGAGAGAGGGGGGTTTTGAAACCTAGTTGAAAACCTACCATAGATGAAACCCCACTTTTAAATACACCACTTCATCATCACATACCACATCCAAGGATCCAAAACAACACAAACACAAAGAAGGCAAGAAATATATGGATGCATGAATGCAAAGGGGAGACAAGGTAATATCACATGAAATAACACACGCATATATCTCCAAAGGCAATGACATCATGAACCCACACAAGAAGGTTCCAAATATGGCAAGTTACACTCTAGGGCATTACAGAAAGGGCATGGGTTTCTGAACCCATGGTTCTCTTTCTTTACCATGCTTCCTAGCAATAAAGTCATTCTTATCATATCTCTTGTTCTTAGGTTGTGGGTTATCAAGATCAGGTTCAATCTCCACATCTTTATCATTACTAGGTTGAGCATCAACATGAACACCACTATCAATATTATCACTAGGGTCATGTTCATCACCAGATTTTGTTTCGGCATCAGAAACGAAGACATCATTTGGATTCACGGGTGTAACAGCAACATGTTTGCTAGCATGCAAGTTCCTATCATGTTTCTTTTTCTTCCTATTACCAGGATGACTAGGTGCATCAGTGTTAACTCCTTGAGAATCTTGTTCAATTCTCTTAGGATGGCCCTCAGGATACAAAGGTTCCTGAGTTATTCTACCACCTCTAGTGACAACTCTAACAGAATTGTCATTGAACTCATTGAGCAAGTCATTTTGAGCCTTAAGTACTTGTTCTACTTGAGTAGTGACCATAGAGGCATGTTTACTCAAAAGCTTAAGATCATTGACATTTCTATCCACACAAGCACTTATATGATCAATCATACAAGCATTTTGTTCCAATTGTTTGCTAACATAATCGTTGAAACTTTGTTGTTTGGCAACAAAGTTATCAAATTTATCCAAGCATAAGCTAGCAGGTTTATCATAAGGAATATCACTCTCATTGAATCTATGAAGAGAATTTACCTCTATAACCTGTGTTGGGTTATCAAGAACATGTATTTCTTTGATAGGTGGTAGATTCTTAACATCTTCAGATTTAATACCTTTCTCTTGCATAGATTTCTTGGCTTCTTGCATATCTTCAGGACTGAGGAATAGAATACCTCTTTTCTTCAGAGTTGGCTTCGGAGGTGGTTCGGGAATAGTCCAAGCATTATCGTTGCTCAAGATATTATTTAATAGAATTTCAGCTTGTTCCACAGTTCTTTCCCTGAAAACACAACCAACACAACTATCTAGGTGGTCCCTAGAAGCATCGGTTAGTCCATTATAAAAGATATCAAGTATTTCATTCTTCTCAAGAGGGTGATTAGGCAAAGCATTAAGTAACTGGACAAGCCTCCCCCAAGCTTGTGGGAGACATTCTTCTTCAACTTGCACAAAGTTATATATATCCTGCAAGGCATCTTGTTTCTTATGCGTAGGAAAATATTTCTCAGAGAAGTGGTAAATCATATCCTGGGGACTACGCACACAACCTGGAGAAGAGAAGTAAACCAAGTCTTAGCATCACCCTTTAGTGAAAAAGGAAACAACTTAAGGATATAGCAATGGCGAATCTTTTCCTCATTCATGAATAGGGTGGCTATATCATTCAGTTTAGTAAGATGTGCTACAACCGTTTCAGATTCATAACCAGGAAAAGGATCAGATTCGACCAAAGTGATTAACTCAGGATCGACAAAGAATTCATAATCCTTATCACTAACAAAGATGGGCGAAGTAGCAAACTTAGGATCGTATTTCATTCTAGCATTCAGAGATTTTTCTTTCCACTTGCGTAATAAATTCTCAAGATCATAGCTATCCTTACAAGCAAGAAAGTCTTCAGCTACCTCTCCCTCCATAACATAACCCTCAGGTATATTAGGCAATTCATATCTAGGAGAGCTAGGTCTAACAGGTGAAACAGCAGGTTCCACTTCAATAATTTCATCAGTTTCAGAAGTATCATCACATTCAGCAGTAACTCTAGCAATTTGTGCATCAAGAAATGCACCAAGTGGCATATCATTATCAATCGAACCATCATCGATAACAGAAGTAGCATCATCAAGCACAGGCGACATATCAGGATTACCAATAGGTGGTGGTGTCGCAAATTTACTCATAACTGAAGGTGAATCAAGTGCAGATCTAGATGGCAGTTCCTTACCTGTCCTCGTAGTTGAGGGCAAGACTTTAGTTTTTCGATCTCTTGGATTCCTCATAGTGATCAACAGATGTAAATCCCAAGTGACTCAGAGAATAGAGCTATGCTTCCCCGGCAACGGTGCCAGAAAAAGGTCTTGATAACCCACAAGTATAGGGGATCACAATAGTTTTCGAGGGTAGAGTATTCAACCCAAATTTGTTGATTCGACACAAGGGGAAGCCAAATAATATTCTCGAGTATTAGCAGTTAAGATGTCAATTCAACCACACCTGAAAGACTAAGTATCTGCAGCAAAGTTTCAGTAGCAAAGTAGTGCGATAGTAACGGTAGCAACGGTAACAGTAGCAGTAGTGACAACAGTATCGATAAAGTAACTTAGCAAGGACCAGCAGGAAAAGACTCTAGGCATTGGATCGGTGATGGATAATTATGTCGGATGAAATTCATCATGTAACAGTTATAACATGGGGTGATATGTAACTAGCTCCAGTTCGTCAATGTAATGTAGGCATGTATTCCGTATTTATTTATACGTGCTTATGGAAAATAACTTGCATGACATTTATTGTCCATCCCTCCCGTGACAGCGGGGTCCTAATGGAAACTAAGGGATATTAAGGTCTCCTTTTAATAGAGATCCGGACCGACAAAGCATTAGCACCTAGTGAATACATGAACTCCTCATACTATGGTCATCTCCGGGAGTGGTTCCGGTTATTGTCACTCCGGGATTGCCGGGTCATAACACATAGTAGGTGACTACAACTTGCAAGATAGGATCAAGAACACACATATATTGATTAAAACATAATAGGTTGAGATCTGAAATCATGGCCCTCGGGCCCTAGTGACAAGCATTAAGCATAGCAAAGTAGTAGCAACATCAATCTTAGAACATAGTAGATAGTAGGGATCAAACCCCATCAAAACTAACTCGATTACATGATAGATCTCATCCAACCCATCACCGTACAACAAGCCTATGATGAGATTACTCACGAACGGTGAAGAGCATCATGGAATTGGCGATGAAGGATGGTTGGTGATGACGACGACATTGATTTCCCCTCTCTGGAGCCCAGAATGGACTCGAGATCTGCCCTCCAGAGGAAGAACAGGTGGTGGCGGCGGCTCCGTGTCGTGAAATGCGATGAACTCTTCTCTCTTAATTTTTTCTGGGTGAGAGAGAATATATAGAGCTGGAGTTGGAGGCTGCGGAGCCAAGAGGGCCTCACAAGCCTGCCAGGCGCAGCCAGGGGGGGCACGCCTCCTGGGCTTGTGGGCTCCTGGCTCCACGTCTCTAGGTAGTTCTTGCACCAGTATTTTTCATATATTCCAAAAAAAATCCTCGTAAATTTCCAGGTCATTCCGTGAACTTTTATTTCTGCGCAAAAACAACACCATGGCAATTCTGCTGAAAACAGCGTCTGTCCGGGTTAGTTCCATTCAAATCATGCAAATTAGAGTCCAAAACAAGGGCAAAAGAGTTTGGAAAAGTAGATACGATAGAGACGTATTAGCGACCTCTCAGGCCTTGATCGTCGCGCCCCCGAGCCCTCGAAGCATCCTGAGGCGGTTGTGGCGACGCCGTTGCCCGAGGGGCAGGCTCTTGAGGGCCCTCAGCCCGCTGATGCGCCAATGCTTGCAACCTCCGGGCAACCTTCATAGCCCCCCTAGCAACGATGCCTCCCTGACGACACTGCCCGGGGCAGCTCTAGAGGCTCATTAGGAGGAGACCCAGAGGACTTCGGTATTCACCCAGGGTGTCCTAAACGAGGCCTACCGCACTCTGGGCAAGGTTGCGGTCGTGATGGCGAACAGCGAGAAGGAGGCCAAGGCCGCTCGCGCCGCGTGCGAGGAGGTGATGGAAGGAGCCGTTGTGGCCACCAAATGCTTCCAAGAGGCGGAGGCTTGCCTGGAGGCCCTCCAAGAAGAACAAGCCAAGCTAGCCGAGCAGCATCGCCTGCGGGAGGTAGAACTCACGGCCCGTGAGGCCAAGCTCGCCGCCGATGAAGAAGAGCTGTCCCAGGAGGAAGATCGTCTGGGTGCGAAGCAGGCGCGCTTGGACAAGCATGAGAAGGAGGTCGCCTCGAGGAAGACCCTTCTCGATGCCAAGGGGGAAGCCCTCGCCGCGGCCGAGAAGAAGAAGGCCGCGGAGCTGGTCGGCTTCCCTGATGTCGAGCTCAAGCTTTGGGCGCTCCGCACCCTCTGCCGGGACGTTTTTGACGAGCCTCTGGCCACCCCAGAGAGCGGCTTTGCCGCACTCGCGGCGGAGCTCCCCGTGGCGTTGGAATACGCCGTCGTCCAGGTGGACAAAATCTTGGACAGCGACTGAGGCGACCTCTTCTTTGAGGCCGCGACGCGCGTCTTCAGTCACCTTCATCTTCGCGAGCCGGCATTTGACTTCGGCTCCATGATCCTGCCGGTCCCCACTAAGGCCCGTCACAGCACCGCGGAGGCGGTGAAGGGCCCCGTGGAGGCATTGGTGAAGAGGTTCGACCGCGTCGCAGCTCGTTCATCTCTGGATGCCGCCGAAGCCGACGGTGGAGAAGATGACGCTTCTGACGCCGACGACAAGCCCCCCGAAGACAGAGCGACCGGCGGCGACGACTCCTCATGAGTTCTCCCCCCTATTTTTTCCTGCAATGCACATCGTGCCTCGTGGAGGTGTCAAACTTATCTGCATTTTCAAGGATTTATTGAGGCTTGTAATAACCGGCTGACTGCTTGAATGGTTTCTTCGCCTCGTTTCTTTCAAGTTTGTGGTGATACTCTGCATCGATAGGGCCCGCCCCAGGCGTACCTCCGCCGCCAGTGAACTGACCGGAAACCAGGACGACCCAAAGGGGAAGGGGCTACGGGCACAGTTAGGCCCGTGTCGCGATGCTCAGGGCCCCCCCTTGACGTGCGAGCAGCCCTCATGAGAGGAACGCGGCGAGGATTTTGAAACTTGAGAACACTTTCCGCACTCTGCGTTGGCAGGGCCCGCCCCGCGCGTACCTCCGCCGCGATTGGACCGACCGGACACCAGGACGATCCAAAGGGGGAAGGGGCTAGGAGCACAGTTAGGCCCGTGAGTCGCGATGCTCATGGGTCCCCCTTGACATGCGAGCGACTCCGATGTCCCTCCTAAGAATCTGACAATTTGAGAACCCCTTCAGCACTCTGCGTCGGCAGGGCCCGCCCCGCACGTACCTCCACCATAATTGGACCGACCAGAAACCAGGACGACCCAAAGGGGGAAGGGGCTACGAGCACAGTTAAGGCTCCTGAGTCGCGATGCTCAGGAGTCCCCCTTGACGTACGAGTGACTCCAACGTTCTCCCTGAGAGATTTTAAGTGGTTTGTTGAGCACACTAGGCTCCGCGTCGGCAGGGCCTGCCCCGCATGCACCTCCACCGTCGTTGAACTGACCGGAAACAAGGACGACTGATACGTCTTCATCATATCTACTTTTCCAAACTCTTTTGCCCTTGTTTTGGACTCTAATTTGCATGATTTGAGTGGAACTAACTCAGACTAACGTTGTTTTCAGCAGAATTGCCATGGTGTTGTTTTTGCGCAGAAATAAAAGTTCTTGGAATGACCTGGAAACTTACGAGGATTTTTTGTGGAATATAAAAAAAAATACTGGCACAAGAATTACCTGAAGGCACGGAGCCAGGAGCCCACAAGCCAAAGAGGCGCGGCCCCCCTAGGGGGCGCTTCGCAGGCTTCTGGGGCCCACGTAGCTCCGCAGCCTCCAACTCCAACTCTATAAAGTCTCTCCCGCCCAGGAAAAATTAAAGAGAGAAGAGTTCATCGCGTTTCACGACACGGAGCCGCTGCAACCACCTGTTCTTCCTCGGGAGGGCAGATCTCGAGTCCGTTCTGGGCTCCGGAGAGGGGAAATCGACGTCGTCGTCATCACCAACCATCCTTCATCACCAATTCCATGATGCTCTTCATCATTCGTGAGTAATCTCATCGTAGGCTTGCTGGACGGTGATGGGTTGGATGAGATCTATCATGTAATCGAGTTAGTTTTGATGGGGTTTGATCCCTAGTATCCACTATGTTCTAAGATTGATGTTGCTACTACTTTGCTATGCTTAATGCTTGTCACTAGGGCCCGAGTGCCATGATTTCAGATGTGAACCTATTATGTTTTCATCTATATATGTGTGTTCTTGATCCTATCTTGCAAGTTGTAGTCACCTACTATGTGTTATGACCCGGCAACCCCGGAGTGACAATAACCGGAACCACTCCCGGAGATGACCATAGTATGAGGAGTTCATGTATTCACTATGTGCTAATGCTTTGTTTCGGTTCTCTATTAAAAGGAGACCTTAATATCCCTTAGTTTCCATTAGGACCCCGCTGCTACGGGAGGCATGGACAAAATTTGCCATGCAAGTTCTTTTCCATAAGCACGTATGACTAAATACGGAATACATGCCTACATTACATTGACGAACTGGAGCTAGTTACATATCACCCTATGTTATAACTGTTACATGATGAATGTCATCTGACATAATTATCCATCACCGATCCAATGCCTACGAGCTTTTCCTATACTGGTCCTTGCTAAGTTACTTTACCGGTACTACTGTCACACTTGCCACACAAATCACTACTGCTACTGTTACCGCTGCTACCGTTACTATCACACTACTTTGCTACTAAAACTTTGCTGTAGATACTAAGTCTTTCAGGTGTTGGTGAATTGACAACTCAACTGCTAATACTCGAGAATATTCTTTGGCTCCCCTTGTGTCGAATCAATAAATTTGGGTCGAATACTCTACCCTCAAAAACTGTTGCGATCCCCTATACTTGTGGGTTATCAAGACCTTTTTCTGGCGCCGTTGCCGGGGAGTCGTAGCTCTATTCTCTGAGACACTTGGGATTTGAGTCTGTTGATCACTATGAGGAATACGAGAGATCCAAAAACTAAAGTCTTGCCCTCAACTACGAGGACAGGCAAGGGACTACCATCTAGCTCTCCACTTGATTCACCTTCAGTTACGAGTAAATTTGCGACACCACCACCTACTAGAAATTCTGACATGTCACCTGTGCTTGATGATGCTACTTCTTCTATCCATGATGCTTATGATGATGCTTTTATTGATAATGATTTGCCACTGGGTGAATTTCTTGATGCACAAATTGCTAGAGTTACTGCTGAATGTGATGATACTTCTGAAACTGATGAAATTATTGAAGTGGAACTTGCTGTTACACCTGTTAGACCTAGCTCTCCTAGATATGAATTCCTGATATACCTAAGGGTTATGTTATGGAGGGAGAGGTAGCTGAAGACTTTCTTGATTGTAAGGATAGCTATGATCTTGAGAATTTATTACGCAAGTGGAAAGAAAAATCTCTGAATGCTAGAATGAAATATGATCCTAAGTTTTCTACTTCGCCCATCTTTGTTACTGATAAGGATTATGAATTCTCTGTTGATCCTGAGTTAATCACTTTGGTTGAATCTGATCCTTTTCATGGTTATGAATCTGAAATGGTTGTAGCACATCTTACTAAACTGAATGATATAGCCACCCTATTCACGAATGAGGAAAAAATTCACCATTACTATATTCTTAAGTTGTTTCCTTTCTCACTAAAGGGTGATGCTAAAACTTGGTTTACTTCTCTTGCTCCTGGTTGTGTGCGTAGTCCCCAGGATATGATACACTACTTCTCTGAGAAATATTTTCCTGCCCATAAGAAACAAGCTGCCTTGCAGGATATATATAACTTTGTGCAAGTTGAAGAAGAGAGTCTCCCATAAGCTTGGGGGAGGCTTGTCCAGTTACTTAATGATTTGCGTGATCACCCTCTTGAGAAGAATGAAATACTTGATATCTTTTATAATGGACCACCTAAATAATTGTGCTGGTTGTATTTTCAGGGAACGAACTATGGAACAAGCTGAAATCCTATTGAATAATATCTTGAGCAATGATAATTCTTGGACTATTCCAGAACCACCTCCGAAGCCAACTCTAAAGAAAAGAGGTATTCTATTCAACAGTCCTGAAGATATGCAAGCCAAGAAATATATGCAAGAGAAAGGTATTAAATCTGAAGATGTTAAGAATCTACCACCTATTGAAGAAATACATGGTCTTGATAACCCGACACTGGTAGTAGAGGTAAATTCTCTTCATAGATTCAATGAGAGTGATATTCCATATGATAAACCTCTAGCTTATGCTTAGATGAATTTGATAACTTTGTTGCCAAACAACAAATTTTTAATGATTATGTTAGCAGAAAATTGGAAAAAAATGCTCGTATGATTAATCATATAAGTGCTTGTGTGGATAGAAATGTCAATGATCTTAAGCTTTTGGGTAAACATGCTTCTATGGTCACTACTCAAGTAGAACAAGTACTTCAAGCTCAAAATGACTTGCTTCATGAGTTGAATGACAATTCTGTTAGAGTTGTCACTAGAGGTGGTAGAATGACTCAGGAACTTTTGTATCCTGAGGGCCATCCTAAGAGAATTGAACAAGATTCTCAAGGAGTTAACACTGATGCACATCATCCTGGTAATAGGAAGAAAAAGAAAGATGATATGAACTTGCATGCTAGCAAACTTGCTGCTGTTACACCCGAGAATCCAAATGATGTCTCTATTTCTAATGCGGAAACACAAGATGGTGATGAACATGAGCCTAGTTATAATATTGATAATGGTGTTCATGTTGATGCTCAATCTAGTAATGATAAGGATGTGGAGATTGAACCTGCTGTTGATCTTGATAACCCACAACCTAAGAACAAGAGATATGATAAGAATGATTTTATTGCTAGGAAGCATGGTAAAGAAAGAGAACCAGAAACCCATGCCCTTTCCTCCCAAACCATCCAAGAAAAAGGATGATGAGGATTTTTAGCGCTTTGTTGAAATGATTAGACCTATCTTTTTGCAAATGCATTTGACTGATATGCTTAAAATGTCTCTTTATGCTAAGTACATGAAAGATATTGTGACTAATAGAAGGAAGATAACTGAGGTTGAGATTTCCACCATGCTTGCTAATTACGCCTTCAAGGGTGGGACTCCTAAGAAACTAGGTGATCCGGAGTGCCCACTTTACCTTGCTCCATTAAAGGAAATTATGTTAGAACTGCTTTATGCGATCTTGGAGCTGGTGTTAGTGTTATGCCTCTCTCTTTATATCATAGACTTGAATTGGATAAGTTGACACCTACTGAAATGTCTTTGCAAATGGCCGACAAATCAACTGCTTTTCCTATCGGCATTTGCGAGGATGTGCCTGTTGTGGTTGCTAACATTACTATCTTAACAGACTTTGTTATTGTGGATATTCCCGAGGATGATGCCATGGCGGTCATCCTTGGAAGACCCTTTTTAAACACCGCAGGGGATGTTATTGATTGCAACAAAGGCAATGTCACTTTCCATGTTAATGGTAATGAGCACATGGTGCACTATCCGAAGAAACAATATCGAGTTCATTGCATCAATGCTATTGAAAAATCTTCATCAATTCTTATTGGAAGCTTTGAATGCTCTATACCTACTGTCAAGATGAAGTATGATTAACTTGTTGGGGATATGCACATCCCCGTTGAGGTAACCTAGTGATTATTCGAAAATTCTCCGTTTTTATGTGATTCGAAAAAAGTTTGTCAAGGAGACTTGATCAACCTCATTGACGGATTTCTTTTGATGACCATGAGATGGATGAATCTAGAAGTCACAACCTTGTGCTCCCAACTTTTACTTTGTGGTGTTTAGAAGAAAAATAATAATTTTAGCTTTATTTTCCTGTTTTCCGCGTTCTCCGTTCAATAGAAAAGTGACCCGGAAATAAAATTTCTCCAAAAGCCCTGAAATTCAAGAATGATTTTTTCTGGAATATTTTAAGATTTCTGAGCTAGAAAGCTAGTCAGGGGGATGCACCAGTGGGCCACAAGCCCAGGAGGTGCGCCAACCCCCCTGGCCGCGCTTGGCAGGCTTGTGGGCCCCACGTGCCCCCTCCAAATATTCCAGCTCCCATCTCCTTCGTCTACCTCCAGAAAAAATCATTCCACAGCTCAAACCCGTAATCTTGCTCTTTGTGCTACATTTTTCGATCTCCTTGTGCAAAGCCCCTTTCACCAAACTGTTTTGGGGAATTGTTCCTTGGTATCTGACTCCTCCATTGGTGCAATTAGTTTTTGCTCTAGTGTTTTATTCGTTGCATATTTTTGCTGCCTTGGTGACCCTGTTCTTGAGCTTTGCATGTTAGTTTTAGTTGGTCCCAAGTAGTTTTGATGCATGATATGGCCTCTAGGCACTTGTAGGAGTAGTTGCTATGAGTTTTGTTGAGCCTTGTTCACTTTTCTTTTGAGTCACTAAATATTTTAGAAAAAGAAGATGTTCAGAAAAAACTATCATGGTGGTTCCTCAAGCAAAAGGGGTCCTCATCTCGCGATTCGGGAGCCCGATCCTTATCAGCCTAGGAATGCACAGGTACAACCATGTGAATGGCCTTCCGATGAATTCATGATTGATGCAGGTTTCAAGGACGAGTTTGATACATTTGTTCACAATGCCGGGCTCGAAGAATTCATCTCCAATAAATGTGAACAATATACTACACTCACTGCCTCTTTTGTTCGTAGATTCAAATTTTCAGTTGGCCGTGACACATCCATACTATTTGATCTTTATGACAAATCGTATACCATGGATTTAGAGGATTTTAATAGAATTTGCAAGATTCCTGATTGGGGTAGTCCCAATGACCCTCCTAAATCTTCGGTTAGAGATTTTATTTCTAGTATAACTGTTGGAGAAACTAGAGATATTACGCAGGCTACCATGGGGAGCATTCATTTTCCTGCCTTACATTATTTTGCCCTCTTCATAGGTAGATGCATTAACGGCAAGCATGAGCATTGTCACCTCTGCACACCTGACCTTAGTATTCTTAAGAGTGTAGTAATGGGTGATAGAGGTTTCAACATAGGAGCTATAATTGCGAGGAGGCTAAATAATAATGCTAATGAAGGGGATTTCTTTGGTGGGATCTATGCCATTCGCATAGCAAATTTTCTTGGAATACCCATCCGCACAGGAGATCCCCTGCTCCATACAACTTTCCTTGATCGCGCCGCTATGATACATTATCAGTTCCTTGAGAGGGATAATGAATCCCTCCTATACCGGTTAATATTTAACCGATAGTGTGTTTTCCATATTACCCTTCCTGCTCCTGCCTTCTTTGACTTTCAGGGAAAATAGAGATATTACATAACCAGAGAAGAAGCAGAGGAGTATGAGAGGGAGGCGAAGGCTGCTCGCCTCTGTGAGGAAGCTATTCAGGCGGTAGCTGCCGCATTCCCGTACAACCCCCATTATGATTTTGGATATCACCCGGACCAGCCTTGGGATTAGACCAACTTAGGCCAAAAGCCTAAGCTTGGGGGAGTACGTGTTTCTCACCGACTTTATATTTATGCTCACACTTTCACTTTGATAGTCGGTGTTCACACTTTGCCATTGTATCATCCATGCTAGTTTATTTCTTTTACTCGCTTTCTTCTTGTGTGTTTGTTTAAATTGAGAAAAACAAAAACAATTTAGTTGTAAGTTTACTTTCTAGCTTGCTTAGTGGTAATTAAATAGAAAACCCAAAAAGATTTCCCGTTCTTCTTTTGCTTGTTGGGAGCTTTCCCGTGTAAATAGTTTTCTTTTTTTGGGTCAAGGTAGAAGACCATGATTAAAATGTTTAGTGGCTCTCATATGCATTATTGTTTATCCGTAAGAGAACCCGTATTACTTTGTATTCTCCTCTGAGTTTGCTTGCATATTCTAGCTTAGTCCAATGCACGGACACTCTCATCATTATTCACATCATTCAGTCATGCAAGTGAAAGGAAATAATGACGATATATGATGAAGTGACTGAGCCAGGAAAAGCTGGTATGAACTCGACCTATTTTGTTTTTGTAAATATGACTAGCTCATCGTTCCTAATTCAGCATTGTTATGATAGAAACATGTTTGCAATGACAACTTAGAGATCATAGTTTCTGATGCCATGCTTAATTAGCTAGGAGCTTATATTGGTTTGTCTTGGATGCCAACATGAATTCCAAGATGATTATGATGTAGTATGATAGGATGGTATCCTCCTTTGAATGATTCAAGTGGCTTGACTTGGCACATGTTCACGCATGTAGTTGAAACAAAATCAACATAGCCTCTATGATATTCATGTTTATGGTGATTTATATCCTACTCGTGCTTGCACTCAACATTGGTTAATTTCGATGCATATTAATGACTGTTGTCGCTCTCTAGTTGGTCACTTCACAGTCTTTTGTGAGCCTTCACTTGTACTAAGCGGGAATACTGCTTGTGCATCCACTTCCATAAACCCAAAATTGTTCCATATGAGTCCACCATACCTACCTATATGCGGTATCTACCTGCCGTTCCAAGTAAATTTGCATGTTCCACTCTCTAAACCTTCAAATAATAATATGTTTTGTATGCCCGAACCGCTCATGTGGTGACAAGGGGTGGTCAATATCTTCCATGCTAGGCGTGTTAGCCTCGATATGTGTTTATTCACTATCACTCAAGAGAAAGGGGCCGGTAATCAGAATGCCCAGTTCCATGCTCAAATTGAAAATATAATTGCAAACAAAACTCCCCCTGGATTGTTGTTGGTATGGACGGCACCCGAGGATTCGACTAGTCGTGGAGTGTGATTGATCGGTGGTGGGGGAGTCAAAACTTTACTTTTCTGTTTCGGAACCGCCTATAATATGTGTAGCATGGAAGATGGTAAAAACTCTTGGTCATCACATTGACAATGAAAGCATGCCACCAAAAATTATTTATCTCTGTTTTAAAAAGCTTGATGTGTGGCACCTGTGCAAATCAATGCTTCCCTCTGCGAAGGGCCTATCTATTTATTTTTCTGTTGAGTCGTCCTCTTCTTATTAAAAAGCACTAGTTAGAGAGCACCTCCATCATTTTTATGCTTTGCCATTAATTGATATTGAGTATGACTGTGACTGGATCTTCTTTGCCATAAATTACAATGTTCAGTCAGCCGTTGGTCTTCGAAGGTGCTCTGCATTTATGTTTTGCGGTCTCAGAAAGGGCTAGCGAGATACCATCTGTTCATATTGTATTATGATTGTTTTGATTGAAGTGTTGATGTTTGAAACTTACTATTATTGCTCGCTAGTTGATTATGCCATTGATATGAGTAGATCATGAGACCTAAATGTTATTGCTTATGTGGTTAGGTTATGATCTTGCTGGAAATCCGAATATGAGTTAGACATAATTACAACAACAATGTCAAACAGAGTTTGTAAAAGTTTTTCTTTTGTCTCTTTCAGTTTGTCAACTGAATTGCTTGAGGACAAGCAAGGCTTTAAGCTTGGGGGAGTTGATACGTCTCCATCGTATCTACTTTTCCAAACTCTTTTCCCCTTGTTTTGGACTCTAATTTGCATGATTTGAATGGAACTAACCGACTAACGCTGTTTTCAGCAGAATTGCCATGGTGTTGTTTTTGCGCAGAAATAGAAGTTCTCGGAATGACCTGGAAACTTACGAGGATTTTTTGTGGAATATATAAAAAATACTGGCGCAAGAATTACCCGAAGACACGAAGCTAGGAGCCCACAAGCCCAGGAGGCGCGCTTGGCAGGCTTATGGAGCCCACGTAGCTCCGCAGCCTCCAACTCCAACTCTATAAAGTCTCTCTCACCCAGGAAAAATTAAAGAGAGAAGAGTTTACCGCATTTCATGACACGGAGCCGCCGCCACGACCTGTTCTTCCTTGGGAGCACAGATCTGGAGTCCGTTCTAGGGCTCCGGATAGGGGAAATCGACGCCGTTGTCATCACCACCTATCCTTCATCGCCAATTCCATGATGCTCTTCATCGTTCGTGAGTAATCTCATCGTAGGCTTGCTGGACGGTGATGGGTTGGATGAGATCTATCATGTAATCGAGTTAGTTTTGCTGGGGTTTGATCCCTAGTATCCACTATGTTCTAAGATTATTGTTGCTAATACTTTGCTATGCTTAATGCTTGTCACTAGGGCCCTAGTGCCATGATTTCAGATCTGAACCTATTATGTTTTCATCAATATATGTGTGTTCTTGATCCTGTCTTGCAAGTTGTAGTCACCTACCATGTGTTATGACCCGGCAACCCCGGAGTGACAATAACCGGAACCACTCCCGGAGATGACCATAGTATGAGGAGTTCATGTATTCACTATGTGCTAATGCTTTGTTCCGGTTCTCTATTAAAAGGAGACCTTAATATCCCTTAGTTTCCATTAGGACCCTGCTGCCACGGGAGGGATGGACAAAAGATGTCATGCAAGTTCTTTTCCATAAGCACGTATGACTAAATACGAAATACATGCCTACATTACATTGATGAACTGGAGCTAGTTACATATCACCCTATGTTATAACTGTTACATGATGAATGTCATCTGACATAATTATCCATCACCGATCCAATGCCTACGAGCTTTTCCTATACCGGTCCTTGCTAATTTACTTTACCGCTACTGCTATCACACTTGCTACACAAATCACTACTGCTACTATTACCGCTGCTACCGTTACTATCACACTACTTTGCTACTAAAACTTTTTGCAGATTCTAAGTCTTTCAGGTGTGGTTGAATTGACAAATCAACTGCTAATACTCGAGAATATTCTTTGGCTCCCCTTGTGTTGAATCAATAAATTTGGGTTGAATACTCTACCCTCGAAAACTGTTGCGATCCCCTATACTTGTGGGTTATCAACGACCCAAGAGGGAAGGGGCTACGGGCGCAGTTAGGCCCTTGAGTCGCGATGCTCAGGGGTCCCCCTTGATGTACGAGCGGCTCCGTACCTCCATTTGTGTGTCCCCCGCACCGGGCATGGGCGTAGTCTCAGGTGGACTTGGTTGATTCCTGGCCAGCTGTGGGCTGAGTCATTAGTGGACTAAGTTGATTTCCTTGCCAGCTGCGAGCATATTCATTGGCGGACTGAGTTTATTGCCTTTGTCTTCTCCCGAGCGCGGAGCGTAGGGCTGCCATTAGGCGTGGGATGGACCCCTTCGCGTCCTGTGGGTGGGTGGGGGGGGGGGGGCTAGGCGTATACAACCTCGACCCGTTATTACATGAGAGTGTCACGATGGGGGTGTATCTGGGAGGTCGCGAGGATGCTTTGGCCTCACGAGTGTCCCTACCCCTGAGTCATTGGTTGACTGATTCTTTTGAGTCTTCTCCCCATCGCGGATTATAGGGCTGCCACTAGGTGTGGGATGGACCCCTCCGCATCCTTGGGGGGCCCTGGGCGTATACAGCCTCGGCTCGTTATTACGTGACAGTGTCACAATGGGGGTGTATATGGGAGGTCGCGAGGACGCTTTGGCCTCGCGAGTGTCCCTACCCCCGAGTCATTGGTGGACTGATTTGTTTTGGGTCATTGGCAAACCCTGCTGACTTCTTCTTCTTTGGGAGTGAGACGGGGAGTCTGCTGCCTCAGGAGGCCTGCAAGGATAAGGTTCGACCGGAGCCCCCAAGCGGGGGTCGACCGCCGAAAGACGCAAGCAAGGTAGAATGTTAGGATCCGAAGTGGGTGCGACCAAAAATAACTGAAGGATGCTTAGATGAAAGTGGCAGATGGGGAATGCCCTGAACTCCTGGAGGCCACATGGCCGTGCGGGTGCTTTCGGACGGAGTAAGCCAAAAAGTCACCTGACAGTAGCTAACAAAAAGGTCACCTGGTGGCAATTCCGCCGAAGGGCCAAGGGCTTCGCCGTCGCCCGATCTCCTTCTTCCACGGTCGCAACCCTCACGGGTCCGCTATCTCCCGAGGCTCGGGACCCTCACTCGCCCCGAGCATCGCCTCCTCTTCCTCGCCACGCCCCAGCACACAAGGCATGAGCATGTCCCGTTGGAGTCACTGGTAGGTGGAAGCCGCGTTCTTCAGCCAGAAGGGCATGAGGGCGCTAGTGCCCGGGCACACCCACTGATGATTAGCTCGCGCGGGCCAGAAGTGGCCTTGAGCCGCGTCTCTTTCGATGACTAGTGTATTGATGCTGATGCGGGGCCGATCGACCGTGCCGACGACGGCGACTGCGATTGGTGATGCTGGGCAGTCCGTGCCGCGCACGACCTGGGCCTCTCGAAGCTCTTGGATTGCTCTGAAGACGGACTCAGGGGAGCTAGGCGGACGCGCGCCAGAGCTTGCCCAAGGGTTTTGCTCGAGCGCCACCCTCGCCTCACTGGTCAGGCTCGGGACCTCCCCGGTGGGAGCCCCCAGACCTGACCCAAGGGGGGCACCGAGCGCGCCTTCCTATGCGATGGGAGGCATGACCCCTTCCCCAGGTACGGAGCCTGAAGCCCCAGGGCGCTCCATGGGGAGGAGCTACTTCTTCTTCTTGCGTGGGTCCTCGCGAGGTGGCTCATCTTCTTTGTCGTCCGAGTGTTCCGCCTCAGCGCGTAGGAGCGTTCGAGCATACAGACGACATCCTTTTCGTCGCAGGCGATGGTGATGACGCCGCCGCTCCGTGGCATCTTGAGGACGTTGTATCCATGGTGAGTCACTGCCATGAACTTGGCGAGAGCCGGGTACCCAAGGATTGCGTTGTACGACAGGTGGATGTGCACGACGTCGAAGACGATGATCTCAGTGTGGTATTTCTTGCACTCGCTGAAGGTGACCGGCAGATGCACCTGCCCGATGGGCATGGTGGACCCCTGTGTAACTCCTGAGAAGGTCTTGGTGGGTATGAGCTGTTCGTACGACAACTGGAGTTTCTCGAAGGTCTCGACCGAGAGGACGTTGAGCCACGCTCCACCGTCGATAAGGTTCTTAGTGACAAGGACATTGTTGATGGTCGGGGTGCACATCATGGGGAGTTTGCCGGCCATGAACGAGCACCTGGGTTGATCACTTGGGTCGAAGGTGATGGTGGTTTGGAACCAGCTGAGGGGGCACGTTGCTTCGGGCTTCATGAGAGCGGCATGCACCTCCCGAGCGAACTGCTTGAAGGCGCGGTTGGAGGCCGGGGTCTGTGCGCCGCCCAGGATGGAGGCCACCGCCCTGATCTCCTGGAAGCCCCCAGTCCCATCATCCTGCCTGTCTTCATCCCTCCTTCTGGATGGCGGAGGCATCCCAGCCTCACGAGGTCGAGCCTCATGAGGCTGACCGCGTTGTTGTCCCTCCTGAGGGTCGTCGCGCCAACGTCGTCCTGAGGCTGGTCGCGATAATGGTCCTCCTGAGGCTAGCCGCGCCAACGGTCTTCATGAGGCTGTTCATGCCACCCCTGACGTGGCTCCCGGTTGTCCCAGCGGCCTCCACTGTGACCACCACCGCGCGTGGGGCCTCTGTCTCCCCATCTAGGGCGCCTGCTGAAGTGCTCGGCACGGACCAGTCGGAGCTCTTGGCACTCGGAGGTATCATGGCCGATGGAGCCATGGAAGCCGCACATTGGCCCCCCTCCAGGCGGACGCTCTCCCCTCGGTTGTACTTCATCTTAGGCTTGGCTGCGAGCACCGCAGGAGCTTTGCGCTTTGCCTCCTTGGCCTTGGTCTTCTTCTCGTCTGGTTCCGTCGCCTGAGGCTCGAGGAGTGATAGATGACCTTCTTCAACCCTGGCGCACTTGTTTGCCAGGTTGAACATCTCCAGTGCAGTGCTCATTTCATCACTCATGGCAAGCTCCTCCTTCATCTTGAGGTCGGTGACTCCGTCGGAGAAGGCTGAGATGACGGCCTCGTCCGACGCCTTGGGGATCTTGATGCGTATGACCGTAAAGCGTTGTATGAACTTGTGCAGGGTCTCCCCCTCCTGCCGCTTGATGCGCCGCAGGTCGCTCATGGTGGGAGCATGGTCGTGGGTGCCGTGGAAGTTGGCAACGAAGCGTTCGCGCAGGCCATCCCAGGAGGTGATGGACGCCTTTGGGAGTTTGAGGAGACAAGAGAGCACGCCGCCCTTGAGCGCCATGGGAAACCAGCACACCATGACCTTGTCGCCTCCTCCTGCCGCCTTGATGCTCAACGTGTAGAGTTGCAGGAACTTGGCCGGGTCCAGGGTGCCTTCGTAGCGCGGGGGTAGGTCAAGCTTGTACTTGCAGGGCCACGCAGTTGGGTCGAGCTCAGGGGCGATGACGAGGCACCCCACCGGCCCGACGGGTGTAGCACGCGGCGGGGGGGGGGGGGGCGACCTGGTCCTGTTGCTCCGACGGGTCTTCCTCGAGCGGGGTGCACTCGCGGCCCGGGACCTGCAACACCGGGAGCGCGCGTGCGTCGCCGCGTGGTCAAGGAACCACCTGGCAGCTTGCTTCGTCTCCTGGCCCCGCCCTGGGCCCGCAAGGTCGATCGCAGGGACGCGCTTCCTGCCTGGGCTCGGGACGCGCGTCACGCCGCGGAGGTGGGGGTGGCGCGTCTTGCTCCTCGTCGTTCGCCAGGGATGGATGGGGCTGAAACGAGCAGGAGAGCGCCTCAGAATCACCAGCAACAGCGATGAGTTCCTCGATGCGCTGGAGCCAGTCGTTGTGGCGGTTAGGGGCGGGTTGGTAGCGGAGCAGTTCAGTGGCCATGGCAAGCGCTTGCCGACCATGTGGCATCTCTGGTCGTGCGCGCGAGGCCGACCCGGAAGTCCAGACGAGCGACAGAGTGGCGGTGCAGCCGTCGGGGTGCTCGGTGGCCATCTCGGAGGAACCTTGCTGTTCCTGAGCGTCGGGGCCCGTGGCGGCCTTCACCACGGTCGACGGTGACCGGCGGGTGCCGGTTGGGCCTGCGGGCGCCATCTGAGGAACGCGGGTGGCGCGGCGCTCGGCGCGAGCACAGCGAGCGTCAGCCATCCGAGCGGCGAAGCTTGGTGAAGGCGGAGCTTGGAGGAAACCTTGACACGCCCCCTACCTGGCGCGCCAAATGTCGGATTTCGGGCTCCACAAAACCCTAAAGATTCGAACTCAGTGGCGTGTACGAAGATATCTCGTGGGCTCGCCTCACCTAGCCCGCTACTCGTCGAAGATGGCAAAAAACTTACTGAATGGTGAGGAAGATACAAAACACGACAGTTTACCCAGGTTCGGTCCATTGGGAAGCGTAATAC
Source organism: Hordeum vulgare subsp. vulgare (assembly GCF_904849725.1). Lineage (NCBI taxonomy): Eukaryota > Viridiplantae > Streptophyta > Magnoliopsida > Poales > Poaceae > Hordeum > Hordeum vulgare. The sequence continues at coordinate 343,563,081 of NC_058522.1, read as the reverse complement.
CGTACTCCTACTTTGGTGGATTTCCTCTCATGGAGGTGGGTGGATGAACTAGTACAATGTTCGAGGGCCTCCGGAGGTTGGTTCGGCCTTGTGTGATTCCAGTGGGCGAATGAATGAATGAGATCAGGTTCGGATCCCTCTCTACGAAGTAACCTATCCTCTATATATAGCAGCGGCCCCGGTCCTCTTCCCTTATCGTTTCGGCAGGAAGGGATCCCACAATGGCCAATTTCAAAGGGGAACAAGGGAACATGATGCCCCTGCCCAAAGGCGGTCTTCGCCTGCAAAGAGGTTGCCAACGCTGCAGGGACGGGTCCAGGGGTGACATCTGTCCTGCTGACGGGCGGTGATGGCTTTGTTGCACCAGAAGGGAAACCTTTAGATGCCTTGGGAACCCCGGTACGTCCTTGCCCCCTTTGCAGTAAAGAGGAAACTGCCTCGCCCTACTATGTGTTGCTCGCCTGTGCTTCCAACACGTCATCCTTGACTCCTGAGGCTGGGCCTTGCCTCAGAATATCTGCCGCTCCGGAGGGGTCCTGACGACGCCCCCACGGGTCTCGATGCTGTTCCTCCTCACGAGGCTTGACCCCTCACGAGGGCCTTGCCTTGAGTGGTATCACCCCCTATCGTGCTTGCTTGATGAGGTGGGCCAGTCCTAGCCACAGGCAGGCAGGTCTAGGTACCCCCATTCCCAGAACACCGACACATTATTTGCATCATCATCTTGCATCATGTTAAATTTAAATTAAATTGAAATGGAGATGACCAAACCGTGGCATCAATATAATTCAAATAGGTTCAACTTAATATAATTTTCAATTAACCTAAAATAACTTTAAAAAATGTCTATTATTTCTTGAAAATGTTGGGAACATCAACTAGAGGTGCTGCACATATTTCTTAGTCATATGGGTTTTTGAGTTAACACATGTTATATTTGTTTTGGGGCTATTAAATGCTATAAATATTTGATGGCTCCAATAATTTTGAAAATAATTAAGGGCCTTTGGAATAACCCAATTTGAGTCTATAATAATTTTTAGGAGTTAAAAATGATTTGGTTTTGAATCAAATCAAAACAAATTAGAAATAATAATAAAAATCAGGAAATAACAAAAAAAGAAAGGGACTCACCTGACTTACCTCCCGGTCCATACGAACCGGCTCAACCCACTCGCTTGTGCGAGTCATCGTCTACCTCTGCCAGAAGGCACAGGCGAAACCAAGCACGGCGCCGCGCAAGCCAACTCCAGCTTCGCACTGGTGAGCTCCCCTGCGCCCTTATCCGCTCAAGAGAGCCACCTGGAGTTTGCTGGCCTGGCTTATTGATAACCCACAAGTATAGGGGATCGCAACCGTTTTCGAGGGTAGAGTATTCAACCCAAATTTATTGATTCGACTCAGGGGGAGTCAAAGAATATTCTTGAATATTAGCAGATGAGTTCTCAATTCAACCATACCCGAAAGACTTAATATCTGCAGCAAAGTATTTAGTAGCAAAGTAGTATGGAAGTAACGGTAACAGTGGCAAACGTGACAATAACAGTTTTGTAGTGATTGTAACAATAGCAACCGAAAAATAACTTAGCAAAGATCAATATGAGGAAAGCTCATAGGCAATGGATTAGTGATGGATAATTATGTCGGATCGCATTCATCATGCAACAGTCATACCATAGGGTGATACAAACTAGCTCCAACTCATCAATGTAATGTAGGCATGTATTCCATATATAGTCATACGTGCTTATGGAAAAGAACTTGCATGGCATCTTTTGTCCTACCCTCCCGTGGTAGCGGGGTCCTAATGAAAACTAAGGGATATTAATGCCTCCTTTTAATAGAGAAACAGACCAAAGCATTAGCACTTAGTGAATACATGAACTCCTCAAACTACGGTAGTCACCGGAAAGAATCCCAGTTCTTGTCACCCTCGGGGATGCGGATCCGAACTCGTAATAGGTGTCTACAACTTGCAAGATAGGGTCAAGAACACATATATATTCATGAAAACATAATAGGTTCATATCTGAAATCATGGCACTCGGGGCCTAGTGATAAGCATTAAGCATAGCAAAGCCATAACAACATTAATCTCAGAACATAGTGGATACTTGGGATGAAACCCTAACAAAACTAACTCAATTATATGGTAAATCTCATCCAACCCATCACCATCCGGCAAGCCTATGATGGAATTACTCACGAACAGCGAAGAGCATCAGGAAATTAGTGATGAAGGATGGTTGGTGATGATGACGACGTCGATTTCCCCTCTCCGGAGCCCAAATCAGACTCCAGATCTGCCCTCCCGAGGAAGAATAGGAGGTGACGATGGCTTCGTATCGTAAAACGCGATGAACTCTCCTCCTTGATTTTTTCCTCCTCAAATAGGAATATATAGAATTGGAAACAAGGTCGGAGGAGCCACAGGGGCCCCACAAGGGAAAACCGACGCAAGCTCAAGAAGTAGCAAGAAGGATTTCTGGCGCTGTTGCCGGGGAGGATACATAGGAAGATCAAGCTTACCAAGTACCCATCAAAAACTAATCTCTTTCGTTTACTTTATTTCCCATTTTCCTCTCGTTTTCCTCTCCCCCACTTCTAAAACGATTTTTAAAAAATACCAAAAAGATTTGCCTTTTTATTCGCCCTTCTTCCATTGGCCTTTTCGTTTGCTTGCTTGTGTGTTAGATTGCTTACTTTGTCACGCCGACTCAACAGAATAGCAAGTTATGTGATTTTCCACTACTAATAATAATGATTTTATTAGTACCCCGATTGCTCCCACCACAAGTGCGGAATCTTGTGAAATTAATGCCGCTTTTCTCAATCTTGTTATGAAAGAACAATTTTCTAGCCTTCGTAGTGAAGATGCCGGATCCCATCTAAATACTTTCGTTGAGTTGTGTGATATGCAAAAAAACAAAGATGTGGATAATGAAATTGTTAAATTGAAGCTATTTCCTTTCTCACTACGAGATCGTGCTAAAACTTGGTTTTCATCTTTACCTAAAAATAGTATTGATTCATGGAATAAGTGTAAAGATGCTTTTATTTCCAAGGATTTTCCGCCCGCTAAGATTATCTCTCTTAGGAACGATATAATGAATTTTAAGAAACTTGATCATGAGCATGTTGCACAATCTTTGGAGAGGATGAAACTAATGATTAGAAATTGCCCCGCACATGGTTTGAGTTTATGGATAATTATACATTTTTTTATGTAGGATTGAATTTTCCTTCTAGAAATCTTTTAGATTCTACCGCGGGTGGTACTTTTATGGAAATCACATTAGGAGAAGCTACTAAAGTCCTAGATAATATCATGGCAAATTACTCTGAGTGGCATATCGAAAGATCTCCTACTAGTAAAAAAGTGCACGCTATTGAAGGAATAAATACTTTGAGTGAAAATATGGATGAATTAATGAAATTGTTTGCTAGTAAGAGTACTCGTATTGATCCCAATGATACGCCTTTGTATTCTTTGATTGTAGGTAATAATGAATCTATGGATGTGAATTTTGTTGGTAGGAACAATTTTGGCAATAACGCGTATAGAGGTAATTTCAATTCTAGGCCATTTCCTAGTAATTCCTCTAACAATTATGGTAATTCCTACAACAATTCTTATGGAAATTATAATAAGATGCCCTCAGATCTTGAGAATAATATTAAAGAATTCATTAGCTTGCGAAAAGGTTCCATTGCTATGATTCAAGAAAAATTGCTCAAGATTGATGATTTCGCTAGGAACGTTGATATAATTTCTCTTGAGATTGATTAAGTGAAAATTAGATGTATTCCACCCAAGAATGATATTAATGAGTCTTTAAAAGCTATGAGAATTTCTATTGATGAGTGTAAGGAAAGAACCGCTAGAATACATTCTAAGCGCGAATGACTTGAAAAGGTGTTTTCTCGTGATAATAATGATGAAGATATTAAAGTGATTGATGTGACTCCTATTGAATCTTTGTTTTCTAGTATAAATCTTGAAAATAATGGGACTGGACATGAGTCATATTTATTTAAAAGGCGTCCCAATGATTCAGAGTTTATAGATCTTAATGCTAAGATTGATAAAAGTGGGATTGAAGAGGTGAAAACTTTAAATGGCAATGGACCCACTCTTTTGGATTCAAGGACTTTAATTATGATAGTTGTTCTTTGATTGATTGTGTTTCCTTGTTGCAATCCATGTTGAATTCTCCACATGCTTATAATCAAAATAAAGCTTTTACTAAACATATTGTGGATGCTATGATGAAATCTTTTGAAGAAAAACTTGAGTTGGAAGTTTCTATACCTAGAAAGCTTTATGATGAGTGGGAACCTACTATTTGGATTAAAATTAAATATTATGAGTGCCATGCTTTGTGTTATTTGGGTGCTAATGTTCCCATGATTCCAAAAACTTTATGTGATGTGCTAGGATTCCGTGAATTTGATTATTGTTCTTTAAAATTTCATCTAGCGGATTCTACAATAAACAAACCTATGGGAAGGATTAATGATGTTCTTATTGTTGCACATAGGAATTATATGCTCATAGATTTCATTGTTCTTGATATGGATTGCAATCCTACTTGTCCTATTATTCTTGGTAGACCTTGCTACATTGACAGAAACCTTCCTTGGCAATGGCCCCGAAATCCTTCTGCCGTCTCTTGAGCTTGCGTTGATTTTCCCTTGAAGTGGAAAGGGTGATACAACACAGGAGCAGTAAGTATTTCCCTCAGTTTGAGAACCAAGGTATCAATCCAGTAGCAGAATCTCGTCAAGTCGAGAGTACCAGCACAAACACAAAGAGCTTGCACCCAACGCTATAAAGGGGTTGTCAATCCCTTCAAGATTGATTGCAAAGAGAGACCTGAAGGCGGAAAGTGCAACGAAGTAAAAGAGTAAGGCTGAAAATATGGTGTGGAGTAGACCCGGGGGCCATAGTGTTCACTAGAGGCTTCTCTCAAAATAGCAAATATTACGGTGGGTGAACAAATTACTGTCGAGCAATTGATAGAACCGCGCAAAGTCATGACGATATCTAAGGCAATCATCATACATATATGCATCACGTCCGAGACAAGTGGACCGGTACTTTCTGTATCTACTACTATTACTCCACACATCGACCGCTATCTAGCATGCATCTAGTGTATTGAGTTCATGACGAACAGAGTAACGCCTTAAGAAAGATGACATGATGTAGAGGGATAATCTCAAACCAATGATGAAAACCCCATATTTTTAACCTTGAGTGCAACAACACGATGCGTGCCTCGCTACCCCTTCTGTCACTGGGTGAGGTCACCGCACGATATGAACTCAAAACCAAGCACTTCTCTCTTGACAAGAATCATAGATCTAGTTGGCCAAACAAAACCCACAACTCGAAGAGAATTACAAGGATATGAAATCATGCATAAGAGAGATCAGAAGAAACTCAAATAAGATTCATAGATAATCTGATCATAAATCCACAATTCATCGGATCTCGACAAACACACCGCAAAAGAAGATTACATTGGATAGATCTCCATGAAGATCATGGAGAACTTTGTATTGAAGATCCAAGAGAGAGAAGAAGCCATCTAGCTACTTGCTATGGACTCGTAGGTCTATGGTGAACTACTCACGCATCATTGGAGAGGTCATGGTGCTGATGAAGAAGCCCTCCGTATTCGAATCCCCCTCCGGCAGGGCACCAGAACGTGCCCCAGATGGGATCTTGCGGAGACAAAAGCTTGCGGCGGCGGAAAAGTACTTTCGATGATCTCCTGATTTTTTCTGTGATTTTAGGGAATTTATAGGCGAAAGTCCTAGGGCAGAGGTGGCCCAGGGAGCCCACAGGCCAGGGAGGCACGCCCCCTGGCCGCGGCTAGGGGGCTTGTGGGGTCCCTGCGGGCCCCTTGCCCTGATTCTCAGGCTTCCCGATCTTTTTATGTTTCGGAAAAAATCTTTTTGGCAGTTTCGTTCCGTTTGTACTCCGTTCAAAATCCTCCTCTGGAAGGGGTCAAAAACATGGAAAAAACAGGAACTGGTAGTTGGCACTGAGTTAATAAGTTAGTCCCAAAAAATATATAAAAGGCATACAAAACATCCAAAGTTTGAAAAGATAATAACATGAAACCATCAAAAATTATAGATACGTTGGAGACGTATCAAGCATCCCCAAGCTTAACTCCTGCTCGTCCTCGAGTAGGGAAGTGATAAAGACTGAATTTTTGATGTGGAATGGTACCTAGCATAGTTGTTCTTTGCAACTTCTTTCACGTGACATGAATGTTCAGATCCATAAGATTCAAAACAATAGTTTTCTATTGACATGAAAACAATAATACTTCAAGCAAACTAGCAAGGTAATCATGAACTTTCAAAATAAGAAGGCCAAGGAAAGTTATCCCTACAAAATCATATAGTCTGGCTATGCTCCATCATCCTCACACAACAAATGTAAATCATGCACAACCCCGGTATTGGCCAAGTAATTGTTTTCGCACTCTTACTTTCTCAAACTTTTTATAACTATCACACAATACATGAGCGTGAGCCATGGATATAGCACTATATGTGAAATAGAGTGTGGTGGTGGTTGTGAGACAAAAAGGAGGAGATGGTCACATTGACTCGGCGTATCAAAGGGCTATGGAGATGCCCATTGATAGATATCAATGTGAATGAGTAGGGATTGCCATACAAAGGATGCACTAGAGCTATAAGTATGTGAAAGCTCAAAAGGAGAACTAGTAGGTGTGCATCCAACTTGCTTGCTCAGGAAGACCTAGGGCAATTTTGAGGAAGCCCATCATTGGAATATACAAGCCAAGTTATATAATGAAGATTACCACTAGCATATGGTAGTGACAAAGCAAGAAGCTCTCAATCATGAAGAACATGGTGCTATTATGAAGCACAAGTGTGGAAAAAGATAGTAGCTTTGTCCCTTCTCTCTTTTTCTCTCTTTTTTTATTTGGGCTCTTGGGCCTCTTTTTTTCTCTTTTCTCTTTTTTTATTTGGGCTCTTTGGCCTCTTTTTTTATTTCCTCACATGGGACAATGCTCCAATAATGATGGTCGTCACACTTTTATTTACTCAAAGCTCAAAGCTTAGAACGATGACGACTCTATAGGAAATCCATGCAGTAGTGTACCGGGATGTGCAGCGATCTAGCTTGGTGTATGACGTTGAAACATCTCGGTAGCTACCTTACGATCATGCAATGGCAATATGAGAGTGATGGCACAAGTCATGAGACGGAACGGTGGAAGTTGCATGGCAATATATCTCGGAATGGCTATGAAAATGCCATAGTAGGTAGGTATGGTGTCTGTTTTGAGGAAGGCATATGGTGGGTTTGTGCACCGGCGAGAATTGCGCGGCACTAGAGAGGCTAGCAATGGTGGAAGGTGAAAGTGCATCTATACCATGGACTCACATTAGTCATGAAGAACTCACATACTTGTTGCGAAAGTTTTTATTAGTAATCGAAACAAAGTGCTAAACGCATACTCCTAGGGGAAGGGTTGGTAGGTGTCGTGGTAATGATTCCGACAATAGAAAGAGGATAGGATAAGGGAGCATGATCTATCAAGATGCACATGGGTGACACGGTGGTTTTAGCGAGTTCAGGCCTCTCACAGTGGAGATAACAACCCTACGTCTCGTGCTCCGGAGAGGCTTTGTTTTATCTGTCATGGACATGAGTTATATGGTGTAGAGAGAGAGAGAGCCAGAGCTCGAGGGAAAGAATCAGCCCGAAGGAGGAGAAGAAGAAGATCCCCCTAGCTATGTGGAGGGGGGTGGCTTATATAGAGTGCGCCACCTCCTCACCTCTTATGTTACAAGATGGGGCATTGATGCCATAATGTCAGCCCACTACAGATGTCTTACCGACTGTTGGTATTTGCATGACCGAGTGAGTCATACGGTCGAGTGGTTGACTGTCATCCGAGTGGATGGAATGTACTTGTCCGAGTGGATCCGTACCGAGTGGATTAGATGTTGTCACGATCCAGTAGGAATTTCCCTTGTAGTCCTTAAACTAATAATGAGGTGCCCTTGGGTAGGACGTACTGGTCAGACCTATGACCCTACCCTAGGGCTATATCCCCGTCATTAGCCCCCGAATGGATCAGGGTCTGAGTGGTGAAGGTGTCGATGTAAATCTTGTAGCAGTAGACCGAACTTGAATGTGCTTCAGGGCCTTGCAAAATTATGCGTTGATTGAAGTCTTCCTCATTCGCCCTGATCGATTCCGCTGAGTAGTACGTCCGAGTGAACTTAAGAATTGAAGTAGATCCGAGTGACCAACAGGATCTTGAGACTGTGACTGTCTGCTGGTAGTCGGTTGGAATCTGTTGAATCTGTTGAACTTGGATGTTGTTGGTGGACCTGACCAAGCATAATGTTTCTTTTTTGTTCTTCTCTTCTAGTGGGGGCACGCTAAGTGCACCCACTGGGTGTAGTCCCCGAGCCTCTGTCGGACTAGAAGAGTCCGGCAGAGGGTTTAAGTCATCCAATGCTCGTCATGTTGAATGTTTGTTGTATCTGCATTATATGATTTCTGGATCAAAGTCAAGTCTCCGAGTGTATTTTTTAACTTAGGCGATACGGGATCGCAGCTAAGTTCCCGAGTGTGGAGCGTGTCTGTACTTGGAGTAGTTTTAACTTAGGCGATACAGAGTCGCAGTGAAGCCCCCGAGTGCGGAGCATGTCCGCACTCAGAGTTGTTTTTAACTTAGGCGATACGGAGTCGCAACTAAGCCCCCGAGTGTGGAGCATGTCCGCACTTGGAGTAGTTTTTAACTTAGGCGATACGGAGTCGCAGCTAAGTCCCCGAATGTGGAGCATGTCCGCACTCAGAGTTGTTTTTAACTTAAGCGATACAGAGTCGCAGCTAAGTTCCCGAGTGTGGAGCGTGTCCGCACTCGGAGTAGTTTTGACTTAGGCGACACGGAGTCGCAGCTAAGTCCCCGAGTGTGGAGCATGTCCGCACTCGGAGTAGTTTTGACCTTAGGCGATACGGAATCGCAGCTAAGTCCCCGAGTGTGGAGCATGTCCGCACTCGGAGTAGTTTTGGACTTAGGCGATGCGGAATCGCAGCTAAGTCCCCGAGTGTGGAGCATGTACGCACTTGGAGTAGTTTTGGACTTAGGCGATGCGGAATCGCTGCTAAGTCCCCGAATGTGGAGCATGTCCGCACTCGGAGTAGTTTTGACTTAGGCGATACAGAGTCGCGGTGAAATCCCCGAGTGCGGAGCATGTCCGCACTCAGAGTTGTTTTTAACTTAGGCGATACAGAGTCCCAGCTAAGTTCCCGAGTGTGGAGCGTGTCCGCACTCGGAGTAGTTTTGACTTAGGCGACACGGAGTCGCATCTAAGTCCCCGAGTGTGGAGCATGTCCGCACTCGGAGTAGTTTTGACCTTAGGCGATACGGAATCGCAACTAAGTCCCCGAGTGTGGAGCATGTCCGTACTCGGAGTAGTTTTGTACTTAGGCGATGCGGAATCGCAGCTAAGCCCCCGAGTGTGGAGCGTGTCCGTACTCGAAGTAGTTTTAACTTAGGCGACACGGAGTCGCAGCTAAGTCCCCGAGTGTGGAGCATGTCCGCACTCGGAGTAGTTTTGACTTAGGCGATACAGAGTCGCGGTGAAGTCCCCGAGTGCGGAGCATGTCCGCACTCAGAGTTGTTTTTAACTTAGGCGATACAGAGTCGCAGCTAAGCCCCCGAGTGTGGAGCATGTCCGCACTCGGAGTTTTTTTTAACTTAGGCGATACAGAGTCGCAGCTAAGTTCCCGAGTGTGGAGCGTGTCCGCACTCGGAGTAGTTTTGACTTAGGCGACACGGAGTCGCAGCTAAGTCCCCGAGTGTCGAGCATATCCGCACTCGGAGGAGTTTTGACCTTAGGCGATACGGAATCGCAGCTAAGTACCCGAGTGTGGAGCATGTCCGCACTCGGAGTAGTTTTGGACTTAGGCGATGCGGAATCGCAGCTAAGCCCCCGAGTGTGGAGCGTGTCCGTACTCGAAGTAGTTTTAACTTAGGCGACACGGAGTCGCAGCTAAGTCCCCGAGTGTGGAACGTGTCCGTACTCGAAGTAGTTTTAACTTAGGCGACACGGAGTCGCAGCTAAGTCCCGGAGTGTGGAGCATGTCCGCACTCGGAGTAGTTTTGAACTTAGGCGATACGGAATCGCAACTAAGCCCCCGAGTGTGGAGCATGTCCGCACTCGGAGTAGTTTTAACTTAGGCGACACGGAGTCGTAGCTAAGCTGAGCGGTGTGCGCAGGGCAGCCGAATGATGAAGACGTGCCACACGGAGTGGCGACGCGTATGGCATCCGAGTGAGGTAGACGATTCCGACTGAGTGGCAACGCGCGGGGCGGCCAAGTGATGTATGTCGAGGAGGCGTCCGACCCCCTGACGGCACGCGGGGCGGCCGTGTCCACTACGTCATTGCGGGGGCTTCCGAACACGTGAAAACGCATGAATGATCGTTGCAGCGACTGAGCCTAAGCAGCGACGAGGATGGCGCACGGATGCGTCGAGTAACCTGTGTATGAAAAATAGCACAAGCCAGCATAAAAAATTATCAAAGTAATATGATCTTTTCTGAAATAGTTCGTGTAAATTGCACCCATAGACACCCAGTGGGTGTGCCACGTGATTGCTGGTTCGGAACCAGCAAGAGTCTGAAAGAGTGAAGGATCCGGCTGAACTCGTTTGAGTACTGGACCCAAACGAAGAGGAAGTGAAGTGTTCCCACATAAAAATAAACAACCGAGTGCAGAGATACACTCGGTGGCGTGGCATCCGCGTGAACGTCATGTGAGACTTCCTCGACACTCGGTAATGCGGAAGCAACTATTTAATTGAATGAAGCGTATGGAGAATGACTTAGCTTTCTGACGGCGCGGGAGCAGCCGAGTGATGAAGGAGCGACCAACTGAGTGAAGGTGCACGGAGCGACCGAGTGATGCAGGTCTGTCTCGCCGAGTGGCGACATGCGGGGCGGCCAGGTTACGAAGGAGCGTCCAGTCAAGCGATGGCGTGAAGGAGCGTCCCGCCGAGTGAAGGCGTGCGGGGCGACCGAGTGTCGAAAGAGCATCCGGTCGAGTGACGACGCGAAGGAGAGTCCCATCGAGTGATGGCGTGCGGGGCGACCGAGTGTCGAAGGAGCGTCCAGTCGAGCGACGGTGCGAAGGAGCGTCCCGCCGAGTGACGGCGTGCGGGGCGACCGAGTGTCGAAGGAGCGTCTAGTCGAGCGACGGTGCGAAGGAGCGTCCCACCGAGTGATGGCGTGCGGGGTGACCGAGTGTCGAAGGAGCGTCCAGTCGAGCGACGGTGCGAAGGAGCGTCCCGCCGAGTGACGGCGTGCGGGGCGACCGAGTATCGAAGGAGTGTCCAGTCGAGCGACGGTGCGAAGGAGCGTCCCGCCAAGTGACGCCGTGTGGGGCGACCGAGTGTCGAAGGAGCGTCCAGTCGAGCGACGGCGCGAAGGAGCGTCCCGCCGAGTGACGGCGTGCGGGGCGACCGAGTGTCGAAGGAGCATCCGGTCGAGGTACGATGCATGGTGATGCTGAGTGATCTGCATGTTGATTGTTTGAACGCAAATTTTATCTGCATGTCATCGTGTTTCTAGCTCGAACGGAATGTCCGTCCGGGTAAACTGTTATTTGGAGACGACGACAAACGAGTAACCCTCCAAGTTAGTAGCAAGCATAGCTACGAATATTTTTGGATGGATTAAGTGTTATGCACAGATGTTAAATTGGAAGGAGTAAAGACTACGGATGGTTATACTTGCATGCATGCAATATTAACCATTCGTGAAAACAGTGTGATGGAAGTTTTGCATGCAGCAATTACTAAATTGATGCGATCATACCTCACCTTATGAGCCATTTCATGAGGCCATTAGGCCCATTACGAGGCATTGGACGCAGGGTCGTTCCGTTACCATTTTTCTGCATGCGGTTAATTAATCAAGTAAAAGACCCACGTAATGCATGCACTTACGAGGCATTGACCGGCTACCCGTTACAGATCAAGGCTGATTCGTAGGTTGTCATCACAGCGCGCCTCGACCGAGGAGACCCTTGCCGACGACCGATGAAGGAGGAAGGAGCGTTGTGTGCCTGCGCCGCCTCGGCCTTGGGCCTCAACCGCGAAGGTCGCCGCCGAGCAGCCGATAACACGAGGCCGGAGTCGACGACGAGACGAACGGCATTGACGGCCGTGTGTGTGCTCAATCACAACGAAGTTGGAGAAGACAATGAAGCAGACGACGCCGGAGGCCACGCATGGTAATGACGAAGCGGGTGGTGCCAGAGCCGCGCGTGTCAACGATGAAGCGTGTCAACGATGAAGCGGAAAGGGTGATGTAGCACATCGGTGGTAAGTATTTCCCTCAGTTTTGAGAACCAAGGTATCGATCCAGTGAAGGAGTATCACAAGTACCTGCACAAGCACAAAGAGCTTGCTCCCAATGCTATGAAGGGGTTGTCAATCCCTTATAGATTGTTTGCCAAGTGAGAATTGAAAGCAACAAAGAAACAAAGCAAAGTAAAAGCGAAAGTGGAAACGATAGGTGTGAATAGACCCGGGGGCCGTAGTGTTCACTAGTGGCTTCTCTCATGAAAGCAAGTAGACGGTGGGTGAACGAATTACTGTCGAGCAATTGATAGAACCGCGCAAAGTCATGACGTTATCTATGGCAATGATTATATCTATAGGCATCACGTCCGAAACAAGTAGACCGATACTTTCTGCATCTACTACTATTACTCCACACGTCGACCGCTATCTAGCATGCATCTACTGTATTAAGTCCAAAAGAACAGAGTAACGCCTTGTAGATGGACAATCTCATATCTACGATAAAAGCCCATCTTGTTACCCTTGATGGCAACAAAACGGTGTGTGCTTTGCTGCCCTTTCTGTCACTGGGAAAGGTCACCACACGGTATGAACCCAAAACCAAGCACTTCTCCCATTGCAAGAATCATAGATCTAGTTGTCCAAACAAAACCCAAGACTCGAAGAGACTTACAAGGATATCAAATCATGCATATAAGAAATCAGCAAAGGCTCAAATATATATCATAGATAATCTGATCACAAATCCACAATTCATCGGATCTCGACAAACAATACCGCCAAATAGGATTACATCAGATAGATCTCCATGAAGATCATGGAGAACTTTGTATTGAAGATCCAAGAGAGAGAAGAAGCCATCGAGCTACTAACTACGGACCCGTAGGTCTGAAGTGAACTACTCACGAGTCATTGGAGGGGCGATGATGTTGATGAAGAAGCCCTCCAACTCCAAAGTCCCCTCCGGCAGGGCACCAGGAAGGGTCTCCAGACGAGATCTCGCGGAAACGGAAGCTTGCGGCGGCAGAAAAGTGTTTTCGTGGACGCCCTGATTTTTCTGGATTTTTAGGGAATTTATAGGCCAAAGACCTAGGGCAGGGGAGCGCCAGGGGGCCACAAGCTTGGTTGCCGGGACCTCCCCCTGGCCGGGGCAACAGGGCTTGTGGGCCCCCTGTGGGCCCACTTGCTTGGCCCTCAAGCCTCCCGATATTCTTCCGTTCTGGAAAAATTCATTTCGGGGATTTTATTCCGTTTGGACTCCGTTCCAAAATCAGATATGAAAAGAGTCAAAAACACAGAAAAAACAGGAACTGGCACTGGATTAATGAGTTAGTCCCAAAAAAGGTATAAAAGGTAAACAAAACATCCAAAGTTGACAAGATAACAGCGTGAAACCATCAAAAATTATATATACATTTGAGACGTATCAAGCATCCCCAAGCTTAACTCAAGCTCGTCCTCGAGTAGGGAAGTGATAAAGAATGAATTTTTGATGTTTTCATGCTACCTAGCATAGATGTCCTTTGTAACTCCTCTTATGTGACGTGAATGTTCATATCCATTAGATTCAAAACAATAATTTGCTATTGACGTGGAGACAATAATACTTCAAGCAAACTAGCAAGGTAATCATGAACTTTCAAAATAACAAGGCCAAAAGAAAGTTATACCTACAAAATCATATAGTCTGGTTATGCTCTATCATCATTGCACAACGAATTTAAATCATGCACAACCCCGGTATTGGCCAAGTAATTGTTTTCACACCTTTACTTTCTCAAACTTTTTCAACTCTCACGCAATACATGAGCGTGAGCCATGGTTTTAGCACTATAAGTGGTGTGGAGTGTGGTGGAGGTTGCAAGACAAACAAGGAGAAGATTGTCACATTAACTAGGCATATCAATGAGCTATGGAGATGCTCATCAATAGATATCAATATGAATGAGTAGGTATTGCCATACAAATGATGCACTAGAGCTAGGAGTATGTGAAAGCTCTTAAAGAAAACTAGTGGGTGTGCATCCAACTTGCTTGCTCACGAAGACCTAAGGCAATTTTGAGGAAGCCTATCATTGGAATATACAAGCCAAGTTATATAATGAAAATTTCCCACTACTATATGGTGGTGATAAAACGAGAGACTCTCAATCATGAAGATCATGGTGCTTAATATGCACAAGTGTGGAAAGGTGGTAGCATTGTCCCTTCTCTCTTCTTCTCTCATTTTTTTGGATGGGCTCTTTGGCCTCTTTTTTTATTTTTTTATTTTTGGTGGGAATCTTTGGCCTCTTTTATTTCCTCACATGGGACAATGCTCCATCAATGATGATCATCACACTTACAACTCAAAACTTAGAGCAATGATGACTCTATATGGAATGCCTTCGGTAGTGTACCGTGACAATGATCTAGCATGGCATGGACATTAATGGAAACATCATGCTAGCTATCTTACGATCATGCAATGTCAATGTAGACGTGGTGGCACATGTCATGGTGGTAGTTGCATGGCAATATATCTCGGAATGACTTTGAAAAAGACATAGTAGGTAGGTATGGTGGCTGTTTTGAGGGAGGCTAATGGTGGGTTTTGTGCACTGGCAAAAGTTGCACGGCACTAAAGAAGATAGTGATGGTGGAAGGTGAAAGTGCATCTAAACCATGGACTCAACATTAGTCATGAAGAACTCATATACTTGTTGCAAAAGTTCTATTAGTAATCGAAACAAAGCATTCAACGCATACTCCTAGGGGAAGGGTTGGTAGGTATAAACCATCGCGCGATCCCGACCGCCACGCAAAGGATGACAATCAATAGACTAATCATGCTCAGACTTCATCACGCAGCGGTTCACCATACGTGCATGCTACCGGAATCACTATCTTCAACACAAGTATTTCTAGATCCACAACACCTTACTAGCATAACTTCAATATTACCATAACCACAACTCAAAACTAGTTGAGATGAATCAAACTTCTCTAAT
Source organism: Hordeum vulgare subsp. vulgare (assembly GCF_904849725.1). Lineage (NCBI taxonomy): Eukaryota > Viridiplantae > Streptophyta > Magnoliopsida > Poales > Poaceae > Hordeum > Hordeum vulgare. Next base: position 343,547,709 of record NC_058522.1, on the reverse strand, counting down.
TATTCAATGCACATGAAGGTGGAAGTTTTCGTATACCTTTGGATAACTACCCCTTTTGAGACTACTTTCATAGCATAGATCAACTACCAAGACATGCACCGCCGTGCTCTAAAAGATATAAGTGAAGCACATAGAGAAAAAGCAACTAGCTCAAAAGATATAAGTGAAGCACATGTGAGCTGAATTGTCTACCAAAGGATATAAGTGAAGCTCGACAAAATCATGGTGAGTGCATGTCTCTATCTCTAGGTGTGCAGCAAGGATGATTGTGACACAAAATAAATAAAATACTCCTACGATACAAGACGCTCCAAGCAAAACACATAACATGTGGTGAATAAAAATATAGCCCAAATTAACGTTTACCGATGAATTGAAGACGAAAGAGGGGATGCCTTCCTGGGGCATCACCAAGCTTAGGCTTTTACGGCATCCTTGAATCATCTTGGGGTGCCTTGGGCATCCCCAAGCTTGAGCTCTTGCCACTCTTTATCTTTTTGTCCATAAGAACTTCACCCAAAACTTGAAAACTTCACAACACGAAACTTAAACAGAAACTCGGGATAACATTAGTATAAGAAAGCAAACCACCACTTCCTTAGGTACCGTAGCAAACTTGAATTCTACTTATGTTGATGTTGGGTTACTGTATTTTCAATCTTCCATGGCTAATACCCCCCGATACTATCCATAGTTTCGTCAAAATAAGCAACCAACACAACAAAAACAGAATCTGTTAACAGCAGACAAGTCTGTAGCAATCTGTATAGTTCGTATTCTTCTAGTACATCAAAAGTTCTGAACAACTACGAAGGTCTAAATAATTTGCGTAGCAATCAACAGATAAAAGAATCAACTCAAAAGCTCTTACAGAAAAAATGAAAATTCTTTTCGTGAGCAGAAAGTTTCTGTCTTTTCCAGCATGACCAAACGATCATCCCCAAGACTAATCATAACGGTTTTGCTTGGCACAAACGCAAAAAGAAACAAAAAAACACAATCATAACAGAATTATGAAAGTGTGGAAAACACAAAACAGAAAGAAAAAGGATAGAATCGTTGGGTTGCCTCCCAACAAGCGCTATTGTTTAACGCCCTTAGCTAGGCAAAAGGTGATGGAATCACGTATAGTCATCTTTGGTGCTTAAACCATAAGTAGTGTGATCATTTATCATCTTAAGATCTTCATATTTATTGGATGACTCACCACTAGCTTTAGGAACGAAAACGGACTTGACGGTCTTTTTGAGAGTGAGATTTGGAGTATTTTGCACAGCGGCAAAAGCGGAACCCAACTTGGTTATGACATCTTCTAGTTTGCCAATTCTAGAAGAATCATTAACTATAGGTTCCTTCTCCCTTAAATTTTTCAAAACATTTCCCACTTTGGATCCGTACTGAGTAATTTGATTGTGGATCTTTCTATCCAAACCCTCAATAAGTTCAACAGTGGCAATTTTCTTTTCAATAGCGTCAAGCCTTTGCATCACGTGTTCCAAGGTTAAGGTAGTTCCATTAACCATGAGCGGGGGTGAGCCTACCAAATTCATGATAGCTCCATAGGAGTAAACAGTGTGGCTCCCCAAAAAATTCCCGCCTACGATGGTATAAAGAATATACCTATTCCAAGGAGAGATTCCAACATAAAAACTGCAAAGAAAAACGGTAGTGGACTGCTTATGAGTAGATCTACTCTGAGCATTGCAAATCCGGTACCAAGCGTCCTTTAAATTTTCTTCCTCATTTTGCCTGAAATTGAGAACTTCGTTTTCAGGGGTACCGTTTGGAGTAGTGGGTCTAGCCATTGATGACCTATCCCACACACAAACGAGCAGGAAGTAAGCGAGTGAAGCGGACAAAAGAGAACGGCAAAGGAAGACAGCAAGAAGGCAAAAGAAAAAGGCAAAGGAGAAAGGCAAAAGAAAACGACAAATGTGAAGTGGGGGAGAGGAAAACGAGAGGCAACTGGAAAAAAGTAAATGCACGAGATGAGTTTGTGAGACCTACTTGGATAGATATCTCCTTCCCCGGCAATGGCGTGAGAAATACTTCTGCTACTGCAACAAAAGACCTTCCAACGGTGCCAGAAACAAGCGTGCTGATGGGAGACTATTCTTGTCTTGATACTCCTCAGCAACGGCACCAGGAATCCCTCTGCTACGGCTACGCCTTTAGGGACTTCCTAGGAAAATACGCAATGGATTCCCCCGTGGCCTTGGAGCCTTGCGTTGGTGTTCCCTCAAAGCGGAAAGGGTGATGTAGCACAGCGGTGGTAAGTATTTCCCTCAGTTTTGAGAACCAAGGTATCGATCCAGTGAAGGAGTATCACAAGTACCTGCACAAACACAAAGAGCTTGCTCCCAACGCTATGAAGGGGTTGTCAATCCCTTATAGATTGTTTGCCAAGTGAGAATTGAAAGCAACAAAGAAACAAAGCAAAGTAAAAGCAAAAGTGGAAACGATGGGTGTGAATAGACCCGGGGGCCGTAGTGTTCACTAGTGGCTTCTCTCATGAAAGCAAGTAGACGGTGGGTAAAGGAATTACTCTCGAGCAATTGATAGAACCGCGCAAAGTCGTGATGTTATCTATGGCAATGATTATATCTATAGGCATCACGTCCAAAACAAGTAGACCGATACTTTCTGCATCTACTACTAGTACTCCACACGTCGACCGCTATCCAGCATGCACCTAGTGTATTAAGTCCAAAAGAATAGAGTAACACCTTAAGCAAGATGACATGATGTAGATGGATAATATCATATCTACGATAGAAACCCATCTTCTTACCCTTGATGGCAACACCATGATGTGTGCCTTGCTGCCCTTTCTGTCCCTGGGAAAGGTCACCACACGGTATGAACCCAAAACCAAGCACTTCTCCCATTGCAAGAATCATAGATCTAGTTGGCCAAACAAAACCCAAGACTCGAAGAGACTTACAAGGATATCAAATCATGCATATAAGAAATCAGCAAAGATTCATATATATATATATCATAGATAATCTGATCACAAATCCACAATTCAACGGATCTCGACAAACACATCGCCAAAGAGGATTACATCGAATAGATCTCCATGAAGATCATGGAGAACTTTGTATTGAAGATCCAAGAGAGAGAAGAAGCCATCTAGCTACTCACTACGGACCCGTAGGTCTGAAGTGAACTACTCACGAGTCATTGGAGGGGCGATGATGTTGATGAACAAGCCCTCCAACTCCAAAGTCCCCTCCGGCAGGGCATTGGGAAGGGTCTCCACATGAGATCTCGCGGAAACGGAAGCTTGTGGCGGTGGAAAAGTGTTTTCGTGAACGCCCTGATTTTTTCTAGATTTTTAGGGAATTTATAGGCCAAAGACCTAGGGCAGGGGAGCGCCAGGGGGGCCACAAGCTTGGTTGCGGCCGCCTCCCCCTGGCCGCGACAACAGGGCTTGTGGGCCCCCTGTGGGCCAACTTGCTTGGCCCTCAAGCCTCCCGATCTTCTTTCGTTCTGGAAAAATTCATTTCGGGGATTTTATTCCGTCTGGACTCCGTTCCAAAATCAGATCTGAAAAGAGTCAAAAACACAGAAAAAACAGGAACTGGCACTTGGCACTGGATTAATAAGTTAGTCCCGAAAAAGATATAAAAGGTAAACAAAACATCCAAAGTTAACAAGATAACAGCGTGAAACCATCAAAAATTATAGATACATTTGAGACGTAACATGCACCCCCAAGCTTAGGCTTTTTGGTGTCCTTGAATTTGGCTTGGGATGCCTTGGGAATCCCCAAGCTTGAGCTCTTTCCACTCCTTATCTCTTTGTCCATGATAACATCACCCAAAACTTGAAAACTTCACAACACAAAACTTAAACAGAAACTCGTGATAACATTATCACAAGAAAACAAACTACCACCTCTTTTGGTACTGTAGAAAACTTGAATTCTATCTATATTTGTGTTGGTCTACTGTATTCTCACTTTTCCATGACTAGTACCCCCCGATACTATCCATAGTTGCAACAAAAAAAGCAACCAACTCAACAAAAACAGAATCTGTCAAAAACAGACTAGTCTGTAGCAATCTGTATACTGCTGGTACCTCAAAAATTCTGAAAACTTACGACTGCATGGGAAAAAGGCATATCAACCAGCAAAAAAAAAATCAACTCAAAATCTCTTTCTGAATAAAAATTAAAAATCATCTCGTGAGCGAAAAGTTTCTTTCTCTTTCCAGCAGGATCAAACAACCATCACCAAGACTAGTCATAAAGGTTTTGCTTGGCTCAAACACAAAAAGAAACACAAAAAACACAATCACAACAGAATTATGATGGTGTGGACGCAACAAAACAGAAAGAAAAAGATAAATTCATTGGGTTGCCTCCCAACAAGCGCTATTGTTTAACTCCCTTAGCTAGGCATAAAAGCGATAGAATCACGTATCGTCGTCTTTGGTGCTCAAACCATAAGTAGCCCTCATCATGGATTCATGAGGCAATCTTATTTTCTTTCTAGGAAAGTGCTCCATGCCCTTCTTTAAAGGAAATTGAAATCTAATATTCCCTTCCTTCATATCGATGATAGCACCGATAGTCCTTAGGAAAGGTCTACCAAGAATAATAGGGCATGCAGGATTGCAATCAATGTCAAGCACAATAAAATCCATGGGTACATAGTTACTATTTGCAATAATAAGAACATCATTGATCCTTCCCATGGGTTTCTTGACAGTAGAATCCGCAAGATGCAAATTAAGAGAACACTCTTCAATCTCATTAAAACCCAGAACATCACATAAAGACTTTGGAATCACAGAAACACTAGCACCCAAATCACACAAAGCATTGCATTCATAGTTTTTGATTTTGATTTTGATAGTAGGTTCCTACTCATCATGAAGCTTTCTAGGGATAGAGACTTCCAATTCAAGTTTCTCTTCAAGAGATTTTATCATAGCTTCGATGATATGATCGGTAAAGTCCTCGTTTTGGCTATAAGCGTGTGGACAGTTTAACATGGATTGCATCAAGGAAATGCATTCAATCAAGGAGCAACTATCATAATTGAATTCCTTGAAATCCATAGTAGTAATTTCATTACTACTCAAAGCTTTAATATCTTCTACTCCACTTTCAATGCTTTTAGCATCAAGATAGATGGACTCCGAATCATTGGGGCGCTTTTCAACCAAAGTGGATTCATATCCAGCCCCATCATCATTGGGTTTGACACAAGAAAACAAAGATTCAATGGGAGTCACACCAAGCACTTTAAGATCTTCGTGATTCTTATCACGAGAACACGCCTTCTTAAGCCATTCATGTCTAGCACGAATTTGGGCGGTTCTTTCTTTGCTCTCAATCATGGAAACACGCATAGCTTTCAAAGTTTCATCCATATTGATCTTGGGAGGAGCACATCTAACTTTCAAAGCATCAATATCACTAGACATTCTATCAACGCTCTTAGCCAAATCATCAATTTTGAGTAGTTTTTCCTCTATGGACACATTGAAAATCTTTTGTGAGTTGATAAACTCTTTGATATTACTCTCTAGATCATAGGGTAATCTATTGTAATTTCCATGAGTATTGTTGTAGGAGTTGCCAAAGTTATTAGAGGAGTTACTAGGAAAAGGCCTAGGAACATAGTTTCCTCTAAAAGCATTGTTGTTGCCAAAATTATTTCTACCAACAAAATTAACGTCCAAGCTAGCGTTTCTAATCCCAATCAAAGAAGACAAGGGCATATCATTCGGATCTAAAGGAGCACTTCTACTAGCAACCAAATTCATTAACTCATCCATCTTAGCACTCAACGAGTTAATTTCTTCTATAGCGTGTACTTTCTTACTAGTAGGTGACCTTTCAGTGTGCCACTTAGAGTAGTTCGTCATGATATTGTCTAGGAGTTTTGTGGCTTCTCCTAACGTGATTTCCATGAACGTTCCACCTGAGGCGGAGTCCAAGATATTTCTAGAAGGAAAATTCAAGCCAGCGTAGAAGATTTGTATAATCATCCAAAGACTCAAGCCATGAGCGGGACAATTTCTAATCATCAATTTCATTCTCTCCCAAGATTGTGCAACATGTTCATGATCAAGTTGCTTAAAGTTCATGATATCATTACAAAGAGAGATAATCTTAGCCGGCAGAAAATACTTGGATATATAAGCATCTTTGCACTTATCCCAAGAATCGATACTATTTTTGGGCAAAGGAGAAAACCAAGTTTTTGCTCGATCTCGCAACGAGAAAGGAAAAAGCTTCAATTTAATCACATCATTATCCACATCTTTCTTCTTTTGCATATCGCAAAGCTCAATGAATGTGTTAAGATGGGATGCGACATCTTCACTAGGAAGGTTGGAGAATTGCTCTTTCATAACAAGATTCAGCAAAGCAGCATTGATTTCGTATGACTCCGCACTAGTGGCGGGAGCAATCGGAGTACTAATAAAATCATTATTATTAGTATCCGAGAAGTCACAAAGTTTGGTGTTTTCACTCATGGTGACTTCAGCAAGCAAGCAAGCAAGCAAGCGAACAAAGAGCAAGTGAGAGAAAAGGGCGAACGAAAAGGCAAACTAAAAAGGCAAATTTGTGAAGTGGGGGAGAGGAAAACGAGAGGCAACTGGCAAACAAAGTAAATGCAAGAGATGAGTTTGCGACACCTACTTGGATGAGTTCTTGACTTGATCCTCCCCGGCAACGGCGCCAGAAATTGGCACGTTGACGGGAGACTATTCTTGACTTGATCCTCCTCCCCGGCAACGGTGCCAGAAATTCTTCTGCTACGTCGACAGAAACATTCCCTGGCAATGGTGCCAGAAATCCTTCTGACGTCTCTTGAGCTTGCATTGGTTTTCCCTTGAAGAGGAAAGGGTGATGCAGCACATGAGTAGTAAGTATTTCCCTCAGTTTGAGAACCAAGATATCAATCCAGTAGGAGAATCTCGTCAAGTCCAGAGTACCTTCACAAACACAAAGAGCTTGCACCCAACGCTATAAAGGGGTTGTTAATCCCTTCAAGATTGTTTGCAAAGTGAGATCTAAAGGCGGAAAGTGCAACGAAGTAAAAGAGTAAGGCTGAAAATATGTGTGGAGTAGACCCGGGGGCCATAGTGTTCACTAGAGGCTTCTCTCAAAATAGCAAATATTATGGTGGGTGAACAAATTACTGTCGAGCAATTGATAGAACCGCGCAAAGTCATGAAGATATCTAAGGCAATGATCATACATATAGGCATCACGTCCGAGACAAGTAGACCGATACTTTCTGCATCTACCACTATTAATCCACACATCGACCGCTATCCAACATGCATCTAGTGTATTGAGTTCATGACGAATAGAGTAACACCTTAAGCAAGATGACATGATGTAGAGGGATAATCTCAAACCAATGATGAAAACCCCATCTTTTTACCCGTGATGGCAACAACGTGATGCGTGCCTCGCTACCCCTTCTGTCACTGGATGAGGTCACCGCACGACATGAACCCAAAACCAAGCACTTCTCCCATTGCAAGAATCATAGATCTAGTTGGCCGAACAAAACCCACAACTCGAAGAGAATTACAAGGATATGAAATCATGCATAAGAGAGATCAGAAGAAACTCAAATAAGATTCATAGATAATCTGATCATAAATCCAAAATTCATCGGATCTCGACAAACACACCGCAAAAGAAGATTACATCAGATAGATCTCCATGAAGATCATGGAGAACTTTGTATTGAAGATCCAAGAGAGAGAAGAAGCCATCTAGCTACTAGCTATGGACCCGTAGGTCTACGGTGAACTACTCATGCATCATCGGAGAGGTCATGGTGTTGATGAAGAAGCCCTCCGTATCCGAATCCCCCTCCGGCAGGGCACCAAAACGTGCCCCGGATGGGATCTTGCGGAGACAGAAGCTTGCGACGGCGGAAACATACTTTCGATGATCTCTTGATTTTTTCTGGGATTTTAGGGAATTTATAGGCGAAAGTCCTAGGGCAGAGGTGGCCCATGGAGCCCAAAAGCCAAGGAGGTGCGGGCCCCTGGCCGCGGCTAGGGGGATTGTGGGGTCCATGTAGGCCCCCTGCCGTGATTCTCACGCTTCCCGATCTTTTTCTGTTTCGGAAAAAATCTTTTTGGCAGTTTCGTTCCGTTTGGACTCCGTTCAAAATCCTCCTCTGAAAGGGGTCAAAAACATGGAAAAAACAGGAACTGGCACTTGGCACTGAGTTAATAAGTTAGTCCCAAAAAATATATAAAAGGCATACAAAACATCGAAAGTTTGACAAGATAATAGCATGAAACCATAAAAAATTATAGATACGTTGGAGATGTATCAAACCTTTCCTTAGAACGATTGGTGCAATTATTGATATGAAAGAAGGAAATATTAGATTCCAATTTCCATTAAGCAAAGGCATGTAGACCTTTCCTAGAAATAAAATAAAATTACCTTATGGATCTATTATGAGATCTACTTATGGATTGCATACCAAAGATGACAATACCTATTTCTATTGCATTATGCCTAGCTAGGGGCGTTAAACAATAGCACTTGTTGGGAGACAACCAATTTTATTTTTATGTTATTCTTTTTGCTTCTTTTGAGTGCTACATACATTATTATCTCTATAATTATTTTGTTTTCTTGTTTTAATTAGTGTTTGATCCAAGTAAGACCTTTGGAATGGTTTACGGTGTTTGCAAGTTTATTTTGCTGAAAAAACAGAAACTTTCGCTCTCAGTCCAGGAATTTTGTAAATTCACTAGAACTTGCTTTTGATATGAATTTTTTACACAAGATTTATATACAAATTTCCCATATTGTACTAAATTTTCAGAATTGTTGGAGTTACAGAATTATTCGAAGTTTATTGATTTCTATAGACTGTTTTGTTTGTAATAGATTCTGTTTTCTTTGTTTTGTTTGCTTATTTTGATGAATCTATGGGTTGTATTGAGGGGGTATGAACCATGGAGAAGTTGGAATACAGTAAATATTACATAAATATAAACAAAGAATGAGTTCACAACAGAACCTGAAGTGATGATTTATTTTTCTTGTACTAACGGATCTCATGAGTTTTTTTGTTGAGTTTTGTGTTGTGAAGTTTTCAAGTTTTGGGTTAAGATTTGATGGACTATGGAATAAGGAGTCGCAAGAGACTAAGATTGGGGATGCCCAAGGCACCCCAAGACATATTCAAGGATACCATAGAGCCTAAGCTTGGGGATGCCCCGGAAGGCATCCCCTCTTTCGTCTTCAATTGATCGGTAAATTTACTTGAGGATATATTTTTATTCACCACATGATATGTGTGTTGCTTGGAGCATCTTATATGATATGAGTCTTTACTTTTTAGTTTTCCACAATCATACTTGCTGCACACAACTTTTGAGAGAGACACTCTGGATCATGAATTTATTAGAATACTCTATGTGCTTCACTTATATCTTTTGAGCTAGGCAATGTTGCTCTAGTGCTTCACTTATATCTTTTAGAGCACGACGGTGTTTTATTTTATAGAAATTATTAAAATCTCGTACCTCACTTATATTATTTTGAGAGTCTTTAAACAGAATGGTAATTGGTTTAGGTTATGAATTTAGTCCTAATATAATGGGCATTCAAGAGGGATATAATAAAAACTTTCATATTAAGTGCATTGAATATGATGAGAAGTTTGATTCCTTGCATATAGTTTTGAGATATGAAGATGGTAATATGAGAGTCATGCTAGTAAGTAATTATGAATTGGAAGAAATACTTGTGTTAAAGCTTGTGATTCCTGTAGCATGCACGTATGGTGAACCGTTATGTGATGAAGTCGGAGCACGATGTGTTTAATGATTGTCAACCTTTGTGTGGAGGTCAGGATCGCGTGATGGTTAACACCTACCAACCCTTCCTCTAGGAGCATGCATCAAATACTTTGCTTCGGTAACAAATATGCTTTTGCAATAAGTAAGTGAGTTCTTTATGACTAATGTTGAGTTCATGGATTATACGCACTCTTGCTAGCCTCTCTAGTACCGCACAACTTTCGCTGGTACATTAAACCCACCTTCCTCAAAACAGCCAACATATACTTTTCTCAAAACAGCCAGCATACCTACCTATTTTGGCATTTTCATAGCCATTCCGAGATATATTGGCATGAAACACCACCGTCCCATTTTTTATGACACCCACCATCATTGTCATATTGCTTTGCATGATCGTAAGATAGCCATCATGATGTTTTCATGGCTTGTCCATTTTATGTCAATTCTATGCTAGATCATTGCACACTCGGTACTCCACGGGGGGGGGGGGCATTCATATAGAGTCATATTTTGTTCTAGATATCGAGTTGTAATCTTTGAGTTGTAAGTAAATAAAAGTGTGATGATTTGCATTATTAGAGCATTGTCCCGTGTGAGAAAATGATGATAGAAGCTATGATTTGCTCACAAGTTGGGATGATTCTCTGGACTTTACAAAAAATAAAATAGGCCAGTGAAGCCAATTTTTTTTAAAAGAGGCAAAAGATGCCCACCAAAAAAAGAGAGAAAGAGAGAAGGGACAATGCTACTATCTTTCTCCACACTTGTGCTTCAAACTAGTACCATGTTCTTCATAGAGAGTCTCCTATTTTGTCACTTTCATATAACTAGTGGAATTTCATCTTTTGCACGACCACTTAGTTTTCTTTTTGGGCTTTCATATACTTATAGCTCTAGTGCATTTGTTGCAGGGCAATCCCTACTCACTCACATTGATATGTAATGATGGGCATCTCCATAGCCCGTTGATACACCTTATTGATGTGAGAATATCTTCTCCTCTTTATTTTTGGAAGCTCCACCATATTCTATTTTAACCTATAGTGCTATATCCATGGCTCACGCTCATGTATAGCGTGAGAGTTGAAAAGGTTTGAGAACATAAAAAGTGTGAAAAAATTGCTTGACATTCATCGGGGTTGTGCATGATTTAGATACTTTGTATGGGGAAGATGGAGCATGGCCAAACCATATGATTTTGTAGGGATAACTTTCCAAGACCATGTTATTTAAAAAGGAAGCAATTGTTGGGTAGCGTAGCATAAATTCAAAAAATTTCCTACGCATATTCAGATCTTCCTATGGAGAGACTGTCGGGACCCCGATCCTAAGCCATAGGAATCCAGCCTGTAACACATCGCATCCCTTTGTGGTCTCACGCACGGTTAACTCCACGGCTGCAGCCTTACCTTAGCCGGGACCGTTTGCGTCTTTTGACTCACGTATGCGATAGTGTCGCTAGCAATCCAATGTCAAAGAACCCGGATCGACATGTCTAGTCATAAACCAAAGTGGCAGTACCGCACAAGGACAGGCATACATGACCCAACAAAGCAGGTGTCGATCATCAGCGAATGTAGACGAGTCGTAGCAAGCTACAAGGACTCCATTACATCGCGTGACATTTCCCCAAAGGGGACAGACACAGCAGCTAAGAAGGACACATGCCGGTCAACCAATGCGTCTGGAGCAGTAGCGAACTACCAAGGCTCGTTGGATCACAAAGGGGCATTTCCTTGTAAGGAGTGCTACTAAAGATCACGACTAGGTAATCGAACCCCGTACATATCAAGCATGACACACGTACGCATGGCATACCAATATGTATAGATACATCGATGGCATCACAACATAACCATAAACATACAAGCTTTATTTAAGAGGCTCGGAAGAGCCGCACACATAATATTACACATTAAGGTCTCTCGACCCATAGTAGCAGTCATACAATATAAGCCAGTGGAAGAGTTATAAACTGTCTGGGAACAGGCAGTGCAACTAGAAGGCACATGGCCTGACTATACTATAGAGCCGACGTAGGGCCAGATCGTAGCTGGGACACCAGCTACTCGTCGTCGTCGATGTATACGAAGAACCCTCCATTAGGGTCATTAGCAACCTCTGCAACATTTATTAAGCAAACATGAGTACGAAGGTACTCAACAAGACTTTAGGAGAACTAACTACTCATGCAAGGTATCAAAAGGTATCATGGGGTTTCATGCGGAAAGCCAGCATTTGACTCGTGGCTAGACAACTTGCATTTTTAAATAATTTTGACAACTTGATTTCTCGCACACGAGTCCACTAACACCACAACAATACACTATCGTGGAATCATTCCGTCTCCGTACGGAAATGCCGTCCACGACACTCACGCTTATCTTGGCAATTTTATGAGTAGCCATTGAAGTTATCTATGAACAACATATGTCTCCAAGTAGTCCATATCCGCGGACGCGGCTATTCGAATAGATCATAACCGTGCAGGGGTGTACTTTGTCACACACGCTCTCGCCACTTATCGCTATGTGCACGTCATGCACCTCGGCAACCTTCAAGCGGAAGCCCAGCGAGGGAGTCGGCCACGACCGTTAACCACACTAGTACCTAGTCCAGGTTTATCGCCTATCTGAGAGTAACCCGTACGGAAGTCCGGCCGAGGTTTCCGCCACGGCCTCAAACGATGTGTGCAGGGTTCCCAAGCCCACCATCCGGGTGCCACTTGGTACACCGTGCCACTGCCTACCGCATCACGGCCCACCTCTCAGGTCAGCACCATGCACGGCCTCCAGCATTACTATAAACACCAGAAACTACTTGCAACTCCTGGACCGGGTACTACGCGATTAATAGGCCGAGCGGGGTCATATTTCAGGGCCCAGCATGTGGTAGTATCTAGTCTTTGAATACATACACGGAACTCAGTTCCTAAGGACGGTTCCAATGAAACAACCCGCCATGTACTCCTACACAGCCTTTCACCGGTACCTTTACCAAATCAAGTTCAACACACAACCTTTGCTCACCGAACACATTCCACATTTTTGTTCATCTCCTAGATGACAGACCATACACAACTCTAAGCATAGCATGCATAGCAGGATAAGGCACATCATAGTTCAAGCAACTACCAGGTATGCTAGGTTGCAAGGTTCGGCTATTTACTGTGACAAGGTTAAGTCATGCAAAGGAAGTGGGTTCAACTATCGTGGCAAAAGCAGTTGAAGCACGAGCGAGAACATGGGATTTATCGGGATGATCAAAAGGGTTGCTTGCCTTGTTGCTCAGAGGAGGAACGATATCCGTCAGACGGATATTCGGTGGAATCCGGGGATGCGGAGCCTACCGAAATGAATGGCAACATCCAATAACAATCATATGCACTCAAAATGATGCATGAGCATGGCATGAGAATGCAAGGTGATAAGTTATTATTTTCAACATGTATTAGGTTTATAGTTGATTTGAATCACATTCGAATAGCAATTCAAACGGGGTATTCTCGGATACCGGTTTAATTGATTCGACCTGATGCTCAGATCAACCTAATGTTAACATGCATGAAATGTCATGTTATGGTACTGATTTGTAAGTAGGACAGTGTGTGATCATTATATTCATAATGAAATTTGAATAATTTTCCAAATTCCATTTAAAAAGTAATTATAAGAATTGAATTATTCCTTATTCCGCAATTTATGGTTCTGTAACTTTTTCAAACATAGTTGAAAATAGCATAATCAGAATCCTTGAATTTTTCTGATACTTTTTCATATATAAATTATTTTCATTGGAGTTACAGATTAATTTCTATGATTTTTACAATTTTTAGCAATTTCCTGAATTAGTTTTATACTGGAAATTCTAATTATTGCATCAGACTGACGTCAGCAGGTCAGCCGACCTGTTCAGGTCAAACCTGACAGGGGGGCCCCACTGGTCAGCCTCTCTGGGACTAATCCCGCGCTGACCAGCCCTAACTGAGGTTTGACTTGGCCTTGGGCCCACTTGTCAGCGAGTGATTAGGTCACAAAGCTGCTGGGTTAGCTTGCCACGTCGACCCCCACCGGAGGGTGGTCGCCGGCGACCAGGCCCGCGGCGGAGGGCTCGCCGGAGGCGAACTAGACGGCGCTGCACAGCACCAAAACGCACGCGGTTTGCAGCTACAGCATGCTCACGAAGTGGCCGATCTGGCAGGACCATCTGGGGAGGCTAGGGTCGCCGGAAGAGGCGTCGGCGACGAGCCGGAGCAGCGATCGAAGCTCGGCCTTCTATGAGGGGCGGTTCTAGGGCATAGGGAGGGCAGCTGGAGGGCTCGACACGCTCCTGGAGGCTCCAGGAGCTCGAATCCTAGCTCGGGCGCGTGGATCGGTCATCACAGCGACGACAGCGACATGGCCGGCGGCGAGAAGCTCTCGGCCTTGGTGGGGAACTAGGATACGATGCACGGGAGAGCGTGGGGCGAGAGGGAAAACGACGACGAGCTCACGGCGGTTCCGATGGTGCTGAAGAGGGGCTCGGGGATGCGCCGGAGGAAGCGAATCGACGGGAGAGGTCCGACGGCCGGAGGTGGAAGACGACGGCGTTGCGGGCGTTGCAGGGCTCGAGGAAGCTTCGGCTTCTGCAGAGATGACCAGGGCGACGAGGCGGAGCTAATGGCGTGCTCTGGGAGGGAATCCTATGGCCAGGGGCACGGCAGCTCGAGCTCGAGCTCGGCTCTAATGGCGGCAGCAAGGAGGAGAAGGAGATCCGGGAGGAGGAAGAGAACCAAGGCGGGGAATGGATAGGGGAGGCTCTGGGGAGCTTATCCCCGTCGTCGCCAGCGCGAGGCGGCGGCCAGGCAGGCACGCAGGTGCGTGGCCGCGCCGGAGGGGGCGGCGGCCACCTCCAGCTGCCTACTGGCGCGAGGGAGGGGACGAGCCAGAGATGGGCCGGGCGAGGCTTAGGCGACAGGTAAGGTTTTTCCATTTTTTTTCTATTTTTGTTTTTCTGTTTTGCTAATTATTGTTTTGCTAATTAACTCAGCTCCAAAACAAAAAGCAAAAACTATTTTAGACCTCCTGAAATATTTGTTATAATATCCCCAACCATTTCCAAGCTTTTCAACATTTTTGGAAATTTATAGTTTCTGATTTCAAATTTAAAATTTGAAACCCGTAACCTTTTTCATTTATTCAAAAAGCTTAAGGTGTCAAGAAAATAGTTTTCTCCAATGCTCATTTACTTTCATGATTTATCAGAAAGTTTGAACATTTCTTGAGGCCATTTTGGGTTCATTGATTTTGAACTAGTTTGAGATTTCCTTTAATTGAAATGGTGGCTAGGGTTTTGAGTTTTTCCTTTGCCACTTTGTTGCTTTTGTTGAAACTTCTTAGATGCAAATGCAAAGAAGACATGAGCACAATGCTATCTTGCTTAAGGGTTAGGGATGTGACAACTCACCCCCACTCAAAAGAATCTCGTCCCGAGATTTAGAAGTCGTCGGGAATAACGCCGGATATTCAAGTCGGAGACGATCCTCTCTTTCCCAAGTTGCCTCCTTTTCAGAATGATTTGACCATTGAACTTTAAGAAACCTGAGGTTTCGACGTCGAGTGGTACGCTCAGCTTGATCAAGAATACGCACGGGGTATTCTCGGTATGGAAGGTTATCTTGGAGATCAAGCGTTTCGTGGTCCACTTCACGGATAGGATCCGAAAAGCAACGCCTGAGTTGCGAGACGTGGAAAACATCATGAACCTTGGAAAGATGCGGAGGAAGTTCCAACTGGTAGGCAACTTCTCCTCGTTTGGCAAGAATGCGAAAAGGACCAATGTAACGAGGAGCCAATTTGCCCTTGATACCGAAATGATGGGTACCCTTCAAAGGTGTAACCCGAAGGTAAGCCTTCTCGTCAACTTCAAAGGTCACAGCCTTATGATGACGATCATATTGGCTCTTTTGACGAGACTGGGCTGTTTTCAACTTTTCACGAATAATGCGAAGCTGCTCTTCTGCATCCTGGATCATATCCGGGCCAAAGAGTTGCCTCTCTCCGGTTTCTGACCAATTAAGAGGGGTTCGACATCTTCGTCCATAGAGAACTTTAAAAGGGGCTTTGCCCAAGCTTGATTGATAACTATTGTTATAAGCGAATTCGGCGAATGGAAGGCACTTCTCCCAATTCATACTGAACGAAATAACACAAGCTCGGAGCATATCTTCTAGGATTTGATTCACTCTTTCTACTTGACCACTTGATTGAGGATGGAAAGCAGTGCTAAAAGATAGGTGAGTCCCCATGGCATTCTGAAAACTTTCCCAGAAGCGAGAAGTAAAGATACTCCCACGGTCCGAGTTAATTTCCAGGGGAACACCATGAAGAGACACTATTCGAGAGATATATAACTCTGCTAGCTGGCTAGCTGTTATACTCTCACGAACAGGAAGAAAATGAGCCACTTTGGAAAGACGGTCAATGACCACAAAGATAGCATTATTTCCTTTCTTGGTCTTGGGAAATCCGGTAATGAAATCCATGCTAACTTTATCCCATTTCCATTCAGGAATAGCTAGAGGTTGAAGGGTGCCAGCAGGCCTTTGATGTTCTGCCTTAACTCGACGACAAACGTCGCAGTTAGCAACGAACTCAGCAATTTCTCTCTTCATCCTAGTCCACCAGAACCTCTAGCGTAGGTCCTGATACATCTTAGTACTACCGGGATGAATGGTGAGAGGAGAATCATGAGCCTCCTTAAGGATTAACTGCCTTAGATGTGGGTTCTTAGGAACCACTAAACGATTCTGGAAGAACACAACACCTTGATCATTCATGGAAAATTCTTTAGCGTTTCCGCTAAAAATATTCTCCTTGATCCATGATATACCCTTGTCACGCTTTTGGCCAGCTATAATTTGATCCTTAAGAGTAGGCTTCGCCACCAGGGTAGAAAGGAATCCTCGAGGAACAATATGAAGATTCAATTTCCGAAAGTCCTCATGGAGATGTGGTTGACCTTGTTGTAGCATCAAATTGTTACAATAAGATTTACGACTTAGTGGATCGGCCATAACATTGGCCTTCCCCGGGTTGTAAGTTATTCCTAAGTCGTAATCCGAGATCAACTCAACCCACCGTCTTTGCCTGAGATTCAAATCCGGCTGGGTGAAGAGATACTTCAGACTTTGGTGATCAGTGAATATTTCGCAACGATTACCCAAAAGGTAATGTCGCCAGGTTTTTAGTGCATGGACCACAGCTGCAAGCTCAAGGTCATGGGTGGGATAATTATCCTGATGTGGACGCAACTGTCGAGATACGCATGCGATCACATGACGATCTTGCATGAGAATGCAACCTAATCCTTGTCGCGAGGCGTCGCAATAGATAACAAAGTCCTTAGAAAAATCTGGTGGTAGCAACACAGGTGCGGAAGTCAGGCGTCTTTTCAGTTCCTGAAAACTATGCTCATACTGTGGTGTCCACTCGAACTTTTTATCCTTCTTGAGGAGTTCAGTTAGAGGCTTTGCAACCTTGGAGAAATTCTCGACGAAGCGGCGACAATAGCTCGCTAGACCAAGAAAACTCCTAACTTGCTTAACCGATTCAGGTTGAGTCCAGTCAAGGACAGCTTGAACTCTCTCGAGATTGACAGCAATACCCTTGCCAGAGATTACGTGGCCTAGATAGGTCACTTCTGGTAACCAGAATTAACATTTTGAAAATTTGGCATAAAGGCGATGCTCTCGAAGTTTCATCAATACCAGCCTTAGATGCTCGGCATGTTCTTGTTCATTCTTCGAGTAGATGAGAATATCATCGAGGTATACCACGACGAATTTATCCAAATTCTCCATGAAGATTGAGTTCATCAGCCGAGAGAAAGTGGCTGGGGCATTGGTTAAACCGAAGGACATAACGGTGTACTCATATTGGCCATAACGAGTAACAAAGGCCGTTTTTGGAATGTCCCCGTTCTTAATCTTGATTTGATGGTATCTCAACCTCAAATCCATTTTGGAGAAGACTGAGGATCTAGCGAGCTGATCGTACAGATCGTTGATCCTAGGGAGCGGATAATTGTTCTTAATGGTGACCAAATTAACTGGTCGGTAATCTACAACCATCCGATCCGTTCCGTCTTTCTTCTTGACGAAGAGGACGGGACAAGCCCAAGGAGAAGAGCTAGGACGAATGAAACCTTTGTTCAAGGCCTCATCTAATTGCTTCTTAAGTTCGGCTAGCTCTATAGGTGCCATCTTATAAGGTCTCCTGGCTATTGGGACAGTTCCCGGAACAAGATCTATCACAAACTCTACATCTCTGTCAGGTGGAATTCCTGGCAGTTCCTCTGGGAAAACATCCGAAAAGTCACGGACTACCGGAATGTCTTCAAGTTCCGGAAGAGGGTTGGCATTTAGGGAATAGAGCTGGCATTTGGAAACTCGAGTAGAGACATTTACTATCTCACCCGAGGGATGGGTAAGTTGGACATTTCTAGAATGAGTATCAATCTTGGCATAGTGAGCTGACATCCAGTCCATGCCCAAGATGATATTAATATCCGAAGATTTCAATGCTATCATTGAGGCTAGAAAAACTAGCCTGTCTACTAGAATTTCATTGTCATAGGTTATCCTAGAGGTTTGCCATTTACTACCAGGGGTTTGGACAACCAATGGGATTGGCATATCACAAAATGACATGTTATGCAACTGTGCATAACTTTCTGAAATGAAGGAATGAGAAGACCCAGTGTCAAAGAGAATGGACGCTGGGTGATGATTAACAAGAAGCGTACCCAGCATGACGTCGGGATCCTGTGCAGCTCCTTCTGCTGACACATAGTTCACACGGCCACGTGCAGGAGTTGGCTTCACATAGAATGCTTTGCCCGACTTGGCCTGCCCGACGGTCTTTCCGGGTTGCTTGGCACCCACATTCTAAGGACACTCACGGGAATAATGCCCTGGTTCTCCACACTTGTAGCATATCACCTGGTTGGCACGTGGTGCATCATTGCTAGCTGGACCACCATAAGCTTTTGCTGGAGGGTTGGCCTGATTCGTCTGAGGCGCCACGTAGGATGGCCTCGGAGTGTATCTTGGCGACAGAGAACTGTTTGGAACCCACAGCCTGCGTTTTGGAAACGCGGAACCAGAAGATGAGCCAAAGTCACGGGAGTGCTTCCTTGTGGCTTTGAAGTCAGTATGACCAGTCTCCGCACTGATCGCTTTGTTGACCAGGGCTTGAAAACTTGCACACTCATGGAGGCGCAGGTCTCGACGCAACTCAGGGCTCAGACCCTTACGAAACCTTGCTTGCTTCTTGGCGTCAGTAGACACCTCCTCTGTTGCATAGCGGGCGAGGTTACCGAACTCGCGGCTATAGGCATCCACAGACAACTTGCCCTGAGTGAAGGCACATAACTCCTCTCTCTTTCTGTCCATCAGGCCCTCTGGAATATGGTGCAGACGAAAAGCTGCACTCAAGTCTGCCCACGTGGCCACTAGTTCAGCGGGACGCATAGCTTCAAAATTCTCCCACCACAGATTGGCAGGTCCTTCCAGGAAATACGCCGCAAAGGTCACCTTGTCGGCCTCAGACACATTCGCCGAGCGAATCTTGCGTGAGATGCTGCACAGCCAGTCATCAGCGTCGAGGGGATCGACGGAATGATGAAACTTTGGAGGATTCAGCTTCACGAAGTCATTGAGGGACACTGCAGCGTTCCTAGGCTGTCGAGCCGTATTCTGCTCAATACGCTCTAGCAGTCGGTTGGTCTCCCTTTTGTTTCTTTCTGCCTCAAGCATCACTTCTACCACAGAAGGTGGGTGAGGCAGGTCTTCCTGCGACGCTTGACTACCCTCACCTTGCTCATGAGCAGGGGCATGGTTCAACCTGGTGAACACCATCCTGACAAACAAACTCATAGCTTAGACCAATATCATACCAATACTAGCTATGGATTAAGAATGTACTGAACACACGGAATGCGAAAAGGAATATTCGAACAACATGGTAACAAGCAAATGCTATATATACACCATGGTTCATACCCACCCTTACATAGTTCAGTACAAACTTACTCGAAGAGAAAACTACTGAAATGGTGGAACTACTCATCACAGGCTTACAAGCTTCCTATACATTATTTATCTAGGCCTCCGGAATTCATTTCACATTACTACCATACTTCCCAAGTCACGTAGGACTGTGAACGTACGGCTACTACCATACTATCCTTCCGCTCACAGCTCAGGCATCCGCATAGAACATCTCATAGAGATTACCTCCATGACCTGGAAGCTCAACCTGCGGATCAGGAAACACTCTAGCCTGAGATCCCTGGGATCCATAAGGACATGGATGTGGCCTTGGTCCCCTGACTGGTGGTAAGAGGGGTCCCCGAAGAGGTGTGACTCCTCCTATAGCTGGCCAGTCAACGTGGGCCGGAAGATGGGTTCTAACAGGGTTCAGCATCTCCATCTCCCCATACCCTGTCTGGACTACCGGTGCCAGATGCGTCAAAGCTGTCCACAGACGGGCACGGGTAGCATAAAGCTCCATGCGAAGAGCACGAGCATCCCTGTCTCTGTTCTCTAGCATCTCGACAGTGGACTGCAGAAGTGGATCCTCCATAGAAGAATCAAAATAGACTCCACTGAGGTATCTCTCTTCACCAGACTGAGAGGCCGGAACATAGCAGAACTCTGAATTCTGCAGCAGTGCATGTCTCGCTCTCATAATAGTCAGCATTGAATAGGCAGCATCCTGAACTGCCATGTCAACGGTGACCCCCAACCCATAGGACCAATGGATTGGCTTCTCAGCTCCAGGGTAATCTGGAAATACCCTAACAGTGCAAATGTACTGGCTCTGGTTGAAGTCTCGGTACTGTTCCTCTACCGTGTACTCGGGGTACCAGCGGTAACCGCACACCGACATCACCCTGACCAGCATGGCCGTATGACCCGGTACATCAACGCACCTGGTCAGACGTACCACCTGACGAGAAGGACGGCCAGGCATCTGTAAATAGAGAGTAATGCAAAAGCATTAGAGCTCTGAATGCAAAATTGGGCAGCATAACGGCTGTAAATGCTCAAAACAAATTTTGAGACGACCCAAAAAATGGAATAGCGTAACCACTCAGCTATCAAGTTCAACTCTCTGATCATCAAACTTACTTCCTGCTTCCTAGGAATAAAAGAAACCCAATATCTCTCGACCCGTAGTCCTATAATCTACCGATCAGAAACACAAGCCTAGGAGAAGATGAGTAACCTAGTCCTTAATTCCTGCAGAAAAGACAAGGATGACCAGAATAGAATGACTTGAGAAGAGAACAAGAGTCTTACGTTCCCTACCACAAACAATTCCATTATATATAACTAAGAAATTCTAGACTCAATTTCGACCAGTTTGGCTTAGTAATCCTACAGTCAGTCAGGCTCTGATACCAACGCTGTCGGGACCCCGATCCTAAGCCATAGGAATCCAGCCTGTAACACATCGCATCCCTTTGTGGTCTCACGCACGGTTAACTCCACGGCTGCAGCCTTACCTTAGCCAGGACCGTTTGCGTCTTTTGACTCACGTATGCGATAGTGTCGCTAGCAATCCAATGTCAAAGAACCCGGATCGACATGTCTAGTCATAAACCAAAGTGGCAGTACCGCACAAGGACAGGCATACATGACCCAACAAAGCAGGTGTCGGTCATCAGCGAATGTAGACGAGTCGTAGCAAGCTACAAGGACTCCATTACATCGCGTGACATTTCCCCAAAGGGGACAGACACAACAGCTAAGAAGGACACATGCCGGTCAACCAATGCGTCCGGAGCAGTAGCGAACTACCAAGGCTCGTTGGATCACAAAGGGGCATTTCCTTGTAAGGAGTGCTACTAAAGATCACGACTAGGTAATCGAACCCCGTACATATCAAGCATGACACACGTACGCATGGCATACCAATATGTATAGATACATCGATGGCATCACAACATAACCATAAACATACAAGCTTTATTTAAGAGGCTCGGAAGAGCCGCACACATAATATTACACATTAAGGTCTCTCGACCCATAGTAGCAGTCATACAATATAAGCCAGCGGAAGAGTTATAAACTGTCTGGGAACAGGCAGTGCAACTGGAAGGCACATGGCCTGACTATACTATAGAGCCGACGTAGGGCCAGATCGTAGCTGGGACACCAGCTACTCGTCGTCGTCGATGTCTACGAAGAACCCTCCATTAGGGTCATTAGCAACCTCTGCAACATTTATTAAGCAAACATGAGTACGAAGGTACTCAACAAGACTTTAGGAGAACTAACTACTCATGCAAGGTATCAAAAGGTACCGTGGGGTTTCATGCGGAAAGCCAGCATTTGACTCGTGGCTAGACAACTTGCATTTTTAAATAATTTTGACAACTTGATTTCTCGCACACGAGTCCACTAACACCACAACAATACACTATCGTGGAATCATTCCGTCTCCGTACGGAAATGCCGTCCACGACACTCACGCTTATCTTGGCAATTTTATGAGTAGCCATTGAAGTTATCTATGAACAACATATGTCTCCAAGTAGTCCATATCCGCGGACGCGGCTATTCGAATAGATCATAACCCTGCAGGGGTGTACTTCGTCACACACGCTCTCGCCACTTATCGCTATGTGCACGTCATGCACCTCGGCAACCTTCAAGCGGAAGCACAGCGAGGGAGTCGGCCACGACCGTTAACCACACTAGTACCTAGTCCAGGTTTATCGCCTATCTGAGAGTAACCCGTACGGAAGTCCGGCCGAGGTTTCCGCCACGGCCTCAAACGATGTGCGCAGGGTTCCCAAGCCCACCATCCGGGTGCCACTTGGTACACCGTGCCACTGCCTACCGCATCACGGCCCACCTCTCAGGTCAGCACCATGCACGGCCTCCAGGATTACTATAAACACCAGAAACTACTTGCAACTCCTGGACCGGGTACTACGCGATTAATAGGCCGAGCGGGGTCATATTTCAGGGCCCATCATGTGGTAGTATCTAGTCTTGGAATACATAAACGGAACTCAGTTCCTAAGGACGGTTCCAATGAAACAACCTGCCATGTACTCCAACACAGCCTTTCACCGGTACCTTTACCAAATCAAGTTCAACACACAACCTTTGCTCACCGAACACATTCCACATTTCTGTTCATCTCCCAGATGACAGACCATACACAACTCTAAGCATAGCATGCATAGCAGGATAAGGCACATCATAGTTCAAGCAACTACCAGGTATGCTAGGTTGCAAGGTTCGGCTATTTACTGTGACAAGGTTAAGTCATGCAAAGGAAGTGGGTTCAACTATCGTGGCAAAAGCAGTTGAAGCATTTGATCTTAAATGCAATTAATAGGTGCAGGAGCGAGAACATGGGATTTATCGGGATGATCAAAAGGGTTGCTTGCCTTGTTGCTCAGAGGAGGAACGATATCCGTCAGACAGATATTCGGTGGAATCCGGGGGCGCGGAGCCTACCGAAATGAATGGCAACATCCAATAACAATCATATGCACTCAAAATGATGCATGAGCATGGCATGAGAATGGAAGGTGATAAGTTATTATTTTCAACATGTATTAGGTTTAGAGTTGATTTGAATCACATTCGAATAGCAATTCAAACGGGGTATTCTCGGATACCGGTTTAATTGATTCGACCTGATGCTCAGATCAACCTAATGTTAACTTGCATGAAATGTCATGTTATGGTACTGATTTGTAAGTAGGACAGTGTGTGATCATTGTATTCATAATGAAATTTGAATAATTTTCCAAATTCCATTTAAAAAGTAATTATAAGAATTGAATTATTCCTTATTCCACAATTTATGGTTCTGTAACTTTTTCAAACATAGTTGAAAATAGCATAATCAGAAACCAGGGGGGCCCCACTGGTCAGCCTCTCTGGGACTAATCCCGCGCTGACCAGCCCTAACTGAGGTTTGACTTGGCCTTGGGCCCACTTGTCAGCGAGTGATTAGGTCACAAAGCTGCTGGGTTAGCTTGCCACGTCGACCCCCACCGGAGGGTGGTCGCCGGCGACCAGGCCCGCGGCGGAGGGCTCGCCGGAGGCGACCTAGACGGCGCTGCACAGCACCAAAACGCATGCGGTTTGCAGCTACAGCATGCTCACGAAGTGACCGATCTGGCAGGACCATCTAGGGAGGCTAGGGTCGCCGGAAGAGGCGTCGGCGATGAGCCGGTGCGGCGGCCGAAGCTCGGCCTTCTATGAGGGGCGGTTCTAGGGCACGGGGAGGGCAGCTGGAGGGCTCGACACGCTCCTCGAGGCTCCAGGAGCTCGAATCCTAGCTCGGGCGCGTGGATCGGTCATCACAGCGACGGCAGCGACATGGCCGGCGGCGAGAAGCTCTCGGCCTTGGTGGGGAACTAGGATACGATGCACGGGAGAGCGTGGGGCGAGAGGCAAAACGACGACGAGCTCACGGCGGTTCCGATGGCGCTGAAGAGGGGCTCGGGGATGCGCCGGAGGAAGCGAATCGACGGGAGAGGTCCGGCGGCCGGAGGTGGAAGACGACGGCGTTGCGGGCGTTGCAGGGCTCGAGGAAGCTTCTGCTTCTGCAGAGATGACCAGGGCGACGAGGTGGAGCTAATGGCGTGCTCTGGGAGGGAATCCTATGGCCAGGGGCACGACAGCTCGAGCTCGAGCTCGGCTCTAATGGCGGCAGCAAGGAGGAGAAGGAGATCCGGGAGGAGGAAGAGAACCGAGGCGGGGAATGGATAGGGGAGGCTCTGGGGAGCTTATCCCCGTCGTCGCCAGCGCGAGGCGGCGGCCAGGCAGGCACGCAGGTGCGTGGCCGCGCCGGAGGGGGCGACGGCCACCTCCTGCTGCCTACTGGCGCGAGGGAGGGGACGAGCTAGGGATGGGCCGGGCCAGGCTTAGGCGACAGGTAAGGTTTTTCCATTTTTTTCTGTTTTTGTTTTTCTGTTTTGCTAATTATTGTTTTGCTAATTAACTCAGCTCCAAAACAAAAAGTAAAAACTATTTTAGACCTCCTGAAATATTTGTTATAATATCCCCAACCATTTCCAAGCTTTTCAACATTTTTGGAAATTTATAGTTTCTGATTTCAAATTTAAAATTTGAAACGAGTAACCTTTTTCATTTATTCAAAAAGCTTAAGGTGTCAAGAAAATAGTTTTCTCCAATGCTCATTTACTTTCATGATTTATCAGAAAGTTTGAACATTTCTTGAGGCCATGTTGGGTTCATTGATTTTGAACTAGTTTGAGATTTCCTTTAATTGAAATGGTGGCTAGGGTTTTGAGTTTTTCCTTTGCCACTTTGTTGCTTTTGTTGAAACTTCTTAGATGCAAATGCAAAGAAGACATGAGCACAATGCTATCTAGCTTAAGGGTTAGGGATGTGACAGAGACCAACAATGATAGAGGGGTAAGAGCATCTTCATACCTTTGAAGATCGCTAAGCGGAAGCGTTACTAGAACGCGGTTGATCGAGTGGTACTCGCGGTGATTCAGATCACGGTGTGATTCCGATCTAGTGCCGAACTACGGCACCTCCACATTCAACACACGTGCAGCCCGGTGACGTCTCCCGCACCTTCATACAACAAGGAGGAGGGAGAGGTTGGGGAAGAACTCCAGCAGCACGACGGCGTGGTGTCGATGGAGACACGAGGTCTCCCGGCAGGGCTTCACCAAGCACCGGCAGAGAGGAGGAGAAAGAAGGGCAGAGTTGCGCCGAGGGAGAGGCCAAAGTCTATTTCCCAATGGCCAAAGGTGCCCACTATTTATAGGAGGAGGGGAGGGGGTGCCACCCCTAGGGTTCCCACCATAGGTGGTGCGGCAGCCCCCCAGATGGGAGGTGCGGCGGCCAGGGCAGGGAGGAGGGGTGGCGCACCCCTCTGGTGGGCCTTAGGCCCACCTGCGCTAGGGTTCCCCCCTCTCCCCTCTTCTTGCGCCATGGGCTGAGTGGGGGGGGGGCGCACCAGCCCACCTAGGGGCTGGTTCCCATCCCCACTTGGCCCATCTAGCCTCCCGGGGTCGTTGCTCCCTTTCGGTGGACCCCCGGGGCCACCTCCGGTGGTCCCGGTGGTCCCAGTACATTACCGGTGATGCCCGAAACACTTCCGATGTCCGAAACCATCCGTCCTATATATCAATCTTTACCTCCGGACCATTCCGGAGCTCCTCGTGACGTCCGGGATCTCATCCGGAACTCTGAACAACACTCGGTAACATCATATAACAATTCCCTATAACCCTAGCGTCATCGAACCTTAAGTGTGTAGACCCTACGGGTTCGGGAGACAGGTAGACATGACCGAGACACCTCTCTGGCCAATAACCATCAGCAGGGTCTGGATACCATGGTGGCTCCCATATGATCCACGATGATCTCATCAGATGAACCACGATGTCAAGGATTCAATCAATCCCGTATACGATTCCCTTTGTCTGTCGGTATAGAACTTGCCCGACATTCGATCGTCGGTATACCTATACCTTGTTCAATCTCGTTACCGGTAAGTCTCTTTACTCGTTCCGTAGCACGTCATCGTGTGACTAACTCCTTAGTCACATTGAGCTCATGATGATGTTCTACCGAGTGGGCCCAGAGATACCTCTCCGTCACACGGAGTGACAAATCCCGATCTCGATTCGTACCAACCCCACAGACACTTTCGGAGGTACCCGTAGTGCACCTTTATAGTCACCCAGTTACGTTGTGATGTTTAATACACCCAAAGCACTCCCACGGTATCCGGGAGTTGCACAATCTCACGGTCGACGGAAAAGACACTTGACATTGGAAAAGCTTTAGCATACGAACAATACGATCTAGTGCTATGCTTAGGATTGGGTCTTGTCCGTCACATCATTCTCCCAATGATGTGATCCCGTTATCAATGACATCTAATGCCCATGACCAGGAAACCATGATCATCTATTGACTAACGAGCTAGCCAACTAGAGGCTTGCTAGGGACACATTGTGATCTATTTATTCACACATGTATTACTGTTTCCTGTTAATACAGTTATAGCATGAACAATAGACGATTATCATGAACAAGGAAATATGATAATAACCATTTTATTATTGCCTCTAGGGCATATTTCCAACAATCTCCCACTTGCGCTAGAGTCAGTAATCTAGTTACATTGTGATGTATCGAACACCCATAGCATTATGGTGTTGATCATGTTTTGCTCGTGGAAGAGGTTTAGTCAACGGCTCTGCAATATTCAGATCCGTGTGTACTTTACAAATATCTATTACTCCACTCTGGACATGGTCCTGGATGGAGTTGTAGCGGCGTTTGATGTGCTTGGTCTTCCGGTGAAACCTGGGCTCCTTGGCTATGGCAATGGCCCCAGTGTTATCACAGAAGAGTGTCATTGGACCCGACGCGCTTCGAACCACTCCAAGGTCGGTGATGAGCTCCTTCATCCAAATTCCTTCATGAGCCGCTTCTGAAGCAGCTATGTACTCCGCTTCACATGTAGATGCTGCCACGAGTTCTTGCTTGCTGCTGCACCAGCTCACTGCTCCACCATTCAAAACATATATGTATCCGGTCTGTGACTTAGAATCATCCGGATCTGTGTCAAAGCTAGCGTCGACGTAACCCTTTACGATGAGCTCTTCGTCACATCCATAAACGAGAAACATTTCCTTAGTCCTTTCAGGTACTTAAGGATATTCTTGACCGCTGTCTAGTGTTCCATACCAGGATCACTTTGGTACCTCCCTACCAAACTTATGGCAAGGTTTATATCAGGTTCGGTACACAGCATGGCATACATAAGAGAGCCTACGGCTGAAGCATAGGGGACAGAACTCATCTTCTCTCTATCTGCTGCCGTGGTCGGCGACTGAGTCTTACTCAATCTCATACCTTGCAAAACTGGCAAGAACCCTTTCTTTGAGTTTTCCATATTGAACTTCTTCAATATCTTGTCAAGGTATGTAATTTGTGAAAGACCTATGAGGCGTCTCGATCTATCTCTATAGATCTTGATGCCTAATATGTATGCAACTTCTCCAAGGTCCTTCATTGAAAAACTCTTGTTCAAATAGGCCTTTATGCTCTCCAACATTTCTGTATTGTTCCCCATCAATAATATGTCATCCATATACAGTATGAGGGAAGCTACAGAGCTCCCACTCACTTTCTTGTATATACAGGCTTCTCGGTAAACCTGTATGAACCCAAACGCTTTAATCACCTCATTAAAGTGAATGTTCCAACTCCGAGATGCTTGCACCAGCCCATAGATGGAGCGCTGGAGCTTGCACACTTTGTTAGCACCGTTAGGGTCGACAAAACCTTCTGGTTGCATCATATACAACTCTTCCTTAAGGTTCCCGTTAAGGAACACTGTTTTGACGTCCATTTGCCAAATTTTGTAATCATAAAAGGCGGCAATCGCTAACATGATTCAGACTGATTTCAGCTTCGCTACGGGAGAGAAAGTCTCTTCGTAGTCAACTCCTTGAATTTGTCGAAAACCCTTTGCGACAAGTCGAGCTTTATAAACGGTTACATTACTGTTTGCATTAGTCTTCTTCTTGAAGATCCATTTCTTTTCTATGGCTCCCCGGTCATCGGGCAAGTCCACCAAAGTCCATACTTTGTTCTCATACATGGATCCTATCTCGGATTTCATAGCTTCAAGCCATTTGTTGGAATCCGGGCCCGCCATCGCTTCTTCATAGTTCGAAGGTTCACCGTTCTCTAACAACATGATTTCCATCATAGGGTTGCCGTACCACTCTGGTGCGGAGCGTGCCCTCGTGGAGCTTCGCGGTTCAGTAGTAACTTGATCCAAAGCTTCATGATCATTATCATTAACTTCCTCTTCAGTTGGTGTAGGAGCCACAGGAACAACTTCCCGCGCTGCGCTACTATCCTGTTCGAGAGGGGGTGTAATGACCTCATCAAGGTCTACCTTCCTCCCACTTACTTCTTTCGAGAGAAACTCTTTCTCTAGAAAGGATCCATTCTAGGAAACAAAGGTTTTACCTTCAGATGTAAGATAGAAGGTATACCCAATAGTTTCCTTAGGGTATCCTATGAATACGCATTTCTCCGCTTTGGGTTCGAGCTTTTCTGGTTGAAGTTTCTTCACATAAGCATCGCAGGCCCAAACTTTAAGAAACGACAACTTAGGTTTCTTGCCAAACAATAGTTCATACGGTGTCATCTCAACGGATTTAGACGGTGCCCTATTTAAAGTGAATGCTGCAGTTTCTAATGTGTATGCGCAAAATGATAGCGGTAAGTCGGTAAGAGACATCATAGATCGTACCATATCTAATAAAGTGCGATTACGATGTTCAGACACTCCGTTGCGTTGGGGTGTCCCAGGCGGCGTCAGTTGTGAAACGATTCCACGCTTCCTTAGGTGTGTGCCAAACTCGTGACTCAAATATTCTCCTCCACGATCAGATCGTAGACACTTAATTTTTCTGTCATGTTGATTCTCGACCTCACTCTAAAATTCCTTGAACTTTTCAAATGTCTCGGATTTGTGCTTCATCAAGTAGATATACCCATACCTACTCAAATCATCAGTGAGAGCGAGAACATAACGTTAGCCACCGCAAGCTTCAACGTTCATTAGACCACACACATTAGTATGTATTATTTCCAATAAGTCGGTATCTCTCTCCATTATTCCTGAGAATGGAGTCTTAGTCATCTTGCCCATGAGGCACGGTTCGCATGTGTCAAATGATTCAAAATCAAGAGACTCTAATAGTCCATCAGTATGGAGCTTCTTCATGCGCTTAAGGCCGATATGACCAAGGCGGCACTGCCACAAGTATGTGGGACTATCATTACCAACTTTACATATTTTGGTACTCACACTATGAATATGCGTAACACACGATTGAGATTCGTCAAGAATAAACCATTCACCAGCGGAGCATGACCATAAAACATATCACTCATATAAATAGAACAACCATTATTCTCTGACTTAAATGAGTAGCTGTCGCGCATTAAGCAAGACCCTGATACAATGTTCATGCTTAAAGCTGGTACTAAATAACAATTATTAAGGTCTAAAAGTAATCCCGACGGTAGATTTAGAGGTAACGTGCCGACGGCGATCACATCGACCTTGGAGCCATTCCCGACGCGCATCGTCACCTCGTCCTTTGCTAGTCTCCGCTTATTCCGCAGTTCCTGCTTTGAGTTGCAAATGTGAGCAACAACACCGGTATCAAACACCGAGGAGCTACTACGAGCGCCGGTAAGGTACACATCAATAACATGTATATCACATATACCTTTAACGTTGCCGGCCTTCTTGTCCGCTAAGTATTTGGGGCAGTTCCGCTTCCAGTGACCTTTTCCCTTGCAATAGAAGCACTCAGTCTCAGGATCGGGTCCATTCTTTTTCTTCTTCCCGATATCTGGCTTACCGAGCGCGGCAATAGCTTTTCCGTATTTCTTGAAGTTCTTCTTACCCTTGCCCTTCTTGAAACTAGTGGTCTTGTTGACCATCAACACTTGATGCTCTTTCTTGATTTCTACTTCTGCAGACTTGAGCATCGAGTACAACTCGGGAATGGTCTTCTCCATCCCTTGCATGTTGTAGTTAAGCACAAAGCCTTTGTAGCTTGGTGGGAGAGAGTGGAGGATTCTGTCAATTATAGCATCATCCGGAAGTTCGACTCCAAGTGAAGTCAAACGACCGTGTAACACAGACATTTTGAGTATGTGCTCACTGGCAGAACTGTTCTCCTCCATCTTACAGCTAAAGAACTTGTCGGAGACTTCATATCTCTCGACGCGGGCATGATCTTGAAAAACTAGCTTCAGCTCTTGGAACATCTCATATGCATCGTGTTGCTCAAAACGCCTTTGGAGCGCCGTTTCTAAACTGTATAACATGCCACACCTAACTAGAGAGTAGTCATCACTCTGCGTTTGCGAGACGTTCAGAATGTCCTGGGCTGCTGCGGGAGCGGGAGGGTCACCTAGCGGTGCATCAAGGACATAAGCCTTTTTAGCTGCTTCAAGGATGAGCTTCAAGTTGCGAACCCAGTCCGCATAGTTGCTACCATCATCTTCCAGCTTGTTTTTCTCTAGGAATGCGTTGAAATTGAGGTTGACGTTGGCCATCTACAATATTTATAAAGACAACTTTTAGACTAAGTTCATGACAATTAAGTTCATTTAATCAAATTAAGTATGAACTCCCACTTAAATCGACATCCCTCTACTCATCTAAGTGATACATGATCCATGTTGACTAACCCGTGTCCGATCATCACGTGAGACGGACTAGTCACCATGGTGAGCAACTTCATGCTCCTCGTATTCAACCATATGACTCATGTTCGACCTTTCGGTCTCTTGTATTCGAGGTCATGTATGTACATGCTAAGCTCGTCGAGTCAACCTAGGTGTTTCGCGTGTGTAAATCTGGCTTACACCCGTTGTATGCGAACGTTAGAATCTATCACACCCGATCATCACGTGGTGCTTCGAGACAACGATGCTTCGCAACGGTGCACACTTAGGGGAATACGTTCTCGAAATTTTAAGAGGGATCATCTTATTATGCTACTGTCGTTCTAAGCAATAAGATGAAAAACATGATAAACATCACAATGCAATCATATAGTGACATGATACGGCCATTATCATCTTTGCTCTTTCGATCTCCATCTTCAGGCATCGCATGATCATCATCATCACCGGCGTAACACCATGATCTCCATCATCGTGTCTCCATGAAGTCGTCACGCCAACTACTACTATCACTACTACTATAGATAACCATTAGCAATGAAGTAAAAGTAGTAAGCACATGGCGTTGCATCTCATACAATAAATTAAGACAACTCCTATGGCTCCTGCCGGTTGTCATACTCATCGACATGCAAGTCGTGAAACCTATTACAATAACATGATCATCTCATACATCATACATGCAACATCACAACTTTGGCCATATCACATCACATGTCAAACCCTGCAAAAACAAGTTAGACGTCCTCTAATTGTTGTTGCAAGTTTTACGTGGCTGATTTGGGTTTCTAGCAAGAACGCTTTCTTACCTACGTGACAGCCACAACGATGATATGCAAAGCTATTAACCCTTCATAAGGACCCTTTTCATCAAATCCAATCCGACTAGAGTAGGAGAGACAGACACCCGCTAGCCACCTTTATGCACGGTGTGCATGTCTGTCGGTGGAACCAGTCTCACGTAAGCGTACGTGTAAGGTCGGTCTAGGCTGCTTCATCCAACAATACCGTCGGAAAAGAATAAGATTAGTAGCAGCAAGCAATTCACAAATCATCGCCCACAACCTTTTGTGTTCTACTCGTGCATAGAATCTACGCATAGAAAACCTGGCTCGGATGCCACTGTTGGGTAACGTAGCATAAATTCAATAAATTTCCTACACATATTCACATCTTCCTATGGAGAGACCAGCAATGAGAGAGGGGTAAGATCATCTTCATACCTTTGAAGATCGCTAAGCGTAAGCATTACTAGAACGCGGTTGATGGAGTCGCACTCGCAGCGATTCAGATCGCGGTGTGATTTCGATCTAGTGCCGAACTACGGCACCTCCGCGTTCAACACACGTGTAGCCCGGTGACGTCTCCTGCACCGTGATCCAGCAAGGAGGAGAGAGAGGTTGGGGAAGAACTCCAGCAGCACGATGGCGTGGTGTCGATGGAGAGACAAGGTCTCCCGGCAGGGCTTCGCCAAGCACCGGCAGAGAGGAGGGGAAAGAAGGGCAGGGCTGCGCCGAGGGAGAGGCCAAAGTCTATTTCCCATTGGCCAAAAGTGCCCACTGTTTATAGGAGGAGGGGGGTGATACCCCTAGGGTTCCCACCCTAGGTGGTGCGGCAGCCCCCCAAATGGGAGGTGCGGCGGCCAGGGGAGTGAGGAGGGGTGGCGCACCCCTCTCATGGGCCTTAGGCCCACCTGCGCTAGGGTTCCCCTCTCTCCCCTCTTCTTGCGCCATGGGCTGAGTGGGGGGGCGCACGAGCCCACCCAGGGGATAGTTCCCATCCCCACTTGGCCCATCTATCCTCCCGGGGTTGTTGCCTCCTTTCGGTGGACCCCCGGGGCCACCTCCGGTGGACCCGGTGGTCGCGGTACATTACCGGTGATGCCCAAAACACTTCCGATGTCCGAAACCATCCATCCTATATATCAATCTTTACCTCTGGACCATTCCGGAGCTCCTCGTGACGGCCGGGATCTTATCCGGGACTCCGAACAACATTCGGTAACGTCGTATAACAATTCCCTATAACCCTAGCGTCATCGAACCTTAAGTGTGTAGACCCTACGGGTTCGGGAGACAGGTAGACATGACCGAGACACCTCTCTGGCCGATAACCATCAGCAGGGTGTGGATGTCCATGATGGCTCCCACTTGCTCCACAATGATCTCATCGGATGAACCACGATGTCAAGGATTCAATGAATCCCGTATACGATTCCCTTTGTCTGTCGGTATAGAACTTGCCCGAGATTCGATCGTCGGTATACCTATACCTTGTTCAATCTCATTACCGGTAAGTCTCTTTACTCGTTTCGTAGCACGTCATCGTGTGACTAACTCCTTAGTCACATTGAGCTCATGATGATGTTCTATCGAGTGGGCCCAGAGATACCTCTCCGTCACACGGAGTGACAAATCCTGATCTCGATTCGTACCAACCCAACAAACACTTTCGGAGGTACCCGTAGTGCACCTTTATAGTTACCCAGTTACGTTGTGACATTTGATACACCCAAAGCACTCCCACAGTATCCGGGAGTTGCACAATCTCACAGTCGAAGGAAAAGACACTTGACATTGGAAAAGCTTTAGCATACGAACAATACAATCTAGTGCTATGCTTAGGATTGGGTCTTGTCCATCACATAATTCTCCCAATGATGTGATCCCGTTATCAATGACATCTAATGCCCATGACCAGGAAACCATGATCATCTATTGACTAATGAGCTAGCCAACTAGAGGCTTGCTAGGGACACTTTGTGATATATTTATTCACACATGTATTACTGTTTAATGTTAATACAATTATAGCATGAACAATAGACGATTATCATGAACAAGGAAATATGATAATAACCATTTTATTATTGCCTCTAGGGCATATTTGCAACAACAATTGCCTTGTTAGCATGCTTGAAGTATTATTGTTTTTATGTCAATATTAGACTTTGTTTTGACTCTTATGGATCTGAATATTCATGCCATAATAAAGAATATTGGATGGATAAAAATGTTAGGTAGCATTCCACATCAAAAATTCACTTTTTATCTTGTACCTACTCGAGGGCGAGCAGGATTTAAGCTTGGGGATGCTGGATACGTCTCCAACGTATCTATAATTTTTTATTGTTTCATGCTATTATATTTTCTGTTTTGTATGTTTTATATGCATTAATATGATATTTGATATTATTTTTGGGACTAACCTGTTAATATAGAGCCTACTGTCAGTTTCTGTTTTTCCCATGTTTTTGAGTATTGCAGATTGATAACCCACAAGTATAGGGGATCACAACAGTTTTCGAGGCTAGAGTATTCAACCCAAATTTGTTGATTCGACACAAGGGGAAGCCAAAGAATACTCTCGATTATTAGCAGTTGAGTTGTCAATTCAACCACACCTGAAAGACTTAGTATCTATAGCAAAGTATCAGTAGCATAGTGGTGTGATAGCAACAGTAGCAACGGTAACAGTAGCAGCAGTGACAACAATAGCGGTAACAGTAGCAGCAGTGACAGCAGTAGCAGCAAAGTAACGTAGCAAGGACCAGTAGGAAAAGATCATAGGCATTGGATCGGTGATGGATAATTATGCCGGATGACATTCATCATGCAACAGTTATAACACGGAGAGATGTGTAACTAGCTCCAGTTCGTCAATGTAATGTAGGCATGTATTTCGTATATAGTCATACGTGCTTAGGGAAAAGAACTTGCATGACATCTATTGTCCTTCCCTCCCATGGAAGCGGGGTCCTAATGGAAACTATAGGATATTAAGGTTCTCCTTTTAATAGAGAACCAGAACAAAGCATTAGCACTTAGTGAATACATGAACTCCTCATATTATGGTTATCTCCGGGAGTGGTTCCGACTATTGACACTCCGGGGTTGCCGGGTCATACTGTTGGAAATATGCCCTAGAGGCAATAATCAAATGGTTATTATCATATTTCCTTGTTCATGATAATCGTCTATTGTTCATGCTATAACTGTATTAACAGGAAACAGTAATACATGTGTGAATAAATAGATCACAATGTGTCCCTAGCAAGCCTCTAGTTGGCTAGCTCGTTAGTCAATAGATGATCATGGTTTCCTGGTCATGGGCATTAGATGTCATTGATAACGGGATCACATCATTGGGAGAATGATGTGATGGACAAGACCCAATCCTAAGCATAGCACTAGATCGTATTGTTCGTATGCTAAAGCTTTTCCAATGTCAAGTGTCTTTTCCTTCGACCGTGAGATTGTGCAACTCCCGGATACCGTGGGAGTGCTTTGGGTGTATCAAACGTCACAACGTAACTGGGTGACTATAAAGGTGCACTACGGGTACCTCCGAAAGTGTCTGTTGGGTTGGTACGAATCGAGATCGGGATTTGTCACTCCGTGTGACGGAGAGGTATCTCTGGGCCCACTCGGTAGAACATCATCATGAGCTCAATGTGACTAAGGAGTTAGTCACACGATGACGTGCTACGGAACGAGTAAAGAGACTTACCGGTAACGAGATTGAACAAGGTATAGGTATACCGACGATCGAATGTCGGGCAAGTTCTATACCGACAGACAAAGGGAATCATATACGGGATTCATTGAATCCTTGACATCGTGGTTCATCCGATGAGATCATCGTGGAGCAAGTGGGAGCCACCATGGGTATCCAGACCCCGCTGATGGTTATTGACCGGAGAGGTGTCTCGGTCATGTCTGCCTGTCTCCCGAAGCCGTAGGGTCTACACACTTAAGGTTCGATGATGCTAGGGTTATAGGGAATTGTTCTACGAGGTTATCGAAAGTTGTTCGGAGTCCCGGATGAGATCTCGGACATCTCGAGGAGCTCCGGAATGGTCCAGAGGTAAAGATTGATATATAGGACGGATGGTTTCGGACACTGGAAGTGTTTCGGGCATCACCGGTAACGTACCGGGACCACCGGGACCATAGGAGGTGGCCCCGGGGGTCCACCGAAGGGGGGCAACGACCCCGGGAGGCTAGATGGGGCAAGTGGGGGAGGGAACCAGCCCCTAGGTGTGCTGGTGCGCCCTCCCACTCAGCCCATGGCGCAGGAAGAGGGGAGAGGGGGGAAACCCTAGCGCAGGTGGGCATAAGGCCCACCAGAGGGGTGGACCACCCCTCCTCCCCCCTTAGCCGCCGCACAAGCCCCCATCTAGGGCTGCCGCCCCCCAGGAGAGGGAAACCCTCAAGGGGGCGCAGCCCCTCCCTCCCCCTATATATATTGGGCACTTCTGGCCATTGGGCAATAGACTTTGGCCTCTCCCTTAGCGCAGCCCTGCCCTTCTTTCTCCTCCTCTGTGCCGGTGCTTGGCGAAGCCCTGCCGGGAGACCTCGTCTCGCCATCGACACCACACCGTGGTGCTGCTGGAGTTTGTCCCCAACCTCTCCCTCCTCCTTACTGGATCAAGGTGCGGGAGACGTCACCGGGCTGCACGTGTGTTGAACGCGGAGGTGCCGTAGTTCGGCACTAGATCGGAATCACACCGTGATCTGAATCGCCGCGAGTACGACTCCATCTACCGTGTTCTACTAACGCTTCCGCTTAGCGATCTTCAAAGGTATGAAGATGCACTCACCCCTCTCTCGTTGCTGGTCTCTCCATAGGAAGATCTGAATATGCGTAGGAATTTTTTTGAATTTATGCTACGTTACCCAACAATGGCATCCGAGCCAGGTTTTCTATGCGTAGATTCCATGCACAAGTAGAATACAAAAGGTTGTGGGCGATGATTTGTCAATTTCTTGCCGCTACTAGTCATATTCTTTTCCAGCGGTATTGTGGGATGAAGCGGCCTAGACCGACCTTACACGTACGCTTACGTGAGACTGGTTCCACCGACAGACATGCACACCGTGCATAAAGGTGGCTAGCGGGTGTGTGTCTCTCCTACTCTAGTCGGATTGGATTTGATGAAAAAGGTCCTTATGAAGGGTAAATAGCTTTGGCATATAATCGTTGTGGCTGTCACGTAGGTAAGGAAGTGTTCTTTCTAGAAACCCAAATCAGCCACGTAAAACTTGCAACAACAATTATAGGACGTCTAACTTGTTTTTGCAGGGTTTGACATGTGATGTGATATGGCCAAAGTTGTGATGTTGCATGTATGATGTATGAGATGATCATGTTATTGTAATAGGTTTCACGACTTGCATGTCTATGAGTATGACAACCGGCAGGAGCCATAGGAGTTGTCTTAATTTATTGTATGAGATGCAACACCATGTGCTTACTACTTTTACTTCATTGCAAACAGTTTGCTTTAGTAGTAGTGATAGTAGTAGTTGGCGTGACAACTTCACGGAGACACGATGATGCAGATCATGGTGTCACGATGGTGACAATGATGATCATGCGATGCGTGAAGATGGAGATCGAAAGAGCAAAGATGATAATGGCCATATCATGTCACTATATGATTGCATTGTGATGTTTATCACATTTTTCATCTTATTGCTTAGAACGACGGTAGCATAATAATATGATCCCTCTTAAAATTTCGAGAACGTATTCCCCTAAGTGTGCACCGTTGAGAAGGATCGTTGTCTCGAAGCACCACGTGACGATCGGGTGTGATAGATTCTAACGTTCGTATACAATGGGTGTAAGCCAGATTTACACATGCGAAACCCCTAGGTTGACTCGGCGAGCTTAGCATGTACATACATGACCTCGAATACAAGAGACCGAAAGGTCGAACATGAGTCGTATGGTTGAATACGATCAGCATGAAGTTGCTCACCATGGTGACTAGTCTGTCTCACGTGATGATCGGACACGGGTTAGTCAACATGGATCATGTATCACTTAGATGACTAGAGGGATGTCGATTTAAGTGGGAGTTCATACTTAATTTGATTAAATGAACTTAATTGTCATGAACTTAGTCTAAAAGTTGTCTTTATAAATATTGTAGATGGCCAACGTCAACCTCAATTTCAACGCGTTCCTAGAGAAAAACAAGCTGAAAGATGATGGTAGCAACTATGCGGACTGGGTTCGCAACTTGAAGCTCATCCTTGAAGCAGCTAAAAAGGCTTATGTCCTTGATGCGCCGCTAGGTGACCCTCCTGCTCCCGCAGCAGCCCAGGACATTCTGAACGTCTAGCAAACACGGAGTGATGACTACTCTCTGGTTAGGTGTGGCATGTTATACAGTTTAGAAACGGGGCTCCAAAGGCGTTTTGAGCAACACGGTGCATATGAGATGTTCCAAGAGTTGAAGCTAGTTTTTCAAGCTCATGCCCGTGTTGAGAGACATGAAGTCTCCGACAAGTTCTTTAGCTGTAAGATGGACGAGAACAGTTCTGTCAGTGAGCACATACTCAAAATGTCTGGGTTACACGGTCGTCTGACTTCACTTGGAGTCGAGCTTCCGGATGATGCTATAATTGACAGAATCCTCCAGTCTCTCCCACCAAGCTATAAAGGCTTTGTGCTTAACTACAACATGCAAGGGATGGAGAAGACCATTCCCGAGTTGCACTCGATGCTCAAGTCGTAGAAATCAAGAAAGAGCATCAAGTGTTGATGGTCAACAAGACCACTAGTTTCAAGAAGGGCAAGGGTAAGAAGAACTTCAAGAAAGACGGCAAAGCTGTTGCTGGGGCCGGTAAGCCAGATGCCAGGAAGAAGAAAAAGAATGGACCCAAGCCTGAGACTGAGTGCTTCTATTGCAAGGGAAAAGGTCACTCGAAGCGGAACTGCCCCAAATACTTAGCGGACAAGAAGGCCGACAACGTTAAAGGTATATGTGATACACATGTTATTGATGTGTACCTTACCAGAGCTCGTAGTAGCTCCTGGGTATTTGATACCGGTGCTGTTGCTCACATTTGCAACTCAAAGCAGGAACTGCGGAATAAGCGGAGACTGGCCAAGGACGAGGTGACGATGCGCGTCGGGAATGGTTCCAAGGTCGATGTGATCGCCGTCGGCATGCTAGCTCTACATCTACTGTCGGGATTAGTTTTAAACCTTAAGAATTGTTATTTAGTACCATCTTTGAGCATGAATATTGTATCAGGGTCTTGCTTAATGCGAGATGGCTACTCATTTAAGTCAGACAATAATGGTTGTTCTATTTATATGAGTGATATGTTTTATGGTCATGCTCCGCTGGTGAATGGTTTATTTTTGATGAATCTCGATCGTGATGTTACGATATTCATAGTGTGAGTACCAAAAGATGTAAAGTTGATAATGATAGTCCCACATACTTGTGGCACTACAACCTTGGTCATATCGGTGTTAAGCGCATGAAGAAGCTCCATACCGATGGACTATTAGAGTTTCTTGACTTTGAATCATTTGACACATGCGAACCGTGCCTCATGGGCAAGATGACTAAGACTCCATTCTCAGGAATAATGGAGAGAGCTACCGACTTATTGGAAATAATACATACTAATGTGTGTGGTCTAATGAACGTTGAAGCTTGCGGTGGCTAACGTTATGTTCTCGCTCTCACCGATGATTTGAGTAGGTATGGGTATATCTACTTGATGAAGCACAAATCC
Source organism: Hordeum vulgare subsp. vulgare (assembly GCF_904849725.1). Classification (NCBI taxonomy): domain Eukaryota; kingdom Viridiplantae; phylum Streptophyta; class Magnoliopsida; order Poales; family Poaceae; genus Hordeum; species Hordeum vulgare. Next base: position 343,508,053 of record NC_058522.1, on the reverse strand, counting down.
GAGACATTTGAAAAGTTCAAGGAATTTTAGAGTGAGGTCGAGAATCAACGTGACAGAAAAATTAAGTGTCTACGATCTGATCGTGGAGGAGAATATTTGAGTCACGAGTTTGGCACACACCTAAGGAAGTGTGGAATCGTTTCACAACTGACGCCGCCTGGGACACCCCAACGCAACGGAGTGTCTGAACGTCGTAATCGCACTTTATTAGATATGGTACGATCTATGATGTCTCTTACCGACTTGCCGCTATCATTTTGGGGATACACATTAGAAACTGCAGCATTCACTTTAAATAGGGCACCGTCTAAATCCGTTGAGACGACATTGTATGAACTATGGTTTGGCAAGAAACCTAAGTTGTCGTTTCTTAAAGTTTGGGGCTGCGATGCTTACGTGAAGAAACTTCAACCAGAAAAGCTCGAACCCAAAGCGGAGAAATACGTATTCATAGGATACACTAGGAAACTATTGGGTATACCTTCTATCTTAGATCCGAAGGTAAAACCTTTGTTGCCAAGAACGGATCCTGTCTAGAGAAAGAGTTTCTCTCGAAAGAAGTAAGTGGGAGGAAGGTAGAACTTGATGAGGTAATTACACCCCTTCTCGAACAAGATAGTAGCGCAGCGCGGGAAGTTGTTCCTGTGGCGCCTACACCAACTGAAGAGGAAGTTAATAATAATGATCATGAAGCTTTGGATCAAGTTACTACTGAACCGCGAAGGTCCACGAGGGCACGCTCCGCACCAGAGTGGTACGGAAACCCTGTGATGGAAATCATGTTGTTAGACAACGGTGAACCTTTGAACTATGAAGAAGCGATGGCGGGCCCGGATTCCAACAAATGGCTTGAAGCTATGAAATCCGAGATAGGATCCATGTATGAGAACAAAGTATGGACTTGGGTGGACTTTCCCGGTGACCGGCGAGCCATAGAAAATAAATGGATCTTCAAGAAGAAAACTGATGCAAACGGTAATGTAACCGTTTATAAAGCTCGACTTGTCGCAAAGGGTTTTCGATAAATTCAAGGAGTTGACTACGAAGAGACTTTCTCTCCCGTAGCGAAGCTTAAATCAGTCCGAATCATGTTAGCAATTGCCGCCTTTTATGATTATGAAATATGGCAAATGGACGTCAAAACAACGTTCCTTAACGGGAACCTTAAGGAAGAGTTGTATATGATGCAACCAGAAGGTTTTGTCGACCCTAAGGGTGCTGACAAAGTGTGCAAGCTCCAGCGCTCCATCTATGGGCTGGTTCAAGCATCTCGGAGTTGGAACATTCGCTTTAATGAGGTGATTAAAGCGTTTGGGTTCATACAGGTTTATGAAGAAGCCTGTCTGTACAAGAAAGTGAGTGGGAGCTCTGTAGCTTTCCTCATACTATATGTGGATGACATATTATTGATGGGGAACAATACAGAAATGTTGGAGAGCATAAAGGCCTATTTGAACAAGAGTTTTTCAATGAAGGACCTTGGAGAAGTTGCATACATATTAGGCATCAAGATCTATAGAGATAGATCGAGACGCCTCATAGGTCTTTCGCAAATTACATACCTTGACAAGATATTGAAGAAGTTCAATATGGAAAACTCAAAGAAAGGGTTCTTGCCAGTTTTGCAAGGTATGAGATTGAGTAAGACTCAGTCGCCGACCACGGCAGCAGATAGAGAGAAGATGAGTTATGTCCCCTACGCTTCAGCCGTAGGCTCTCTTATGTATGCCATGCTGTGTACCAAACCTGATATAAACCTTGCCATAAGTTTGGTAGGGAGGTACCAAAGTGATCCCGGTATGGAACACTAGACAGCGGTCAAGAATATCCTTAAGTACCTGAAAAGGACTAAGGAAATGTTTCTCGTTTATGGACGTGACGAAGAGCTCATCGTAAAGGGTTACGTCGACGCTAGCTTTGACACAGATCCGGATGATTCTAAGTCACAGACCGGATACATATATGTTTTGAATGGTGGAGCAGTGAGCTGGTGCAGCAACAAGCAAGAAGTCGTGGCAGCATCTACATGTGAAGCGGAGTACATAGCTGCTTCAGAAGCGGCTCATGAAGGAATTTGGATGAAGGAGCTCATCACCGACCTTGCAGTGGTTCGAAGCGCGTCGGGTCCAATGACACTCTTCTGTGATAACACTGGGGCCATTGCCATAGCCAAGGAGCCCAGGTTTCACTGGAAGACGAAGCACATCAAACGCCGCTACAACTCCATCCAGGACCATGTCCGGAGTGGAGTAATAGATATTTGTAAAGTACACACTGATCTGAATATTGCAGACCCGTTAACTAAACCTCTTCCATGAGCAAAACATGATCAACACCATAATGCTATGGGTGTTCGATACATCACAATGTAACTAGATTATTGACTCTAGTGCAAGTGGGAGACTGTTGGAAATATGCCCTAGAGGCAATAATAAAATGGTTATTATCATATTTCCTTGTTCATGATAATCGTCTATTGTTCATGCTATAATAGTATTAACAGGAAACAGTAATACATGTGTTTATAACTAGATCACAATGTGTCCCTCGCAAGCCTCTAGTTGGCTAGCTCGTTAGTCAATAGATGATCATGGTTTCCTGATCATGGGCATTAGATGTCATTGATAACGGGATCACATCATTGGGAGAATGATGTGATGGACAAGACCCAATCGTAAGCATAGCACTAGATCGTATTGTTCGTATGCTAAAGCTTTTCTAATGTCAACTGTCTTTTCCTTCGACCGTGAGATTGTGCAACTCCCAGATAACGTAGGAGTGCTTTGGGTGTATCGAACGTCACAACGTAACTCGGTGACTATAAAGGTGCACTACGGGTATCTCCGAAAGTGTCTGTTGGGTTGGTACGAATCGAGATCGGGATTTGTCACTCCGTGTGACGGAGAGGTATCTCTGGGCCCACTCGGTAGAACATCATCATGAGCTCAATGTGACTAAGGAGTTAGTCACACGATGACGTGTTACGGAACGAGTAAAGAGACTTACCGGTAACGAGATTGAACAAGGCATAGGTATACCGACGATCGAACCTCGGGCAAGTTCTATACCGACAGACAAAGGGAATTGTATACGGGATTGATTGAATCCTTGACATCGTGGTTCATCCGATGAGATCATCATGGAGTAAGTGGGAGTCACCATGGGTATCCAGACCCTGCTGATGGGTATTGACCAGAGAGGTGTCTCGGTCATGCCTGCGTGTCTCCCGAACCCATAGGGTCTACACACTTATGGTTCGATGACGCTAGGGTTATAGGGAATTGTTATCAGAGGTTATAGAAAGTTGTTCAGAGTCCCGGATGAGATCCCGGACATCACGAGGAGCTCTGGAATGGTCCGGAGGTAAAGATTGATATATAGGACAGATGGTTTCGGACACCGGAAGTGTTTTGGGCATCACCGGTAACGTACAGGGATCACCGGAGGTTGCCCCGGGGGTCCATCGAAGGGGGGTAACGACCCCGGGAGGCTAGATGGGCCACGTGGGGGAGGGAACCAGCCCCTAGGTGGGCTGGTGCGCCCCCCCACTCGGCCCATGGCGCAGGAAGAGGGGAGAGGGGGGGGAACCCTAGCGCAGGTGGGCATAAGGACCACCAGAGGGGTGCGCCACCCCTCCCCCCTTAGCTTCTGCACCAGCCCCCATCTAGGGCTGCCGCCCCCCCCCAGGAGAGAGAAACCCTCAAGGGGGTGCAGCCCCTCCCTCCCCCTATATATATTGGGCACTTTTGGCCATTGGGGAATAGACTTTGGCCTCTCCCTCGGCGCAGCCCTGCCCTTCTTTCTCCTCCTCTCTGCCGGTGCTTGGCGAAGCCCTGCCGGGAGACCTCGTCTCTCCATTGACACCACGCCATCGTGCTGCTGGAGTTCTTCCCCAACCTCTCCCTCCTCCTTGCTAGATCAAGGTGCGGGAGACGTCACCGGGCTGCACGTGTGTTGAACGCGGAGGTGTCGTAGTTCGGCACTAGATCGGAATCACACCGCGTTCTGAATCGCCGCGAGTATGAATCCATCAACCGCGTTCTAGTAACGCTTCTGCTTAGAGATCTTCAAAGGTACGAACATACACTCACCCCTCTCTCGTTGGTGGTCTCTCCATAGGAAGATCTGAATATGCGTAGGAAATGTTTTGAATTTATGCTACGTTAGCCAACACATAACACATAGTAGGTGACTACAACTTGCAAGATAGGATCAAGAACACACATATATTGACGAGAACATAATAGGTTCAGATCTGAAATCATCACACTCGGGCCCTAGTGACAAGCATTAAGCATGGCAAAGTAGTAGCAACATCAATCTCAGAACATAGTGGATACTAGGGATCAATCCCCATCAAAACTAACTCGATTACATGATAGATCTCATCCAACCCATCACTCTCCAGCAAGCCTACGATGAGATTACTCACGAACGGTGAAGAGCATCATGGAATTGACGATTAAGGAAGGTTGGTGATGACGGTGGCGACGATCTCCCCTCTCCCGAGCCCAGAACGGACTCCAGATCTGCCCTCGAGAGGAAGAACGCGATGAACTCTCCTCCTTGATGACGATGGCGGTGCCTCCGTATCGTAAAACGCGATGAACTCTCCTCCTTGATTTTTTTCGGATGAAAGGGACTAAATAGAGCTAGAGTTGGAGGCGGCGGAGCCCCGAGGGCCCCACAAGCCTGCTAGGCGCAGCCAGGGGGCGCCTCATGGGCTTGTGGGCTCCTCACTCCACTCCTCCGGTTGATTCTTGCGCTAGTATTTTTTATATATTCCACAAAAAATCCTCGTAAATTTCCAGGTCATTCCAAGAACTTCTATTTCTGCGCAAAAACAACACCAGCACAATTCTGTTGAAAACAGCGTTAGTCCGGGTTAGTTCCATTCAAATCATGCAAATTAGAGTCCAAAACAAGGGAAAAGTAGACACGATGGAGATGTATCAACTCCCCCAAGCTTAAAGCCTTGCTTGTCCTCAAGCAATTCAGTTGACAAACTGAAAGAGACAAAATAAAAACTTTTACGAACTCTGTTTGATCTTGTTGTTGTAATTATGTCTAACTCATATTTAGATTTCCAGCAAGATCATAAGCAAACCACATAAGCAATGACATTTAGTCTCATGTTAAACTCATATCAATGACATAATCAACTAGCGAGCAATAATAATAGGTTTCAAACGTCAACACTTCAATCAAAACAATCATGAAGCAGTATGAACAGATGCTATCTCGCTAGCTCTTTCTGAGACTGCAAAATATAAATGCAGAGCACCTTCAAAGACAAAGGGCTGACTGAACATTCTAATTCATGGCAAAGAAGATCCAGTCACAGTCATACTCAATAACAATTAAAAGCAAAGCATAAAAATGACGGAGGTGGTCTCTAATTGGTGCTTTTGAAAGAAGAGGATGACTCATCAGAAACATAAATAGAAAGGCCCTTCACAGAGGGAAGCATTGATTTGCAGAGGTGCGAGAGCTCAAGCTTTGAAGACATAGATAAATAATTTTGGGTGGCATGCTTTCATTGTCAACGCAATGACCAAGAGTTTTCACAATCTTCCATGCAACAGATGTTATAGGAGGTTCCCAAACAGAAAAGTAATGTTTTGACTCCCCCACCACCGATCAATCACACTCCTCGGGATCTTCCATAGCAACAACAATCCAGGGGGTGTTTTGTTTGCAATTATCTTTTCAATTTGAGCATGGAACTGGGCATTCCAATTACCGGCCCCTTTCTCGTGAGTGATAGTGAATAAACACATATCGAGGATAACACGCCTAGCATGGAAGATACTGATCGCCCCTTGTCAACACATGAGCGGTTCGGGCATGCAAAACTGATTATTTCTTGAAGGTTTAGAGAGTGGCACATGCAAATTTACTTAGGAACGGCAGGTAGATACCGCATATAGGTAGGTATGGTGGACTCATATGGAACAACTTTGGGTTTATGGAAGTGGATGCACAAGCAGTATTCCCGCTTAGTACAAGTGAAGGCTAGCAAAAGACTCGGAAGCGACCAACTAGAGAGCGACAACAGTCATCAATATGCATTGAAATTAACCAACATTGAGTGCAAGCATGAGTAGGACATAAATCACCATAAACATGAATATCATAGAGGTATGTTTATTTTGTTTCAACTACATGCGTAAACATGCGCCAAGTCAAGCCACTTGAATCATTCAAAGGAGGATACCATCCAATCATACTACATCATAATCATCTCAAAATTCATGTTGGCATCCAAGACAAACCATTATAAGCTCCTAGCTAATTAAGCATGGCATCAGAAACTATGATCTCTAAGTTGTCATTGCAAACATGTTTCTCTCATAACAAAGCTGAGTTAGGAACGATGAGCTAGTCATATTTACAAAAACAAAATAGATCGAGTTCATACCAGCTTTTCCAGGCTCAGTCACTTCATCATATATCGTCATTATTGCTTTTCACTTGCACGACCGAATGATGTGAACAATAATAAGAGTGTTTATGCATTGGACTAAGCTGGAATCTGCAAGCAAACACAAAGGCGAAGACAAAGTAATATGGCTCTTTGATAGATAAACAGATATGCATGCGAGAGCCACTAAACATTGTAACCATGGTCTTCTACCTTGACCCAAAGAAAAAGAAAACTATTTACACGGGAAAGCTCCCAACAAGCAAAAGAAGAACATGAAATCTTTTTGGGTTTTCTCAAACTAGACAAACACACAAGAAGAAAGCGAGAAAAAGAAATAAACTAGAATGGATGATAAAGTGGCAAGGTGTGAACACCGACTAACAAAGTGAAAGCGTAAGCATGAATATAAAGTCGGTGAGTAACACGTACTCCCGCAAGCTTAGGATTTTGGCCTAAGTTGGTATAATCCCAAGGAGGGAAATAACCGTCTCCAGGGTACTCCGGAGTGTACTTAGGGTGCCACTGCTGGGTGAGCTCCTCTGGCTCCCACAGATAAACTGGCGTCTGGTACTCGACTGGTAGCTCGGGCACGGGCGCGTGTGGTGGCGCTATGCCCCAATATGCGTAGATTTATGAGGGCATAATAATGTACCTGCCTAGATGAAGATTGAACAAAGACGGAGCATGCAAAGTAATAGTCTCATGAGTACCCTAACTAAATACTAGGTTATAAATCATCCTGTTATTTATATCTTTATCAAGAAAGTCATGGAGAACCATGCTATCATAATCTACATATCTCTCAGGAAGAAGAATCTCTTCTTCCTCGTGCAGTCTAATAGGTATCTCAAAATGTCTAGCAAGACGGGTAGCATAGATACCTCCATAAACAACGTCTTTAGAACGGTTTGTGTTCAACCGTTGAGCTACTATAGTGCCCAAGCTATAAGTTCTATCATTATAAAGGGTTTCGCGCGAAACCGCAAGATCTGGGGAGCTAAGGGCCCCAGCTTTCCCACGTCCAATCAAACATTTTCCCACGAATAATGAGAAGTACCTGAAGCACGGGAAAATGTATGCTAGCAGCTCTAGCGCAAGACACTCCTCTCTCCTCTCTTACATCAATAGTATCTATGAAAGCCTCCAAGTCCGGTGGACGAGGTTCATGAATATCCCCAACATAAGGTAATTTGCAGACATTGCAAAAACCCTGAGGTGACATGCGTTGGGGGATATCATATAGCTTGAACTCAACCATAGGAGGACTCTTCCTTGGAGAGAAATTAAAGCTTTGCACGCAAATATTAGTGAGGAGGAGGTATTGCAGACACTTATCTTCAACGAAGGCAGTAAGGCCTGCGTTCTCCACCAAGTATTAAAAGTCCTCATAAAGTCCGCCGGCGCGTAAGAACACATCGCTTGGCCTCTCGCACGCTCGAACTTCTGCAACTCGGGGGACCAAATACTTGGGTTTCTTCTTCTCATTTTCATCATCCTTGGGGTCACGGCTTGAAGAGCCTCTAAGGAACCTCCTCATCTTTTCCTTTTTCTTTCTCTGAAAATTTCTGAAATTTTTAGTGACTCTAAGGAAAAGTGAATAAGGTTCAACGAAACTCATAACAACTACTCCTACCAGTGCCTAGAGGCCATATCACGCATCAAAACTACTTGGGACTAGCTAAAATTAGCATGCAAAGCTCAAGAACAGGGTCACCAAGGTAGCAAAAATACGCAACGAATAAGGCACTAGAGCAAAGACTAATTGGACCAATGGAGGAGTCACATACCAAGGAACAATTCCCCCAAAACAGTTTGGTGAATGGGGCTTTGTACAAGGAGATTGAAAATCGCAGAAAGAAGAGCAAGAACACGGGTTTGAGCTGCAGAATGAATTTTTCTAGAGGTAGGAGAAGGAGATGGGAGCTGGAATAAGTGGAGGGGGGCCAAGTGAGCCCCACAAGCCTGGTAGGCGCGTCCATGGGGGGTGCCCGCGCCTCCTGGGCTTGTGGCCCACTGGTGCATCCCCCTGACTAGCTCTCCGTCTCAGAATTTTTCAAAAATTCCAGAAAAAATCATACTTGATTTTCAGGGCATTCGGAGAACTTTTATTTTCGGGACACTTTTCTACGGGACGCAAAAAGAAGAAAGCAGGAAAAACTAAAGCTAAATCTATCATTTTTCTTCTAAGCAACCGAAGGTAAAGGTTTGGAACAAAGGGCTGTGACTCTCAGATTCATTCATCTCGTGGTCATCAAAAGAAATCCATCAATGAGGTTGATCAAGTCTCCCTGACAAACTTTTTCGAATTGCATAAAACCGGAGAATTTTCGAATAGTCACTCGGTTACCTCAATGGGGATGTGCATATCCCCAACAAATCATACTTCATCTTAACAGTAGGTATAGGGCATTCAAAGCTCCCAATAAGAATCGATGAAGTTTTTCAATAGCATTGATGCAATGTACTCGATATTGTTTCTTCGGAAACTGCATCGTATGCTCATTACCATTGACATGGAAAGTGATATTGCCTTTGTTGCAATCAATAACAACCCCTGCAGTGTTTAAAAAGGGTCTTCCAAGGATGACTGCCATGGCATCATCCTCGGGAATATCCAGAATAACAAAGTCTGTTAAGATAGTAATGTTAGCAACCACAACAGGCACATACTCGCAAATGCCGATAGGGAAAGCAGTTGATTTGTCGGCCATTTGCAAGGAGATTTCAGTGGGTGTCAACTTGTCCAATTCAAGTCTACGATAAAGAGAGAGAGAGGCATAACACTAACACCGGCTCCAAGATCGCATAAAGCAGTTCTAACGTAGTTGCCTTTAATGGAGCAAGGAATAGTGGGCACTCCGGGATCACCTAGTTTCTTAGGAGTTCCACCCTTGAAGGTATAATTAGCGAGCATGGTGGAAATCTCAACCTCAGGTATCCTCCTCTTATTAGTCACAATATCCTTCATGTACATAGCATAAGGAGACATTTTGAGCATATCTGTCAAACGCATTTGCAGAAAGACAGGTCTAATCATTTCAACAAAGCATTCAAAATCCTCATCATCCTTTTTCTTGGATGGTTTGGGAGGAAAGGGCATGTGTTTCTTAACCCATGGTTCCATTTCATTACCATGCTTCCTAGAAATGAAATCGTTCGTATCGTATCTCCTATTCTTAGGTTGTGGGTTATCAAGATCAACATGTTTAATCTCCACATCCTTGTCATTGCTAGGTTGAGCATCAACATGAACATCACTATCGATTTTATCATTAGGCTCATGTTCATCACCAGATTGTGTTTCGGCATCAGAAATAGATACATCGTTTGGATTCTCGGGTGTAACAACAACAGGGTTGCTAGCATGCAAGTTCCTATCATATTTATTTTTCTTCCTATGATGACTAGGTGCATCAGTGCTAAATCCTTGAGAATCCTGTTCAATCCTCTTAGGATGACCCTCAGGATACAAATGTTCCTGGGTCATTCTACCGCCTCTAGTGACGACTCTGACTGAATTGTCATTCAACTCATTGAGCAAGTCATTTTGAGCCTTAAGTACTTGTTCTACTTGAGTAGTAACCATAGAGGCATGTATACACAAAAGCTTAAGGTCATTGACATTTCTATCCACACAAACACTAAAAAGACTAAGCATACGAGCATTCTGTTGCAATTGTCTTCTAACATAATCATTGAAACTCTGTTGTTTGGCAACAAAGTTATCAAATTCATCCAGGCATAAGCTAGCAGGTTTATCGAAAGTAATATCACTCTCATTTAATCTACGAGGAGAATTTACCTCTACTACCTGTGTCGTGTTATCAAGACCATGGATCTCTTTGATAGGTGGTAGATTTTTGACATCTTCAGATTTAATGCATTTCTCTTTCATAGATTTCTTAGCTTCTTGCATATCTTCAGGACTGAGGAATAGGATACCTCTTTTCTTCGGATTTGGCTTCGGAGGTGGTTCGGGAATAGTCCAAGCATTCTCATTGCAAATGATATTATTCAATAGAATCTCAGCTTGTTCCACACTTCGTTCCCTGAAAAGACAACCAACAGAACTATCTAGGTGGTCCCTAGAAGAATCGGTTAGTTCATTATAGAAGATATCAAGTATTTCATTTTTCTCAAGAGGGTGATCAGGCAAAGCATTCAGCAGCTGGACAAGCCTCCCCCAAGCTTGTGGGAGACTCTCTTCTTCAACTTGCGCAAAGTTATATATTTCCTGCAAGGCAGCTTGCTTCTTATGGGAAGGAAAATATTTCTCACAGAAGTAGTAGATCATATCCTGGGGACTACGCACACAACCAGGAGCAAGAGAAGTGAACCAAGTCTTAGCATCATCCTTTAGCGAGAAAGGAAACAACTTAAGGATATAGTAGTGGCGGATCTTTTCCTCACTCGTGAATAGGGTGGCTATATCGTGCAACTTAGTAAGATGTGCTACAACCGTTTCAGACTCATCACCATGAAAAGGATCAGATTCGACCAAAGTGATTAACTCAGGTTGATAGAGAATTCATAATCCTTATCGGTCAGAAAGATAGGCGAAGTAGCAAACTTCAGGTCATATTTCATCCTAGCGTTCAAAGATTTTTCTTTCCACTTGCGCTGTAAGTTCTCAAGATCATAGCTATCCTTACAAGCAAGAAAGTCCTCAGCTATCTCTCCCTCCATAACATAACCCTCAGGTATATCAGGGAATTCATATCTAGGAGAGCTAGTTCTAACAGGTGAAATAGTAGGTTCTACTTCAATAATCTCTGTAGTTTCAGGAGTATCATCACATTCAACAGCAACTCTAGCAATTTGTGCATCAAGGAATGCACCTAGTGGCAAAGCAGTATCAAGCAAAGCATCATCACAAGCATCATGGATAGCAGAAGTAGCATCATCAAGCACAGGCGACACATCAAAATTTCTAGCAGGAGGTGGTGTCGCAAACTTACTCATAACTGAAGGTGAATCAAGTGCAGAGCTAGATGGCAGTTCCTTACCTGTCCTCGTAGTTGAGGCCAAGACTTCAGTTTTTGGATCTCTCGGATTCCTCATAGTGATCAGCAGACGTAAATCCCAAGTGACTCAGAGAATAGTGCTATGCCTCCCCGGCAACGGCACCAAAATATAGTCTTGATAACCCACAAGTGTAGGGGATCGCAACAGTTTTCGAGGGTAGAGTATTCAACCCAAATTTGTTGATTCGACACAACGGGAAGCCAAAGAATATTTTCGAGTATTAGCAGTTGATTTGTCAATTCAACGACACCTGAAAGACTTAGTATCTGCACCAAAGTATCAGTAGCAAAGTTGTGTGATGGCAACAGTAGCAACGGTAACAGTAGCAGCAGTGATAACAGTAGCGGTAACAGTAGCAGCCGTGACAGCAGTAGCAGCGAAGTAAAATAGCAAGGACCAGTAGGAAAAGCTCGTAGGCACTGGCTCGGTGATGGATAATTATGCCGGATGACATTCATCATGCAACAGTTATAACATAGAGAGATATGTAACTAGCTGTAGTTCGTCAATGTAATGTAGGCATGTATTCCGTATATAGTCATACGTGCTTAGGGAAAAGAACTTGCATGACATCTATTGTCCATCCCTCCCGTGGCAGCAAGGTCCTAATGGAAACTACATGATATTAAGGTTCTCCTTTTAATAGAGAACCGGAACAAAAGCATTAGCACTTAGTGAATACATGAACTCCTCATACTATGGTCATATCCGGGAGTGGTTCCCGCTATTGTCACGCCGGGGTTGCCGGGTCAAAACACATTCTAGGTGACTACAACTTGCAAGATAGGATCAAGAACACACATATATTGACGAGAACATAATAGGTTCAGATCTGAAATCATGGCACTCGGGCCCTAGTGACAAGCATTAAGCATGGCAAAGTAGTAGCAACATCAATCTCAGAACATAGTGGATACTAGGGATCAATCCCCATCAAAACAAACTCGATTACATGATAGATCTCATCCAACCCATCACCATCCAGCAAGCCTACGATGAGATTACTCACGAACGGTGAAGAGCATCATGGAATGGGCAATGAAGGAAGGTTGGTGATGACGATGGCGACGATCTCCCCTCTCCGGAGCCCAGAACGGACTCCAGATCTGCCCTCCAGAGGAAGAACAGGTGGTGGCGGCGCATCCGTATCGTAAAACGTGATGAAATCTCCTCCTTGATTTTTTTCTGGACGAAAGGGACTAAATAGATCTGGAGTTGGAGGCGGCGGAGCCCTAAGGGCCCCACAAGCCTCCTAGGCGCGGCCAGGGGGCCGCCTCATGGGCTTGTGGGTTCCTCGCTCCACTCCTCGAGTTGATTCTTGCGCCAGTATTTTTTATATATTCCACAAAAAATCCTTGTAAATTTCCAGGTCATTTGGAGAACTTTTATTTCTGCGCAAAAACAACACCATGGCAATTTTGGTGAAAACAGCGTTAGTCCGGGTTAGTTCCATTCAAATCCTGCAAATTAAAGTCCAAAACTAGGGAAAAAGAGTTTGGAAAAGTAGATAGGATGGAGACTTGTCACAGATAAGGAATATTAAACGGAGTCCAAATGGAATAAAATCTCCGGAATGTTTTTTCTTGGACCAGAAGACACCTGCCACACTTGGAGAAGGGGGTAGGATACCTGCCGGGAGGCGACAAGCATGCAGGGCACGCCCTGGGGGGTGCCCCTAGCTTGTAGGCCCCCTGTAGCTCTCTTAACCATAATCCTTGGCCTATAAATTCCTAAATATTCCCCAATACCAGAACGAGCTAGGAAAATACTTTTCCTCCTCCAGGAGCCTCTGTTCCCGTGAGATCCAACCTGGGAGCCTTTTCCGGTAATCTGCCGGAGAGGGAATCAATCACAATGTCTGGACCCCGATCCTAAGCCATAGGAATCCAGCCTGTAACACATCACATCTCTTTGCGGTCTCACACACGGTTATCCCCACGACTGCAGCCTTACCTTAGCCGGGACCGTTTGCGCCTTTTGACTCACGTATGCAATTGTGTCGCTAGCAATCCAATGACAAAGAACCCGGATCGACATGTGTAGTCATAAACCAAAGCGGCAGTTCCGCACAGGGACATGCATACATGACCCAGCAAAGCAGGTGTCGGTCACCAGCGAATGTAGACGAGTTGTAGCAAGCTACAAGGACTCCATTACATCGCGTGACATTTCCCCAAAGGGGACAGACACATCAGCTAAGAAGGACACATGCCGGTCAACCAATGTGTCCGGAGCAGTAGCGAACTACCATGGCTCGTTGGAATCACAAAGGGGCATTTCCCTGTAAGGAGTGCTACTAAAGCCTACGGCTAGGTATTCGAACCCCATACATATCAAGTACAACACACGTACGCATGGCATACCAATATGTATAGATACATCGATGGCATCACAACATAACCATAAACATACAAACTTTACTTAGAAGGCCCGGAAGAGCCACGGACATAATATTACAAGGTAGGGGTCTCACGACCCATCATCACAAGTCATACACACAGTTCTTACAAGCCAACGGAAGATTTAAAACTGTCTGAGTACAGACAGATGGAAAGATAAAGGCACATGGCGTGACTATCTACAGACCCATCCTAGGGCCAGATCGTAGCTGGGATACCAGCTACTCGTCGTCGTTGATGTTTAGGTAGAACCCTCCATTAGGGTCATTAACAACCTCTGCAACAATTTATTAAGCAAATGTGAGTACAAAAATACTCAACAAGACTTTAGGATAAACTATCTACTCATGCAATGTATCAATAAGGAATTGTGGGGTTTCATGTGGAAAGCCAGCATTTGACTCATGGCTAGACAACTTGCATTTTTAAATAGTTTTGACAACTTTGATTTCTCGCACACGAGTCCACTAACACCACAACAATACTCTATCGTGGAATCATTCCGTCTCCATACGGAAATGCCGTCCACGACACTCACGCTTATCTTGACAATTTTTATGAGTAGCCATTATAGTTATCTATGAACAACATATGTTTCCAAGTAGTCCATATCCGCGGACGCGGCTATTCGAATAAATCATAACCCTGCAGGGGTGTACTTCTTCACAGATGCTCTCGCCACTTATCGCCATGTGCACGTCATGCACCTCGGCAACCTTCAAGCGGAAGACCAGCGAGGGAGTCGGCCACGACCGTTAACCATGTTAATACTTAGTACAGGTCTATCGCCTATCTGAGGGTAACCCGCACGGAAGTCCGGCCAAGGTTTCCACCATGGCCCCAAACGATGTGCGCAGGATTCCCAAGCCCACCATCCGGGTGCCACTTGGTACACTGTGCCACTGCTTACCGCATCATAGCCCACCTCTAAGGTCAGCGCTATGCACGGCCTCCAGCATGACTATAAACACCAGAAGCTACTTGCAACTCGTGAAACCAGTATTAAGCGATTAATAAGTCGAGCGGGGTCATATTTCAGGGCCCAACATGTGGTAGTATCTCGTCTTGGATTACATACACGGAACTCAGTTCCTAAGGACGGTTCCAATGAAACAACCCGCCATGTACTCCTACATAGCCTTTCACTGGTACCTTTACCAATTCAGGTTCAACACACAACCTTTACTTACTGAACACATTCTCACAATTCTGTTCATCACCCAGATGACAGACCATACACAACTCTAAGCATAACATGCATAGCAGGATAAGGCACATCATGGCTCAAGCATCTACCAGGTATGCTAGGTTGCAAGGTTCAACTATTTACTGTGACAAGGAGAGGTCATGAAAGGAAGTGGGTTCAACTAACGTGGTAAAAGCAGTGAAAGCATTTTCCCTAATGCAAGAAATAAGAGCAGGAGCGAGAACACGGGATTTATTGGGATGATCAAAATGGTTGCTTGCCTTGTTGCTCAACAGAGGGACAATATCCTTCAGTCGGATATTCGGTGGAATCCGTAGGAGCGGAGCCTACCGGAATAACAACAATCAATATCAAACATATTCAACAAAGTGATGCATGAAATGCAATGTAGCATGGTTAGGAAAGACTAGCAGAACCCTTTGGGGTGATCTTGATTTGAAATCATAATTCAATTATCATTTGAATTATAATTTATCATATTCTTTTAATTGATTTGACCTCATTCTGTTTCATAACTTTGTTTTTCATGCATGAAAACAGTTTGGATTCCTTGAATTTTTCTGATCCATTTACATATATTATTTGTCAAATTTGGAGTTATAATCAATTTTCTATGAATTTCCGAAGTTTTGAACTTATTCTGGAATTAGTTAACTAAGAGAGGAGGACCCACCTGTCAGTGTCTGATTAAGTTAATTAGATAAGTTATTTTTATTTTTTTACTAATCTTAAAAATAACTTAATTAGATAACCACGGGTGCCCCACGTGTCAGTGACTCAGGGCAGCTGAGATCCACCGGCGGCGAGGTGGATCTCGCCGGCGATGGCCTCCGGCGACCACAGAGACGGCAGAGGGCATCGGAAATCCCATTCCGGCGACCATTTGCGCGGCAGAAGGCACCAGACTGACCAGCGTTCACCCGCCGTTCCATTTTTGCATAGAGCCGGGGTTGATCTGGCCGGAGATGACGCCGGCGACTAGCTCGGCGGCTGCCGGAGCATGAGCGATGTCGGGCTAGTCAAAACTGAGGTGAAAATGTGCGACGCTTGGCTCCTAAAGCATCTACGCGATGTGCTAAAGCGTTTGCAAGCCTCAGAACAACGAGCCGATCACCGGAGAGACACCGGCGACGAGCTACCGCGGCGGTCATCGTCGGGCTCCGGTGAAATCAGGTGGTAGAGCTCGGAATCGAGAGGGGAAATAGAGGGGAAAGGATCCTGAGCTCACGAGGAGTGCAGAGGCATTGAAAGTAGGCTCGGGGGAGGCCTGAGGAGGAAGAACGGCGACGATGAACGTCGGCAAACCGAGGAGGAAGAAGGCGACTTCTCGGTTATTCACTACGTCTCGGCGTCGAGCTCGTGGCTTGGAAGCTTCAGGGGATCCTGACGGTTCTTCTGCACGGCTCAAGAGGGAAGGAGGAAGGCCAGAGCGACGGCGAGCTCGAGCTCTGCTCGGGCTCCAATGGCGGCCGAGAGGAGAGAGGGCAGGGGGAAGAATGAGGAGGGGGAGAGCTCGGGCATGTCTGCGGGGAGGTTTATCTCCACCCTCCAGCGCATCAGGCGAGGCAGGCAGGCGTGCAGCTGCGTGGGCGCGCCGGAGAATGCGGCACCACCTCCTGCTGCACACTAGCGAGGAGGAAGAAGACAAGCGTGGAGGTGGGCTGGGCCAAGGTGAGCGTAGGATAGGACTTTTCCATTTTTTCTGTTTCTCTTTTATTTGCTGACACTTGTTGCTATTTATTTTTGGCACTAAAATCAAATCTAAAAATAGTTTGAAAAATGCTGGGGTGTTAGTTGGAATATTTTCAATTACCCATAAACTTTTCAGCATTTTTGAAAACTTATATATTTTTGAATTCAAATATAAGTTTGAATTTAGGGACTTGCTGGTTTTAAATAAAATGCCAAAAGTGATTTGAGAATAGTTTTCACCCCTGATAACTTATTTTCAATATTTATCAGAAAAGATGAACTTTTCTTGAGGCAATTTTGGGTTCATTGATTTTGGCAAGATTTGAAATTTCCTTGAATTGGAAGTGGCTAGGGTTTTTTGTTTGAGTTGCACCACTTCTTTGGAGTTTGTTTCAAATTCTTGAATGCAATGGAAGAAAACATGAGCACAAAGACTAGACCCTAGTTAGGGATCCAGGGATGTGACACAGAGGGCATCTACATCAACTCCATTGCCCCTCGGATGATGCGTGAGTAGTTCACCACAAACCTATGGGTCCATAGCTAGTAGCTAGATGGATTCTTCTCTCTCTTTGTTCTTCAATACCATGTTCTTCATGATCTTCATGGAGATCAATCCGATGTAATACTATTTTGCGGCATGTTTGTCGAGATCCGATGAATTTTGGGTTTATGTTCAGATTATGTATGAATATTATTTGAATCTTCTCTGAATTATTATATGCATGTTTTCATATCTTAGCAAGTCTCTTCGAGTTATTGGTTTGGTTTGGTAATTAGATTGGAAATTCTTGCAATGGGAGAAGTGCTTAGTTTTGTGTTCAATCTTGTGGTGTTCTCCCCCAGTGACAAAGTAGGGGTAGCTAGGCACGTATTGAATTGTGGACATCGAGGATAAAAAGATGAGGTTTTCATCATATTTCTTGAGTTTATCCCTCTACATCATGTCATCTTACCTAATGCGTTACTCTGTTCTTCATGAACTTAATACTCTAGACGCAGGTAGGAGTTGGTCGATGTGTGGAGTAATAGTAGTAGATGCAGAATCGTTTGGGTCTACTTGACATGGACGTGATACCTATATGCATTACATTGCCTTAGATATCTTCATAATTATTCACTTTTCTACCAATTACTCGACAGTAATTTGTTCACCCACCGTATTATTTTCCTTCATGAGAGAAGCCTCTAGTGAAACCTATTGCCCCCAGGTATATTTTCCATATTATATTTTCAGATCTATAAACGAAAAATACCAAAAATATATTGCTGCCATTTATTTAATTTTGTTTTACTTTTCATTTCCGCAATCTTTTATACCTATCTCTATGAGATCTCATCCTTGCAAATAACCGTGAAGGGATTGACAACCCCTTTGTTACATTGGGTGCAAGTGTTTGATTGTTTGTGTAGGTGCTAATATTGGGGCCTTGCTTGTTCCTCCTACTGGATTGATACCTTGGTTCTCAACAAATTGAGGGAAATACTTATCTACTTCGCTGGATCACCCTTTCCTCTTCAAGGGAAAACCAACGCAAGCTCAAGAAGTAGCAATTAGAACAAATAGATCATTGCGAAGATGCGATGAACTTTTTATTGAAGAACATAGAGAGAGCACGAGAGCCATCTAGATACTAACTATGGACCCATAGGTATGTGGTAGACTACTCACTCATCACGATGGGAGCAACAAGGTTGATGTAGAGGCCCACTGTGATCAATCCCCCCTCCGACAAGGCACCAGAACTGGGCTGCAGATGGGCACACGGCAGAACAGAGACTTGCAATGGCAAAAAAAGTGTTTCGGGAACTCCCCTAGGGTTTCAAGAATATACGAGAATTTATAAACCAGAGAACAAGGTCGGGAGACGAGGGGGTGGGCCACAAGATAACAGGGCATGACCACCCCCTAGGCACGCCCTCTTGGCATGTGGGGTCCCTCGTGTGGCCCCCGACCTTCTCCTAAAGCTTCTAGATCTTCTTTTGTTCCAGAAAAATCACCAAGAAGTTTCATGGTATTTGGACTTTGTTTGGTACTGTAAACCTGAAAAGCCAAAAACATGCAGAAAACAACAAGTGCATTTTGCACTAGGTTAATAGGTTAGTGCTAAAAAATAATATGAATCAAAAAATGCCCAAAAAGTACCACAGAATGATAATATTATAGCATGGAACGATAAATTTTTTTAGATACGTTGGAGACTTATCAGCCCACAAGGCGTGACCACCCCCTTGTGCGCGCCCTGTTACTTTGTCACCTCCCCATGGGTCCCCTGGTAGCCCCTCAAAGCTTCTCGGGCCTCTTTCCTTCCAAAAAAAATTGTCAAAAAGTTTGGGTGACTCTGAGAACTTTTATTTTCTACACAAAAACAACACCATGGTAATTTTGCTGAAAACTTCACCAGTCCGGGTTAGTTTCAGTTAAATCATATGAAGTGCATAAAAACCATATAAAAGTATTGTAAACATGGGTAAATATGACATGAATACTTCATAAATTACCGATACGTTGGAGACATATCACACTCGGATCTGAAGTTATCATATTCGATAGGACGAAGTCTATACCACAAGCAATGCATGGACTCACACCGGATTGCCAATGGTGTAAAAGTAAAGTGTGCTGACTAGATTATTGACTCTACTGCAAGTGGCACACTATTGGAAATATGCCCTAGAGGCAATAATATTGTATTATTATATTTCCATATTCGTAATTAAGAGTTTATATTCTATGCTATAACTGCTATGATCCTTGAATGTGCGATTATGTGGAAGGCTCATATGCATGTGTGGAATGATAAATGATTAAATAGAGATTTCTAATCATCCCTCTATGCCTTCCTCAAGTGTTGTTGGTGATTGATATGTCTCCAGTGTATCTATAATTTTTGATTGTTCCATGCTATTATATTATCATTCTGGGATACTTTTTAGGCATTTACTTGCTAATTTATATGATTTTTAGCACTAACCTATTAACCCAGTGCCAAGTGTGAGTTGCTATGTTTTACATGTTTTTGGCTTCTCAGTAATACTCTACCAAACGAAGTCCAAATACCCCAAAACTTTTTGACGATGTTTTTGGACAAAATAAGGACCTGGAAGCTTCAGAAGGAGATCGGAGGCCCCACGGAGTTGTGCCAAGCCAACAGGGCGCACCCAGGGGGTGGCATGCCCTAATGGCTTGGGCCCACCTTCCTTGGCTTGTGGCCCTCGTGTGCGTCCCATAAATTCACCTATTCCCCCAAAACCCTAAAGAGCAGCCCAAAACAATTTTTCCGCTGCCGCGATTCTATTCCATTGTGTTCCCATTCAGATATATGTTCTGGTGCCCTGTTGGAGGGGGATCGACCATGAAGGGCCTCTACATCAACCTTGTAACTCCCATGGTGATGTGTGAGTAGTTCACCACACACCTACGAGTCCGTAATTAGTACCTAGATGGCTATCTCTCTCTCAATGTTCTTCGTTGTCATGACCACTGTGATTCTTGTGGTGATCTATCTTATGTAATCACTCTTGTGCGGTGCATTTGTTGGGATCCGATGAATTGCGGGTTTATGTTTAGATTATTCATGAAATATATTTGAGTCTTCTGTGAACTCTTATATGCATGATTGTGATAGCTTCGTAATTCTCTCTGATCTATTGATTTGGTTTGACCAACTATATTGATCTATCTTCAGTGAGAGAGGTGCGTTGTAGTGGGTTGAATCTTGGAGTGCTCAATCCCAATGACAGCAAGGGACATGCCACCTATTTGGCTTACTGCCACTAAGGATAAAACGATGGGGTTGATTCATATTAATTGGATGTGCTTTGCCCACATCACGTAATTGTTCGCCAAGCATTACTCTGTTTCACTTGATACTCTAGATGCACACTCGATAGCGGTCGATGGGTGGAGTAATAGTAGTACATGCAGGAAGGAGTCGCTCTACTTGCCTATGAACGTGATGCCTATATGTATGATATCTACGAGAGAGAAGCCTCTAGGGAAAACTATGCCCCGGGGTATATTCACAAATAGATTTACAGAAACACTAAATACCTTGCTGCCTTTTATTATTTGTATTTAGTTCTTATATTTAAGACATTTCAATTATCTATCTATCACTAGTTATCGCTTGCAAGTGACAAGTTCAAGGGGATTGGCAACCCTCTTCCCCGTGTTGGGTGCAAGTGTCTGCTCTTTTGTGTGTAGGCACTGAAGACAGGAAAATGTGTGGTCCTCCTTTTGGTTTGATAACCTTGGTCTTCACTGAGGAAAATACTTAGGTATAATGTGCCGCATCATCCTCTCCACCTCGACAAAAAACCCAACACAGATCACAGGTATCAGGAAGGATTTCTGGCGGCACCGTTGCCAGAGAGTATCACCAATTTCCTCTGAAATACCTTCTCACAAATTTAAATTCACTAGTTCTAACTTTTACTTGTTGTTATATTTTGCTTGCTATTAAAATCAAAAATACAATAATATTTATCTTTGTTAGTTTACTTGTGTCGCTTGCTTTGAAGTTTCTATCGTGTCTGAATTTGAGAAAGTCATTGTTGAAAGGGCTAGTGAAGATAGTGCTACTGACTTGAAAGTCCAAAATTTATTGATTCCACTAATGATCCTCCTACAAGTCAAGTTCCTCATAATAGTAGTCACATGTTTCTAAAATCCAAAATCTATCATATGGGTAGTGGGAACATTATTTGAAAGCATGTTATTCAAGATTTTTTGGAGTACTCAGTATCTTCAGCCCTTATTAAAGGATACATACTTGATGAAAAACAATTGCTATGTGTATACTATTTCCATGCTTATATTAAAGTTAGAAAGGAAGTTTGTGCATCTTCGTCCTATGCTTCAAAATATATTTTTGGGACTCCCTAGCATACACGATCCCGAGTTTAAGAAAATTGCTATAAATATTCTTATGCCCGAATTTGATTATATAGTGCAGGAAGTAAGAGATATTTTTGCCTTCTTTGGAATAAATCTCAGCATCTTTCCATAGAAGCTATCCTTCATAACAAAGATCCTATACATAGGTTGGAATCTAATGACTATCATGGTTTTAGTAAGAATATAAGGACGAAGGTTCCTCCCGAAGAATTAATGCAAGCATTATTACTTAAAACTAGTGACAAATTTGAATGTATTTCCAAAGGAATTAAAGAAGGTTTTTAGTGATGATTGGCATGAATATTCTATATGGGAACCCATTAATGATGAAATTCATGTCTGATATGATGATCCCTATTATGATGGTGATATTAGTAATGATATCACGATTATTAAGAAACTCTTTGAACCCTTGGGCTCACCAACTAGATTGAAAAAGGTGATTTATTTAGTTCTACTTTGGAATACCTAGTCCTAAAGTACATGAAAGGGTACAACACATGAAACTATGCATTATGCCTAGCTAGGGGCGTAAAACGACAACTCTTGTTGGGAGGCAACCCAATAGTTGTCTTGTGCTTCTTATTATACTTTCTATTTGTGTGAGATAACATGATTATTTCCACTGTAATGATTTAATTTTTATGTTTAAGTTAGTGTTTGTGCCAAGTAAATCCTTTGGGATGATTTGAATGATAAGTAGAATTGATACAGTGGAAAAATAAAATCTTTTGCGTCCAATGCAGAATTACTATGATTGTACTGGGATGTCTTTTTGATCTGGATTTTTTAAACAGTATTGCTATACAAATTACTCAGGTTTTCCTAATGTTTCACAGTTTCCGAAGTGACAAAATTAGGATGTCTTTGCTTCTCACTACAGATTGTTTTGTTTTATACAGATTATGTTTTCACTTCCATAGTTTGCTTCTTTTGATGATGCTATGGATTATATCATGGGGTATAAGTCATGGAGAAGTTAGAACACAGTACCTCATGCAATAATAAAATATGAATCAATTATAACAATACCTAATGTTTTTGGTTCGCCTATCCTACAAACGGAGCTCACGAGTTTCCTGTTGACTTTTGTGTGCTTAAGTTTTCAAGTTTTGGGTGTTTTCACAATGGATGAAGGAATAAGGAGTGGAAAAGAGCCTAAGTTTGGGCATGCCCAAGGCACCCCAAGTCAAATTCTAGGAAGACTGAACCGTCTATGATTGGGGATGCCTCGGAAGGCCTCCCCTCTTTTGTCTCAATCCGTCGGTATGCCACTTGGAGCTATATTTTTATTCATCACATGATATGAGTTTTGCTTGGTGCATCGTGTATTATAGTTTGCTTTTGTTTTAGTTTTTCACAATCATCATTGTATGTTGTACACACACACTTGAGAGAGACACATGTTCACCAAGATTTGTTAGAATACTCTATGTGCTTCACTTATATCTTTTGAGCTAAGAAGTTGCTCTATTTCTTCACTTATATCTTTTAGAGCACGATGTCGTATAGATCTTATAGAAATAATTGCACTCTTTTTCTTCACTAAAATTCATTTGAGAGTTAAGAAATACCGATGGTAATTTGCATGGGTTATAAGACTAGTCCAAAAATAATAGGTATTCAATGAGTGCATAATCAAAACCTTCATGTAGCACATAAAAGAGTAATGGTGAGTTAATGATATTGATGTGCTAATACGAAAGGGCATGAGTGCATGGTTGTTTGTTAGTAAAAATATCGATAGCTAAAGGGTGTAAATTTTCTATTCATCTAAATATTGGTTATGGCATGCGATGATGTGTAAGCATTTTTATTACTCGTTGAAATCCTTGTGCTATTTAGGTCGGGAGGCGCGATGGTTAACTCCTACCAACCTCCTCCCTACGTGCATGCGAGTAATAATTTGATTCAAGAGAGCTAATAAAATCTTGCAATAAGTATGTGAGTTCTTTATGACTAATGTGAGTCCATGGATGTACGCACTCTCACAACCTCATATTCTCTAGCCTCTTCATTACTGTGCATTGCCCATTCTCACCTCGAGGACCGGTGCAAACTTCGTCGGTGCATCCAAACGCCGTGACATGATACACTCTGTGCACATAGGCCTCCTTATATCTTCCTCAAAACAGCCACCATACCTACCTATCATGGCATTTCCATAGCCATTCGAAGATATATTGCCATGCAACTTCCGCCGTTACATCCTTTGACTAGTATACTCATTGTCATATCACTTTGCTTGATCATGTAGACGTCATATTATTTCTGGGAAAGCCACCATTGATCATTACTATACATGTTACGCCAGATCATTGCACATCCTGGTACACTGCCTGAGGCATTCACACAGACTCATATTGTTGAGTAGTTTTCCATATCGAGTTGTAAGTATATAGAAGTGTGATGCTATTCATTATTAGGGCACTATCTCAGTGAGGAAAGGATTATAGAGACAATGATTCCCCTAATCGTTGGGATGAGACTACGGACAAAAAAAGGAGTAAGCAGGAAAAAAGAAAAAAAAACTAAAAGAAAAAAGAAAAAGAAAAAGAAAATAAAAAAGAGAAAAGAGAGAAGGGACATGGCTACTACGTCTTTTTCCATACTTGTGCTTCAAAGTAGCATAAAGTTTTTCATATAGACTCTCATGTTTGTTCACTTTCATATGGTAGTGGGAATTTTTAACAATAGAACTTGGCTTGTATATTCCGATGACTAGCTTCCTCAAATGATCGAGGTCTTCATGAGCAAGAAAGTTGGATGCACACCCCACTTAGCTTCAGTTGAGCTTTCATACACTTATAGCTCTAGTGCATCTGTTGCATGGCTATCTCTACTCCTCACATTGATATAGATTGATGGGCATCTCCATAGCGTTCTGATCCACTTAGTTGACGCAAGACTTTGTTCTCCACTTTTACCCTTTGAAAGTTACCACCATATTATATTCGACCTATATCCTATCTCCATTGTTCACGCTTATATACTAAGTGAGTAATAAAAAGTTTAAGTGCATTAAGAAGTATGACCCAATTGCATGGCTTAAGATCGTGGTGCTTGAAATTTGTATTTGTGTGGTGAAGGCGGAGCCATGCCATGCTAATATTATAAAATTGATGGGGCTTAACATTATTTAAGGATCGTATATGTTGAAAATTGATGATTATGTTACTTATGTTCATGGATATTACTATGTTGATGTTCGCTAATTCATAATTTCTCAATGTTCATACTTGCAAGATATTACATGTTCGGTAGCATGTGACATAAACAAATTGTTTTTATCATTTACCTACTCGAGGGAGAGCATGAATTAAGCTTGAGGTGCTGATATGACTCCAACGTATCTATAATTTTTGATTGTTCCATGCTACTATATTATCATCCTAGGCATTTACTTGCTTATTTATAGGCATTTACTTGCTTATTTATATTATTTTTGTGATCATTGTTGTGAATATCGCATAACTATCCGCTTTTCTATGAAGTGCCCAACTGTAATTTGTTTACCCTCCGTATGCTATGTTTCCATGAGAGATGCCATTAGGGAAAGCTATGGCCCCAAGGTCTATTCACAACATATTGATAAAACATTCATTACCAGGCTTCCATTAACTTTTATTTTATTTTATCTTGTTATCTACAATTATCCACACACCTGACTTGCTTGCAAATAACATGACAAGAGGATTGACAACCCTCTTGCTTGCGTTGCGTGCAAGTTATTTGTTCTTTTGTGAGCAGCTGCTGAAGACGGTTGTGGTTGATATTCCTATTGGTTTGATAAACCGTGGTTTCATAAATGAGGGAAATACTTACCCACTTTGTGTTGCAATAACCCGTTCCACTTCACGGAAAACCCAACGCAGATCATGAGTATCACGAAGGATTTCTAGTGCCGTTGCGAGGGAATATCATCACCAACTACCAAGTAACCCCACGCAAATTTTCATTCACTTGTTTCTCTTTTTATTTTCTGGTATATTTTTTGTCTCATAAAAAATATAAAAAATATTTACCTTTGCTTGTCACTAGTTTGCATCTTTTCTCTCTAGTTTACTTGCCTAGCTATGCTATGTTTTATTTGTCACACCAAAATAGAAAGTAAATGCAAATATTAAGATAAATGGATCCTCATACAATAGCTAATATTTTCAAAAGACCCGTCTATGTTGAAACAATTGCTTGTGATATTGCACTAGATTATCTTTATGAGGTCTTGCTTGAAAATCATGAATCCAAAAACTTTGAAATTTATAAAGTGATTCATGATAGTTCCTTGAATAAAAAGAATGATTGCTTTATTGTAGAATTTGAATATGGTACTATAGGTAATGATTATGAGATAGTAAATATGGTTACATAAATTTTCATGTAACTCACTTACCTCTCTTGATATTCAAATTGTTAATGCTTCATTCTTCCTACTTGCTTATGTTAGACACTTCGTGTCTTGATAAATCGTTTGCTTACAAAATGCCTATGCATAGGAAGTATGGTATACTTAAATGTTCTTGTCACATGTTTTATGATGCTCTCTTTGTGATTCAATTCTTGTCTTTTATGTGAGCATCATTGGAACTTCAAGCCTATCTTAATGGCTAAAAAGAAAAGGCTTGTTACAGTACAACCCAATAGTTATCATTTATTTCTGTTAGTGTGTGATAACATGATTATTGCATTTGCAATGATTGTGTTTTTATGTTTTAATTAGTGATAGTGCCAAGTAAAGCCTTTGGGATGATTTCCATGATGAGTAGAATTGATAAGGTGCAAAAACATAAACTTTGACATCTAGTGAAGGATTTATCTGATTTTACTCGAACGTCTTTTTAAGCTGAATTTTTTACACGATATTTCTATTCCTCAGGTCATCTTATTTTTTCAATTTTTTGGAGTTAGTGTCGGGACTCCGATCCTAAGCCATAGGAATCCAGCCTGTAACACATCGCATCTCTTTGCGGTCTCACGCACGATTATCCCCACGACTGTAGCCTTACCTTAGCCGGGACCGTTTGCGTATTTTGACTCGCGTATGCAATTGTGTCGCTAGCAATCCAATGTCAAAGAACCCGGATCGACATGTCTAGTCATAAACTAAAGTGGCAGTTCCATACAGGGACAGGCATACATGACCTAGCAAAGCAGGTGTCGGTCATCAGCGAGTGTAGACGAGTCGTAGCAAGCTACAAGGACTCCATTACAACGCATGACATTTCCCAAAGGGACAGACACAGCAGCTAAGACGGACACATGCCGGTCAACCAATGTGTCTGGAGCAGTAGCGAACTACCATGGCTCGATGGAATCAGAAAGGGGCATTTCCTCGTAAGGAGTGCTACTAAGGCATACGACTAGGTATTCGAACCCCATACATATCGATTACAACACACGTACGCATGGCATACTGATATGCACAGATACATCGATGGCATCAGAACATAACCATAAACATACAAACTTTATTTAGAGAGCTCGGAGGAGCCTCACACATAATATTACACAGATAGGGGTCTCACGACCCATCATCACAATTCATACACACGAGTCTTACAAGCCAGCGAAAGAGTAAAACTGTCTGAGTATAGACAGATGGAAAGATAAAGGCACATGGCCTAACTATGTACAGACCCATCCTAGGGCCAGATCGTAGCTGGGATACCAGCTACTCATCGTCGTCGATGTCTACGTAGAACCCTCCATTAGGGTCGTTAACAACCTCTGCAACAATTTATTAAGCAAACGTGAGTACAAAGTACTCAGCAGGACTTTAGGAAAACTATCTACTCATGCAATGTATCAACAAGGAGTTGTGGGGTTTCATGCGGAAAGCTAGCATTTGACTCTTGGCTAGACAACTTGCATTTTTAAATAGTTTTGGCAACTATGTTTCTCGCACACAAGTCCACTAACACCACAACAATACTCCATCGTGGAATCATTCCGTCTCCCTACGCAAATGCCGTCCACGACACTCACACTTATCTTGACAATTTTATGAGTAGCCATTATAGTTATCTATGAACAACATATGTTTCCAAGTAGTCCATATCCGCGGACGCGACTATTCGAATAGATCACAACCCTGCAGGGGTGTACTTCTTCACACACGCTCTCGCCACTTATCGCCATGTGCACGTCATGCACCTCGGCAACCTTCAAGCGGAAGCCCAGCGA
The DNA here is from genome assembly GCF_904849725.1 of Hordeum vulgare subsp. vulgare. NCBI lineage: Eukaryota > Viridiplantae > Streptophyta > Magnoliopsida > Poales > Poaceae > Hordeum > Hordeum vulgare. Next base: position 343,480,220 of record NC_058522.1, on the reverse strand, counting down.
GGGAGTCGGCCACGACCGTTAACCACGCTAATACTTAGTCCAGGTCTATCGCCTATCTGAGGGTAACCCGCAGGGAAGTCTGGCCGAGGTTTCCGCCACGGCCCCAAACGATGTGCGCAGGGTTGCCAAGCCCACCATCCGGGTGCCACTTGGTACACCGTGCCACTGCCTACCGAATGATAGCACACCTCTAAGGTCAGCGCTGCGCACAGCCTCCAGCATGATATAAACACCAGAAAGTACTTGCAACTCCTGGACCGAGTATTAAGCGGTTAATAAGTCGAGCGGGGTCATATTTCAGGGCCCAACATGTGGTAGTATCTTGTCTTGGATTACATACACGGAACTCAGTTTCTAAGGACGGTTTCAATGAAACAACCAGCCATGTACTCCTACATAGCCTTTCACTGGTACCTTAACCAAATCAGGTTTAACACACCACCTTTACTCACTGAACACATTCTCACAATTCTGTTCATCACCCAGATGACAGACCATACACAACTCTAAGCATAGCATGCATAGCAGGATAAGGCACATCATGGCTCAAGGATCTACCAGGTATGCTAGGTTGCAAGGTTCAGCTCTTTACTGTGACAAGGACTGGTCATGCAAAGGAAGTGGGTTCAACTAACATGATAAAAGCAGTGAAAGAATTTTGACCTAATGCAGTAAGTAAGAGCAGGAGTGAGAACATGGGATTTATCGGGATGATCAAAATGGTTGCTTGCCTTGTTGCTCAGCAGAGGGGTGATATCCGTCAGTCGGATAATCAGACGTATCCGGAGGGGCGGAGCCTACCGGAATAGCAACAATCAATCGATATCAAACATATGCAACAAAATGATGCATGAAATGCAATGTAGCATGGTTTGAGACGACTAGCAGAACCATTTGGGGTGATCTTGATTTGAAATCATAATTCAAATATCATTTGAATTATAATGTATCAAAGTCTTTTAATTGATTTGACCTGATGCTGTTTCATAACTTTGTTTTTCATGCATGAAAATAGCACCATTGGATTCCTTGAATTTGTCTGATCCTTTTACATATATTATTTGTCAAATTTGGAGTTATATTCAATTTTCTATGAATTTCCAAAGTTTTGACCTTATTCTGGAATTATTTTTAAACAAAAAAGTATTTATTGCATCAGCATGACATCAGCAGGTCAATCTGGTCGTTGAAAGTCAAACCTGACTAGTGGGACCCACTGGTCAGTTACTGTGGCCAGGTTTTAGTTTAAATTTAACTTAATTACCTAATTATCAGGGTTGGACACACATGTCAGTGTTTGTTTAAGTTTTTATTTAATTAATTATTTTCATTAACCTAATCCTAATTAGCCAGGGGGCTGGCCCCACATGCCAGTGACTCAGGGGAGTCAGATCCACCGGCATCGAGGTCGATCTCGCCGGCGGTGAGCCTCCGGCGACCACCAGAACGGCGGAGGGGCTCGGAAATGCATATCCGATGACCAAACTTCACGCAGAGGGCACCAGACGAACGACACTTCACCCGCGACTCCATTTTTGCACGCGGCAGGGGATTAAATTGTCGGAGATGACGCCGGCGACGATCTTGGCGGCGGCCGAAGCTCGGGCATCATCAGGGTCATCGAAACAAAGGGCATCACACGCGGGGCTGGGATCCTACATCATCTACATGATGCACTGAAGCCATTGGTTGCCTCAGATGGACCAGCCGATCACCGGAGAGCTACTGGCGACGAGGTCCCGCGGCGGATCTCGTCGGGCTTCGATGGAATCGGGGCCTAGAGGAAGGGATCGAGGGGGAAAACTTGGGGGAAGGAACCCTGAGCTCATGGGGACTGCACATGCGTCCATAGTGGGCTCGGGGATGGCCTGAGGAGGGAGAACGACGGCGGCGAGCTCCGGTGACCCGAGGAGGAAGACAATGGCGTCACGGTGTTTCAGAGCTTCTCGGCATCGAGCGACTGGCTGGAGAGCTTTAGGGGATCATGGCGAAGCTAACGCGCAGCTCAGGAGAGAGGGAGATGGACTGGAGCGACGGCGAGCTCAAGCTCAAGCTTCGGTCATGGCGGCCGAGAGAGGGAGAGAGAACAGGGGCGAATGAAGAAGGGATGAGCACGGGGAAGCCTCGAGGAGCTTATCCCCGGTCGCGTCAGTGCGACGTGGCGGCCAGGCAGACGCACAGGTGCGTGGCTGTGCCGGAACGAGCGGCGGCCACCTCCTGCTGCTCGCTGGTAAGGAAGACGACGGGCAGCAGCTGGGCCTGGGCTAGGTGAGCGACAGGTAAGGGTTTTCCCATTTTGTTCTTTTCTGTTTATTCTTTCTGTTATTTGTTTTGTTTTATTTTTGGCTCCAAACTATTCCTAAAAATAGTTTGAAAAATACTAGAGTGTCAGTTGGAATATTTCCAACCACTCATAAAGTTTTCAACATTTTTGGAAACTTTGAATTATTTGAAATCAAATATATAATTGATTTCAGTAGCTTTTAACTTAAATTTGAAATGCCAAAAGTATTTTGAAAATAGGTTTCATCTCTGATATTTTGTTTTCAAAATTTATTAGAAAATATGAACTTTTCTAGTGGCCATTTTGGGTTCATTGATTTGGCACTTGTTGGAATTCTTTTGAATAAAAGGTGGCTAGGGTTTTGCTTTGGTTTTCTTTACTTTGCTTTGGATTTCTTTTCCTTCCTTGAGTGAAATTCAAATTCTTAAGATGCAATGGAAGAAAATATGAGCTCAAACTTGCTAAACCCTAATGGGGATCAGGGATGTGACAGTTAGATAAGTATATGTTCATTATAGATTACTATAGACTGTTCTGTTCAATCAGATTCTGTTTTTTTCATGTGTAGTTTGCTTATTTTGATGATGCTATGGATTTTATCGGGAGGTATGAGCCATGGAAGAGTTAATATATAGTACCCTATGATAAAATAAAATAATAATCAATATGTAACGGCACCTGAAAGTATTTGATATGTTGCTTATACTAACGGATCTCATGAAGTTTTGTTGAGTTTTATGTGATTGAAGTTTTCAAGTTTTGGGTATTGTCCCGATGGACAAAGGATTGAGGAGCACCAAAATACTAAGCTTGGGGATGCCCAAGGCACTGCAAGGTAATATTCTATGAAGACTCAAGCGTCTAAGCTTGGGGATGCCCTGGAAGGCATCCCCTCTTTTCGTCGCAATCCATCGGTATGTTATTTGCACCTATATTTTTATTTGTCACATGATATGAGTTTTGGTTGGAGCGTAATTTGCTGTTGTTTGATTTTAATTTTATTTTACCACAATCATTGTTTGTTGGAAACACCTATTTGAGAGAGATACCACATCATCACAATTTGATAGAATACTCTTTGTATTTTACGCATATCTTTTTTGAGCACGGTGGCGTATAGATTTTATAGAAATATTATGCTCTCATTCTTCACTTATATTTCTTTGAGAGCTGAACAAATAGTCACATTAATTTGCATGGGTCATAAAACTAGATCAAAAATAATGAGTATCCAATGAATGATGATAAAAACCATCATGTAGCACATATAGAGAAATTTTGGTTTAATGATATTGATGTGGTGATATGAAAAGGGTGTGTTTTGAGTCATACCATAAGATGTGTCGATATTAAGAGATGTTAAACTTCTTGTTCATCTAAAAAAATTAAAAAGGTGTGGTGATGATGTGTGAGCATTTCTATTCCTCGTTGAAAACCTTTTGTTGTTTTGAGTTGGACTCGCGTCGTGGTTAATTCCTGCCAACCCTCACCCTCGGGGCATGCTAGTAGTACTTTGATTTGTGATTAAACTAATAAAAATTTGCAATTAGTATATGAGTTCTTGATTACTAATGTGACACCATGGACATATGCAATCTCACCTCCTCATATTTGCTAGCCTCTTCTGTACCGTGCATCGCCCGTTCTCACCTTGAGGATCAGTGCAACTTTCGCTGGTGCGTCAAAACCCCCATGACATGACACGCTCTGTTGCACATATACCTTTTTTATATCCTCGTCAAAACATCCACCGTACCTACCTATCATGGTATTTCCATAGCCATTCCATGATATATTGCCATGCAAATGCCATCATCACTTCACATGACTAGTTCGTTCATCATCATAAAGCTTTGCATGATCAAATAGGGCTGACAAAATATTAATGGCAAAGCCACCATTCATCATGTCGGGGTGGGGGGGGTAACCCTAGGGTAGGCTCATCGAGCCTGCTCCTTCGTCTCCGGCCCAAAAGGAATGACCAAGTATAATTCCCCAAGGCCCAAGTCCTCTCGCCGGCTAGGCTACACCTACCGGCTAGAGGGCGAGACGGCCAACTCTCTAGCTGGCCAAGCAGCACCTGCCGTCTGGAAGCAAGACGACTACCTCCTCCTGGCCGCCTAGGCCAAGCCAGCCGGCTAGGAACGAGGCGGCCGTCCCCAAGCCGGCTAGCCAGGCGGGCTAGCCGGCCGGGGATCTCAAGTCACATAAGATCATAGGTCATGACGATACCCTACGATTAAAGGTGGCTACGCGTCACCAAAGGTACTGGATTGGAGTGCACGGTGCTGCCTCTTGAGCTTTCATTGGTTTTTCCCTTGAAGAGGAAAGGGTGATGCAGCACAGGAGCAGTAAGTATTTCCCTCAGTTTGACAACCAAGCTATCACTCCAGTAGGAGAATCGCGCCAAGTCCACAGTACCTGCGCAAACACAAAAGAGCTTGCACCCAACGCTATAAAGGGGTTGTCAATCCCTTCAAGATTGATTGCAAAGTGAGATCTGAAGGCGGAAAGTGCAACGAAGTAACATTTTAAGGCTGAAAAATGGTGTGAAGTAGACCCGGGGGCCATAGTGTTCACTAGAGGCTTCTCTCAAAATAGCAAATAATACGGTGGGTGAACAAATTACTGTCGAACAATTGATAGAACCGCGCAAAGTCATGACGATATCTAAGGCAATGATCATACATATAGGCATCACGTCCGACACAAGTAGACCGATACTTTCTGCATCTACTACTATTACTGCACACATCGACCACTATCCAGCATGCATCTAGTTTATTGAGTTCATGACGAATAGAGTAACGCCTTAAGCAAGATGACATGATGTAGAGGGATAAACTCAAACCAATGACAAAAACCCCATCTTTTTACCCTTGATGGCAACAACATGATGCGTGCCTCGCTGCCCCTTCTGTCACTAGGAGAGGTCACTGAACGGTATGAACCCAAAACCAAGCACTTCTCCCATTGCAAGAATCATAGATCAAGTTGGCCAAACAAAACCCACAACTCGAAGAGAATTGCAAGGATATGAAATCATGCATATAAGAGATCAGAAGAAACTCAAATAAGATTCATTGATAATCTGATCATAAATCCACAATTCATTGGATCTCGACAAACACACCGCAAAAGAAGATTACATCGGATAGATCTCCATGAAGATCATGGAGAACTTTGTATTGAAGATTCAAGAGAGACAAGAAGACATCTAGCTACTAGCTATGGACCCGAAGGTCTATGGTGAACTACTCACGCATCATCGGAGAGGTCATGGTGTTGATGAAGAAGCCCTTCATATCCGAATCCCCCTCCGGCAGGGCACCAGAACGTGCCCCAGATGGGATCTTGCGGAGACAGAAGCTTGCGGCAGCGGAAAAGTATTTTCGTGGATCTCTCTCGGAGTTTTGGATTTTTTCTGAATTTATAGGTGGAAGAGGTAGGGCAGACGAGCCATAGGGGCCCACAAGCCTGCTAGGCGCAGGCCCCCTGGCCGCGCCTAGGGGGCTTGTGGGGTCCCCTGGTGGCCCCTGCCTTGGTTCTCAAGTCTTGTGCGTATCTTCTGTTCCGGAAAAAATCTTTTCGGAAGTTTTATTCCGTTTGGACACAGTTTATAATCCTCCTCTGAAAAGGGTCAAAAACACGAAAAAACAGGAACTGGCACTTGGCACTGAGTTAATAAGTCAGTCCCAAAAAAGATATAAAAGGCATACAAAACATCCAAAGTTTGACAAGGTAATAGCATGGAACCATCAAAACTTATAGATACGTTGGAGACGTATCAAGCATCCCCAAGCTTAACTCCTGTTCGTCCTCAAGTAGGGAAGTGATAAAGACTGAATTTTTGATGTGGAATGCTACCTAGCATTGTTGTCCTTTGTAACTTCTTTCATGTGACATGAATGTTCAGATCCGTAAGATTCAAAACAATAGTTTGGTATTCACATGAAAACAATAATACTTCAAGAAAACTAGCAAGGTAATCATGAACTTTCGAAATAACAAGGCCAAATACAGTTATCCCTACAAAATCATATAGTCTTGCTATGCTCCATCATCCTCACACAACTAATTTAAATCATGCACAACCCCGGTATTGGCCAAGTGATTGTTTTCACACTCTTACTTTCTCAAACCTTTTTCAACTATCATGCAATACATGAGCGTGAGCCATGCATATGCACTATAGGTGGAATAGAGTGTGGTGGTGGTTGTGAGACAAAAAGGACGAGATGGTCACATTGACTCGGCGTATTAAAGGGCTATGGAGATGCCCATTAATAGATATCAATGTGAATGAGTAGGGATTTCCATACAAAGGATGCACTAGAGCTATAAGTATGTGAAAGCTCAAAAGGAGAACTAGTGGGTGTGCATCCAACTTGCTTGCTCACGAAGACCTAGGTCAATTTTGAGGAAGCCCATCATTGGAATATACAAGCCAAGTTATAAATAAAGATTCCCACTAGTATATGGTGGTGACAAAAAGAGAGGCTCTCAATCCTGAAGAACACGGTGCTTATTATGAAGCACAAGTGTGGAAAAGAGATAGTAGCATTGTCCCTTCTCTCTTTTTCTCTCTTCTCTCTTTTTTTTGCTTGGGCTCTTGGGCCTTTTTTTCTCTTTTTTTTATTGTGGGAAACTTTGGCGTCTTTTTTTTATTTCCTCACATGGGACAATGCTCTAATAATGACGATCATCACACTTATATTTACTCACAGCTCAAAGCTCAGAACGATGATGACTCTATAGGAAATTCCTCCAGTAGTGTACCGGGATGTGCAACGATCTAGCTTGGCGTATGACATTGAAAACATCTCGCTAGCTATCTTACGATCATGCAATGGCAATATGAGAGTGACGACACAAGTCATCAGACGGAAAGGTGGGAGTTGCATGGCAATATATCTTGGAATGTCTATGAAAATGCAATAATAGGTAGGTATGATGGCTGTTTTGAGGAAGGCATATGGTGGGTTTGTGCACCGGCGAAAATTGCGCCGTACTAGAGAGGCTAGCAATGGTGGAAGGTGAAAGTGCATCTATACCATGGACTCACATTAGTCATGAAGAACTCACATATTTGTTGCGAAATTTTTTATTAGTAATCGAAACAAAGTGCTAAACGCATACTCCTAGGGTAAGGGTTGGTAGGTGTTAACCATCGTGCGATCCCGACCGCAACACAAAGGATGACAATCAATAGATCAATTATGCTCTGACTTCCTAACATAGCGGTTCACCATACATGCATGTTACATGAATCAATAACTTAAACACAAGTATTTCTAGATTCACAACACCCTACTAACATAACTCTTAATATTACCAAATCCACGTCTCAAAACTAATTGAGAGGAATCAAACTTCTCTTTCTACTCAATGCACATGAAGATGGAAGTTTTTGTATCCTCTTTGGGTACCTATAACCTTTGGGACTACTTTCATAGCACAAACAAACTACCAAGTCACGCACCGCCGTGCTCTAAAATATCTAAGTGAAGCACATAGAGAAAATTATCTAGCTCAAAAGATATAAGTGAAGCACAATGATCATTCTAGCAAATTCACGATGAGTGCATGTCTCTCTCAAAATGTGTGCAGCAAGGATGATTGTGACACAACAAAAAGAAAAAGACTCCTACGATACAAGACGCTCCAAGCAAAACACATATCATGTGGTGAATAAAAATATAGCTCCAAGTAATGTTACCGATGGATTGAAGACGAAAGAGGGGATGCCTTCCCGGGGCCTCCCCAAGCTTAGGATTTTTGGTGTCCTTGAATTTGGCTTGGGATGCCTTGGGAATCCCCAAGCTTGAGCTCTTTCCACTCTTTATCCATTTGTCCATGAGAACATCACCCAAAACTTGAAAACGTCACAACACAAAACTTAAACAGAAACTTGTGATATCATTAGCACAAGAAAAGAAACTACCACCTCTTTAGGTACTGTAGAAATCTTGATTCCTATTTTTATTGGTGTTAGATTACTGTATTCTCACTTTTCCATGGCTAGTACCCCCCGATACTATCCATAGTTTCATCAAAACAAGCAACCAACTCAACAAAAACAGAATCTGTCAAAAACAGACCAGTGTGTAGCAATCTGTATGCTTCGTATACTTCTGGTACCTCAAAAATTATGAACAATTACGAAAGCCTGGGCAAAAGGCATATAAACCAGCAGCAAAAAAGAATCAACTCAAAATCACTTTCTGAATAAAAACGAAAAATAATTTTGTGAGCGAAAAGTTCCTGTCTTTTTCCAGCAGGATCAAACAACCATCACCAAACTAGTCATAAAGGTTTTACTTGGCTCAAACACAAAAAGAAACACAAAAGACACAATCATAACAGAATCATGATGGTGTGGATGCAACAAAACAGAAAGCAAAAATCAAAGATAAATTCATTGCGTTGCCTCCCAACAAGCGCTATTGTTTAACGCCCTTAGCTAGGCATTGATAATTCAATGATGCTCACACAAAACACAAGAATTGAAGCACAACGAGAGCATCATAAAGCATGTGAAAATCACATCTAAGTCTAACATACTTCCTATGCATAGGCATTTTATAGGAAAACAAATTGTCAAGACAACCAATAGTTACCAAATGCAAGGAAGAAGAAAGAGACAATAGCAATCTCAACATAACGAGAGGTAATTTGGTAACATGAAAGTTTCTACCACAATATTTTCCTCTCTCATAGCAATTACATGTGGGATCATAATCAAATTAAACAATATAGCTATCACAAAGGATATTCTTTTCATGATCCACATGCATGCAAAGTTGACGCTCTTCAAAAATAGTGGGATTATCATCAACTGAAGTCATGACTTCTCCAAACACACTTTCAATATTATTGCAAATATCAAATTCATCGTGAGGCTTAAACAATTTTTCAAGATCATAAGAAAAATTATCACCCCAATCACAATCATTGCAACAAGTAGTGGACAAAGCAAAACTAGCATCCCCAAGCTTAGGGTTTTGCATATTTTTAGCATGATTGTCATTAATAGAATTTATAATGAAATCATTGCAATCATGCTTTCATTCAAGGAGCCCTCGTGAATCATTTCATAAATTGCTTCATCATGATTTTCAGATTCACACATCTCAAGCAAAACTCCATAGAGAAAGTCAAGTGCACTCAACTCACTAGCAATTGGATCAACATAATTGGATCTCTTAAAGAGATTAGCAAGTGGATGAGGATCCATATCAATAGATTTTCAGCAAGCGAAGATGCAAGCATATTGAAGGCACATGGCAACACAAGCAAACAAAAAGCAAGCGAAAGAAAGGGCGAACAAAAAAGGAATTTTTTTTTGTAAATTTTTGTTTTTCAGAAGTGGGGGAGAGGAAAACGACAGGCAAAAAAGTAAATGCAAGAGATGAGTTTGCGACACTTACTTGGATGAGTGCTTGACTTGATCCTCCCCGGCAACGGAGCCAGAAATCCTTCTGCTGCCTCTTGAGCTTGCGTTGGTTTTTCCCTTGAAGAGGAAAGGGTGATGCAACACAGGAGCAGTAACTATTTCCCTCAGTTTGAGCACCAAGGTATCAATCCAGTAGGAGAATCGCGCCAAGTCGAGAGTACTTGCGCAAACACGAAAGAGCTTGCACCCAACGCTATAAAGGGGTTGTCAATCCCTTCAAGATTGATTGCAAAGTGAGATCTGAAGGCGGAAAGTGCAACAAAGTAAAATTGTAAGCCTAAAAATATGGTGTGAAGTAGACCCGGGGGCCATAGTGTTTACTAGAGGCTTCTCTCAAAATAGCAAATAATATGGTGGGTGAACAAATTACTGTCGAGCAATTGATAGAACCGCGCAAAGTCATGACGATATCTAAGGCAATGATCATACATATAGGCATCACGTCTGAGACAAGTAGACCGATACTTTCTGCATCTACTACTATTACTCCACACATCAACCGCTATCCAGCATGCATCTAGTGTATTGAGTTCATGACGAACAGAGTAACGCCTTAAGCAAGATGACATGATGTAGAGGGATAAACTCAAACCAATGATGAAAACCTCGTCTTTTTACCCTTGATGGCAACAACACGATGTGTGGCTGGCTGCCCCTTCTTTCACCCGGAGAGGTCACCGCACGGTATGAACCCAAAACCAAGCACTTCTCCCATTGCAAGAATCATAGATCAAGTTGGCCAAACAAAACCCACAACTCGAAGAGAATTACAAGGATATGAAATCATGCATTTAAGAGATCAGAAGAAACTCAAATAAGATTCATATGTAATCTGATCATAAATCCACAATTCATCGGATCTCGACAAACACACCGCAAAGAAGATTACATCGGATAGATCTCCATGAAGATCATGGAGAACTTTGTATTGAAGATCCAAGAGAGAGAAGAAGCCATCTAGCTACTAGCTATGGACCCGAAGGTCTATGGTGAACTACTCACGCATCATCGGAGAGGTCATGGTGTTGATGAAGAAGCCCTCCGTATCCGAATCCCCCCTCCGACAGGGCACCAGAACGTGCCCCAGATGGGATCTTGCGGAGACAGAAGCTTGCGGCGGCGGAAAAGCATTTTCGTGGATCTCTCTCGCAGTTTTGGAATTTTTCTGAATTTATAGGCAGAAGAGGTAGGGCAGACGAGCCATAGGGGGCCGATAAGCCTGCTAGGCGCGGGCCCCCTTGGCCATGCCTAGGGGGCTTGTGGGGTCCCCTGGTGGCCCCTGCCTTGGTTCTCAAGTCTCGTACATATCTTCTGTCCTGGAAAAAATCTTTTTGGAAGTTTTATTCCGTTTGGACACCGTTTAAAATCCTCTTCTGAAAAGGGTCAAAAACACGGAAAAAACAGGAACTGGCACTTGGCACCGAGTTAATAAGTTAGTCCCAAAAAAGATATAAAAGGTATACAAAACATCCAAAGTTTGACAAGATAATAGCATGGAACCATAAAAAATTATAGATACGTTGGAGACATATCACACGGCAGGTACCGGCGTCGGCGGCCACGCCGCTGACCTACCCCGACTCTGATCCATCACCCAGCACAGTGTCGGCCGTCAAACTCCCACTCCATTACTGCACTCGGCGTGGGAACAGTGGAGGCGGCCGTACCGTCTGCCCATTACGAATCTCGCTGGGCGACGCCGGACGTACTACGCGTGCCCTGCGTCAACCTTACGCAAGATCTTCATTGGCTAGCCGGGGGGTCCCACCTCCAGACGGGACTTCGCAGCCGGCGGGCCCCTCAAGCGACAGGACAAGACCCCCGTGGGCACCCTGGCAAGCCGGCGAGGATGCCAGCCGGGCCCCCCTCTTGTACCCTCTATCCATATTGTAGGCCGGTGGGTTCGTCTATAAAACCCCCGGTCCCCCTCCATGCAGAGGGTCGGTCAACAGATTACACACACACACACTCACCAACCACATAGGAGAGGCAGAGACGAGCAGGCTGCTTCCCTCTTCCTCCTCCGCAATACAGCTCCAGGAGCAACCTTGTAATCCCATCCATATACATCACGCACTCCGGCAGGACTAGGTGTATTATCTCTAAGAAGAGCTCTGAACCTGGGTACATAGTGCGTTTCATGCTTGTACCAACCTCGCCCCCAGCACCCTCCGTTACCCCTTCGGTTCTCACCGACTTTAGCCTACCTATGGCATATGTTGTGAGTATTCACCGACACATCATGTTTTTGATACATGTCACACTAGATCCTTGCACATCCTGGTACACTACCAGAGGTATTCATTCAGAGTCATATCGTCCTATCAGTTTTCATGATGAGTCGTAAGTAAATAAAAGTGTCATGATCATCATTATTCGAGCATTGTCCGAGTGAGGAAATAAAAATGGGGGAGGCCAAATGAGCGCATCATAAAAAAATAAGGAAAAACAGAGAAGGGACTTGACTACTATCCTTTACCACACTTGTGCCTCAGAGTGGCAACATGTTCTCCATATAGAGAGTCTCATGTTATATCATTCTTATGCTAGTGAGAATCACTTTTTCATAACTTTGGCTTGTATATTCCGATGACGGGCATCCTCAAATGTCTGAGGTCTTCATGAGCAAGCAAGTTGGATGCACACCCCGCTTAGATTCAGTGGAGCTTTCATATACTTATAGCTCTTGTGCATCGTTTGCATGGCAATCCCTACTCCTCGCATCGATATCTATCGACGGGCATCTCCATAACTCGTTGGTATGCCTAGTTGATGTGAGACTATATTCTCCACTTTTACCCCTTTGAAACCTACCACCACATTCTATTCCACCTAGATGCTATGTCCAATGGTTCACACTCATGTATTTCGTGAAGAATAAAAAGTTGATGCATATTAAAAAGTATGATTCAATTACCTGACTTGAACACCGTGGCGCTTGACATTTGTATAAATGTGGTGAAGATGGAGCCATGCCTTGCTAATATAATAAAGATGGATGGGGGGTAAAACAATCTTTGAGGATCGTATACTTTGAAAGATTAATGATTTGCTGCTTATACCTATAAGTATATCTATGTTATTGTTTTTTAATTCATCGATTCTCAATGAGCATACATGCATAAGGTTACATCATCAACAACATTCTTTACCTACTCGAGGACGAGCATGAATTAAGCTTGGGGTGCTTGATACGGCTCCAACGTATCTATAATTTTTGATTGTTCCATGCTAATATATTATCATTCTAGTTTGCTTTTGGGGTATTTATTTACCACTATATATAATTTTTTAGCAGTAACCTATTGACCAAGTTCCTAGTGACAGTTGTTATTCCCTACGTGTTTTCACTTTGCAGTTTTTCCATACTAAGCAAGGTCCAATTGCTCTGAAACTTTTTGATTATTTTTTCTCGACCTAAAGAAGACCAACAAAAGGGAGTCCCGGAACACATTTTACTCCGCCGCAAGTCTTTGTTCGGACGGGAGGCCATATGGAGCTCCGTTCTGGCACCCTGCTAGACGGGGGATCGATCATGGAGGGCCTCTTCATCAACCTTGCTTCCCTCACCATTTTGTGTGAGTAGTTCACCACAGAACTACGGGTCCATAGTTAGTATGTAGATGGAAATCTCTCTCTTTTATGTTCAATACAATGATCATCACATCTTCGCTTTGATCCATATGATGTAATTCCTTTTGTGCGGTGCGTTTTTGGGATCCAATGGATTGTGGGTTTATGTTCAGATTATTCATGATAAATATTTGAGTCTCCTCTGAATACTTATATGATTCTTATGTGCATGATTATGATATATTCGTAATTCTCTCTGATCTCTTGAAACAGTTTGGTCAACTAGAACAATATTTCTTCGGTGAGAGAGGTGTGTTGTGGTAGGTTAAACCTGACGAATTTCTATATCCCAGTGAAAGAAGGGGACAAGATGCGTCTTTGTGTTGCTTCTACTAAGGATAAAATGATGGGGTTTATTCATATTTCTTGACTTTACTTTGTCTACATCATGTCATCTTACTCCATGCATTACTTCGTTCGTCTTGAACTTAATACGTAGTGAGGCAAGCATAGAAGCGCTCTTGAAGTGAAGTAATAGTAATAGGTGCACGCATGAGTCAGCCTATTTGATTATGGACGTGATGCCTATATACACATGATCATTGTCGTGAATATCGCATAACTATCCGCTTTTCTCTCAGTTCCCCAACAATAATTTGTTTACCACCGTATGCTATTTTTCCATGAGAGATGCCATTAGGGAAAGCTATGTCCATTGGGTCTATTCACAACATATTGATAAAACATTCATTACCTTGGTGACATTTACTTGTTTTTATTTTATCTTGCTATCCACAATTAGCTACACACCTCACTTGCTTGCAAATAGCAGGACAAGAGTATTGAGAACCCTCTTGCCCGCGCTGGGTGCAAGTTGTTTGTTCTTTTGTGTGCAGCTGCTTAAGACAGTTGTGGTTGATATTCCTATTGGTCCTATATACCTTGGTTTCATAACTAAGGGAAATACGTCCCCACTTTGTGCTGCGATAACCCATTCCTCTTCACGGAAAACCCAACACAGATCACGTGTATCAACAGGGCGCGCCCAGGGGGGTGGTCGCGCCCTGATTGCTTGGGGCCACCTTCCTTGTCCTCTGGATCTCCTATATATCCTACAAATTCACATCTTCACCAAAACCGTAAAGAGTAACCCAAAAATCTTTTTTCACCGCCCCAAGTCTTTGTTACGCCATGTGCCCATCTGGAGGTGTGTTTTGGTGCCGTGCTGGAGGGGGGTCGATCAGGGAGGGCCTCTACATCAACCTTGCTACTCCCATGGTGATGTGTGAGTAGTTCACCACAGACCTACATGCCCGTAGTTAGTTCCTAGATGTCTATCTCTCTCTATGTTCTTCATTGCCATGATCACCGTGATTCTTGCGGTGATCTATCTTATGTATTCACTCTTGTGCAGTGCGTTTGTTGGGATCCGATGAATTGTGGGTTTATCTTTTGATTATCCATGAAATATATTGGAGTCTTATCTGAATTATTATATGCATGATTGTGATAGCTTCATAATTCTCTCCGATCTATTGATTTGGTTTTGCCAACTAGATTGATCTATCTTCAGTGAGAGAGGTGCATTGTAGTGGGTCAAGGTGCTCAATCCCAGTGACAAAAAGGGTCTATTCACAGATATATTTAAACAAAAATTAAATACCTCTCTACCTCTTATTATTTGTATTTACTATTTATATTTGATATATTTTAATTATCTATCTATCACTACTTATCGCTTGCAAGTGAAAAGTTCAAGGGGATTGACAACCCTCTTGCCCGCGTTGGGTATATGTGTGTGCTCTTTTGTGTGTAGGCACAAAAGACGGGAAATTGCATGGTCCTCCTATTGGTTCATTAACCTTGGTTCTCACTTGGTTCCCTCCTCTTTGGGGGAAGAATCCAACGCATATCACAAGTATCAGTGATCGTGTTTTCTGGATCTTCGGATATCGTTAAGTGTAATGATAGTCCTAAAACAACATTGAGAGTAATGATCGACCCAAAGACTTGTTTGTTGTACTTTCAGATAGTATCATCTGAAATAAATTGTTAGTGTTGACTTGTATTTTATATTTCTTAGACCATGGGAGTATCGCAGTCACTTGTTACCGTGCGACGAGCTTTGGTTTGATTTAATGCCACCTGTAAGTAGGTGATCATAATGGTAAATTACAGGTTCATCAGAAAGTTTAACAAGGGACTAGATAGCTCGAGAGTGGGATTTTCTCCTCCGATGATCAAGATATATTATTAGGGACCTCTCGATGTGACGGTATCAATCATTGTATGGCCAGACACATGCAACTTGATACAGGAACACGAAAACGAGAAAGAAGAACAAAACCGGTAACGAGGATAATAGTATAATGAGCATGTGATGACTCATGAGGATACCAATACACCCCGTGTTTTGTAAAGTATCGCCAATCAAAGGGAATATCACATTGTAACCGAAGTTTTACTCGAATACCATTCTTGTGCTCATATGGATCGATATGGACGTCCATGGTTCTGCTATCGGTCATTGAATGAAGTGGTTTCGTTCATGTATTTGAGTTACTGAACCTTCAGGGTCACAAACTTAGGGTAATCGCGATCTATTGAGTGTTAGTAGGACGGGAGTGATGATAACATATTGGTGAAATTCTTTCATTTATATACGAAATAGTTTCAATAGGATCTAGAAGCGTTTGAGGGTCATCAGGGGGGTTCCGTAGAGTATCGGGTAATACCGGCTATTATCGATAAATATATATAGTTGGAAAATGTTTCCAGGGATGTTTAATTATATATAAAATGTTCTATAAGTATTTATAACAATTTTATATTTAATTAAATATTAACAGGCCTAAAAAGTCCAAGAGGTTGAAGGAAACTTAGGCCAAAAGAGCCCAAGCGGGAGGCACCTCCCTTCCCTAAGGAAGGGGACGAATGGAGGTGGGGTCCAACTCCTCCTACCTTGGCCGGCTGAAGGGGAGGGACATTCCCTTCCCTTGTGGCACCCTCCTATTCCCTCCAACCTATACATACTTGAGGTACTGGCACATATTGAACACGCAAGTTTTGGAGCCTCCTGTAGTTCTTCTAGTTCTAGTTGGTCCTAATTGACTAATAAGAAATAGGTCTAGTTCCTCTAATACTCATAATTAGAAGCCCAATGTATATCTAATTTCCTCTCACTAATTCTCCGATGACGATTAGGTCTAGACGATGAAGCGCTACCGGATCGTGATGACTACATGCTTGCAACCAATTAGAGAGGTCGTCCTTTCGGTCTTCAGTTCGAGGGATTGTTCGTGGGCAGTTCGTGGGATCATTCATCTATGGTTCAAGGGACTCCAAGTTTGATCTACATCGTCACGTTCTTCTCCTCTCCAACTCAGTGATGGTAACAATCGTGATCACAACTGTTATTGTATCTTCATAGTGTTCTTGGTTGATCTCAGTGCATTTTTTTGTTTTCTACTACATTTCCTGACATCTGCTTCATCTGCATAGAGAAATCCAAACTCTAAATGGGCTCACCCATTAACACATTGAAGCCACACACACAAATAGTACCCAACTAAGTGTGCGGATCCCTAGGTCTTCTTTCTTCTTTGTCTTCCTCCTTTGACCAAACCCCCAACCTCATTGGTCGCTACCATGGATGTAAAAAACCGCAGATTTGCCTCCTATCCTTTGAGCTCCGAAGTTCTTCTTCCTTCCAATCATTCCTTAATCTCTCGCCTCCTCCGACTACACAAATACCTACCACAACCCCACCATGGTTGAAGCCTCAGATCCAATGCATAACAAAGAACAATAAAAAAGGATAGGAAAAATCACAACTAGAAACCTGCAGGAGATCACCTTGTTGTCGGTCTAAGGTAAACCGTGATCTTGCCCATGTAAATAGCTTTTGTCTTTTCATTTTGGACCCTGCAAACAGTAATTCAAAAAATTTCATTCAGAGGTAGGATTTTCAGATATGGAAACCACATAAATACAAAGAATTGTAGAAAATCTGCTAGGTCAGCTTTGGATGGATGGAAATATCATACGAACTGCATGCCTCTTTTGGAGAAACATAAGTGATAGAATGAGGTAGAGAAGAACTTATGACCAAAACATAATGCTAAATGGTAGAATTAAAAACATAAGTGACATGAATGTTCTCTAACATAGATTTAACTAGAAGTTAATTAGAACACCTCCTTAAAATATAAAATGAAATAGAAACTGAAGAACAGAATAACAACCCTATCCAATATAATGCATAAATGAACTTTTTAAATAGAGTGATGTTAAAAATTAGGATAACTTATTGTCTTGTCATGGTAATAAATAATGATGAATTTGTTGTGCATGCAGGTTACCATTTATGTAACTTCAAAGAAAATATAAGCAATAGAACAACATCTTGGAATAGAAACTAATCCGAAGGTAAATGTTGTACTGGAAACTTAAATCACTGATAATAGCAAAAACATAATATTATCTACAAAGTTTGTTAAAATCAATGCCGAGGAAAAGAATTACTGTTCATGACTATAACTAAAATTGCTTGGACAGAGAAAACATGTAGTAATTGTTCAACAACAAGGAGGAGATGGGCATGAAGAAAGGAAAGTAGGAAACAAGGTAAGGGAACTTCTTGTACAAGTAGTAAAACATCAGGGAAAATAACAATTTAGTTAGATAAAATTCAGATAAAGGAAATGAACATATGCATTGGGAAAAATGCAATCAAACAAGGCTGTGAGGTTTGTATTATTGTTTTGAAATTATTAAGATTTGAGAATAACCAACATGTATCAATGCTTGAAAATTTCATTAGCAGGACAGACTCATTGCACACAACAATGGTGAGCAAGAAAGTCAACAACATAGAGCGAATCAAAAAGAAGTGAGCAAAGATATATGCATGCAAAGATAACACGAGATCATACTATAAAAGATAACATGAGATCTTATTATTATTCATTATTTGCAGGAATTAAATGAAGTTTAGTTTGGAAAAAAAAGTTCTTAACTAATTAATGAGCTAGCACCACAAGGAGGAAGATAGTCTTACACAGAACTCATGCAACACATGTATGTGATGAGTCATCTTCGAAGTGACAAGATGGCAATCCCTATAATGAGTTCCACTTCGCTCTTACAAGGAGGCATACTTGCATTTTGAATTTAAATGCAGTTAATTGTTTATTTTCCAAACATTAAAATAGCACCAACTAAATATATAAATTTCAGGATCAACATTTGACGTCACAACATCAAACAAGTAATCATTTTCAGCAAAAAGTACATGGTGTTGTAGAAGGAAGCAACAAAAATGACTAGTGGGAACAATATTCACTACGTGAAGTGGAGGAAATAGGAGAATATTCTCATGAAGATTAAGGTGCACAAGATGCGTATACTTTTGATTGTGGGAGTGTTGCAAGCTGATGCAGAGGAGGATTACGTGTAACACAATTCAGAATTCATGATCAGTTGCATACAGATTTATGCAGACTCCGAATTGCCAAATAGAGCAAAGTTGGAATAATTTTGATTCGGTTAGTGATAAAAAAAAGTACCACTGATAACTCAAATAGAAGATATTGGACAAAACCTCTAGCATGGATTGCAAGGACCTGATTATGCACAAAAAATATGAATTGATGACACAAGTGGTAGTGATGAACCAAATTTTCAAAACGAGGCACAACACGTGGAGAAACATAAAGAAATAATGATGAAGTCATAGCTACTATTGTGTTGTCGAATTCTGCCATAGAGGAATAAGAGAAAGATGCATTTGAAATTAAGAAACAAAAGTACAAATGAAATAAAAGGCAATGATAATTTGCAAGAAAATTTATCTTACGAGGATACAAATATATTCTTGGAGAGTGAAAGCATAGGAAAGGCATTGATACTAAGCCAAGAATAAGAGAGCAGCCATATGGCAGCAATGTACAACTGTACATGACATTTGAAACTTATGTTCATGCACACGTATTCTATAATTAGTATGCTGCTATGACATGATTTTCAGTACAAAAAGTTGCAAACTATCAGTGCAGAAAAAAAGAGTTTGATAATAAATGACAAGGTTTACAATGAAGTGCAACAGGTGTGTAAAGCCTAGAAACAAGAGAGAAGAAACAACTCATCATCTAAAAGAAGGAAGTACAAATTAAGAAAGAACACACCTCCTGAACTGGAGAATACAATTATGAGCCTTCTGGCTACCTAGCGATTAACTTTCCAGGTGAAGTGATGCTCGTACGATCGTGCAAATACATGAGTCTACAAGACAAAGATTTAATCACGACATGCAAAAGGGTAAACATACCAACCATAAAGATAATGGAAATAATGACATTCTTACGAGGAAGAGTCCTATCATCATGGCCTTACACAACAAAACACATTAACAACATGGTCACCAAAATGCAAAGAGAGTATGGTCACAATGATAATTGACACGAAGAAGTGAGAAAAATCCTTGTTCTTCTACTCATTCAAAACATACACAAAAAATATTGCGATGCATATCTTTTGGGTATATGGAAGTGGAATGAGGAACTATGATCAATACGATGATGTATGAGCTTCAACACAACTTATGAAACTAACAAGTATGATCGGAGGTTTCAGCATTTATGAGAGTAAATGGTCACATAAACAACTTTTTATTTGCATGTTGTTTGATACAAGATGAAGAGAGGGGAACATTTGAGTGGCTATTCAATACACTAAAGTCTATGGGAGGGAAAGCTCCAAAATCAATCATAACATTTCAAGATGTCGCCATAAAGAAAGAAGTTCCTAAATGCTTTACAAATTGCAACCACAAAAGTTGTTTAGTCCACATACTCACAAAGTCTCAAAACAAATCTAGAAGGACTTTGGGGACAAATAATCATCTAAAAGCTTAGTTTCATGACATAATCTTAAACTCACAGACTGTAGATGAGTTTGAGAAACTATGGCCACAAATGATAGAGCACCGCCACGTAGATCATATCGAATACTTCACAATAATGTGGTAAAACAGAAGAATGCATACCTATGTACTTCAAGAACCACTTCTATATGTTCATCCAGACAACAAGAAGTAGCAAAGGAACCAATGTTGTATTCAAAGAAAATGTAGGATCAAGTTACAATGTAATTGCTTTCATGATTTTTTTTGATAGAATATCCCAAAGTATTGAAGGAAAAAGAAAATAAAATGATTATGTAACAAGAACAACTTTACCAAAAATGTGGAGTGATTGTGCATTGGAAAATCATGCATCAAAATTATATAACACATGCATTTTCTAGAAATTTTAACCAGAGCTAATGAATTCAACTAAATTTCATATGATGGAAGTGGAAAGAATTACACAATACGAGGTATACAAGTTGTCGGGGATATACCCCACAGTGTAACCCGGCTTGAAGTATGACCCGCCAAGGACTTGGTGACTCAGCAGTGACCTAGCGGGCGACTCATACTTGACCCCACAAGCTACTTAGATAAATGACAAAGGCCCAAGGCCCGGCGTACACCCTGGCATAAAGCGGCTCATAGAGAGGCCAGGAGGGCCGGCTCACAAGAGAAGGCCCAAGAAGAGGAGAGACTCCCTAACAAAGGAAACAAGACCCGGATTAGGATTCAAGAGAGACTAGTCCTATTGCTACTCCTAGTAGGACTCTACATGTAAACTTACCCCTTCCACCTATATAAGGAGGGGTAAGGCGCCCCAAGAGGGACAAGATTCACAACTTAGGTCTAGACAAGACAAATCATGAGATAGACAGATTAGACACCCACGAGATTAGAGGTGGAGAATCTGCACCCTTGTAATCGAGATCATCATCTTCATCAATGAAACACAAGCAGGCCGTAGGATTTGACCTCCATCGGAGGGGCCCAACCTGGGTAACTCGAGTCTCTCGATTCCGACCAACCCCTCTCAAGCCGCCACATGGTTGCGATGGCCTCACACCTAAGTCCTTGCATGAGGACATATGCCGTGACAAAACCACGACATTTGGCGCCCACCGTGGGGCTTATCGCACGATGGTATTGTGTTTTTGAAGGGAGACCTCGAGGAATCAGGAGGCTAGTGATTCAACAGATGAAGAAGAAATACGAGATTCGTTTAAGACGAGAGATTAGGGTTTGCATACGCCGCCGCACGCGTCTGGGCGTTCCGTCAAAACTGCGTACAAGGTCAAGACCCAAAGCTATGACACTTGTCGTCAGATCCGCCGAGATGCTCCTGCTGGTCATTTAAAGTCCCAAGGAAAAACAACAATCAGGTGCTACTAACTCACAAGGAGATCGAAGGAATTATCAAGTGCTGCTCTAGTGCTATACTTCTCACGTGGAGGTTCAGATTTGGTTTTGACCTTTTTCATCCTCGCTTGCTACGTCCACTGCCACTGCTAGCCCCATTATGAATAAAGAAGCGTACACGGACTATCCGGCACCTACCACTGCCACCGGGATCCAGGTCCCAGCCGCCGTCGTTTTCTGCTGCAGCCTATTCCGCACGCATGTCAAAACCTAACAAGCTGTACGCCGTGAGACTCAATTAGCGGTGCAACTTTGGTTGAACCGAGCCAGGCAGGACAGAGACATCGCGCACACACACACAACCAGCCAATAGTGCAACTTTGATGACCATCAAATCAGTTTTTATCAAGGGCAGCGATCTGCGCCGGTGGACCGGCGCAACGGTTCGGCCGGTCCAGCCCAGACCATCGGATGCAGAGATCCATGTCCGTTGGATCTACGCATGATCCCACCAAATCCATTGAAGCATAGATGTTGTAGCAAATGTTGCAACCTCAGCACACACGCGCGCGCACAGAGGGAAAACATATATTTCTGCCCCACGTCGGCCCGTCCCCGATCCGCGGCTGCGGCGGCCGGATCCGCGGCGGCAGCAGTAGGATTAGCTCGAGGAGGTTCTTCCCCGTCTATCACGGGACCTGAGTTTGCTTCAACCATGTCGTACATCCGAAATCAACTACTTGCTTCCATGGATTTGGGCTCAAGCTCTGGGATGAGCTTTGTTGCCGTTCATGGAGGAATCCTACGGCAAGACGCTGGGGTGATGCAACAGTTCGTCAACCCTGGTGTGGTCTTCAAGGATGCAACACGCCATGGCCGTGATGAGATTGATCTGGTATGTACCCTAGATCCTTTCTCTCACAAAAAATAGGAAAAAATGTTGATGTTACAACCATAGTGTTCATTTGATACATGAATCATACTGATTGCTGCATGCTACATAATAATTGTTGCATGCTACAAGCCTTCATGCTACAAGGATTAATTTTTTCAAGTAAGAATGAAAACACAAAAAAAGATGTTGCATACTTGTATGCTCTAAGATGTTTGATCCCTGTTGCCGGAAATGTTTGTATTTGTGTTTGAACCCTGCTAGCAACAAAAACTTGTTTTGTATTTGTGTTTCACATGCTGCATCAATTATTTATTCTTTATGTTTGGCAATTTTTTGCATGGTTTTCAAAGCATTTATTTGTACATGACTTGGTTGTTGATTTTGTTGCAGAATGTTGCTATGTAACCATCGGTTTTTTTATGATGAAATGCAAAATGCTGCGGAGCAAGAAAAACATGACGCAATTGATCTGAATGATCCTCCGGGAATGGATAGTGATGATGACACCTTGCAGCAGCTCACAGATGGTGCAACTAATCACAACGGTCAACTTAGTGGTAATGACGCCAATGAAAATGCTACAACACTTGTTGATGAACCAGACGAAGATATCTCGTCGCAACCAATTGTTCCCTTCGTTGGAATGCTTTTTGACAATGTTGAAGAAGCACGGCGAGTGTACAACGAATATGCATTGAAGATTGGCTTTGGTACTCGAATTGTGACATCGAGACACAGTAGGACAAGAGCCTCAGAGAAGAAGGGCATTCTGATCTATAGAGTTTTTGAATGCATACACTCCAGGAAAAATCCATCAAAGAATGCCAATGGCAGCATTTCTGACGGTGCTGCAACAAATCATTGTGATGATGCTGACATGAGCTATGTTGCCAATAAAAAATCGGCAAGCAAACAAGCTGGAATCTCTATGGATGTGAGTGACAAGAGGCAAAGAAACAGATTGGAGCGATATAATTGCAAGGCGCATATGGGTGTTAGCCTGCGAGACGGGACCTGGGTTGTGACCGTTTTTGAGGCTGATCACACCCACCCGCTGATGTTGCAAAAAAGTCATCGGAGATTCTGCCGATCTCACAGAAAGATCCCGGAAGCGGACATGCAGTACATCACTTCGCTGCACTACCGCAACATATCAACAACAAATGTGATGGGCTTGCTGGGAGATGCACGGTGTTGCGATCCAAGGAGTTCGCCGTATGTTAAGACAGATGTGACGAATGCAAGAGCTAAGCTTCGAAAGGGCCTGTCAGAGCATGACTTGGAGCTGACAATAGAGTACTTTAAAAGGAGGCAGGTTGAGAACCCCAACTTCTTCTTCTCCAAGCTAGTGGAAGATGGAGCTGTTAGGGCGCTTTTCTGGGTTGACGGGAGAACAAGGGCATTGTACCCAAAGTACAAAGATTGTGTGTTTTTCAACACCACATTTTGTACAAATCGCTATAACCTCCCTTTCGCACCGATTGTTGGGATCAACAACCAAACACACACGGTTTGCTTGGGGTGTGCTTTGCTGCCTGATGAGAAGATTGAGACATTCACATGGGTCTTTGAACAATGGATGTTGGCAATGAATAACGAGCATCCATTAAACATCATGACTGATCAACACCAAGAAATGGCTACAGCCATCTCATTGGTGTTTCCAAACTCGACACATAGATGTTGCAAGTGGCACGTCTTTCGGGTTGCAAGGACAAAACTTGGGAAGATGTTGGGCAAGGACGAGCCTTTTCCCGAAGCATTCTACGGTTGCATCAATGGTTCAGATACCATTGAGGAGTTTGAACAAAGGTGGCAGCAGATGATTCAATTCTTTGGTTTGTTTGAGAAGCATCATCTCAAAAATATGTGGAAAACCAGGAAGACATGGGCCCCCGTGTACTTTAGGCAGAAGTTCTTCCCATTTACAGGAACAACCGGCAGGTCCGAGGGGCTGAATTCGTACTTTAAGACCTTGAACCATCATGGAGACTCGGTTTGGACTTTCAATCAGCAATTTGAGCTTTGCCAAGAGCTAATGCTAGACCGTGAGGACAATGATGGCTTCATCAATGAAACAACGAGGCCACCACTATGGGGAAGTAAGTACGAAAAAATCATGCTGGAAAGCTTTTTGAATGTTTTTGGCACTACAGTTTTGGTTGCAACATTTATTTGAAACATATGAAGCAAATTTTATTAATGGTGGAAGCTTTTTTATTTGCAGTTACAACATTGTAAAGCAAGCAGCAGATTTCTATACCAGGGAGGTATTTTCCAAGTTCCAAAAGTTGACTAAATCAACATGTTTTGGGCTGCACCATCAAGTCCAGGGGGATTCCATAATCTTTCATCTTGTTGCGAATGATGGTGCCAACTCTAAAGTTTACGTTGTGCGAGTTGATCCTGAAGATGAGAGGTACATGTGCAGTTGCAACATGTTTGAGATGTGTGGGTTGAGCTGCCCACGTATCATCCGTGTCATGGTGCACCTAAACGTGCAAACGATCCCTACAACTTACATGCTTGAAAGATGGTCCAAGCGAACAACTGGCGTAGCACCTGATCCCGGTGATGTGCATAGGGCTATGCACTTTGGTGTCCCAACGACAAACACACTCAAGTTCAACTCTCTTTGCAGGAAGTTTGGCAAGCTCGCTTCTGATGCATGCTTTAGTGATGAAGCTTATAATTTCGTGTCTGGACTTATTAATCAAGGAATTGTTGGGGTTGCTCCAATGAAAGCTAGAACGAGAGATGGGGTTCCACCAGCCGGAGAAGCCCAAGGGCATGAAGCCGATCAACAAGTGCATGCTTCAACAGGTCCAGTAACAGGGCAACAAAAACCAGCCCCCGTAGGTTTGCGGAACCCGCCAAAGTCTACGAAGAAAGGGAGGCCAAAGGAAAAAGAGAAGCGAAGGAAGCCACTTATTGAGATACGAGAAGATGAGATGAGGAAGAAAGCAAAGAAAGACGAAGCAAAAACGAAGAAAGCTCCAAAGCCAAGGGATAAGAAGACACCTTGTAATTTTTGTGGAGATGAGGATCACAATGCTAAGAGCTGCAAACTGCTTGCTGATATGCTTGCTGCTAGTGCGGCCACAAAACTTCCGGATGTAGAAACGGTCCTTACCCTTTAGGATGTTACAATGATGATGAAAATATGTATTGCTTTGTGACCTTGCTTGTAGAAACAGCTTTAGAATGCAACATGTTACTACATGTGTGAATTTAGAAAGATTTAAATTCATAAGTTTGTGAAGCTGTGGTTTTTAGTAGAATGATGAATACTAAGTTTGTTGCAATGGTTGCATGGTTTTTTTATAATTAAATATCATTACGGAGAAAGCTGTCTTGCTTGTAACAAATGTAGTCAGTAGTTGTAGCATACACAGATAGTAGTTGAAGCTTACTTTTTGAATGATGCAACCGTACATGATTTCTGCTTTGTTGGGACGACTAAAGCTTGTCGGCGTGCTCGCCGCCGCTCATCCCTGGTGTGCAGCTTGCATAAAAAATCGAGCACTGGGCAGCCGAGTGGTACAACTCACGACCAAAAAAGCTACAAATTGGCGACCGAAAAAGCTACAACCTGGTACAAAAAAGCTTTAACATGGTACGAAAAAGCTACAACTGATGCCGCAGCTCCGCCAAGCTCCCAGGCTTTGGCTGTGGAACAAAATTTTGTAGTGTATGTGTAATGGTTGTAAAACATGGATGAAGCATTTTTTTTGTCATCTTGAAGCAAATAATTTACCAAAAAGTAGCACTACAATTATTACATGAAAGACATGTTTGCAGAAAAAGTGTACTATTGAAGCTTTTATAGATTATGCATCCAACAGATATGTTAAAATATACACTAAAATATTCAACAATGGACAAAAGTGTCGTATTCATCGTGCAAACATGTTGGCACCAAAAATGCTTTATCCGGATTCAGACATACAAAGTAAAACAAGTACCATTGGTTCATACAAGCCGCAAACAAAAACAAAGTTCAATGGTATTATCATTCTTTGCACAAGTACCATTGGTGCTATCAAGATGCTACCATTTGAGACATTGTCTAGACCTAATGAAAAAGCCCGTTCTCCTTGAACCATCTTGAAATCAGTCTGCCAACTCTTCCCTGAATGCCAGCTCCATTGAGGCTCTGTTGAGTGGGTGATGGATCAGGTTGTACGCCCATTCCATGCGGTACCGTGCAATGTCTTCCTGTAAAACATGAAAAGTTGAGAAGCAGTTTGTTACTTGCTATTCTTTTTGCTGCATAGATTTTGAACAAACAAAAAAGTAGATTTAACAAAAATAGAAAAAACAACAAAGATAAAAATGGATACCTGCTCAAACCCTTTCATTCCCTTTCCATCAAATTTTTCCGCATACTTGAGAGCAAAGAAACCACAATCACACCTGTGAGTTGAAATGAAAAAAATGACAATCCCGTATATAGTGAAAACAACAAACTTGTTTCAAAGGAACACATGGTTTGAAGCATATGAAAAACTCACAGGTTATTTTTCTTTGGATAGTCTTCTAGATCAGCCCGGGTGAAGGATGCAACATTTACATTAAATGCATCACACTCTTGTGTGAGGGTTGTAAAGTTTGTCATCTACCACCAAAAACACACACAAAAAGTTTGAAAAGAACATGTGAAACAATTAAAAGATGACACCAACAAATTTAAGTAGTCGGAGCGAGGGCACACACAACTATAAAAAAGAGAGAAAATAGCTGACCAGGTTGTTTGCTTGCTTCTTCAAGGTCAATGGTTTTCCTTTTGAACTAATTGAGTCAAATGCATTCCATTGCTTGTGAAGCAAGTTTTCGCAAACAACTATCCAATGACGCTCTTGAACAACGGCAAACCATAGCTGAAAAATGCAAAAAGAAGTCAAAGGTACTCATAACATTAACAAGAAATGTTATGTGCGTCGCATCGCTAGAACTAGATTTGAAAGTATTTGTGCTGTGAAAACAAAAATGGCTTGCGGTGACTTACCAGGTCGTATTTTTGAACCTTGAACTTAGTCACAACCCTTTCAAGCTGAGCCATGAGTGCATTTGGTTGGAAAATTGACGGGTCTTGCTTGAGTAGAGACTGCTTGAAATAGCAAAAAAAAGTATTACTGTCTAATGAATGCAAAGTGAAAAAAGCATGAAGCATTTCTTTGTTTTTACAAAACTTACCGCCCCGTAGACTGAGAGGAAGTATTTTTTTACAGCCCTATTGTGTGTTGCATAAGATGCCATATTGAGCCGCTCGATACACAACGACATGACCTCATCATTCATGTCCCCTCGGGGATTCAAGCATGCAAGAAACTTCTTGTACCCCACATAAAACCCACCTATTTTGATGAAAGGTGTCCTGGTACAATAGTTGCAAGCGAATGAATAATTTGTTTCAACAACATCAATTTAAGACACTAGATAGGGGATATGAAGCTCACGGTAGTTCATTTGGGTTTTGACCTCCTTAGTGGTTTCCCATGCGTAATATACTTTTCATAAATTGCTATAACTTTATCTTCTTTAACTTCAACCTTTTGCTTCTTTCCCTTTGGTTTGACAGCTGGCACTTTAGCCATCCTCTTCTTTGTAGTGTTCTTGGCGTGTGTGCTAGGGCCACTGCCGACATCAATGGGCTGCTCATCCGCGACGCCCATTGTTTGAGCTGCAACAAGAAGACATGTAAGTATTGTGTGGGGGGACAGGGTAAGCTAGGAGGGATTTTATGAGAATTTGCTGCAATCACACAAAACACAATATTAAACATAGACACAACAAAAAAAGATGCAAACATGAAACAAGGTGCTGAAAGAAAAGAGAAATGATGACGAAGGTAGGAAGCATACCTGGGATAGTAGGGTTGCCATCATCATCTGAGGTAGGGAACACATGGATCTTGGGGTAGAGATTGCTGCATGTTTTGTTATTATTTGTATGCTCGTCCATGCCATGCATCAAGTTGAAGTCTTCAGACCCCTTTGGGAACAGCTCACATGAAGGCTCGTCATCCCAAACACCGGTTGTTGCACTCCTGGGTGCATCATGGAATAGAGGGGGGCTCTGAGGTGGCACGTGTACTTCCACCTCCATACTCACTCTTTGTTGCTCACGAGTTTGACCAGCATCTTCTGCAACTTCTTGGTTTTTCTCCATCTCCCCAACAACTTCATCTTTGCTCATCACTGCAACCGTACCTTCAGCTTGATCAACAATGCATGAAGTTGCAGCTTGAGCATCCTTCTCTTTCTCACGAGCCTCGTCCATGGGAGGTGTTGCAGCTTCAGCTTCATCTTGAGCATCCTTCTCTTTCTCACGAGCCTCGTCCATGGTAGGTGTTGCAGCTTCATCTTGAGCATCCTTAGCTTTCTCCAGATCTTCATCCGTGGTATTAGCGATGGCATCTCCCACGTCACGAAGCATAGAGGCCATCCGGCTGGATTGCAATCGCTTTAAACTTTGCCCAAACTTGCGTATTGCATCATCAATCTCGGTTGAGAAATTTTCCTTGTGCTTGTCATACAATGTTTGGAACTGAGCTGGTACCTACAAGAAGGCACATATTTCAAAAATTAGTCATTTTACATGTATCTTTTAAACAAAAAAATAATGCATGCAACTTTTGTAGAAAAAGGTACCTTTAGATCATCCATGCTAGGGAACGGCTGTTGAAGCCAATCATCGAACGATAGGATAAATTTGGTAGGACCTCAACATTTTCTTGAGCTTCAGGTACTTCATTTTGGCTTCCTTGGCCATTAGTTGCTTCAGCACCAGCGCCCTGCCCGGTGGCTGCTTCACGATCAACTTCTGGACCAATAACCTCAACATACGGAGTGTTGCACAGAGTCCGAAACTAGGAACAAAAAGAAACAAAAAATCATGAGGGAGAAATAAAAATTGGTTGGTATGCATGAGCTGGAACCAAAACCTGTGATGCGGTCAAAAATAGCAGCTATAAAACACACATATGCACACGCTAAAAAACTGAAAACATGTGCAACATACAAAAAGTAGCAAGCAACAAAAAATTTGAAACTGACAGTTGCTACATGTTGCATCCATATGGTTCATTTGCTGCATCCATAATGTTAATTTGCTACATGCTGCATCCTAATTGTTGCATCCATATTGTTCATTTGCTGCATCCATAATGTTAATTTGCTATATGATGCATCCTAATTGTTGCAATCATAATGTTAATTTGCTACATGCTGCATCCTAATTGTTGCATCCATATGGTTCATTTGTTGCATCCATAATGTTAATTTGCTACATGCTGCATCCTAATTGTTGCATCCATATGGTCCATTTGCTGCATCCATAATGTTAATTTGCTACATGCTGCATCCTAATTGTTGCATCCATATGGTTCATTTGCTGCATCCATAATGTTAATTTGCTACATGCTACATCCTAATTGTTGCATCCATATGGTTCATTTGCTGCATCCATAATGTTAATTTGCTACAGGCTCCATCCTAATTGTTGCATCCATAATGTTAATTTTCTACAACCATAATGTTAATTTGCTACATGCTGCATCCTAATTGTTGCATCCATAATGTTAATTTGCTACAACCGTAATGTTAATTTGCTACATGCTGCATCCATATTGTTCATTTGCTACAACCAGCATATTAATTTGCTACATGCTGCATCCTAATTGCTACATACATACTTTGCATCCATAGGCTGAATTACTACGACATGCTCATTAACAAAAAAACGTATGACACGAAGGAACATAAATGGGATAAAGAAAAAAAATACTTGTGTGTGCTTCCCATAGAAAGGCTGGACAAGAGTAATCTTGTTCTTGTCAACTTTATCCACCCAATCGAAATCCTTTTGACAAACATAACGTATCCTTGGCACAGAATAATCTATGACATGCTCATTTGGGAGGCTGGGCGGGATATCAAGATGATCCATGTATATAATCTGCATAACAACCGACAACAAAAAATCATGAATGCAAAGCTATACAGATGTATGTGCATCAATGAAAAGGAAAGGATGTGTTTCATCATGAAAACGTTGCATACCGCTAACATGGGCAAACATGAGCCGATCTGAAATTCTTTTGGATTTTCAATTGTTGCTTGGCCCCGCTTCTTCTCTTGAAAGACTGCAACCTCCTCCATAGCTCGTGCCAATAAGTGCTCATCCCAGGCAAGGTTGTGCACCAAATCCATGTTTTCAAGGGAAGGAAGATACTCAAGGTTGACCATGTTGTCGGTGCCTGGGCAAGCAACTATTGCCAACGCAACAAGGGCCCATGTTCTCCTTATCATAGCCTCGTCCGTATCGCTGCAATCTCTGAGCAACTTGAAAACATGGGCAATTGGCGCTCTATTCCCCTCCTTGTAAATACTGCGAAGGTCACGTTCATCGCTCTTCTTGAGAAGCTTCATAGGACTATCACCAGATGGCACATTGAAAATCCTTTTCACCATGTTTTTGCTGAACTTGATTGATTTATTCTTGTATTTGAACTCTAGAAGTGCATCATTTGTGTGCATCACCACAAACTCGATAAGTGCATGCGGTACCTTGATGGGCTTGATATCCAACAAATTTCCAAATAGGCCATTCCGAATGATACCCAGTTTCGGCGGTGATAACTGTTGCGCAAGATCACCTAGCCGTTTCGAATTAAACCTCATCTTGAAGCCACAAAAATCTTCTTTCTTCTTGATCTTCTTCTTCTTAACCTTCTTACTCCCCTCATTCTCAGCAGAGGTGCCTCCAACAACTGCAAAAAAGAGAAAAAAAGAACTCAATCATGACCTATGATGCATCATAACAGTAGATAGAAAACACCCCAATATGCACGCGCTAAAAAAACTAAACGACATGTGCGACATACAAACAGTAGGTAGCAACAAAAAAACAATCATGAATTAAAAATCGCAATGTAACATACAGAAGCAAAATAGTAATTTGTTGATCCTAATATGGTAGTAAGTCCTGGAACCAACAACAATGTGAATGTTGCGTCTGTTGTTTGCAAAAACCATGAGATACTAAAGCCTGAAGCAGCACTATGAACCAACAACAACATGAACCAACAACAAAAATAACATCAACAACAAAATATGAACTAGTATCTCATGGTTTTTAATTCATGATATTCATTGTGCCAGAATTGATCCAGAATTAACACCAGTACATCAACAACAAAACATTGAGTTGTCTTAAACATCAACGTAAATTCATTGTGCCAGAATTGATCATCTAACTAGAACTAGTACTAGATATGAGCGTTATTTCTGTGGGTTGCTAGTAGTTTGTTTCATTATCCCTCCCGTCGTCCTCGATGATGAACCTTACAGATAAGTCCCCATTACGCACCTGTCACTCTGCCCTAAACCTACTGCTCGAAAATAGTAGCGGGAATAATTTCCATGATGCTTAAGACTTTCATACACGACCCAAAGCTTCTCTCGGTCATTGAGCTCCTATTCCTTGTGCTCGAGGGCCGAGGCAGCGAGATCCTCGGCGCTTTCCTCCGCGAAGTGGTAGCTCAAGACCGAGGTAGCATCGAGGTCTCTTAAAAGAGCGCCGATGTGCTGGTGGTAATTAAGGACTAGGGCTAGCCGACCACGTCGCTCCTCTGCAGCCGAACGACGACACGGCGCGAAACCCTAGGGGAGAGGGGGGAAATTGGGGAGAGGGGTAGGGGGAGAAGGCCGCGCCCACCATCGCGTGCCCATCAGAGACCACGCTGCTCCTCTGCAGCCCATCGACAACACACCGTGAAACCCTAGGGAAGAGGGGGGACATTGGGGAGAAGAATAGGGGTCGCTGGAGAACGTGTCCGCCGCCGCTGCCGCCGGCCCTGTCGCCGGATCCGCCGGTCCTGTCGCCAGAGCAGCCGTCGGCCCTGTCGCCCTCCCAGTCGTCCCTGTCGTCCGAAATGCAGCGAGTGGATGAGATGCAAATGACCGGTTGAAGCAATCGATGTCAGGTAAAAAAAAATACACGCGGTGCTGCGGACGTGTTTCGATCGCTGTAGATCGAACGGACCAAACGAGTCCGGCGGGACGTTCCAGACGGCGCTTCGGGTGGAAACGTTTTCTTTTTATCAAATACATCACGTGGAGATCAAAAAGAGAAGAAGGGAAGTGCACACGAGCAGCCGCGTACGAGCCGCCGCACTGTGTGGCCTAGTCATCCACGCGCCACATCCATCCATCACATGCACATCCAAAGAAGGAAAAAAAAGGATCCACGTTGATGCAAAAGCTGAAGCATATTCCAACTCCAACAAGCAGTCAATCCATCCACCACATGATTTCCGATTTTGGAAGCCACCACGATTCAGAACCGGATGACGTTCTGGGTCCATCTCGCTGTTCCGGCTTGTGGCCTCGCCTCCACACCTACAACGCCGCGTCTTGAGTCGGCCTCATCCTACCTCCCAAATCCAACTAGCCGGCTCGCCTCTGCTCGGCGACGTGGCGCTGCCTTGCCTTTGTGCGCGCCTGCGCCCATCCAGCTGCATCGCCTCGAGCCGACCGCCTTGCACTCCTGCCAGGCTTGCTCCCCCGGGTTGGCCGCAACCGCGCCCCGTTTGCCGCCTTGCCTCGCCACACCAGTGTCCGCCTTGCCGTGCAAACTCCGAGCCGGACTCGACGTCACCGGTCGTGCCTCTCCTACCAACCGCCTCGCCTCCGCGCGTCCCGCTTAGCGCTAGCGCACGCGCTCCAATCCTTGCCTCCATCCGGCTCACCACACCTCGCCACTTTCGCTGAGCCGGCCCACTGCCGCCGCAATGCGTCGTTCTGTCCTGAGTCACCGCTGCACCGTCCACCGTTGCCGCCCGATGAGTCGCCTATCTTAGCCTTGCCTTGAGCCGCCGTGCCTTGAGTCGTCGCGCGACGAGTTGCCTCACGCCTCCACCTCACCATGAAGCTCGTCAACCCTGCGGACCGATAAATTTCGACAAAATACATTAGGTGATATCCATTCTACTCCCTCGGTTCCTAAATATAAGATCTTTTAGAGATTGCACTATAAACTACATACCGATGTATATAGACATATTTTAGAGTGTACATTCACTCATTTTGCTCTGTATGTAGTCTCCTAGTGAAATCTCTAAAAGGTCTTATATTTTGAAACGGATGGAGTATATATTTTATCAATTCATATTTATTTTCTTGAGTACAATTACTTCGGTCTGTGATATTTGATACGGAAGACAATTACTCACTACTAAAGCGGCGTCATATTGCGAGTACAAAGTTCGTGTCAATCAACGCCATGGGCGACTCACTATTCGCGTCGGCCTACGGCGTCATGGGCGAATCACCATCCATGTAGATCTACAACGACGACGGCGACCCGTCATCCGCGGCGGCTTACAATGACGGGGCCAACTCTCAAGTCCGCGCGATCAAGGCGACTTACAATGACGCGTCCAACTTTCACGTCCGCGCGACTAAGATAGCTTACAAGGCATCGCCTTCGCGGTCCGGACAACATCAACCCGCCGGTGCAGTATACGCCAGTGCGAGTCGCCCAACAAACATACCTGAGCCGCCGCCTTCGCTGCGTGGTTCATATAAAATATTTCAGAAGATTTTCTGACGTTCATCCGTGAAAAGCACATCAGGTGCTATTTATCTTATCTAATTTTTAGTACATGATATTTGTCCAAGAACAATTCCTTTGGGCATTTTAATGCAGGGGAATTCCTCATTACAAAGGTGGCTTTATATCTTGGAGATGGAGCGGGTACCGTCATCTTTCTTTGCCGGCTTATGCCACAGAAAAATATGAAGATTCTCAAGCAGCCTCCTTGAGTCGACTTAAGACTCGGGGGCTACACAGACATGGATCGCCAGATCCAACCAGGCTGAATAAATTCAAGAACCCCGGGTCATTGCAAGGAAGATAACCCAGCCCCGAGGGCTATTGCCTCATTGGAGGGCATTTTAAAGTCGCCCAAGAGGACGAGTCGCCATGATGCACCGTTCAAACATGGGTGCCCTGCTTCATTGGCAGGCATTTTAAAGTCGCCCAAGAGGACAAGTCGCCACGATGCGCAGTTCAAACATGGGTGCCCGACTTAATGGCAAAAAATTCATGGTTAAACCTGCCTGTCTGCGTGATGCTACCCTGAACCCCGTGTACCCTGTTTAATGATAAGTCAACCCATATGGACCTCGAACTTATCCGGGTTAAAACATCGATTGGGTCATGTGGGAGCCGGCTTACAGAAAGCGAGGATACTCCATGGGCTATTAAGCCGCCTTCTTGGTCAAACCTGCATGTCTACATGATGCTACTCCGAACCCCGTGTACTCTCGATATGGCAATCCAGTTGGGCCCTGAACTATCCAGGTTAAAACATCGATTGGTCATGAGTGTCGGCTTACAGAAAGGGAGGATATTCCATGGGCTATTAAGCCGCCTTCTTTGAAACTTGGTTAAACCTGCATGTCTGCATGATGCTACTCCGAACCCTGTGTACTCTCGATAAGTCAATCCATTTGGACCCTGACTTCCAGGTTAAAACATTGATTGGGTAGTGAGGGTCGTACAGAGAGCGAGGATAAACCTGTGGCTATCAAGCTAGTTTCATAGAATTAAGATTCAAGTCTCATAAACCAACACTATTTTGTCATATACATGCACCATCTTGCATTGCATCATGCATCATACAAACATATCATGCTGGTCTTCAAACCGGGTCAAAGAATAAATTCTTGCAGGTGCAAATAAATCTTTGAATAGCCAATTTGGCTGGATTTTAATCATGGTTTATCATAACTAGTGTTAAATGATTGGGGTTTTTAAGCCAGCTCGGAAGAATTGACTATTGTCGAACAGTCGTCCTATCACATATAATGCCGAGTCATCTAATTGACCGATCCTTGGATTTCTTCAACTTGTGCTCTGTAGTAAACTACAACACTTGTGGATTTCTCAAACATATGGATTTTTCAAGGATATATTTGTCGGGTTACATTGCAACCACGGTCAAGGATTTCTTTTTTCACAAAGGCATCATCAGCTCACAGAGTGGATATGATTTTATTCTACAATGAAAGGAA
The DNA here is from genome assembly GCF_904849725.1 of Hordeum vulgare subsp. vulgare. Taxonomy (NCBI): domain Eukaryota; kingdom Viridiplantae; phylum Streptophyta; class Magnoliopsida; order Poales; family Poaceae; genus Hordeum; species Hordeum vulgare. The sequence goes on along the minus strand of NC_058522.1, from coordinate 343,444,664 downwards.
TAGTCCCGAGTCGCTGCAGACACACAACCCGACACTTGGGAGCTACATTATTCAAATCAAGATTACATCAAATTATGAAAGTCCCATGTCGTTGTAAGCATGCACCATGACACTTGGGGGCTAATGCAAACTGCTCTTTCAAATCATCACATCATCAATAGACCCGGCTATTTCAAGGACATAAGCCGGCCCTGGGGGCTACATCTCGCTCTTTATTCAAGTATGGATTCAAGGAAGCACCGGCTCATCATTTTTATAATGACCCGATCCTTGGGGGCTACATATTGCTGCTCAAGGTTACATAGTCAGATCTACAAAGTCCCTACTCATTATTGCCCAATGACCCGGCCCTTGGGGCTACATCATATGATGTTTTATTTTCAAAGGAGAAGAACGTGGAAGTCCCGAGTCGCCGCAAGCAATCGACCCGTCACTTGGGGGCTACAGTATTCACATCATAATTTCTAATGTCCCAGGTTGCTGCAGGCAAGACAACCCGACACTTGGGGGCTACAGCACTAGGTTGTTTCACAGATCATGATGTTCAAACTGAAGACCCGGCCCATCACACACCGATGAGACGGCCCTTCGGGGCTACACCAGCTGAAGCTTTATAAATATAAGATGATTACAAGTCCTAGGCTGCTGCAAGGAAGACAACCCGACCCTTGGGGGCTACATGGTCAAAGATATTATTTCAAAACACCAAGTCACCATAAGCTGATAAACTTGGAGTTTGGGGGCTATAGGTAATATGGATATATCAAAAAAATTGAAGAGCACATTTCATTTAGTCATGGAGGTGAAGTATTGGGAGACTGACTCAACATATTTTTATCTAGTTGAAGCATTGAAAGACCGGCTCAACATCACACGGATTTCTTTATCCCCAATAATTCGAGATAATCAATTGGAGTTCAGTTGTTTGACGGGGCATTACCAATAATCATGACCCGCCATTAGCAATCATGACCCGCCATTAGCAATCATGACTTGCCATTGTCAATCATAACCCACCGAAGCCATAGAAGCTGGTTCAACATTGTGTGGATTTCTTATTCCCCAAATTTTCATCAAGCCAAAGCATTGGAGGCCGACTCAATGGCATATGTATTTTATTGAAAAGGACACGTACCAACAAGATGATTGTGAAAATGGCTCGTTATTATGAAGAAGAAACCCGGATTTTTCAAGGAGCCACTTCAGTAAATCAAGCCGGCCACACGAGCAACCGGTCCCTTATAATACTTATTATTCTTATTTCAGGAGCTTACCATGAATAAATTCAATCTCACCTCGGGGCTAATGTCGGGGATATACCCCCCAGTGTAACCCAGCTTGAAGTATGACCCGCCAAGTACTTGGCGACTCAGAAGTGACCTGGCGGGCGACTCATACTTGACCCCACAGGCGACTTAGATAAATGACGAAGGCCTAAGGCCCGGCGTACACCCTGGCATAAAGCGGATCATAGAGAGGCCAGGAGGGCCGGCTCACAAGAGAAGGCCCAAGAAGAGGAGACACTCCCTAACAAAGGAAACAAGACCTGTATTAGGATTCAAGAGAGACTAGTCCTATTTCTACTCATAGTCGGACTCTACATGTAAACGTACCCCTTCCACCTATATAAGGAGGGGTAAGGCGCCCCAAGAGGGACAAGATTCACAACTTAGGTCTAGACAAGACAAATCATGAGATAGACATATTAGACACCCACGAGATTAGACGTGGCGAGTCTGCACCCTTGTAATCGAGATCATCATCTTTATGAATGAAACACAAGCAAGACGTAGGCTTTTACCTCCATTGGAGGGGCCGAACCTGGGTAACTCGCGTCTCTCGATTTCGACCAACCCCTCTCAAGCCGCCACATGGTTGCGATGGCCTCACACCTAAGTCCTTGCACGAGGACATATGCCATGACAAAACCACGACACAAATCACTAACTCAAACATTATATGAGTACAACCCTAGAACATCCATAGTCATGGTAGATAGACTGCCTGAAAGTTTCACTTGCATCTGTGGGAAGTGCGGAAAGCATGAGATGATATGTTGTCATGCACTCAATGTTATATAATTGTTGAAGATTGATAAGTTAGCCAATAAATATTTATTGGTAGATAAAGGTCTAGTGAAAATAAATCAATTAAAGTAAATGAAGAAGTAGCAAACCTGGACGATTTAGATAATCAGATGGCATTCTTCTCAATGTAAAGAAGGCTAACTGAGTTAGCATGTGAAGCAGCTAAAAATCCCGCAAGGAGGGAAGTTCTAAATGGACTAATAATGATGCTAAATAAATTAATTCTGTACATGCATGAAAATCAAGAATATTAGCAATAAACATCTAATTATTTGTAATTAACAACTGTGAATGAAGAAGTTGCCACTTTGGGAAGTAATAGTGCAAGCACAAACCAAAAGTGAGAATGAAGACTACAACAAGGCAAAAGGGATTAGTTGAGCAAATCATCAGCAAGAAAAAGATCACTTGTCAGGGTGCAGCAAACATGATCATAATATAGCTGGATGCAAACAAACACAAGAAGAGCCACCAGAGAAACCAAAAAGAGAGGTAAAAGAAATCTTTGGCAGTAAGAAATAATGCAAAAATATTTATTAAACAGATGTTAACAAAACTATTTGTAACTTTTTTTCTTGAAAATGCATCTAAAAAAAGAGCAATTAAAAAAGAGCAAGGAGGATTCTCAATGCTGAAAAAGTGGTTGCACAATGCACAGATAGCCAAAAGAAATCTAAATAAGAAGAAAAGCATTCAAGAAGACTAAAGCTCTTATGTCATTTTGCTTCCTTTGAGTAAAAATATCATTGACCTATTTTTAGCAAGTGTTGGACAAGACATAAATTTAGTGTCGTCAACTAAGTTGTTACATATTCGTGTTGTTTATTGTTTGTGTTAAACATTTAGTTCTTACATTTATTTTCATGATTCCTACCAATCCCGAAAACAATAACTTCAAGAAAAGCACAACTTTAAGAAAATTATAATTCTAAATGAGAAATATGACAACATAAAGTTAAACATTTTGAAGCATAAGTTCGCTAATAGTAATAGCTTATGATATATTAACAGTACACACCCACGAAACGAAGAAGTAAATTTAACATAGGAAACTAAGAGGAGAATCATTCGACTCCTAAGACTACATGACACAAGCAGCCTAACATGGAATATAGCTGCAAGGAAATACTACACAAAATCTAAACTTAGACTACTACTTAGACAGAGCAATAACTTGAATTGCTTGCACGAGCACCACCTTTGCCATCACCAAAAAATCCACTTGCACAAACACTTAGACAGAGAAAGAGGCTATAACACGATACTTGTGATCTGCGTTGGGTTTTCCCATGAAGAGGAGGGATGATGCAACACAACAGAGGTAAGTATTTCCCTTAGTGAGAACCAAGGTTATCGAACCAATAGGAGAACCATGTAATTTCCTGTCTTCAGCACCTACACACAAAAGAGCGCACACTAGCACCCAACACACGCAAGAAGGTTGTCAATCCCCTTGGACTCGTTACTTGCAAGCAATAAGTACTGGTATATAGATAATTTTGTAATATAAATAGAAAATAAATAGAATTTATATAAGGTCAGCAAGGTATTTAGAGTTTTTGTAATAATACTTGTAAAAAGACTTGGGGGCTATAGTTTTCGCTCGAGGCTTCTCTCTCGAAGAAAGCATATGGTGGGTAAACAAATTACTATTGGGAAATTGATAGAAAAGCGCATAGTTATGCAATATTTATTTATGGTAATGATCACATACATAGGCATCACATTCGTAAGCAAGTAGACTGACTCCTTCCTTCATCTACAACTATTACTCCACCCATCGACTGTTATCCAGCATGCATCTAGAGTATTAAGTAAAAGAACAAAGTTATGCTTGGAGGATAATGACATGATGTAGACATAGTAAATCAATTAATACGAATGAACCCCGTCGTTTTACCCTTAGTGGCAACATTACAATACGTGCCATGTCCTTTTCTTTCACTTCGATTGAGCGCCACAAGATTGAACCCACTACAATGCACCTCTCCCGCTGAAGATAAATCAATTTAGTAGGCCAAACCAAATCAATAGATTGTGGATAATTACGAAGCTATCATAATCATGCATATATATGAAAGACCAGCAAGGAACTCAATATAATCTCATGATTAATCAAAACATAAACCCACAATTCATTGGATCCCAACAAACGCATCGCACAAGAGTGATTACATAAGATAGATCACCGTGAGAATCACGGTGATCATGGAAACAAAGAACATGGAGAGAGATAGCCATCTAGGTACCAACTACGGACCCATAGGTCTATGGTGAACTACTCACACATCACCATGGGAGTAGCCAGGTTGATGTAGAGCCCTATGATTGATCCCCCTCTGGCAGGCACTGGATCAGGGCTCTAGATGGGCACACGATGGAAGAGAGGCTTGCGACGACTGAAAAAGTGTTTTGGGAGCCTCTATAGAGTGTTTGAATATATGTGAATTTATTGACCAGAGAACGAGGTCGGATGAGTTGGGAGGTGGCCCCAAGCCATGAAGGCACGACCGCCCCCCTAGGGGCGCCCTGTTGGCTTGTGGGCACCCCGTGTGCCCTCCGGTCTTCCTCCGAAGCTTCCAGTTCTTTTTTTTGTCCGTATAAAATCATCAAAAAGTTTCGTTGTATTTGGACTCCGTTTGGTACGGTATTCCTGAAAATCGAAATAACATGTAGAAAATATCAACTAGCACTTGGCACTGGGTTAATAGGTTAGTGCTAAAAATAACATAAGACGCCAAGTAAATGCTTAAAAATATCCTAGAATGGTAATATAATACTATGGAACACTCAAACATTATAGATATGTTGGAGACGTATCAACATCCCCAAGCATAATTCTTGCCCATCCTCAAGTAGGTAAATGATAAAAATCAATTTTTTTATGTGACATGCTACCCAACGTGTAATCTTTTTCAGGTATGATCATTGAGAAATGACGAATCAATAAACATTTACATTGTAATATCCATCAACATAAGTGACATAACCATCATTTTTCAAAATATATGATGCTTAAAGAATGTTTACCCCCCATTCATTCTATCATATTAGCATGTCATGCCCCTGTATTGAGAACATAAATACAAATGGCAAGCACCACAGTGTTAAGCCAAGCAATTAGATCATACTTTTTAATGCGCTTCGACTTTTTATAGCTCACTCAATACATGAGCATGAACCAAGGACATAGCATATAGGTGGAATAGAATATGGTGGTAGGATTCAAAGGGGTAAAAGTGGAGAAGAAAGTCTCGCATCAACTAGTAGGATTAACGGGCTATGGAGATGCCCATCAATTGATTTCAATGCAGGGAGTATGATTGCCATGCAACGGATGAATTAGTGCTATAAGTGTATGAAAGCTCAACTGAAGCTAAGTGGGTGCGCATCCAACTTGCTTTCTCATGAAGACCTCGGGCTTTTGAGGAAGCTCGACATCTGAATATACGAGCCATGTTCTATAATGAAAATTCCCACTAGCATATGAAAATGACAAAACATGAGACTCTCTATATTAAAAACATGGTGCTACTTTGAAGCACAAGCATGGAAAAAGAGGTAGTAGCATTATCCCTTCTCTCTTTTCTCTTTCTTTTTTCTTTTTTCTTCTTTTCTTTATTTTTATTTTTTATTTTTCCAAAATTTTCTATTTTTTCTTCCTCTCTCTTTTTTCTTGTTTATTTTGGGGGGAATCATTGTCTCCCTCATCCGACTTGTGGGGGAATCATTATCCGACTTGTGGGGGAATCATTGTCTCCCTCATCCTTTCCTTACTAAGATAGCGCTCTAATAATAAAAAAACATCACATTCTAGTTACTTATAAATCGATATGAAAAAAATACTAAGCAATATGACTCTATATGAATGCCTCTGGCAGTGTACCAGGACGTGCAATAATCTAGCATAACATGTAAGCAATGATGAACGGTGGCTTTGCCACAAATACAAGTTGCATACCAATATATCTCGAAATGGCTATGGAAATGCCATGATAGGTAGGTATGGTGGCTGTTTTGAGGAATATATATGGTGGCTTAAGTGCAACATAGCATATCATGTCGCAGGGTTTGGATGCACCGACGAAGTTTGCACCAATCCTCGATGTGAGAATGGGCAATGCACAATACCGAAGAGGCTAGAAAATATGAGGAGGTGAGTGTGCGTACATACATGGATTCACATTAGTCATAAAGAACTCACAAACTTATTATAACCATTTATTAGCTCTCTCAAACAAAGTACTACTCGCATGCCCCTAGGGAGGAGGTTGGTAGGAGTTAACCATCGCGCACCCCAACCTAAACAACACTAGGATTTCAACAAGGAATAAGAATGCTCATACATCATCACCATGCCATAACCAATATTTAGATGAACAGAAGTTTAACGCCCTTTAACTATTGGTATTCCTACTAACCAACAACCATGCACTCACGCCCTTTCATGCTATCACATCAACATCATTAACGCACATTTTATCTTTTATGTGCTACATGAAGGTTTTGAATATGCACTCCTTGAATACCTATTATTTTTGGAATAGTGTTATAACCCATGCAAATTACCTTCAATATTTATTAAACTCTAAAACAATTTTAAGTGAAGAATGGGATTGCCATTATTTCTATAAAATCTATAAGCTACAGTGCTCTAAAAGATATAAGTGAAGAACTTGAGCAAGTTGTTAGCTCAAAAGATATAAGTGAAGCACATAGTATATTATAACAAATCATGATGAACATGTGTATCTCTCAAGTGGGTGTGTCTCGAAAACAATGGTTGTGTAAAACTAAAAATAAAAAGAAAACTTAAACACATGATGCTCCAAGCAAAACTCATATCATGGGATGAATAAGAATGTAGCTCCAAGTGGCACACCGATGGATTGAGACAAAACATGGGATGCCTTAGGGGGCATCCCCAAGCTTAGACGCTTGAGGCTTACTATAATTTGACTTGGGGTGCCATGGTCATCCCCAGGCTTAGGATCTTTTATGATCCTTATTCCTTCCTCCATCGTGATAATACCCAAAACATGAAAACTTCAGCACACAAAACTCAAAAGAAAACTCGTGAGATCCGTTAGAATGATAGGTGAACATAAAATTTAGGTACAATTATAAGTTAATTCATAGCTTGTAATTTCATAAGGTAATGTATTCTAACTTCTCCATGACTTATACCCCTCGATATAATACATAGCATCATCAAAACAAGCAAACTATGCAAGGAAAAAACTGAATCTGTCTAAAACAGAATAGTCTGTAGTGATCTGGAAACACAACTTACTTTTGAAACTCCAGAAAATCTGAAAAATTAGGATAACCTGAGGAATTTTTATACCAATGATGTGTCAAAAATTAAGATTTAAAAGAAATACCATAAAAATCAGAGAAACTCTGCACCGGACGTAAAAGTTTGTGTTATTGCACCATCTCAACTTTACTTATCATTTGAATCATCCCAAAGGCTTTACTTGGCACAAACACTAACTTAAACATTATAAAAATAATTACAGTAGCAATAATCATGTTAACTCACACAAACATAAACTAGAACAATAAAAAGAATATAACTATTGAGTTGCCTCCCAACAAGCGCCATCGTTTTATACCTCTAGCTATGCATAATGCATACTTTCAAGTGTTGTCATCTTTGGCAACAAGGGGTCAATTTCCCTTCATAATTATGCTCTATTTTCCACTATTATTAATAGGAACAAAACTTTCCAATTTGTAATTCAGAATTTTCATTTCATCTTTCAAAACACTAAGAGCATCAATCTTTTGTTTTAAAGTATGAAATCTCATATTTTGTAGCAGTATGTTTCCATTGATTTTTGTAGAGAGGTTGTATAAACCTCTAAAGTTGGTTTCCATAGTGGACTTAGTTTGTTTTATTTGATTGATTTGACGGTTTGTCATCTATATGGTCGGTTCAACGGTTTCTATCTTTGATTGCACAAATACACTTTCCATCTTTTCATAAGTGTCAAAAGCTTTATTTCTAAGAAAGTCTTTTACAAACATAGAATCCAAAACACGTCTATGAAATAGAGGTAACCCAACATAAAAGATTCTGAGGAGTAATTTAATATGAATTTTGGGATTAGCTCTCATTTGTATCTCTAATAATCTATCACAAGCTTCCTTTAAAGATTCATCACCCATGTATTTAAAATCTAGAATTTGTGAACCTTCTCCCAAGTAAGGAGGAAGAGGCATGTCCACATGGGAACTAGCCATATCAACAAGCAAACTAGCAAACTAGCAAAGATAAATAATTTTGTATTTTTGTTTTTTATAGAAAGAAAAATATAATAGCAACTAAAAAATAGAACAAGTGAATGATAATTTGTGAGAAGGTACTTGATAGGAAATTGATGATACTCTCCGACAACGGCGCTTGAAATCCTTCCTGATACTTGTGATCTGCGTTGGGTTTTACCTGAAAAGGAGGCGATGATGCAAAACAGTAGAGGTAAGTAATACCTTAGTGATAACCTAGGTTATTGAACAAATAGGAGAACCACGCAATTTCTCATCTTCGGCACCTACACACAAAAGAGCACACACTTGCACCCAACGGAGGCAAGAGGTTTGTTAGTCCCCTTTGGACTCCTTGCAAGCGATAAGTAGTGGTAGATAGAGAGTTTCAAAAGTATATATAGAAAATCAATAAAAAGTAAATAATGGCATCAAGGTATTTAGATTTTTTGTAAATATATTTGTGGATAGACCCCGGGGCATAGTCTTTGCTAGAGGCTTCTCTCTCAAAGAAAGCATACGGTGTGTAAAGTAACTACTGTTGGGCGAGTGATAGAAAGTGCATAGTTATGCAATATTTATTCATGGCAATGATCACATATATAGGCATCATGTCTATAAGTAAGTAGACCGACTCCTTCATGCATCTACTACTATTACTCCACCCATCGACCGTTATCCAGCATGCATCTAGAGTATCAAGTAAAAATAGACTAATGCTTGGATGACGATGACATGATGTAGACAGAGTAAACCCAATTAATACGCATGAACCCCATCGTTTTACCCTTAGTGGAAGCAATAAAATATGTGTCATGTGCCCTTCTGTCACTAGGTTTGAGACCACAAGATTGAACCCACTACAACACAACTCTCCCACTGAAGATAAATCAATCTAGTAGGCCAAACCAAGTCGACGGATCAGAGAGAATTACGAAGCTATCACAATCATGCATATATATGAAATACCAGCAAGGAATTCAATATAATCTCATGAATAATCTGAACATTAACCTGTTGGGGAACATCGCATGGGCACTACAAATTTCCTACGCTCACCAAGAACAATCTATGCAGATCAACAACTATGAGAAGGGGAGTGCAACTACATAACCTTGTAGATTTATAAGCGGAAGCGTTAAGAAACGTGGTTGATGTAGTCGAATGTCTTTGTGATCCAATCACGATCCATCTCGCGATCCAATCACGAACGTCCCGATCAAGTGCTGAATGGACGACACCTCCGCGTTCTGCACATGTACGACTTTATTACTCCTTCACCTCCTTGATCCGATCAGCGATGGTAAATAAGTAGCTTGAGTTCTCCGGCAGCACGACGGCGTGGTGGTGGAGCTGTTCCTGCAGAGCTTCACCATACGGTGTTGCGACAGAACGAGAGAAAGGTACTACTAGAGATAGAGAGGAGGGAAGTGCCGTGGCTGTTTTTTTAGGTACTGCTTCCCTCCTTTTTCTCTAGTATATATAGGTGGGAGGGAGGAGGGGCCGCGCCCTAGGGTTTCCCCCTAGGGTGGGGCAAAAACCACCTAGATGGCTTGGCCCCCAAGTTTGGGTGAGGCACAAACACACTATGGGCCAACCCACCTCCTTGGTCGCATGGTCCTTAGGTGGGAGGGGCGGACAAGCCACTAGGGACTCGTGTGTCACCTCTCACAACTCATGGAGACCTCCGGGGCAGGTGGACCCCCAAAACTCTTCCGTAACCTCCGTCACAAAACCGGTAACCTTCCGAAACGCTTCTGAAACTCAAATACCAACTTCCCATATATCAATCTTTACCTCCAAACCATTCCGAAGCTCCTCTTCATATCCGGGATCTTATACAGGACTCTGAGCAAACTTAGGTCACCAACACAATAACTCAACTACATCTATATCGTCACCGAATGTTAAGTGTGTGCAGACCGTGCAGGTTCGAGAACTATGCAGACATGACCAAGACACATCTATGGTCAATAACCAATAGCAAGACCTAGATGCCCATATTGGTTCCTACATATTCTTCAAATATCTATACTGGTTGAACCACGATGTCAAGGATTCAGCTAATCCCATTTGTAGTTCCCTTTGGCCATCAGTATGTTACTTGCCCGAGATTCGACCATTGGTATCTCCATACCTAGTTCAATCTCGTTACCAGCAAGTCTTTTACTCGTTCCATAATACAAGATCCCGTGACTAACTCCTTAGTCACATTGCTGGCAAGCTTATTGTGATGTTGTATTACCGAGTGGGACTCGAGATACCTATCCTTCACAAGGAGTGACAAATCATAGTATTGATCCATGCCAACTCAGCAGACACCCTCGGAGATAGCTGTAGATCATTTTTATAATCACCTAGTGACATTGTGACGTTTGATACACACAAGGCATTCCTACGATGTCAGTGAGTTGCATGATCTCATGGTCATAGGAACTGACACATTGACATGCACAAAGCAATAGTAGTAAACTGGATACGATCAAACGTTATGCTTATGGTTTGGGTCTTGTCCATCACATCATTCTCCTAATGATGTGATCCCTTTATCGAATGAAAACTAATGTCTATGGCTAGGAAATCTTAGCCATCTTTGATCAACGAGCTAGTTGAGTAGAGGCTTAATAGGGACACTTTGTTGTCTATGTATCCATAGATGTATTGGAGTTTTCGATCAATACAATTATAGCACAGATAATAAAGAATTATCATGAGCAAGGAAATATAATAATAACAACTTTATTAATACCTCTAGGGCATATTTCCAACGGTCTCCACTTGCACTAGACTCAATAATCTACTATTACAAGGTAATGAATCTAACACCCGTAGAGTTCTGGTGCTGATCATGTTTTGCTCGTGAAAGAGGTTTAGTCAATGGATCTGCATTCAGATCTATATGTACCTTGAAAATGTTTTTGTCGTCCTCCTTGATATAATATCGGATGGAATTTAAGTGGCACTTTATATGTTTCGTCCTTTTTGTGAAACCTTGGTTCCTTGGATAGAGAAATGGCACCAGTGTTGTCACAAAATAGGGTCATTGGATGAACTCCAAAATCTTCCATGAACCGCTTCAGCCAGACACCTTCCTTTGCTTCTCGCGAAGTAGCTATGTACTCCGCTTCATATGTAGAATTAGCTACCATGCTTTGTGTCGTTATTTTTATCACGACATATGTCCTCGTGAGAGAACTTAGGTGTGAGGCCATTGCAACTATGTGGCGGCTTGAGAGGGGTTGGTTGGAATCGAGAGACATGAGTTACCCAGGTTCGTCCCCTGCGATGGAGGTAAAAGCCTACGTCGTGCTTGTGTTTCATTGATGAAGTTGATGATCTCGATTACAAGGGTGCGGAATCGCTACCTCTAATATTGAGGGTGTCTAATCTGTCTATCTCTAATGAATTGAGCTTGTCCCTCTTGGGGCCCCTTACCCCTCCTTATATAGGTTGAAGGGGTGATATGTCTCCAACGTATCTATAATTTTTGATTGTTCCATGCTATTATATTATATGTTTTGGATGTTTTATATGCATTTATATGCTGTTATATATTTTTTTGGGGACTAACCTATTAATCTAGAGCCTAGTGCTAGTTTCTATTATTTCCATGTTTTTGAATATTGCAGATAAGGAATATTAAATGGATTCCAAACCGAATAAAATCTCTGAAAATATTTTTCTGGACCAGAAAACACGCAACATACTTGTAGTAGGGGCAAGGCAGTTGCTGAGAGGCCACAAGCCTACAGGGCGTGCCCTAGGGGGTGGCCGCGCCCCTGGCTTGTGGGCCCCCTGCAGGTCTCCTAACACTAATTCTTGTCCTATAAATTCCCAAATATTCCCGTATCACCAAAAGGAGCCAGAAAAATACTTTTACATCATCGGGAGCCTCTGTTTCCGAGAGATCCAATCTAGGAGCCTTTTCCGGTAATCTGCCGGAGAGGGAATTGATCATGGAGGGCATCTACACCAAATCCATTGCCCCTCCGATGAAGCGTGAGTAGTTCACCACACACCTACGGGTCCATAGCTAGTAGCTAGATGACTTATTCTCTCTCTTTGATCTTTAATACCATGTTCTTCATGATCTTCATGGAGATCTATCCAATGTAATACTCTTTTGCGGTGTGTTTGTCGAGATTCGATGAATTATGAGTTTATGTTCAGATTAACTATGAATATTATTTGAGTCTCTTCTAAATTCTTATATGCATGATTTCATATCTTTGCAAGTCTCTGCGAGTTATCGGTTTGGTTTGTCCAACTAGATTGGCAATTCTTGCAATGGGAGAAGTGCTTAGTTTTGGGTTCAATCTTGCGGTGTCCTCACCCGGTGACAGTAGGGGTAGCGAGGCATGTACTATATTGTTGCCATAAAGGATAAAAAGATGGGGTTTTCATCATATTGCTTGAGTTTATCCCTGTACATCATGTCATTCTTACTTAATGTGTTATTATGTTCTTCATGAACTTAATACTCTAGATGCTGGCAGGAGTCGGTCGATGTGTGGAGTAATAGTAGTAGATGTAGAATCGTTTCGGTCTACTTGATACGGACGTGATGCCTATATGCATAATCATTGCCTTAGATATCTTCATGATTATTCGCTTTTCGCCCACTGCATTAGTTTCCTTTATGAGAGAAGCCTCTAGTGAAACCTATGGTCCCCGGGTCTATTTTCCATATCATATTTTCATATCTATAAACCAAAAATACCAAAATATACTTTGCTGCAATTTATTTACTTTAGTTTTACTTTCAGATCTATCAATATTTTATATCTATCTCTATTAGATCTCATCCTTGCAAATAACTCTGAAGGGACTGACAACCCCTTTATATCGTTGGGTGCAAGTGTTTGATATTTGTGCAGGTACTGCCGTTCGGGCCTAGCTTGTTCCTCCTACTGGATTGATACCTTGATTCTCAACAAACTGAGGGAAATACTTATCTACTTTGCTGCATCACCCTCTCCTCTTCAAGGGAAAACCAACGCAATATCAAGAAGTAGCAAGGGGCAACTTACATACAGAGTCCTACTCAGACTAGGACTAATCTTTCTTGACTCCCAATCTGGCTCTTGCTTCCCTTGTGAGGGAATCCTGTCTCTTATGGCTTCTTACCACGGGCTACTTACCGTAGCCGGCTTACCACGGGTGGCTTAAAGCGGGCTTCTTACCAAGGGGTTCTCATCTTCGGGACTCATCTTCACGATTCATCTCCGAGGCCTTCTTATCTTTGGGCGACTTAATCCCCAAGATGAATTAACGTCAGGGCGGCTTAAGCCTAGAGATGCCTTAACGTCAGGGTGGCTTAAGCCCAGAGAGGACTTAACATCGAGGCGGATTAAGCCCACAGAGGACTTAACATCAGGGCGACTTAAGGCCAGAGAGGACTTAACATCAAGGTGACTTAAGCCGAGAAAGGACTTAACATCAAGGCAACTTAAGCCGAGAGAGGACGTAACATCATGAGCCGGGTCTTGGCCATGGGGGAATATCCCCGACAGTAGCCCCCAGGTTAGCTTGAATTTATTTATGGTAAGATCCTAAAATAAATATGCCAAGAGACCGGCTTGCTTCCCTGGCCGGCGTATTTCAATGAGGTGGATCCTTTGAAAATCCGTGTTTCTTCTTCATATTAACGAGCCGTCTTCACAACCATCTTGTAGGTATGTGTACTTTGCAATAAATTATTGGGAATAAAACATCCATATGTTGTTGAGCTGTCTTCACACGGAATTGACATCTTGAAAGTTCTCTTCAAATTTTTGATATATCCATATTACCTGTAGCCCCCAAACTCCAATTTTATCAGTTCGTGATGTCTTGGTGATTTGCAATAATATCTTTGACTATGTAGCCCCCAAGTGTCGGGTTGTCTTGCGTGCAGCAGCCTAGGAGTCGTAATCATCTTATATTTATAATGCTTCAGCTCGTGTACCCCCAAGGCCCAGCTCATCAGTGTGTGATTGGTCGGGTCTTCAATTTAGAACTCATGATCTGTGAAACAACTGAGTGTTGTAGCCCCCAAGTGCCAGGTTGTCTTGACCGCAGCGACCTGGGACTTTGTATTTGTCTCATGTTCATAAAACTTCACCCAACATAGCCCCCAAGGGTCAGGTCATTATGGAATAATCACCAAGGACTTTGTAGATCTGATCATGTAAACTTGATCAGCAATGTGTAGCCCCCAAGGACTGGGTCATTATAAAAATGATGAGCCGGTTCTTCCTTGAGATAGCTGTCTCTCATGTGATGATTGGAAAAAGCAGTTTGCATTAGCCCCCAAGTGTCATGGTGCATGTTTGGAGTGACATGGTACTTCTCATACTCTGATGTAATCTTGATTTGAATAATGTAGCCCCCAAGTGTCGGGTCAAGTGCGTGCAACGACTTGGGACTATTCCTTCCATTGTAAAATAAAATCATATCCACTATGTGAACTGATGATGCCTTTGTGATGAAAGAAATCCTTGACCGTGGTTGCAATGTAACCCGACAAACAGATGTTTGAGAAATCGGTAAGTGTTGTAGTTTACTACAAAGCACAAGCTGAAAAAATCCAAGAGCCAGTCAATTAGATGACCCGGCATTATATGTGATAGGGCGACTCTTTGAAAATAGTCGATTCTTCCGAGCTGGCTTAAAAACCCCAATCATGTAACACTGGTTTTGATAACCATGATGAAGATCCACCCATATTGCCAATCAAAGATTTATTTACTCCTGCAGAAGTTTATGTTTTGACCCGGTTTGAAGACCGACATGATATGTATGTATGATGCATGATGCATTGCAGGATGATGTATGTATATGATAGAATAGTGCCGGTTTTCGAGGCATGACATATAGACCGGCTTTCAAGGCTCCAGTCTTGTTTTAATGAAGCGGGTATGATAGCCCATGAGGATATAAACTTTTAATAAGCTGGCTCAATGAGACTCGGTGACTTAGACTGGCTGATGAGGCTCAAGTCATGCTTCAGTGAAGCGGTTATGTTAACCCATGGTTCCTCCTTTTTCCATATGCCATCTCTCACACGACACACTCGATGTTTTAACCTTGACAAGTTTAGGGTCCACAATGGATTGACTTGCCAAAAGTACATGGGGCCTTTTAGGGGGAGTCGCACAAACATACAGTCAGGTCTAACCATTGTATACCGGTAATTTTTTGCGGTTCAAGAGGGTGAGAAAGCTAAACTCACTGAGTTGGAAGCCCCCAAGTGACCCATGATCAGGAAAAAGTCCAGCACAGGATTGCAGAAGACAATGCTATTACTGCCAAACAATCTGGGGACTAGTAGCCCCCAGATAGGACGGCTTTATTCCACCGATCAACATTGGTGCCTATGTTTGAACCGTGCATTGATGTCCCACAAGCGTATGAGATCGCAACAGTTTTCGAGGGTAGAGTATTCAACCCAAATTTATTGATTCGCTCACAAGGGGAAGATAAAGAATATTCTCAAGTATTAGCAGCTGAGTCGTCAATTCAACCACACCTAAAAGATTAATGTCTGCAAGCAAAGTATTAGTAGCAAGGTAGTATGATAACAACGGCACCAGGAAAAGCTTTGGCAATTCCCAGCAGTGGCGCCAGAAAAGGCCGTGTTGACGGGATTTTAGCGCCAACAAAGTCTTGCAACAAGTAACAGCGAAGCAGCAAGGAACAGTAGTAGCAGCATCAGCAAAGTAACAAGTAACAGCAGTAGCAACAGTAGCAAAGTGACAGCAGCAGCAAAATGGCCCAATCCCTCTTGTAGCAAGGGACAAGCCTAGGCAAAGTAACGTAGCGAGAACCGGTAGTAAAAGACTTGTAGGCAGTGGATCGGTGATGGATGAGTGTGACGGATGTGATTCATCATGTAACAACTAACATGGAGAGATATGTGGCTAGCTCTCGTTCATCAATCTAATGTAGGCATGTATTCCGTATGTAGTCATACGTGCTTAGGGAAAAGAACTTGCATGACATCCGTTGTCCATCTCTCCCGTGGCAGCGGGGTCCTAATGGAAACTACGGGATATTAAGGTTCTCCTTTTAATAAAGAACCGGACCAACGCATTAACACGCGGTGAATACATGAACTCCTCATACTATGGTCATCTCCGGAAGTGGTTCCGGCTATTGTCACTTCGGGGTTGCCGGGTCATAACACATAGTAGGTGACTACAACTTGCAAGATAGGATCTAAAACACACATATATTGGCGACAACATAATAGGTTCACATCTGAAATCATGGCACTCGGGCCCTAGTGACAAGCATTAAGCATAACCAAGTAGTAGCAACATCAATCTAGAACATAGTGGATACTAGGGATCAATCCCCGTCAAGAACTAACTCGATTACATGATAGATCTCATCCAACTCATCACCGTCCACCAAGCCTACGATGAGATTACTCACGAACGATGAAGAGCATCATGGAATTGTCGATGGAGAAAGGTTGATGATGATGATGGCGATGATTTCCCCTCTCCGAAGCCCGAAACAGACTGCAGATCTGCCCTCCAGATGAAGAACAAGATGTGGCGGCGCCTCCGTATCGTAAAACACGATGAAACCTTCTCTCTGATTTTTTTTCCAGGCGAAACGGAAGATATAGGACTGAGATTTGGGGCGGTGGTGCCACGTGGGCCCGACAAGCCCTCATGGCGCGTCCATAGGGGGTGGCCGCGGCCCACGGGCTTGTGGCCCACTGGCATGCCCCTCACGTGCAATTTTGTGCAGGTATTTTTCTTTTATTCCAGAAAAAATCTCCGTAAATTTTCAAGACATTCCGAGAACTTTTATTTCTGCAAAAAAACAACACCATGGCAATTCTGCTGAAAACAGCGTCAGTCCGGGTTAGTTCCATTCAAATCATGCAAATTAGAGTCCAAAACACGGGCAAAAGAGTTCGGAAAAGTAGATACGACGGAGACGTATCAACTCCCCCAATCTTAAAGCCTTGCTTGTCCTCAAACAACTCGGTTGACAAACTGAGAGAGACAAAAGAAAAACTTTGATGAACTCTGTTTGATCTTGTTGTTGCAACTATGTCTAACTCACAACCAGAATTTCAGCAACATCACAAGCAACCCACATAAGCAAATGACATCTAGGTCTCACGGTAAACTCATATCAATGGCATAATCAACTAGCGAGCAAATAATAATAAGCCTCAAGTGTCAACACTTCAATCAAAACAACATGAAGCAATACAAATAGATGGTATCTCGCTAGCTCTTTCTAAGACCGCAAAACATAAATGCAGAGGACCTTAAAAGACCAAGGCTGACTAAACATTGTAATTCATGGCAATGAAGATCCAGTCATAGTCATACTCAACACAGTTAATTGCAAAGCATAAAAATGACACAGGTGCTCTCTAATTGGTGCTTTTGTAAGAGGAGGGTGACTCAAGAGGAACATAAATAGACAGGCCCTTCGCAGAGGGAAGCATTGATTTGAAGAGGTGCCACAACTCAAGCTTTGAAAATAGAGATAATAATTTTGGGTGGCATGCTTTCATTGTCAATGCAATGACTAAGACTTCTTAATATCTTCCACGCTACACATGCTATAGGCGGTTCCCAAACAGAAAAGTAAAGTTTTGACTCCCCCACCACCAATCAATCACACTCCACGGCTAGCCGAATCCTCGGGTACCGTCCATACCAACATCAATCTTGGGGGAGTTTTGTTTGTAATTATCTTTTCGATTTGAGCATGGAACTGGGAATTCCAATTACCGGCCCCTTTCTCGTGAATGATAGTGAATAAACACATATCGAGGATAACACGCCTAGCATGGAAGATACCAATAGCCCCTTGTCACCACATGAGTGGTTCGGGCATGCAAAACAGATTATTTCTTGAAGATTTAGAGAGTGGCACATGCAAATTTACTTGGAACGGCAGGTAGATACCGCACATAGGTAGGTATGGTGGACTCATATGGCACAACTTTGGGTTTATGGTAGGTGGATGCAGAAGCAGTATTCCCGCTTAGTACAAGTGAAGGCTAGATAAAGACTGGGAAGCGACTAACTAGAGAGCGACAATAGTCATCAAAATGCATTGAGAGTAACTAACATTGAGTGCAAGCATGAGTAGGACATAAATAACCATGAACATGAACATCATAGAGGCTATGTTGATTTTGTTTCAACTACATGCCTGAACATGCGCCAAGTCAAGCCACTTGAATCATTCAAAGGAGGATATCATCCTATCATACTACATCATAGTCATCTCAACCTTCATGTTGGCAACCAAGACAGACCATTATATGCTCCTAGCTAAGTAAGCATGGCATAAGCAACTATGATCTCTAAGTTTTAATTGCAAACATGTTTCTCTCACAACAAAGCTGAATCAGGCATGATGAGCTAGTCATATTTACAAAAACAAAATAGATCGAGTTCATACCAGCTTTTCCAGGCTCAGTTACTTCATCATATATCGTCATTATTGCCTTTCACTTGCACGACCGAACGATTTGAACAATAATAAGCGTGCTTGTGCATTAGACTAAAGCTGGAATCTACAGGCAAACACAAAGGAGAAGACAAAGTAATATGGCTCTTTGAAACCTAAACAGGTATTCATGCAAGAGCCACTAAACATTGTAACCAATATCTTCTACCTTGACCCAAAGAAAAAGAAAACTATCTACAAGGGAAAGCTCCCAACAAGCAAAAGAAGAAAAGAAAATCTTTTTGGGTTTTCTCAAACTAAACAGACACACGAAAAGAAAGCAAGAAAAAGAAAATAAACTAGCATGAATGATACAGTGGCAAAGTGTGAACACCGGCTAACAAAGTGAAAGCATAAGCAAGAATGTAAAGTCGGTGAGAACACGTAGTCCCCCAAGCTTAGGCTTTTGGCCTGAGTTGGTCTACTCCCATGGATGGTCCTAGCGAAACCCAAAATCATAATGGGGGTTATACGGCAGCGCTGCAGCCACTGCCTGAATAGCTGCCTCACGGAGACGAGCAGCCTTTGCCTCCCTCTCATACTCCTCTGTCTCCCCTCTGGTTATGTAATATCTCCGTTTTACCTGAAAGTCAAAGAAGGTGGGAGCAGGAAGGGTAATATGGAAAACACGCAGCCGGTTAAATATTAATCGGTATAGGAGGGATTCATCATCCCTCTCAAGGAACTGGTAGCGTGTCAAAGCGACGCGGTCATGGAAACTTTGATTCATCATCCCTCTCGTATTTTTTTTGATTTTTTTGAATTATTTGTGCTCATTTGAATAATTGTCAACTTTTTCACAAAAACGTTGACCGACTCAAAATCAAAGTTTATATTTTTGTTTGCTAAGTATGTGATGTAAAATGACAATATGCGCTGGTTTTATATTTTTTTGATTTTTTTAATTACTTATGTTCAACCCTGGCTCATTTCGTCGATATCGTGAACGTGTGAATTTTGTTTTAAACTGTGCATATAACAAGTTTGCATTTTTTTATAGCACCTCAGTTCAATAAGTAAACAATGTGCGCTGGTTTTGTAATTTTTTTGAATTACTTATGCTCTACCCTAGCTCACTCCATAAATACCGTGAATTGTGTGAATCTTTTTCATTGAAACGTGGATATAACAAGAATCAATTTTTTTATAGCAACGTAGTTGCATCAGTAGAGAGTGAGCGAAAGTTTCATATTTTTTTGATTTTTTTTGAATTATTTGTGCTCAACCCTAGCTGACTGGAACCCTAAACCCCGAAACCCCAAAACCCCGGAAACCCCATCCGAAACCCCGCCATAGTACATTGTACATTGTAACAAAATCCCATCTTCTTGAAGGCATTTTCCAGAAATTGTATATAAACCATGTTTATATTTTTTTAATTGCTATGCAACATAATACGACTATGGGCACAACTTTTTCTTTTTTTTGATTTTTTTGAATTATTTGTGCTCATTTGAAGAATTGTCAACTTTTTTACAAAAACATTGACCGACTCAAAATCAAAGTTTATATTTTTGGTTGCTAAGTATGTGATGTAAAATGACAATGTGCGCTGGTTTTATATTTTTTTGATTTTTTTTGAATTACTTATGTTC
Organism: Hordeum vulgare subsp. vulgare; assembly: GCF_904849725.1. Taxonomy (NCBI): domain Eukaryota; kingdom Viridiplantae; phylum Streptophyta; class Magnoliopsida; order Poales; family Poaceae; genus Hordeum; species Hordeum vulgare. The sequence goes on along the minus strand of NC_058522.1, from coordinate 343,424,239 downwards.
AACCCTATCCCATTTCGTCGATATCGTGAACGTGTGAATTTTGGTTTTAAACTGTGCATATAACAAGTTTGCATTTTTATAGCACCTCAGTTGAATAAGTAGACAATGTGCGCTGGTTTTGTATTTTTTTTAATTACTTATGCTCTACCCTAGCTCATTCCATCAATACCGTGAATTGTGTGAATCTTTTTCATTGAAACATGGATATAACAAGAATCAATTTTTTATAGCAACGTAGTTGCATCAGTAGAGAGTGAGCGAAATTTTCATATTTTTTTGATTTTTTTTGAATTATTTGTGCTCAACCCTAGCTCACTGGAACCCAAAACCCCGAAAACCCCAAAACCCCGGAAACCCCATCCGAAACTCCGCCATGTTTTGGATCTGAGCTGAGTGAGCGGTTAGATCTGACGTCGATCCGCGTGTGCGATCGTTCTATAAGCTGATTGGCTGGCGAGCTGGGGTTTGGATCGAGGGCCTGTCCGTTGGATCTAGTCAGTTCAAAAAGATCCGACGATTGACAATGATGCGGTGCATGGATCTGGCGTACGCGCCTGTCACTTCGTGTGTTTCTTTGTTGCATGACACACGTCCGTTCTTTTGCATGCATGCACGCATCACATCAGAGCCATTAGCAGCGCATCGAGGACCGCATTCTGAATTGGGCTCTGAATAAGAGGGGCGTGCTCGACGCAGTGCATCAACGAAAGTCTGAAGGGCGGGGGCGTGTTCGACGCAGTCTGAACGGCGTGATCGACGCAGTGTTTGAATCGACAACGCACCCTTTGATCCAATAGGCAAATGCAAATGGGCGGCATCCATTAATTGCGGCCACAGAATCGACGAAGCGACGCAGCCCAAAACCTGCTATTTAACCCTCCTCTCATGCACATCTAACCTTCATCTTCCTCCTTCTCCCCAGCCCCTCGCATCACATCCAAGCAACCAAGCCCCCAAGGCAACCATGGAGTTCCACGGGACTACGTTCCATGCGCCCGTCACCATGCCGGAAAGGATGTACCCCACTGGGGTCGTCGTGGAGAACCAGCTCCGGGTCTGGGCCATGTCCCGCTGGCGGGGTGGACGGGAGTTCGCGACACTCTTCCTTCGCGCCCTGTATCGCCACCCCCCTGTGGGAACTCCCCAGATGTTCACCATCGACGAGCCTCGCATGGGAGGAACTGGCATGCTCATGCGCTTCCGCAACCCCTACGACGCGTATCACCTCCTCGGTCGTGTCTGGTTTGGGGGGTGCGAGTTCATCTGCTTCACCACGTACAGTATCTTCACCGACCTCGACAGCATCTGGCCCAACCAGCATGCCATGCACACCCTCCCCTACAACCTGCTGGCCGCCGACGATGAGGAGTGAAGACGCGCGTCTCCATGTCGGGTTTATCATAGTTTCTTGTCTATCGTCTTATCTGTAAGTTTAAAGACTATCGTATCAGTTTATGTAAGTTGTAATCGTAATATTGTGCCCGCTACTACTACGTACGTACTACATCTATGTATTTATCTATGTGTTTGAGTGATGTGTTTATCTATGTGTCTCAATGATGCGTTTACCTATGTGTTTCAGTGAGGGCCCGTTTCAGTGATGTGGTTATCTATGTGTCTCAATGATGGGTTTATCTATCTCACTTTAGGCCTTGTTTGGTTGTAGTGGAACTAATCTCCAGGTGGAACTAATCCAGCTAGGGATTAGATTGATCCCTTCTTGTCACCAATCATGGTTCTGTTCTACCTAGGGATTAAAGGAACTAATCTCCCTTTAAGCTCTCGTTTGGTTGACCCAGGAGCAGCAAGGCAGCAATGGAGAGGCGCAGCCGCAGCGACTAAGGGGCAGAAAAGGAGCAGTAAGAGGACGTTCCTCGTGTGGATCTGTTCCACGCATCATAGGCGATTCTGCTGCGCCCCGTGGATGGAAGGGGATCGACATGGTTTGACCATGTGGATCGGGCTGTGATCCATGTGGATTGTATCCTAACCAAACAAGGCCTAGGCTGTGTTTGGAATGCTTGTCATTAAATACAAAGGTTTTTATTTTACACTTATATCTTACCGGCCGCTTAACAAATTACATGCGAAAATGAAACGACCAGTTGAGGTCTGTAATATTTCTACAAGTGTATTTGGACGAAACCGACAATCCAATCAGGCAGTTCAGATTTATTTTTTTGGTGTAACTGCACTCTTTGGGCCTGGTTATTCCTCAACTTCAGCGTCATGGCCCAACATCTATTCGCCAGCCCACGAGTAATTTTTTTTCTACTGAAACTGAACTTTGTTTGGTCTCGCCCTCGGCAGCCCAATTTTGTTTTTTATTAGAAACTGAATTTGGGTGTGTACTCTATTAATTGAAGAACAAAAACAGAGGAAACACGACATGAACGCTGAATAATTTGTGTTCCAAATTGCTGATTCATTTAAGATACATGAACTTGTCATGGCGCACAGATCACATCATCTACCCTGGACAGACCTAAATGCCCCCTCTAATGACGATGAATAGCAAGTAAAACATAAACAGAGCAATGACACAGCAATAAAAAAACACTGCCATGATATTTGCTTGTTTCTGCAAATTGATCATCTCCCTTTGATTTTTCTTGATCTTCTTCACTTCCTCGGTCAGTTCAGACTCCAAGTGCGGTTCAGCTTTGCGCGCATACCTCGCCATGGGCACAACTCTGCCCGCCCCTCTATCCGAGCTCCCCCAATTCTCCATCTGCGGCACCCCGCCCAAATTGAGCTCCCAGGTTGAGGCCATGCTAGAATCAATGTAGCCCTTAGATTTAATCCTCTGAACAAATCCATCAATCCACTCGAAATGTGTGCATTTCTTCAGGATCTAAAAACCACAAAATGAACCCTAAATCTCAAATTCGAGGAGAAAAACAAAATATGGATAAATCAGAGCAAACAACAGCGAAAGAACGGGCTTAGAACCGAGATCTAACCTTGCCATCCCTTCCTGCCATTGGTTTGCTCAAGCATTTCACAAACTCCCGCCCAAGATTGCCATTGTCATCCGTCTTAGTGACCAACCGTTTGAGAGGCTCTGGGCGTGGGCAGTTAGGGCACCTTGTGAGCATCACTGGACCATACTGACGCCATTTTGATTGCGTGGCGGAGGAGGTGGGCATCTGCACTAGGTCGCCGGAGACCCGAGGAAGAATGGGGAAAGGGGAACGCAATGGGCGGCGGCGTACGGACGGGCACGGGCGGAATCTCTTCTAGTCGCGACGAGGTGGGTCCCGCGCTTACTGGACAAGTGGTGGGTCCCGCGCTTACGTGGATACGTTGTGGGTCCAACCCATAATAGCTAATGAGGATATTAGTTCAGTTTAAGGGCCATGTTGCACAAGAGCTATTTACTCGCTCAAAAGTGTCGCTCCCAAGCCATTCTGTCGAACAACATCTCATTCCATCCAATTCCCAGGAAAGACGTCGCACATGAGCTATTGGCCCCCACTGCTACGACCTTGAGCCGGCCTCCCGCACCCTTGATCTGCTGCCGCACCCCGCCACTGGCTCACTGCGCCCGCCAGCCTCAAAACACGATCCACCGGTTCAGGCTCCTCGCCGGCTCTTGCTCTGCCGCACCTGGCCAGCTCTGCCCCGTTCCATCACGTGCACGATTTGCCTTGCCCTCGCGGCCTCGCTCGCCGCCTCCTACCGTGCTTTGCCCGACCAGCTCTGCCTCGCTGCACCGCGCCTTGAACCGACCTCTCTGCACTGCAGTTCCACCTCGCCCGCTTTGCCGCACAACCGCCATGGCTCTGCCTCGCCCACTCGCTGAGCCGGCCGCCTTTGTAGCCAAGCCGGCCACCAGGGATGATCCGTTTCCTGCTCGAGTTGCATCAAATAAAAGAAGAGAGAAAATCGTCTACTCTATGCTCACATCAGGTGATGGTGGATTGATCCATTAAAAAAAGGGAGAAATACAAAGGAGGATAAGTTTACGTGGAGGCCTGGTAATGCAAGTAGCATGATATATACGGATCGAGAACGTACATCTACGTCTGAATACCAGCGTGTCCGCATAAAAATATAAGGCGTTGTCTGTTCCACTTATTTTATTATCACATGATAATTTCTTTGAGAACATTACTTTGAATTGCAATATTTTTACGTAGGACAATTACTCAAGTGGCTTTATACGCAAAGATGGAGCACCCGCTAAAGCGTCATTTTTGTAATGGTGTTCGTTCGTATGGCATTGCACAATAGACGCACGCAAGATGCCATCCCCGCGGTCTGGACCATGAACCCGCTGGTGCAGTGCTCGCTTATATGAGCCGCCAAGTGGACGCTCGCAAGACGCCACCCCCGCAGTCTGGAATACATCAACCTGCCGGTGCACTGCTCATCTATACGAGCCGCCGAACAGACGCGCGCAAGATGCCGCCCCCGCGGTCCGGACTACATCAACCTGCCGATGCAGTGCTCACCTATACGAGCCTCCCAACACACAAGCGCAAGACTCCCCGCGGTCCGGACTACATAAACCAGCCGGTGTAGTGCTTGCCTATTCTAGCCACCCAACAGATGCGCGCAAGACGCCGCCTGATACGTCTCCAACGTATCTATAATTTTTTATGGTTTCATGCTATTATCTTGTCAAACTTTGGATGTTTTGTATGTCTTTTATATCTTTTTTGGGACTAACTTATTAACTCGGTGCCAAGTGGCAGTTCCTGTTTTTCCATGTTTTTGACCCCTTTCAGAGGAGGATTTTAAACGGAGTCCAAATCGGAACGAAACTTCAAAAAAGATTTTTTCAGAGACAGAAGAAGATCGGGAAGCCTAAGAATATGGGCAGGGGGCCACCAAGGACCCCACAAGCCCCCTAGCCGCGGCCAGGGGGGCCCGCGCCTCCCAGGCTTGTGGGCTCCCTGGACTACCTCTTCCCTAGATCTTTCTCCTATATATTCCCTAAAGTCCCAGAAAAAATAAAGAGATCATCGAAAGTACTTTTCCGCCGCCGCAAGCTTCTCTCTCCGCAATATCCCATCTGGGGCATGTTCTGGTGCCCTGCGGAAGGGGGATTTAGATAGGGAGGGCTTCTTCATCAACACCATGACTTCTCCGATGATGCGTGAGTAGTTCACCACAGACCTACTGGTCCATAGCTAGTAGCTAGATGGCTTCTTCTCTCTCTTGGATCTTCAATACAAAGTTCTCCATGATCTTCATGGAGATCTATCCGATGTAATCTTCTTTTGCGGTGTGTTTTTCGAGATCCAATGAATTGTGGATTTATGATCAGATTATCTATGAATCTTATTTGAGTTTCTTCTGATCTCTCTTATGCATGATTTCATATCCTTGTAATTATCTTCGAGTTGTGGGTTTTGTTTGGCCAACTTGATCTATGATTCTTGCAATGGAAGAAGTGCTTGGTTTTGGATTCATACCGTGCAGTGACCTCACCCAATGACAAAAGGGGTAGGGAGGCACGCATCGTGTTGTTGCCATCAAGGGTAAAAGATGGGGTTTTCGTCATTGGTTTGAGTTTATCCCTCTACATCATGTCATCTTGCTTAAGGCGTTACTCTGTTCGTCATGAACTCAATACACTAGATGCATGCTGGATAGCGGTCGATGTGTGGAGTAATAGTCGTAGATGCAGAAAGTATCGGTCAACTTGTCTCGGACGTGATGCCTATATGTACGATGATTGCCTTAGATATCGTCATGACTTTGCATGGTTCTATCAATTGCTCGACAGTAATTTGTTCACCCACCATAATATTTGCTATTTTGATAGAATCCTCTATGAACACTATGGTCCCCGGGTCTACTTCACATCACATTTTCAGCCTTACACTTTTACTTTGTTGCACTTTTCGCCTTCAGATCTCACTTTGCAATCAAACTTGAAGGGATTGACAACCCCTTTATAGCATTGGGTGGAAGCTCTTTTCTGTTTGTGCATGTACTCTGGACTTGACGAGATTCTCCTACTGGATTGATACCTTGGTTCTCAAACTGAGGGAAATACTTACTACTCCTGTGCTGCATCACCCTTTCCTCTTCAAGGGAAAAACCAGCGCAAGACAAGTCTCCGTCAACGTGCCAATTTCTAGCGCTGTTGTCTGTTGACGTAGCACCGGTGCAGTGCTTGCCTATACGAGCTACCCAACAGACGCGCGCAAGACGCCGCCCCATGGTCCGGTCTACATTCAACATACTGGTGCAGTGTTCGCCTATACGAGCCGCCCAACAGACGCATGCAAACTGCACTCGCGTCCCATCTCCTCCAACAACATTGAAGCAAAGGAAAAAATGGCATTCATGTCTTACACAACATTGTCAAAACACACACCAGCTCCCACTCCCGTCGGTTCGCTCAATGGATAGATGCATTGGCATGTTATCCTGGCAATACTATCTACTTCAACATATCAAAATAAACACGAGAGCTTGTCATGAAGGAAACATCCCTGGTGAAGCTACAATTTGAGCCGACCATCATTGAGCCGACAATTCAAAGCAAGCAGCAAAGAAAAAGAAAAATGGCCCTGGAGGAGCCAGGAGAGCTGGACTACATAAGAATAAAGCATGGGCCAAGAAGCATATGCACTCAATTTGGCCATAATATTTGCCAAAGACATACGATGTGCGTCATAAAGATCATCTGCTCACTACATCGTCTCCAGTTTGGATGAAATACATCGTTCAGTCATCAACCTTATACCGTCTTATGCCATAGTCAAAATATGGAGACTCTGAAGCCGCCTCCTTGAGTTGACTTAAGACTTGGGGGCTACATAGGCACGGCTTGGCAGATTCAACCAACCTGAATAGTTCAAGAACCATGGATCATTGCAGGGAAGATAACCTGGTCCCTAGGGTTGCTGCCTTATTGGCAGAAGATTTAAAGTTGCCCAACAGGATGAGCCGCCATGATGGGACCGTTCAAACATGGGCGCACTGCCACATTGGCTAGCAAGTTAAAGTCGCCCAAGAGGATGAGCCGCCATGATGTGGCCATTCAAACATGGACGCTATTGGTACCAGAGAGGATGAGCCGCCATGATGCGACCATCCAAACATAGGTGTTATAAGCCAAAGAGGACCAGTTTCCATGATGCATGATACGTCCATCGTATCTACTTTTCCGAACTCTTTTGCCCTTGTTTTGGACTCTAATTTGCATCATTTGAATGGAACTAACCCGGACTGACGTTGTTTTCACCAGAATTGCCATGGTGTTGTTTTTGTGCGGAAATAAAAGTTCTCGAAATGTCCTGAAAATTTACAGAGATTTTTTCTGGAATAAAAGAAAAATACCTACGCAAAGTTCCATGTGAGGGGGCGTGCCAGTGGGCCACAAGCCCCTGGGCTGCGGCCACCCCAATGGTCGTGCCATGAGGGCTTGTGGGGCCCACGTGGCACCACCGCCCCCAATCTCAGTCCTATATCTTCCGTTTCGCCTGGAAAAAAAATCAGAGAGAAGGTTTCATTGCGTTTTATGATACGGAGGCCCCGCCACATCCTATTCTTCATCTAGAGGGCAGATCTGCAGTCCGTTTCGGGCTCCGGAGAGGGGAAATCGTCACCATCATCATCATCAACCTTTCTCCATCGATAATTCCATGATGCTCTTCATCGTTCGTGAGTAATCTCATCGCAGGCTTGCTGGATGGTGATGAGTTGGATGAGATCTATCATGTAATTGAGTTAGTTCTTGACGGGGATTGATCCCTAGTATCGACTATGTTCTAGATTGATGTTGCTACTACTTGGCTATGCTTAATGCTTGTCACTAGGGCCCGAGTGCCATGATTTCAGATCTGAACCTATTATGTTGTCGCCAATATATGTGTGTTTTAGATCGTATCTTGCAAGTTGTAGTCACCTACTATGTGTTATGACCCGGCAACCCCGGAGTGACAATAGCCGGAACCACTCCCGGAGATGACCATAGTATGAGGAGTTCATGTATTCACCGCGTGTTAATGCGTTGGTCCGGTTCTTTATTAAAAGGAGAACCTTAATATCCCGTAGTTTCCATTAGGACCCCGCTGCCACGGGAGGGATGGACAATAGATGTCATGCAAGTTATTTTCCCTAAGCACGTATGACTACATACGGAATACATGCCTACATTAGATTGATGAACGAGAGCTAGCCACATATCTCTCCATGTTAGTTGTTACATGATGAGTCACATCCGTCACACTCATCCATCACCGATCCACTGCCTACAAGTCTTTTACTACCGGTTCTCGCTACGTTACTTTGCCTAGGCTTGTCCCTTGCTACAAGAGGGATTGGGCCATTTTGCTGCTGCTGTCACTTTGCTACTGTTGCTACTGCTGTTACTTGTTACTTTGCTGATGCTGCTACTACTGTTCCTTGCTGCTTCGCTGTTACTTGTTGCAAGACTTTGTTGGCGCTAAAATCCCGTCAACACGGCCTTTTCTGGCGCCACTGCTGGGAATTGCCAAAGCTTTTCCTGGTGCCGTTGCTATCATACTACCTTGCTACTGATACTTTGCTTGTAGACACTAATCTTTCAGGTGTGGTTGAATTGACGACTCAGTTGCTAATATTTGAGAATATTCTTTAGCTTCCCCTATTGAGCGAATCAATAAATTTGGGTTGAATACTCTACCGTCGAAAACTGCTGTGATCCCATATGCTTGTGGGACATCAAGACTTTTTCTGGCGCCGTTGCCGGGGAGGCCAAGTCAGGAATATTCTCCCGACAACGCACCTTTTTCTGGCGTCGTTGCCGGGGAAGCACCGCTATATTCTCTGAGTCACTTGGGATTGACGTCTGTGGATCACTATGAGGAATCCGAAAGATCCAAGAACTAAAATCCTGCCTTCCACTATGAGGAGTGGTAAGGAACTGCCATCTAGATCTGCACTTGATTCACCTTCAGTTTTGAGTAAGTTTGCGACGTAGCCTCCTCCTAGAAATCTTGATATCTCGCCTGTGCTTGATGATGCTACTTCTGCTGCCCATGATGCTTATGATGATGCTATGCTTGATACTATGCCTGATGATGCTATGCTAGATACTATGCCTGATGATGCTATGCTTGATACTATGCCTGATGATGCTATGCCTGATATTGCTTTGCCACTTGGTGCCCTTGATGCACATAATGCTAGAGTTGCTGCTAGACGTGATGATATTTCTGAGACTGCTGAGACTATTCAAGTAGAACCTGCTACTATGCCTGAATTGCCTGTTATGCCTAATACGCGCTATGTTATGGAGGGAGAGATAACTAAGGATTTTCTCGCGTGTAAGGATAGCTATGATGTTGATTAATTACTACGCAAGTGGAAAGAAAAATCTCTGAACGCTAGGATGAAATACGACCCGAAGTTTGCCACTTCAACTATCTTTGTGACCGATAAGGATTATGAATTCTCTGTCAACCCTGAGTTAATCACTCTGGTCGAATCTGATCCCTTTCATGATTACGAGTCTGAAACGGTTGTAGCCCATCTTACCAAACTGCACGATATAGCCACCCTATTCACTAGTGAGGAAAAGATCCGCCAATACTACATGTTCAAGCTGTTTCCTTTCTAGCTAAAGGATGATGCTAAGACCTGGTTCACTTCTCTTGCTCCTGGTTGTGTGCGTAGCCCCCAGGATATGGTCTACTACTTCTCTGATAAATATTTCCCTGCCCATAAGAAGCAAGATGCCTTGTAGGAAATACACAACTTTGCTCAAGCTGAAGAAGAGAGTCTCCCACAAGCTTGGGGGAGGCTCATCCAGCTACTGAATGCTTTGCCTGATCACCCTCTTGAGAAGAACGAAATACTTGATATCTTCTATAATGGACTTACCGATGCTTCCAAAGACCACTTAGATAGTTGTGCCAGTATTGTTTTTAGGGAACCAACCGTAGAACAAGCTGAGATTCCATTGAACAACATCTTGTGCAATGAGAATGCTTCGACTATTCCCGAACCACCTCCTAAGACAACTCCGAAGAAAAGAGGTATTCTATTCCTCAGTCCCGAAGATATGCAAGAAGCCAAGAAATCTATGCGAGAGAAAGGCATTAAATCTGAAGATGTCAAAAATCTACCACCTATCGAAGAGATCCATGGTCTCGATAACCCAACACAGGTAGTAGAAGTAAATTCTCTGCGTGGGTTTGATGAGAGTGATATTCCCTTTGATAAACCTGCTAGCTTATGCATGGAAGAATTTTATAACTTCGTTGCCAAACAACAGAGTTTCAATGGTTATGTTAGCAGACAATTGGAAAAGAATGCTCGTATGCTTAGTCATTTAAGTGCTTGTGTAGACAGAAATGTCAATGATCTTAAGCTTCTGAGTAAACATAATTCTATGGTTACTACTCAGGCAGAACAAGTACTTAAAGCTCAAAATGACTTGCTCAATGAGTTGAATGAAATTTCCGTCAGAGTCGTTACTAGAGGCGGTAGAATGACCCAGGAACCTCTGTATCCTGAGGGTCATCCGGAGAGAATTGAACAAGATTCTCAAGGAGTTAGCACTAATGCACCTAGTCATCCTAGAAAGAAGAAGAAAGATGATAGGAACTTGCACGCTAGCAACCCTGTTGCTGCTACCCCTGAGAGTCCAAACGATGCCTCTATCTTTGATGCTAAAACACAATCTGGTGATGAACATGAGCCTAATGATAATATCAACGGTGATGTTCATGATGATGCTCAGCCTAGCAATGAAAAGGATGTGGAGATTGAACCTAGTGTTGATCTTGATAACCCACAGCCTAAGAATGGAAGATACGATAAGAATGACTTCACTGCTAGGAAGCACGGTAAAGAAAGGGAACCGTGGGTTCAGAAACCTATGCCCTTTCCTCCCAAACCATCCCAGAAAAAGGATGATGAGGATTTTGAGCACTTCGTTGAAATGATCAGACCTGTCTTTCTGCAGATGCCTTTGACGGATATGCTCAAGATGTCTCCGTATGGTAAGTACATGAAAGATATTGTGACTAATAAGAGGAGGATCCCCGATCTTGATATCTCCGCCATGCTTGCCACTTACAATTTCAAGGGTGGAACTCCTAAGAAACTAGGTGTTCCCGGTGTGCCCACTATACCTTGCTCCATTAAAGGCAACTACGTTAGAACTGCGTTGTGCGACCTTGGAGCCGGTGTTAGTGTTATGCCTCTCTCTCTTTATCGTAGGCTTGAACTGGATAAGTTGACACCCACTGAAATCTCTCTGCAAATGGCCGACAAATCAACTGCTTTCCCTATCAGCATTTGCGAGGGTGTGCCTGTTGTGGTTGCTAACACCACTATCTTAACAGACTTTGTTATCTTGGATATTCCCGAGGACGATGCCATTGTTGTCATCCTTGGAAGACCCTTTTTAAACACTGCAGGGGCTGTTATAGATTGCAACAAAGACAATGTCACTTTCCATGTCAACGGTAATGAGCATATGGTGCACTTTCCGAAGAAACAATATCGAGTACATTGCATCAATGCTATCAAAAAACTTCATCGATTCTTATTGGGAGCTTTGATTTCCCTATTCCTCGTGTCAAGATGAAGTATGACTTGCTTGTTGGGGAGATACATATCCCCATTGAGGTCACCTAGTGACTATTCGAAAATTCTCCGTTCTCTTTTGCGATTCGAGAAGTTTTGTTGAGGGGATTTGATCAACCCCATTGACGGATTTCTTTCGATGACCATGAGATGGATGAATCGAGGAGTCACAAACCTCTGTTCCAAGCTTTCACTTTAGGTTGCTTAGAAGAAAAATGAAAGGTTTAGTTTAGCTTTCACTGTTTCCTGTCTTATCGTCCGGTAGAAATGTACCCCGAAAAATCAAAGTTCTCCGAATGCTGTGAAAATATAATATGTTTTTTTTTTCTGAATATTTGAAAAATACTGGGACAAAGAGTCTGTCTGGGGACACACCAGTGGGCCACAAGCCCTAGGGGCGCGGGCACCCCCTAGCCGCGCCACCCAGGTTTGTGGGGCCCACAGCCACCCCCTCCACTCATTCTTGCTCCCATCATGTTCTTCTACCTCTAGAAAAAAATCGTTTCGTAGCTCAAACCCGTGTTTTTGCTCCTCTTGCTGGGATTTTCGATCTCTTTGCTCAAATCACCGTTCTCCGAACACTTTTGGGGAAATTACTCCTTGGTAAGTGACTCCTCCATTGGTCCAATTAGTTTTTGCTCTAGTGCCTTATACTCCGCGTATTTTTGCTGCCTTGGTGACCATGTTCTTGAGCTTTGCATGCTGATTCTAGCTGGTCCCAAGTAGTTTTGATGCGTAATATGGTCTCTAGGCACTTGTTGGAGTAGTTGCTATAAGTTTCGTTGAACCTTGTTCACCTTTCCTTTGCGTCACTTAAAATTTCAGAAAAAGGAAGATGTTCAAGAGAAACTTTCATGGTGGTTCCTCAAGCAAGAGAGGTCCTCGTCTGGCGATTAGGGAACCTGATCCTTACCAACCTAGGGACGCGCAGGTACAACCATGTGAATGGCCTTCTGATGAATTTATGATTGAGGTAGGCTTCAACGATGAGTTTGATGCACTTGTTCACAACGTTGGACTCGAAGAATTCATCTCCGATAAATATGAACAGTATGTTGCTCTCACTGCCTCTTTCGTTCGTAGATTCAAATTTTCAGCTAGTCGTGAGCCATCAGTACTGTTTGATCTCTATGATAAATCATATACCATGGATTTAGAAGATTTCAGTAGAATTTGCAAAATACCTATTTGGGGTAACCTTAATGATCCTCCTAAATCTTCGATTAGAGATTTTTGCGCTGGTATTACGGTTGGAGAAACTAGAGACATTACGCAAGCTACCATGGGGAGTATTCGTTTTCCTGCCTTGCATTACTTTGCCCTCTTCATAGGCAGATGCATTAATGGAAAGATTGAGTATTGTAACCTCTGCGCATCCGACCTTAGTATCCTTAAGAGCACAGTGACGGGTGACAAAAGCTTCAACATGGGAGCTATTATAGCAAGAAGGCTGAATAAGAATGCTATTGATGGGGATTTCTTTGGCGGCATCTATGCCACTCGCATAGCAAATTTTCTTGGAGTACCCATCTGTGCAGGAGATCCCCCACTCCATACAGCTTTCCTTAACCGCGTCGCTATGACACGCTACCAGTTCCTTGAGAGGGATGATGAATCCCTCCTATACCGATTGATATTTAACCGGCAGCGTGTTTTCCATATTACCCTTCCTGCTCTCGCCTTCTTTGACTTTCACGTAAAACGGAGATATTACATAACCAGAGGAGAGACAGAGGAGTATGAGAGGGAGGCAAAGGCTGCTCGTCTCCGTGAGGCAGCTATTCAGGTAGTGGCTGCAACGCTCCCGTATAACCCCCATTATGATTTTGGGTTTCGCTAGGACCATCCATGGGAGTAGACCAACTTAGGCCAAAAGCCTAAGCTTGGGGGAGTGCGTGTTCTCACCGACTTTACATTCTTGATTATGCTTTCACTTTGTTAGCCGGTGTTCACACTTTGCCACTGTATCATCCATGCTAGTTTTATTTTCTTTTTTGTCGTTTCCTTTTCGTGTGTCTGTCTAGTTTGAGAAAACCCAAAAAGATTTTCTTTTCCTTCTTTTGCTTGTTGGGAGCTTTCCCGTGTAGATAGTTTTCTTTTTCTTTGGGTCAAGGTAGAAGATATTGGTTATAATGTTTAGTGGCTCTTGTATGCATACCTGTTTAGCTTTCAAAGAGCCATATTACTTTGTCTTCTCCGTTGTGTTTGCCTGCAGATTCCAGCTTTAGTCCAATGCACGAGCACTCTTATTATTGTTCACATCATTCGATCGTGCAAGTGAAAGGCAATAATGACGATATATGATGAATTGACTGAGCCTGGAAAAGCTGGTATGAACTCGATCTATTTTGTTTTTGTAAATATGACTAGCTCGTCATGCCTGATTCGGATTTGTTGTGAGAGAAACATGTTTGCAATGACAACTTAGAGATCATAGTTGCTTATGCCATGCTTACTTAGCTAGGAGCTTATAATGGTTTGTCTTGGTTGCCAACATGAATGTTGAGATGACTATGATGTAGTGTGATAGGATGGTATCCTCCTTTGAATGTTTCAAGTGGCTTGACTTGGCACATGTTTACGCATGTAGTTGAAACAAAATCAACATAGCCTCTATGATGTTCATGTTCATGGTGATTTATGTCCTACTCATGCTTGCACTCAATGTTAGTTACTCTCAATGCATTTTGATGACTGTTGTCGCTCTCTAGTTGGTCGCTTCCCAATCTTTTGCTAGCCTTCACTTGTACTAAGCGGGAATACTACTTGTGCATCCACTTCCATAAACCCAAAGTTGTGCCATATGAGTCCACCATACCTACCTATGTGTGGTATCTACCTGCCATTCCAAGTAAATTTGCATGTGCCACTCTCTAAACCTTCAAGAAATAATCTGTTTTGCATGCCCGAACCGCTCATGTGGTGACAGGGGGCTATTTGTATCTTCCATGCTGGGCGTGTTATCCTCTATATGTGTTTATTCACTATCAGTCACGAGAAAGGGGCCGGTAATTGGAATTCCCAGTTCCATACTCAATTCGAAAAGATAATTGCAAGCAAAACTCCCCCAGGATTGATGTTGGTATGGACGGTACCCGAGGCTTCGGCTAGCCATAGAGTGTGATTGATTGGTGGTGGGGGAGTCAAAACTTTACTTTTCTGTTTGGGAACCGCCTATAGCATGTGTAGCGTTGAAGATGTTGAGAACTCTTAGTCATTGCGTTGACAATGAAAGAATGCCACCCAAAATTATTATATCTCTTTTCAAAGCTTGAGCTGTGGCACCTCTGCAAATCAATGCTTCCCTCTGCGAAGGGCCTGTCTATTTATGTTCCTGTTGAGTCAGCCTCCTCTTACGAAAGCACCAACTAGAGAGCACCTCTGTCATTTTTATGCTTTGCTTTTAACTGTGTTGAGTATTACTGTGACTGGATCTTCTTTGCCATGAATTACAATGTTTAGTCAGCCCTTGGTCTTTGAAGGTGCTCTGCATTTATGTTTTGCGGTCTCAGAAAGAGCTAGCGAGATACCATCTATTTGTACTGCTTCATGTTGTTTTGATTGAAGTGTTGACGTTTGAGGCTTATTATTATTTGCTCGCTAGTTGATTATGCCATTGATATGAGTTTACCGTGAGACCTAGATGTCATTTTGTTATGTGGTTTGCTTGTGATCTTGCTGAAATTCTGGTTACGAGTTAGACATAGTTGCAACAACAAGATCAAAAAGAGTTCGTCAAAGTTTTTCTTTTGTCTCTTTCAGTTTGTCAACTGAATTGCTTGAGGACAAGCAAGGCTTTAAGCTTGGGGGAGTTGATACGTCTCCTTCGTATCTACTTTTCTGAACTCTTTTGCCCTTGTTTTGGACTCTAATTTGCATGATTTGAATGGAACTAACCCGGACTGACGTTGTTTTTAGCAGAATTGCCATGGTGTTGTTTTTGTGCAGAAATAAAAGCTCTCGGAATGTCCTGAAAATTTACGGAGATTTTTTCTGGAATAAAAGAAAAATACCTGCGCAAAGATCCACCAGAGGAGGTGGACCAGTGGGCCACAAGCCCACAGGCCGCGGCCACCCCGCTGGTCGCGCCGTGAGGGCTTGTGGGGCCCATGTGGCTCCACCGCCCCCAAACTCAGCTCTATATCTTCCGTTTCGCTCGGAAAAAATCAAAGAGAAGGTTTCATCGCGTTTTGCAATACGGAGGCGCCGCCAAATCCTGTTCTTCATCTGGAGGGCAGATCTGGAGTCCGTTTCGGTCTTCGGAGAGGGGAAATCGTCGCCATCGTCATCATCAACCTTTCTCCATCGACAATTCCATGATGCTCTTCATCGTTCGTGAGTAATCCCATCGTAGGCTTGCTGGACGGTGATGAGTTGGATGAGATCTATCATGTAATCGAGTTAGTTCTTGACGGGGATTGATCCCTAGTATCCACTATGTTCTAGATTGATGTTGCTACTACTTGGCTATGCTTAATGCTTGTCACCAGGGCCCGAGTGCCATGATTTCAGATCTGAACCTATTATGTCGCCACCAATATATGTGTTTTTAGATCCTATCTTGCAAGTTGTAGTCACCTACTATGTGTTATGACCCGACAACCCCGGAGTGACAATAGCCGGAACCACTCCGGGAGATGACCATAGTATGAGGAGTTCATGTATTCACCGCGTGTTAATGCATTGGTCCGGTTCTTTAGTAAAAGGAGAACCTTAATATCCCGTAGTTTCCATTAGGACCCCGCTGCCACGGGAGGGATGGACAATAGATTTCATGCAGGTTCTTTTCCCTAAGCACGTATGACTACATACGGAATACATGCCTACATTAGATTGATGAACGAGAGCTAGTTACATATCTCTCCGTGTTATAGCTGTTACATGATGAATCATATCCGTAATAGTCATGCATCATCGATCCACTGCCTATGAGTCTTTTACTACTGGTCCTCACTACGTTACTTTGTCTAGGCTCGTCCCTTGCTACAAAAGGGATTGGGCCACTCTCTTGCTGCTGCTGTCACTTTGCTACTACTGTTGCTACTGCTGTTACTTTGCTGCTGCTGCTACTGCTGTTCCTTGCTACTTCGCTGTTACTTGTTCTAAGATCTTTTCCGACACCGTTGCCGAGGAAGAATATTTCTCGTCCACGGGCAACTTACTAGCGCCATTAATACAACAGTTAGGAATAGTCTGCCATCAACAGATCGTTTCTGGCACCGTTGCTATCATACTACTTTGCTACTGATACTTTGCTTGCAGACACTAATATTTCAGGTGTGGTTGAATCTGCCAAACTCAGCTGCTAATACTTGAGAATATTCTTTCGCTTCTCCTTTGGTGAACCAACAAATTTGGGTCGAATACTCTAGCCTCGAAAACTGCTGCGATCCCATACGCTTGTGGGTTATCACTCAACACCGGCACCAAATAACAATTATTTGGTTCATTACATATCCCGATGGCAATCGAAGAGCGATCATGCCGACAGTGATCACATCAACCTTGGAACCATTTCCCACGCGCATCGTCACTTCGTCCTTTGCTAGCCTCAGTTTATTCCGTAGTTCCTGTTTTGAGTTACAAATATGAGCAGCCGAACCGATATCTAATACCCAGACATTTCTATGAGAGGTAGTAAGGTACACATCAATAACATGTATATCATATATACCTTTGTTGATGTTGCCAGCCTTCTTATCGGCCACATACTTGGGCCAATTCCATTTCCAATGGCCAGTTCCGTTGCACTAGAAGCACTTAGTCTCAATCTTGGGTCCAACCTTGGGTTTCTTCACAGGAGCGCCAACTGCTTTGTCATTCGTCTTGAAGTTACCCTTCTTTCTCTTGCCCTTCTTGAAACCAGTGGTTTTATTCACCATCAACGTTTGATGCTCCTTCTTGATTTCTACTTCCATGACTTTCAGCACTTTGAATAGCTCAGAGATGGAATTGTTCGTCCCTTGCGCATTATAATTCATTACAAAGTTCTTGTAGCTAGGTGGCAGTGACTAAAGAACTATGTGAGTGATCGTCTCAGATTGAATCTCTACTCCTAGCTGAGTCAAATACTTGTAGTACCCAGATATTCCGATTATGTGCTCACTGCAGATCTGTTCTCCTCCATCTAGTAAGGAAAGAATTTATTGTAGGTCTCATACCTCTCGATCTGGGCATTTTCTTGAAAAACAAAGTTCAACTCGTGGAACTTCTCATATGTTCCATGACGTTCAGAACACCTTTGAACCCCGATTCTAAGCCTATGACATGCCACACTGAACTATCGACTAGTCGTCAGCACGCGCCTGTCAAACATTCACAGCATCCGCACACGATACTGGAGGGGGTGGCTGATACGTCCATTTTGCATCATGATTTCATGTTGATATTTATCGCTTTATGGACTGTTATTATACTTTGTGGTACCATACTTATGTCTTTTCTCTCTTATTTTGCAAGGTTTATTTGAAGAGGGAGAATACAGGCAACTGGAATTCTGGACTGGAAAAGGAGCAAGTCTGAGTCTTCTATTCTGCGCAACTCCAAATGCCCTAAAAATCAACGTGGAATTTTTTGGGATTATATAAAAAATATTGGGCTAAAGAAGTGCCAGAGGGGAGCTGCCAGGGGCCCACAAGCCTAGTGGCCGCGGCCTACCCCCCTGCCCGCGGCGTCAGGGCTTCTGGGCACCCTGGTGGCCCACTAGCCCCCCTCTTATGCTATATGAAGGGTTTCATTCAGGAAAAAGATAAGGGCGGAGCTTTTTCGTGGATTCTCCGCCGCCACGAGGCGGAACTTGAGCAGAACCAATCTAGAGCTCCGGCAGGACGATCCTACCGGGGAAACTTCCCTCCCGGAGGGGGAAATCGTCGCCATCGTCATCACCAACACTCCTCTCATCGGAGGGGACTCGTCACCATCAACATCTTCATCAGCACCATCTCATCTCCAAACCCTAGTTCATCTCTTGTAACCAATCTCCGTCTCACGACTCTGATTGGTACTTGTAAGGTTGCTAGTAGTGTTGATTACTCTTTGTAGTTGATGCTAGTTGGATTACTTGGTGGAAGAGTTTATGTTCAGATCCTTGATGCTACTCATTACACCTCTGATCACGATTATGATTATGCTTTGTGAGTAGTTACTTTTGTTCCTGAGGACATGGCATAAGTCATGCTAATAATAGTCATGTGAATTTGGTATTCGTTCGGTATTTTGATATGCCATATGTTGTATTTTCCTCTAGTGGTGTTATGTGAACGTCGACTACATAACACTTCACCATATTTGGGCCTAGAGGAAGGCATTGGAGAGTAGAAAGTAGATGATGGGTCGCTAGAGTGACAGAAGCTTAAACCCGAGTCTATGCGTTGCTTCGTAAGGGGCTGATTTGGATCCACTAGTTTAATGCTATGGTTAGACGTTGTCTTAATTCTTCTTTCGTAGTTGCCGATTCTTGCGAGAGGGGTTAATCATAAGTGGGATGCTTGTCCAAGTAAGGGCAGTACCCAAGCGCCGGTCCACCCACATATCAAACTATCAAAGTAACGAACGCGAATCATATGAACATGATGGAACTAGCATGACAGAGATTCCCGTGTATCCTCGGGAGCGTTTTTCCTCCTATAAGACATTGATCAGGCATGTCCCTTACTACAAAAGGGATTGGGCCACTTTGCTGCACCGTTTCTACTCTTGTTATTTGTTACTTTTCACCTTCTACGTTTCACCTCACTAAACCATCACTTGTTAACGCTACTTTCAGTGCTTGCAGTTATTACCTTGCTGAAAACCGTTTATCAGAGCCTTCTGCTCCTCGTTGTGTTCGACACTCTTACTTATCGAAAGGACTACGATTGATCCCCTATACTTGTGGGTCATCAAGACTCTTTTCTGGCGCCTTTTTCGGGGAGTGAAGCGCCTTTGGTAAGTGGAATTTGGTAAGGAAACATTTATATACTATGCTGAAATTTATTGTCACTTGTCACTATGGAAACTGTTCCTTTGAGGAATTTGTTCGGGGTATCTTCACCGTGAACGGAGGCACGAGGAGTTGCTCCTCAACCTAAGGTACCTACTGAAAATATATTTTATGAAATTCCTTCGGGTATGCTTGAGAAACTGCTGGCTAATCCTTTTACAGGAGATGGATCTTCACATCCAGACTTGCATCTAATCTATGTAGATGAAGTTTGTGGTTTATTTAAGCTTGCAGGTTTGCCCGAGGATGAGGTAAAGAAGAAATTCTTTCCTTTATCTTTGAAAGATAAGGCGTTGACATGGTATAGGCTGTGTGATGATACTGGATCATGGGACTACAATTGGTTGAAATTGGAATTTCATCAAAACTTTTATCTTATGCATTTAGTACATCATGATAGGAATTATATTTATAAATTTTGGCCTCGTGACAGGGAAAGCATAGCTCGAGCTTGGGGGAGGCTTAAGTCAATGCTATATTCATGCCCCAATCATGAGCTCTCGAGAGAAATTATCACTCAAAACTTTTATGCTCAGCTTTCTCATGATGATCGTACCATGCTTGACACTTCTTGTACCGGTTCTTTTATGAAGAAGGATATTGACCACAAGTGGAATATATTGGAAAGAATCAAACGTAACTCCGAAGATTGGGAGCTTGAAGAAGGTAAGGAGTCAGGTATGAATTTCCAGTTTGATTGCGCTAAATCTTTTGTTGAAACAAACACTTCTAGAGATTTTAGCGCTAAGTATGGACTTGACTCTGAGATAGTAGCTTCTCTATGTGAATCTTTTGCTGCTCATGTTGATCTTCCCAAAGAGAAGTGGTTTAAGTATCACCCCCCTATAGAAGTCAACATAGTTAAACCCAATCTAGTTGAAGAGAAAGTCATTGCCTATAATGATCCTATTGTTCCTTGTGCCTACACTGAGAAACCACCTTACCCTGCTAGGAAAAAGGATTATTCTAAAGCTCCCACTGTGATACGTAGGGGTTACATTAGAACACTTGCACCCCCTAAGGAAATTAGAGTTGAACCTAGTGTTGCTATTATCAAAGATCTCTTAGCCGAAGACAGAGACGGGCATGTTATCAAATTCTGTGAGGACTCCGCTAGAATTGCTAAACCTCATGCGAAAGACAAATACAGACCTGTAGTTGGCCTGCCCATTGTTTCTATCAAGATAGGAGATCACTGTTATCATGGTTTATGTGATATGGGTGCTAGTGTTAGTGCAATACCCCGGTTCCTTTATGATGAAATCAAAGATGAGATTGCACCTGCTGAGTTAGAACCCATTGATGTCACTATTACGCTAGCTAATAGAGACACTATCTGCCCAGTGGGAATTGTGAGAGACGTAGAAGTCCTGTGTGGTAAGACGAAGTATCCTACTGATTTCCTCGTCCTTGCTACTGCACAAGATAGCTTTTGTCCCATCATATTTGGTAGACCCTTTCTCAACACTGTCAATGCTCATATTGATTGCATTAAACAGACTGTGGCTGTTAGTTTCGAGGGTGTGTCTCATGAATTTAACTTCTCCAAGTTTGGAAGACAACCCCATGAAAAAGAGTCGTCTGGTAGTTTATGTGATATGCATATGGATGAAAGAGATGAGATAGATAAAATTGTTTTAGAACAATATCCTATTCTTAAGAATAATTTGCCTGTTGAATTGCTTGGGGATCCTCCCCCACCAAAGGGTGATCCTGTGTTCGAGCTAAAACAGATACCAGATACTCTTAAGTATGCCTATCTTGATGAGAAGGAGATATATCCTGTTATTATTAGTCTCACCTCTCGAATCACGAAGAGAAGAAGTTATTAAAAACTTTGAGGAAGCACCGTGCTGCTATTGGATATACTCTTGATGATCTTAAGGGTATTAGTCCCACTCTATGTCAGCACAAGATTAAAACCGATCCTGATTCTAAGCCAGTCTCTGATCATCAACGGAGGTTAAATCCTAGGATGAAAGAGGTCATGAGAAAAGAAATATTAAAGCTTCTGGAAGCAGGAATCATTTATCCTATTGCTCATAGTGATTGGGTAAGTCCAGTACATTGCGTACCCAAGAAGGGAGGTATCACCGTCGTTCCTAATGATAAGAATGAACTAATCCCACAGAGGATTATTACTGGCTATAGGATGGTGATAGACTTCCGGAAACTGAACAAGGCAACTAGTAAAGACCATTATCCTTTGCCGTTTATCGACCAAATGCTAGAAAGGCTATCTAAACACACACACTTCTGCTTTCTAGACGGTTATTCAGGTTTCTTGCAAATACCTGTTGCACAATCTGATCAAGAGAAAACCACTTTCACCTGCCCTTTTGGTACCTTTGCTTATAGACGTATGCCTTTTGGCTTATGCAATGCACCTGCCACCTTTCAAAGGTGTATGATGGCAATATTCTCTGACTTTTGTGAAAAGATTGTTGAGGTTTTCATGGATGATTTCTCCGTTTACGGTTCTTCCTTTGACGATTGCCTCAACAACCTTGATCGAGTCTTACAGAGATGCAAAGATACCAACCTTGTCTTGAACTGGGAGAAGTGCCACTTCATGGTTAATGAAGGCATCGTCTTAGGACACAAGATCTCTGAGAAAGGCATTGAAGTTGATAAGGCTAAGGTTGATGCAATTGAGAAAATGCCTTTCCCCACAGATATCAGAGGTATACAAAGTTTCCTAGGTCATGCTGGTTTATATAGAAGGTTCATTAAAGACTTCTCTAAGATTTCTAGGCCTCTTACCAACCTCTTGTAGAAGGATGTTCCTTTTGTTTTTGATGAGGATTGTGAGGAAGCTTTCGAAATACTTAAGAAGGCCTTGATAACCGCACCTATTGTTCAACCACCTGATTGGAACTTGCCCTTTGAAATCATGTGCGATGCTAGTGATTACGCTGTTGGTGATGTTCTAGGACAAAGAGTTGACAAGAAGTTGAATGTTATTCATGACGCTAGTAAAACTCTAGACAGTGCCCAGAGAAACTATGCTACTACGAAGAAGGAGTTTTTAGCAGTCGTGTTTGCATGTGAAAATTTCAGATCTTATATAGTTGACTCCAAAGTCACTATTCACTATGATCATGCTGCTATTAAGTACCTTATGGAGAAGAAGGACGCTAAGCCTAGGCTAATCAGATGGGTTCTCCTGCTACAGGAATTTGATTTGCACGTTGTTGACCGAAAGGGTGCTGATAACCCTGTAGCAGATAACTTGTCTAGGCTAGAGAATGTCCTTGATGACCCATGACCTATTGATCACAGCTTTCCCGATGAGCAATTGAATGTCATCCGTACTTCACATAGTGCATCGTGGTATGCTGATTACACAAACTATATCATGGTTAAATACATACCAAGTTTTACCTACCAGCAAAAGAAGAAATTCTTCTTTGATTTAAGACACTACTTTTTGGATGATCCTCACCTTTATAAGGAAGGAGTAGATGGTGCTATTAGACGTTGTGTGCGTGAACATGAACAGGGACAGATCCTGCACAAGTGTCATTCCGAAGCCTACGAAGGACACCATGCTGGAGATAGAATTGCTCATAAGGTATTGGAATCAGGTTTCTACTGGCCCACTCTCTTCAAGGATGCCTGTAAGTTTGTCTTATCTTGTGATGAATGCCAAACAATAGGGAACATCACTAAACGTCAGGAAATGCCTATGAACTATTCACTTGTCATTGAACCATTTGATGTCTGGGGCTTTGATTATATGTGACCCTTCCCGAGTTCCAATGGGTACACTCACATCTTAGTTGCCGTGGATTACGTCACTAAGTGGGTAGAAGCTATCCCCACTAGAAATGCTGATCACCACACCTCTATTAAGATGCTTAAAGAAGTCATCTTCCCAAGATTTGGAGTCCCTAGATATCTGATGACTGATGGTGGTTCACACTTCATTCATGGTGTTTTCCGCAAGATGCTCTCTAAATATGATGTCAACCATAGAGTTGCACATCCTTATCATCCTCAGTCTAGTGGTCAAGTGGAGTTGAGTAATAGGGAGATCAAATTGATCTTACAAAAGACTGTCAATAGATCTTGAAAGAATTGGTCTAGCAAACTTGACGATGCACTATTGACTTATAGGACAGCTTATAAGAATCCCATGGGCATGTCGCCGTATAAAATGGTTTACGGTAAGGCCTGTGATTTACCTCTTGAGTTAGAACACAAAGCTTATTGGGCAATCAAAGAGCTCAACTTCGATTTCAAACTTGCCGGTGAGAAGCGGTTGTTTGATATCAGCTCATTAGATGAATGGAGGGCCCACGCATATGAGAATGTCAAGTTATTCAAGGAAAAGGTTAAGAGATGGCACGATAAAAGAATACAAAAACGTGAGTTCAATGTAGGTGATTATGTCCTGCTATACAATTCTCGCTTAAGATTCTTCGCAGGCAAGCTTCTCTCTAAATGGGAAGGTCCCTATGTTGTGGAGGAAGTATATCGCTCCGGTGCCATCAAAATCAATAACACGGAAGGTAATTTTCCGAGAGTGGTAAATGGGCAAAGAATCAAGCATTATATCTCTGGTACTCCCATAAATGTTGAGACCAATATCATCAACATCATTACTCCAAAGGAGTACATAAGGGATGTTTATCAGCCTGTTTCAGACTCTGAAAACAAAGAGGTGTGTGTTTAGGCAAGTAATTGGACTCCAAAACTTTTCCAATAGGAATTTCTCTCTGTTTTGGAATTTATGGAAAATTAGAAAACTAAAAAGCAGTCCGGAGAGCGCACGAGGCGGCCACAAGCTTGGTCGCCGCGGCCTATCCCCCTGGCCACGGCGATAGGGCTTGTGGGCACCTCGTGTGCCTCCCGGACTCCGTTTTCTTGCGGAGCACTCCTTCTGGTCCAGAAAAATCATTATATATATGCCCGAGGGTTTTGATATCTGTATCATGCAGTTTTCCTTTGTTTTCCTTTCGAGCCTGTTTCTGCTGCAGATCTAGACTGCTATGGCGTCCCCAAAAGCTCCGAAGGACAAGGTCTTTGAGAAGGTTATCTATCCTTACCTCGCGGAAGTGTTGTAGCACCCTCAATCTATCAAGATGAATGAGGGGATGCTGCACATCCGTGATGTTGAGGGGCCTAAGAAGACCGGAAGCGTGGAGACAAGGCTCGAAGCAATGGAGCAACAAGTCTTCAAGTGCCAAGGGATGGTGGAGCGTGGACTCAACGCCAACCACATGATGATCACGGAGTTCACCAACAAGCACAAGATGGATGCCAATGTTATTGGGAAGCACCTCTCCAGGCTCTATGACAGGATTTGAGGATTCCAGCGACTCGTTCATCCTGCCATGATGGAGCACCTATGCCTTGGAAGACGGAGGATCAGACTCATGTTGTAACTCCTCCATCACCACCAAAGGAAGACAACTAAGCATTGGTATGGGCAACTCCCTTGGCTTGTGCCAAGCTTGGGGGAGTTGCCCTAGTATCGTATCACCTTTATATCTTTTGCTTTTACCTTTGTTTTAAGTTATTTCCTTTTCAGTTTTTGTTTCTTCTCTTAGAGGAATAAGTCTTTAGTGTTCAGTTTGAGTCTTCTGCCTTGTGTCTCCCCTGATGTATTCGAGCTTGCGAGCTATATAATAAAGAGTATCTTAGTCAAGGGCTTTGTTTTGTGCCGTGATCAAAAGTATGAAAAGAATGATAGCATGAAAGATCATGAGATGATCTTATGGAAAGTGATAGCTTCGCATATAAAAAGTATGATGATTGAAACTTGTTGAGAATAGACCAACATAGGCCCAAGTCATTGTTGCAATTAATAAGAAGTAATAAGGAAAGAGAGGTTCACATATAAATATATCGTCTTTGACACTTTCTATAATTGTGAGCACTCACCCAACTATTGCATGCCTAGAAGTAGATGTTGGACAAGGAAGACAACATAATGAATTGTGTTTGCTTGATTCCAAACAATGTTACATGTTCATAGATCCCTTAGCATGTGACGATTGCTTCCACCTCATATTAGCCAAAACTCCCGCACCAAGTAGAGATACTACTTGTGCATCCATAAAACTTTAACCCAGTTTTGCCATTAGTGTCCACCATACCTACCTATGGATTGAATAAGATCCCTCAAGTAAGTTGTCATCGGTGCAAGCAATAAAAATTGCTCTCTAATATGTATGATCTATTAGTGTGTGGAAAATAAGCTTTATATGAACCTGTGAGGAGGAAGACATAAAAGCGACAGACTTCATAATAAATTTCTTTATCACAGGAGGCAATATAAAGTGACGTTCCTCCGCACTAAGAGGACACGCATCCAAACCTCAAAAGCGCATGACAATCTCTGCTTCCCTCTGTGAAGGGCCTATCTTATACCTTTACCTTTTTCCCTTGAAAGAGTCATGGTGAGCTTCACCAATTCCTTTTTTCGCCTTTATCTTGGTGAACGTCATATGATAGGGAAAGATCTATATTCATATATCAACTTGGAGATGAGTACTTATGCTTTATTATTGTTGACTTTACCATTGAGGTAAATGGTTGGGAGGCAAAATTATAAGCCCCTATCTTTCTCTGTGTCCAACTAAAACTTTGATACCATGAGTACCACATGAGTTGTAACAATTGTGGAAAATAAAAGAGATGATTGCGTATGTGGATTTGCTTTACAAGCTCTTATTTGACTCTTTCTGATGATATGATAAATTGCAATTGCTTCAATGACTATGGATTGTTGTTGGCTACTTCTCGGTAAGGTTTTTGTTTCATGCTTTGCTTTGTGAAGGAATTGTTACTTTCCCATAAGAATTTTTATGATGTATTGCTGTTCTATGTGTGATCATGATGGCCTCATGTCCGTATTATTTTTTATCGACACCTTCATCCCTAAACATGTGGACATGTTTATGGATCTTGGTTTTCGCTTGAGGACAAGCGAGGTCTAAGCTTGGGGGAGTTGATACGTCCATTTTGCATCATGCTTTCATGTTGATATTTATCGCTTTATGGACTGTTATTATACTTTGTGGTACCATACTTATGCCTTTTCTCTCTTATTTTGCAAGGTTTATTTGAAGACGGGGAATAATGGCAGCTGGAATTCTGGACTGGAAAATAAGCGAGTCCGAGTCCTCTATTCTACGCAACTCCAAATGCCCTGAAAATCAATGTGGAATTTTTTGGGATTATATAAAAAATATTGGGCGAAAGAAGTGCCAGAGGGGAGCTTCCAGGGGCCCACAAGCCTGGTGGCCGCGGCCTACCCCCCTGGCCACGGCGTCAGGGCTTTTGGGCACCCTGGTGGCCCACTGGCCCCCCTCTTCTGCTATATGAAGGGTTTCATTCGGGAAAAAATCACGGCGGAGATTTTTCATGGATTCTTTGCCGCCACGAGGCGGAACTTGAACAGAACCAATCTAGAGCTCCAGCAAGACGATCTTGCCGGGGAAACTTCCCTCCCGGAGGGGGAAATCATCGCCATCGTCATCACCAACACTCCTCTCGTCGGAGGGGACTCGTCACCATCAACATCTTCATCAGCACCATCTCATCTCCAAACCCTAGTTCATCTCTTGTAACCAATCTCCATCTCGTGACTCCGATTAGTACTTGTAAGGTTGCTAGTAGTGTTGATTACTCTTTGTAGTTGATGCTAGTTGGATTACTTGGTGGAAGAGTTTATTATCAGATCCTTGATGCTACTCCTTACACCTCTGATCATGATTATGATTATGCTTTGTGAATAGTTACTTTTGTTCCTGAGGACATGGGATAAGTCATGCTAATAATAGTCATGTGAATTTGGTATTCGTTCGGTATTTTGATATGTTGCATGTTTTCTTTTCCTCTAGTGGTGTTATGTGAACGTCGACTACATAACACTTCACCATATTTGGGCCTAGAGGAAGGCATTGGGGAGTAGTAAGTAGATGATGGGTTGCTAGAGTGACAGAATCTTAAACCCCAGTCTATGCGTTGCTCCGTAAGGGGCTGATTTGGATCCACTAGTTTAATGCTATGGTTAGACGTCGTCTTAATTCTTCTTCGTAGTTGCAGATGCTTGCGAGAGGGGTTAATCATAAGTGGGATGCTTGTCCAAGTAAGGGCAGTACCCAAGCGCCGGTCCACCCACATATCAAACTATCAAAGTAACGAACGCGAATCATATGAACATGATGAAACTAGCATGACAGAAATTCCCATGTGTCCTCGGGAGCGTTTTTCCTCCTATAAGACTTTGTTCAGGCTTGTCCCTTGCTACAAAAGGGATTGGGCCACTTTTCTGCACCATTGATACTCTTGTTACTTGTTACTTTTCACCTGCTACATTTCACCTCACTACACCATCACTTGTTACCACTACTTTCAGTGCTTGCAGTTATTACCTTGCTGAAAACAGTTTATCAGAGCCTTCTACTCCTCGTTGGGTTCGACACTCTTACTTATCGAAAGGACTACAATTGATCCCCTATACTTGTGGGTCATCAGAGTCACACCAAGCAATGCATCAAGGACATAAGCCATTCGTGAAGTCGTGAGGATAACCCTCAGATTACGAACCCCGTCCACAAAGTTACTTCCATCATATTACTGCTTAGCTTTCTCTAGGAACGCATTAAAATTCAGGGGAGCTACCTCATGAGCCATTGATCTAAAACATAATTTGCAATGACAACTTAGAATTTTGTTCATGATAATGAGATCAATTAATCATATTACTTAAGAAATCCCACTAAAATCAACACCCCTCGGGTTGTCCGACTGTAACAAGATCCAAATCCACCAACCCATGTCCGATCATCACATGAGATGAGGTGGTTTCAATGGTGAACATCTCCATGTTGATCATATCTACTATATGACTCATCTTCGACCTTTCGGTCTTTTGTGTTTCGAGTCCATGTCTTTACATGCTAGGATCACCAAGTTCAACCCAAGTGTTCTACATGTGCAAAACTGGTTTACACCCGTTGTATGCAAACGTAGATTCTATCGCACCGGATCATCACGTGGTGCCTCGAAACGACGAACCTTCTCAATGGTGCACACTTGGGGAGAACATAATTTTATCTTGAAATTTTAGTGAGGGGTCATGTTATAATGCTACCATCGCCCTAAGCAAAGTAAGATGCATAAAAGGGTTAACATCACATGCAAATCATAAAGTGACATGATATGGCCATCACCATCTTGTGCTTTTGTTCTCTATCTCCAAAGCACCAGCATGATCTCCATCATCACGATCTACATCATCTTGTCGACATTGGGTTGATGCGCCAACTATGCTTCTACACATATTACTAACTCATAGCGATAAAGTAAAGCAAAAGGCACAAATTAATTAAAGACAGACCTATGGCTCCCGCCGGTTGCCATACTCATCAACATGCAAGTCATGATAATATATACAAAACATGATTATCTCATACATCACATATATCTCACCATGTCTTTGGCCATACCATATCACAACATACCCTGCAAAAACAAGTTAGACGTCCTCTACTTTGTTGTTGCATGATTTACGTGACTGGTATGGTTGACTAGCAAGAACCGTTATTATCTACATAAAGCCACAATGGTGACATTAATGTTGCCATTTAACCTTCTACAAGGACCGCCTCTGTCGAATCCGATTCAACTAAAGTGGGAGATACACACACCTGCTAGTCATCTCTATTCAACAAGTTGCATGTTAGTCGACGGAACCGGTCTCTCGTACGCGGATGAGTAAGGTTGGTGTGGGCCACTTCATCCTACAATACCGCCGAACGAAAATAAGACTAAGGAAGTAAGTAATCTGAACATCAACACCCACAAACACTTTGTGTTCTACTCGTGCATATTATCTACACATAGACCTAGCTGATGGTGCCACTGTTGGGGAACATCGCATGTGAAACAAAAAAATTCCTACGCTCACGAAGATCAATCTATGATGATCAATGGATATGAGAGGGGGGAGTGCGTCTACATACCCTTGTAGATCACTAAGTGGAAGCATTAAGAAACGCGGTTGATGCAGTCCAACGTCTTCGTGATCCAATCACAATCCGTCCCACGATCCAATCTCGAACGTCCTGATCAAGTGCCGAACGGATGACACCTCCATGTTCAGCACACATATGGCTTGATGACACCTTCACCTCCTCCATCCAGCGAGTCATGGTGAAGAATTAACTTGAGTTCTCCGGCAACACAACGACATGGTGACAGTGGTGGTGAAGCTATCCCGAGAGAGCTTGGACAAGTGGTGCCGTGACAGAACGAGTGAGAGGAACTACTACAGAGAGAAGAGGGCAGCATTGAGGGAGTCCAGAACTAGGGGGTCCTTGGGGCGCTTACGTATCCGTATGGGCCGGACTTGTCTTAGTAGTTCGACCCTTGACTTGGCATGCAATCCAAGGAGATATAGGCATCGGCTTATTCCTTTTCTGTTGTAACCGACCTTGGGCTTATATTGACACCTGTGGCGTCTATATAAGCCACGGGGTCATAGCTCGCAGGGTACATCAAGCTCATTACTATTATGGTTTAGACAACAACATCGATCTCGTAGTAGATCAACATTGTACTCTCTACTATCTCATGAATAACAACAAGAGGACAACGTAGGGTTTTACCTCCATCAGGAGGGACCGAACCTGGGTAAAACACCGTCCCAATAGTCTCTTGTTACCCATCGACCCTAGATCACTAGTTAGGACCCCCTACTCGAGATTGGCCAATTTTCACACCGACATTGGTGCTTTCATTGAGAGCTCCGCTGCAGGATCACGAGAAGGGTTGATGGCTCATTTGGTCGCAAACTATGGCACTGTGTCTGGGGTTATCTTTATCTCCGACCAAACCTCTACTTTCGGTAGCACCTCACACATCGAGGCGATTCATTATCAATGGGATCACTATGGGGCAGGAATTTAAGTTCGGCAAGTTGGTATTCGTCGCCAACTCCCGAGGCAATCTGATCTTTTAAGAAGATTTGGCTACGCTCTAAAACCCTGGAGTCTTCGAAGCTTTAAATTTGGACCCTACTCTAGACTTTGAGTCCGGAATAGGTTTTGACCTCGATTATGCCTCGAGCCAAGATCCGGCTATGGAAATCAAAGGCGCGAGGGTCAACCTCCCTGAACGCACTTCATACGCCGGAGCTTGGGAATGCAGTCCCATCAAGGCTTCGATCACTAGTCCAACACATCTATCATAGTCAAATGAGACTAAGACCCAAGCATGAACCGATGACTATTCGGACGAGCGGTCTCCTACTGAGGACCTTTTCATCCCTGGAACTAGGTGTTGGAAACTTTATTCCTCGCCCACCACCCACTTTGTTGCCACCATTGAAGACCTAACCAATCTGTTACACTTCTCTTCTGAACAAGCCGAACATATGGACATGGCTATTCAATTTCCAAACCCTCCCGTCACAAGAGGATGGACTACCACCTCCACTTATGATGTCTACATGGTCGAAACTCCGAGGGACGAAGGTGATATGGGAAAAAAATGATGCTGACACCCTAGCTAAAAACAGTGGCGACGAGCCTGTTAAATGTCGCCGCGAGTGCAAAAATCCTAAGGCTCTTAAGGGCAAGGAAAGCAATACAGGAACAGGGGAAAACCCAGATCCCGAGGATACAAAAAATCTCGCCGGATCCCCAAAACCCTTAGACCCCACATATAATCCCGATTTACCAGGATACATGAATACAGACCAGCCTGAGGATCTTGACGACTCCGAAGACGGCAACTACGTTCCTGTGATCGAGGAGGGCGAAAGCCTGAGAGCCGAAGACTTTATTGTCCCCGAAGACCCGCTGGACCAGGACATGTTCGGGCAACAGCTCATCACCACTACTCGGAGCCTTAAACTAAAGCCGAGACAGCTCAAAGCGGAACAAGAATCCATTAATTAAAGATGTGCAAAAGTATTGGCTGTGGAATAAGTGTACGGTCAGGAGCGACAGGGTCCAAACAAGAGCTACCCATGTGGGCGCATGTTACCGGAATTTCAAGACGAGGCCTTGGAGCCTGCAGCACCCCGTTTCTCACAAGATGATCAAACAGACCGTCCTCTTCTAGAACGGGATAAGCAAAAAGAGCTGGTCCAGACCAAGGATCGATATGACCTCGGCTGAAAATTAATTCTAAAGCAGATCAAACCAGATCTATTTATGGATCCAAAAGTTGTAGTCCTGCAAGACAAAACAGATACTAAGCTCGTCCCAACTAGAACAATGGTATTCGGGACGCTTAGTGCGGTAGGACCTCGACCAATCTCCAGCATGATTCTGCTCGAATAAGGGGAGCCGCTCACCCAATGTGCTTCATGGACGTGGTAATGCGGCATCAGTTCTCCAAAGGGTTTAAACCAATTAATATTGAACAATACTATGGTATGATAGATCCGACTGTCTGGATTGAGGATTTCCTCCTACATATCCATATGGACCGTGGAGATGATCTGCACGCCATCAAGTACTTGCCTCCTAAACTCAAAGACCCGGCAGGGCACTGGCTGAACAGCCTCCCCGAAAACTCCATCGGGAGTTGGGAGGACCTTGAAGATGCCTTTCGAGACAACTTTGAAGGCACCTATGTTCTGCCACCTGGGTCCGATGACTTAAGCCATGTAATACGACAACCTGATGAGTCCTCCCGACAATTCTGGAACAGATTCCTCACTAAGAAAAACCAGATTGTTGATTGTTTGGACGCCGAAGCACTCGTGTAAGAGCATAATCTTCCCTAAGTAGTTTTTCTAGTTGATGACAATACATTTGCAGACTAATCGTGTGCTTTGAGATTTCATAGGTTATCAGGTGCCAGGAGAGGATTTTTCTTTCCCTCAGATGTTAAACGAGAAGACAGAGCACTTCGTATGATTTAGTGTTGGTGGACATGAGTCATAGGATAATTCATACTATCGAGAGGGGTCCGCATTTGGAAAGTTTGGGAGAATCTCTCATGTACACATTTATCTCCTGCTTTCCTCCTCGGCACTTTGGAGTTGTTCTCTTGATTCTGGGAAAGCGGAAGTACCACTAGGAGTAGAGCGATAGTACCGCTTGGGCGGTAGTGCCGCTCTCTACTTCCGGCCCCACTTCCGCTTGGGTATACCATTTTTAGCTTCTGTTTATGATAATTTCTTGAGCGGAAGTACCGCCCTGAGCGGTACTGCCGTACTGCCTCCCCTCTTTCTTTCTTGTCACGGGTGTGTGTCAGTGTGTAGCGCAAGTACTGCTGGTTGGAGCAGTAGTACCGCTCCAGCGGAACTAGTGGTCCCTCTATTGCCTATCTATTGGCTTCCCGGCCTATACTTCCGTGCAAGCGGAAGTACCGCTCCCCCGAGCGGTATTACCGCCATTGTATTACTTATGGGCAGAAAACAGTCAGATTTCTCCGCCACTATATAAGTGGGTCTTATTCCCCGTGGAGACTCACCTCTGATCCACCAAAAGCTCCATTGTTTCCCCCAAAGCTCATTCTAGCCCGATCTTCTTCCCTATCCAATGATTCTTGTTGATTTTCTAGGGTTTGGAGGAGAAGGCCTCAATCTACACTTCCACCAAGAGATATTTGATTCCCCCACTAATCCCTTGCAGATCTTGTTACTCTTGGGTGTTTATGCACCCTAGATGGAAGAGGTCACCTCGAAGCAATATTCCATTGTGGTGAAGCTTTGTGATCTCATTGGGAGCCTCCAATTAAGTTATGGAGATTGCCCCAACCTTGTTTGTAAAGGTTTGGCTGCCGCCTTCAAGGGCACTGCTACGGCAACAAAAGTCCTTCCTTGGCAATGGTGCCAGAGATCCTTCTGTCATCTCTTGAGCTTGCATTGGTTTTTCCCTTGAAGAGGAAAGGGTGATGCAGCACAGGAGCAGTAAGTATTTCCTTCAGTTTGAGAACCAAGGTATCAATCCAGTAGGAGAATCTCGTCAAGTCTAGAGTACCGGCGCAAACACAAAAGAGCTTGCACCCAACGCTTTAAAGGGGTTGTCAATCCCTTCAAGATTGATTGCAAAGTGAGATCTGAAGGCCGAAAGTGCAACGAAGAAAAAGTGTAAGGCTGAAAATATGGTGTGGTGTAGACCCGGGGGCCATAGTGTTCACTAGAGGCTTCTCTCAAAATAGCAAATATTACGGTGGGTGAATAAATTACTGTCGAGGAATTGATAGAACCGCGCAAAGTCATGACGATATCTAAGGCAATGATCATACATATAGGCATCACGTCCGAGACAAGTAGACTGATACTTTCTGCATCTACTACTATTACTCCACACATCGACCGCTATCCAGCATGCATCTAGTGTATTGAGTTCATGACGAAGAGAGTAACGCCTTAAGCAAGATGACATGATGTAGAGGGATAATCTCAAACCAATGATGAAAACCCCATCTTTTTACCCTTGATGGCAACAAAATGATGCGTGCCTTGCTACCCCTTCTGTCACTGGGTGAGGTCACCGCACGGTATGAACCCACAACCAAGCACTTCTCCCATTGCAAGAATCATAGATCTAGTTGAACAAAACAAAACCCACAACTCGAAGAGAATTACAAGGATATGAAATCATGCATAAGAGAGATTAGAAGAAACTCAAATAAGATTCATAGATAATCCGATCATAAATCCACAATTCATCGGATCTCGACAAACACACTGCAAAATAAGATTACATCGGATAGATCTCCATGAAGATCATGGAGAACTTTGTATTGAAGATCCAAGAGAGAGAAGAAGCCATCTAGCTACTAGCTATGGACCCGTAGGTCTATGGTGAACTACTCACGCATCATCGGAGAGGTCATGGTGTTGATGAAGAAGCCCTCCGTGTCTGAATCCCCCCTCCGGCAGGGCACCAGAACATGCCCCATATGGGATCTTGCAGAGACAGAAGCTTGCGGCGGTGGAAAAGTACTTTCGATGATCTCTTGATTTTTTCTGGGATTTTAGGGAATATATAGGCGCAAAACCTACGGCAGAGGTGGCCCAGCGACCCCACAAGCCAGGGAGGCGCGGCCCCATTGGCCGCACCATGAGGGCTTGTGGGGACCCTGCAGGCCCCTTGCCCTGATTCTCCGGCTTCCCGATCTTTTTCTGTTTCAGAAAAAATATTTTTGGCAGTTTCATTCCGTTTGGACTCCGTTCAAGATCCTCCTCTGAAAGGGGTCAAAAACATGGAAAAAACAGGAACTGGCACTTGGCACTGAGTTAATAAGTTAGTCCAAAAAAATATATAAAAGGCATGCAAAACATCCAAAGTTTGACAAGATAATAGCATGAAACCATAAAAAATTATAGATACGTTGGAGACGTATCAGGCACCAATAGTGGAATCACGACACCTCGCATTGTGTGAGAGCGTGAGGAGAATACGGTGTCCTTAGTGGCATTTGGGGTAGCATTGTGCCTCCACGCCGCTCCAACGGAGACATACTTCCCCTCAAAGGGAAGGAACTTCGGCAACACATCCTCATCTCCAAAGGTTCCTCTTGTGGTTATATCTAACCTTTACTTTGTGCAAAGTTATTTGTTGTTATTAGTGTTTCTAGCATCATATAGGTTGCTCATCTAATTGCATATCAATCAACCTATTTTTTTGCTAATCCTTAGCATTTTAAGAAACGCTTAAAATTTGGGCGTTGCCTATTCATCCCCCTCTAGTCAACAATATCGATTCTTTCAATTGGTATCAGAGCCTCGTCTCTTTATTAAGGGTGTCGCCATCCAAAGAGTATGGTTGAAAATGAGGTTAGACCGGTGAAGTTCCCCGAGGCATGTGTTGCGAATTCGGTCTCCCGAGAGGACCTAAATGAGGCCATGTACCCATTTAGATCCTCAGTGGCTATCGAGGTCAAGAACATGCTTAAATATTTCCTTGATAATTCCAAATTATCTACCGACCCATTGCATGTGGTTAATCCTACAGCTTCGGATACGGGGACCAATTCCGAAAAGGAAAATGCAAGTAGTGATAGAGATAAATTGCCTCAAGGAATGAGTGGGGCAAATGCTTTTGCCTCGATTCTTCCTCCCATGGTATATGGAGGACCGGTTCATCCACCGCATATTATTAACCTCGGTCCTCCTCCTAAGCTTGTTAAGAATTATTTTGCTAACTTGGTTTTTCGTATAAAGGCTCATTTGAATCACATCTCAACACAACTTTGGAGAATCATTGAGGAAGGATATTACCCACATGATCCAAGAAACCTCACTCCAAGAGAAGAGGTTGACAATCAGCTCAATAACTCCGCCTTGTTCATCCTTCAAGCAGCTGTTCCTATTGAAGATCTTGCTCATTTGTGTCCCTTCACTCGTGCAAAAGATTGTTGGGAGCAAATAATTTTCATGTACAATGGAAGTTCTAGTATTCAACGATCGAACTATGAAGTTATAGTTGATGAGGCCGATGAATTTGTTATGATTGAGGATGAGGATCCTCATGAGCTCTATCGATGGGTGACAACTCCTGCGGTTGTGCTTCAAGATCATGTAAGCAAAGATGTGGATGAAAATTCGAGCAAGCATAAGTTTCTCAAGGCCATTATGCCTTTCAACAAATCCATGTCCTCCATCATCTCTTAGGACCAGACTTTCACTCCATGTCCTCAAGCGATGTGTTGGATGAGTTCCTTGCCATGAACATATTGAACACGACCGCTGACAATGCTCTAGCTCGTGTTCAACGGTCAAGAAAAGACTCTCCCAACCTTTCTTTGAAGGCCAAGGATGTTTTGTAGGAAGATGAAGAAGAAGAAGAGGAGTTCTGCCCTGAAGATACCAAGTGCGCTTATCACAAGCATATGGATCTTGCGCCGAGATAGTTTTGGGGCAACAAGAGAAACTCAAAGCCCAACTTCTCCAAGAACAACTCAAATGGGCACAAAGGTAAACAACTTGTGAGGACTTGCTACAACTGTGTCAATGTGAGTCACTTTGTGGCTGACTGTCTTTATGAGAAGAGGGAAGACAATGATGGCAAACTTATTCGCAAGCACAAGGAAAGCCCTTCCCCAACAAGAACAAATTCTTCAAGAACAAGCCCCAAAAGGTGTTTGTGGCTCAAGAAGAGTATTTATCCGATGAGGATGATGACGATGTTGCAAGTGGTGAAGTATTGGCAATGGCCACGGTAGCCATTGCATCTTCTTCTCTAAGCAAGGTGTCCCTCTTCAACACCCCCAACGAGAACCACATTGCCAAGTGCCTTATGGCCAAGGCATCCAACAAGGTAACCTCCAACATCAAAACTATTATTTCCACTACCCCTCTCCTACGGTTAGTGGATATGAACAAGAGGAGGTTAATGGTGAAGGAAACTCCTTTGATAGCTTCATGAGAAAAATTAAGGGTAAAACCAAGAAACACTTTGTTGCTTTCTTGGAACAACTCGGAGAGGCTAATGACCTCATCGAAACTCATGAAGAAACCATCTCTACTTTGCAAGTACATAGTCGTGACTATGCCGATGAGATAGCCGATCTATCCATTCCTCTTGATGAAGAGCAAGGTCTTCGTTTGAATCTTGAGGAGTCATACAATGATGACCTTGCTAAACTACAAAAAGATCATAATGGTGATCTTGTTCTTACTCATGTGCTTGAATCTGAAAAGGTTACACTTGGTGTTGACCATGCTAGACTCAAGGAAGAGCATGACATACTTGACAAAGCTCACAAGGCCTTGAA
This sequence comes from Hordeum vulgare subsp. vulgare, assembly GCF_904849725.1. Lineage (NCBI taxonomy): Eukaryota > Viridiplantae > Streptophyta > Magnoliopsida > Poales > Poaceae > Hordeum > Hordeum vulgare. The sequence continues at coordinate 343,387,017 of NC_058522.1, read as the reverse complement.
GAGTGATTATGGTTTGTTGAAAGAGTTTCATGCTCAATTCCAAGTAAAACTTACTATGGAGATAGCCACGTGTTCTTTGTTTGTTTTAGTTGATAATGCACATGCTACTAACCCATGTTGTGAGCATGTGCATCTTGTGGATGAGAATGCCAAACTAAAGGAGTAGCATGAGAAAGGCCGTGTGACATGCATTCAAGGCAAAAATTATCTCAATGATCTATGAAGAAATCAAAAGGAAGTGGTTGCTAAGGAAGGAGTTGGGTTTGCTCCCAAGGCCAAGAAGAACAAGAAGATCAATACCAACCAGCCTCCCTTGCCTAAAGAATCATTTTTCAAGTCTAGGGAGGATACTCACGAAAAGGAGAAGAGCAAAGCTAAGGGTGGTAATGCCAAGAAGGGCAAAGCCCTCCCTCCTAACAATGCCAACGACTTTAACCCATCTTATGTTTTGTGCTCTGTTAGTGATGGAATCGTCTTTGATAAATTTGTTGGTTCCCCTTATGAGTACATTCAATGGTCTATGTGGGTTCCTAAGACCCTTGTTACTAACCTGAAAGGACCCATTAAAGGATGGGTACCTAAATCCAAGCATTGATCTTATGCAGGAGTTTCCTACCGGTGGGGTGTCATGGTTTCTTGATAGTGGAGCAACAAATCATATGACCAGAAGCAAGGACTTGGTGATGGACTTTCATCCCTACCTATCCGTTGCCACCAAAGTCTCCTTTGGTGATGATGTGATTTCAAAGGTATTGGATCTCGGCAAGGTGGTAATGTCTCTAGAACTTACCATTGAAAAGGTCAGGCTTGTTGAGACCCTCGCATACAATTTACTTTCCGTTCATCAACTTGCACTTATGTGTTTTAGTAATTTCTTTGGAATTGATTATGTGGCCCTTTTGTGGAGCAAGACTCTTAAAGTAGCATTTGTTGGGCATGTCGAGAATGGTCTCTATGTGCTTAAATTTTCGGAGCGACCTACTAATATTCTGGCTTGCCCAATGGCAAAAGTACATATTGGCTGGCTGTGGCATCGCCGGCTAGCCCATGTCAATATGAGATCTTTGCGAAGTCTCCTCCAAGTGGACCACGTTCTTGGACTAACAAATGGAAGTTTTGCTAAAGATCGTGCTTGCAGTGCGTGCATTGAAGGAAAGCTACAGGAGACAAATCACCGCCCCATGATTGTCGTATACTCAAAGAGAGCCTTAGAGCTCCTTCACATGGATCTCTTTGGTCCTCCATCTTTTGATAGTCTTGGGGAAGAAAGTATTGCCTGGTGATAGTGGATGATTACTCAAGGTATACTTGGGTATACTTCTTCAAGAGGAAGAGTGAGACTCAACAAACCATAATCGACTTTGCCAATTGAAGCTCAATGGCAACATGATGCAAAGATATTGATGGTTAGAAGTGACAATGGTACCGAGTTCAAGAATTACACCTTAAATGAATTTATGAGTGATGAAGGAATCAAGCATCAATACACTGCACCTTATACCCCTCAACAAAATGGCGTTGAAGGAAGGAAGAACCAGATGTTGATGGACACGGCAAGAACCATGATGAGAGAGTTTAAATCTCCGTATAACTTTTGGGCCGAAGCCATCAACACTGCATGTCATGCTTCCAATCGGCTCTACCTTCGCAAAGGCTTGAATAAGACTCCGTATGAAATTCTTATAGGTAACAAGCCCAACCTCAAGTACTTCCAGTTGTTCGGTTGTAAGTGTTCCATTCTTAAGGACGGTGCTCGTTTGTCTAAATTTGAACCTAGAGCTCAAGAGGACATATTTGTTGGTTATGCTACAAACTCTCGTGCTTACCGTGTTCTCAACAAGTCCACTGGACTCATTGAGGGGATGTGTAACATGGAGTTTGATAAGAATAATGGCTCCTAGGTGGAGCAAAGTGGTCTTGGTGCTGTAGGTGATGAAATTCCTCCCCAAGCCATAAGAAGAATGGTGTCGGACACTTGCTTCCCATTTAGGACCCCTTGTGGAAGAAGAAGAAGAACAATGTTCCACTCAAGTAGAACCATGACCACCGCAAGACCCACACGCTTCCGTAGAACCAACTGAAGGCCCTCAACCCTGTGATCAAGATCAAGGAGAAGATCAACCTCATGATGGTGTTGCACCAAGTGCTGTCCTTGATCAAGCTCACCTAGATATCACTGAAGATCAACAGCAAGCTCCCGATCAAGACCAAGCTCATGGTCAAGGTAAAGCTCAAGATCAAGATCAAGATCATAAACGTAGTAAAGGTCTCAAACCCCTGAGCAGATTTGAGAAAGACGTGCTGCCAGGAATGCCAAAAAGCTCATAAAGAATTCTTGTGTACTGGAGAATGTCTACGATAGCTTAATGAGAGGGGTAACCACTCGTCATCAGTTCACAAACTTTAGTGCCCATCATGCGTTTGTCTCTTAAATTGAACCTGTAACGGTACAAGAGGCTCTCAAAGTCATGGACTGGGTTGAAGGCATGCGTGAGGAACTCAACAACTTCAAGCGCAACAAAGTGTGGCGATTGGTACCAATGCCAAGCGAAAACCACAATTGTCAGATTTCTGGCTCCGCAAAACCCTAAGGATTCGAACTCAGGGGCGCGTGCAGAGACCGCGTAGGAGATTCAATCCCTCGGATCGCTACTCGATGGGCAAAGCAAATAACTCACTCGATGACGAGGAAGACAAAGGAAACGACAGTTTACCCAGGTTCAGGCAGCTGGGAGTGTAAAACCCTATTCCTACTTTTGTGGATTGCCTCTCGTAGAGGTTGAGGAATGAACTAGTACAACGTTCTTCAGCCTCCTGGGGCTAGGTGGCCTCAGCCATGCGATGGTGGGTGAGTGAATGGTTCAGGGTTGGATCCCCTCTACGAAGCAACCTATCCCCTATTTATTGTGGCGGCTGCAATCCTCTTCGCTTATCGTTTTGGCGGGAAGGGATCCCATAGTGGCCAATTTTAAAGGGGGCAGGGGAACGTGCTCCCCTTCCTAAAGGTGGTCTTCGCCTGCAAAGTGGCTGCCCGCGCTGCAGGGGTGACGTCCGCCCTGCTGGCGGGCGACGGTGGCTTGGTTACACCGAAGTGGAAACCTTTGGAAGATGCATTCGGGTCCCGTGCACGTCCTTGCCTCATTTGCACCAAAGGGGCAACTACACGGCCATGTCATCTGCGGCTCGCTTGTCCTTCCTCTGCGTCATCCTTGGCTCTGGAGCCCAGACCTTCCCTTGGAATGTCCGCCGCTCCGGAGGGGTCCTGAGGAGGCCCCCTACTGGTCTTGATGTCGTTCGTCCTCGTGAGGCTTGGCCCCTAATATGTCCATTTTGCATCATGCTTTTATGTTGATATTTATCGCTTTATGGGCTGTTATTACACTTCACGGTACAATGCTTATGCCTTTTATCTCTTATTTTATAATGTTTACATGAAGAGGGAGAATGCCGGCATCTGGAATTCTGGCCTGAAAAAGGAACAAGTTTGAGATAGCTATTCTGCGCAACTCGAGAAGCCGTGAAAATCAATGACGAATTATTTTGGAATTTATAAAAAATACTGGGCAGAAATACCAGAGGGGAGCCACTAGGAGGCCACAAGCCTGCTAGGCGCGGCCTACCCCCGTGGTCGCGCCTTGGGGGCTTGTGGGCTCCCTGTTGGCCCTCTGGCTCCCCTATTTTTCTATAAGTAGGGTTTCGTTCCAGAAAAAATCGATAGGAGGCTTTCAGGAGTAATCCCCGCCGCCACGAGGCGGAACTTGAGAAGAACCAATCTAGAGCTCCGCCAGGGTCATCCTGCCGGGGAAACTTCCCTCTCGGAGGGGGAAATCGTCGCCATCGTCATCACCAACACTCCTCTCATCGGAGGGGCCTCATCACCATCAACATCTTCATTAGCACCATCTCATCTCCAAACCCTAGTTCATCTCTTGTAACCAATCTCCGTCTCGCGACTCCGATTGGTACTTGTAAGGTTGCTAGTAGTGTTAATTACTCTTTATAGTTGATGCTAGTTGTATTACTCGGTGGCAGATTATATGTTCAGATCCTTGATGCTATTCAATACCTCTCTGGTGTAGCGACCCGACTCAAAACGAGTCAAGCCTCTATGTTTCTGTGCCATCCCTGGATCAGTATGCTGGCACACACAGTACATCAATGTATATATCAAAGTGCAATCACATGTAAATAGCGTAAAACTGATATATACCTTTAATATTTCAGCGGAAGCAGTCAAGGGAGTGGAGTCCCAATAAACACCAACAGCAAGTTGAGTGTAGAACGTAACCCTGGATCGTACTCTTACTCGTCGAAGAAAAAATATCTTCAACATAAGACGTTCCAGCCGTGTAGGTCAGAATATTGAATATGCCGGCAAGTCACATATGAGAGGGGGTAAAATATCATCTATACTATATGCATATATGGTAGGTGGTGTTGTATGTTTTTAGCGTAAAGCAAATTTTCTCCTACAACAAGAGGGGCTAAAAGCAAAATATTACTACATGGTTGGTTGTTAACGAGATGGTTCCGCCAACCAGTTCTCGTACCCAAGTTATCAATATTACCCTCATCAAACATATTTAATGGTGTTGAGAAATCCAGATAACTTCAGTTCCTTTGGCTCAAGTTGTCCATGATCGTGGACACGGCTAATCGATTAGGTTTGAGTACTCTGCAGAGTTTTGCACACGTTCCCCACAAGATTTGATCGCCTCCGAGTATGTCCTCGCACTTCAGGGTGTTTGAAGACCGGATGATCAAAACATGGTCTTTCAACGGGTCCCTCTAAATCCCTGTCGGTGCCCATCCATTCCTACCGTTCTTCTACATCTGCTAGCACCGCCTGTCCAGAGTCGCCGCGTTGTCCAACCAAGCCAGAGCCCATAATGACTTGTGGCTGTGCAGGTAAGCCTTGGGTCTTGAAAATATCCGTCCGTCTCTTTGAGTCTGGGTGAAGCTTTCCGCAGGATATCATGGCCTCGCCAGCATCCCGGGTCATCCACTGGGTTCTCCAGGGAGCCGATCAACCGTCCTTCACCCAGAGTTGCATTGCGTCCGAGGTCTTGAAAATCTTGTCTTAACCGGTCTTGATTATTTAATCAACCTCGCATCACTCGTGTTATGCACTCAACCGAAATCCCGTCTACTCAAGCATAGCAATATGAAATTTGTCGTCCCGGGGCCAAGTATCGGGGTTGTTGTGTGCCTACCACATGATACTACAATCTGTACTAAAATTTCCAAGTACCTAAGCAGCATGCAATTGGGCATAGGATGGTAGAACTACGATGCATAAAACATAGGTGATAGTATGATCAAAGTGACTTGCCTGGTGATGTTGACGAAGAAGAATTTCTCGAGAAATAACTTGATAGACTACTCATCACTCTCCGATGAAATCTATATAACAAACATATCATTCACATAAGCACTCATACTAGCAATCATTCTAGCAATCAGAACAAAAGAGAGAGCGAATAGGAATCCGAAGGAAACTTCAAATAAGACTAGGGAGTCTTCTACTACATCAAACACTAAATAGTTTTTTTCTAACAGAAAATAAAAACAAGGAACTAAGATATAAATTTAACTAAGATAGAATAGAATATTTTTCACAAAACTATTTGAAAGTATTTCCAAACGGGATTTGAAACAGTGGAGAAACCAATTACAAGTTACTAAGGAACTAGAATTGATTTCATGATAACAACTAAAAATAAAAATCAAAACTTGTTGCAAACCTACTTTTAACTAACAGAAACAAAACATAATCTTTCTGAAATATAAAAGAAAATAATTTAAAAGTAACTAAAGAAAGTAAATTAGTCACAATCCTAAAAGAGGTGAACCAGAAATTGTTTCACAAGAAACCATGAGCTAAAATACTCAAAAAAATCTGAAATTTTTACCACTGATAACTAAGATCACTAGTGATCAGTAGCAAAAGGAATCAAATTAAAATCTATTTTTAAAATCCTGGAATAGGCAAAACAAGGTCTAAACTAAATCTGATCTAATTCAAATTTGAAAATTTCAAACATAGACCAACTATATGTTTTTAAAAACTACAGAAAATTTGTGATCTACTGGAAAAAGAGTCAACCTCATTGGTTCTCTAGATCAACAGTTATGAGCCAAACAAAATTAAATCTTTCTCTATTTCTAAACTAAAACAAATAAAAAGAAAAATTGGATCTAACGAACAGGGGGTTAGGTGGCAGCTCCTGATTGGCTCTGGGGTCGTGCGCTGTGGTGCTAACTGGCGAGCGACAGTTATTTAGACAAAACCCATCGGCTAAAATAATAAGTGGAGAAAACCAGTTTGGTTTTTGTCTGAAAACCGAAAGGGTATCTAGCTTCTAATCTACCTCGTTGGTTCTAGATCCTACGGTTGAAGTTAAAAGAGGGCGGCTCACAGTAGAGATGGCCGGCGAGGTGCTACTCTGGCGAGGCCGAGGCGATGATGTGGTCGTGGCGGCGGCTTCCGGCGTCGGGGGCGGCAGTTGAGGGGTCCGGCCGACGGCGGCGGATCTCCGGCGACATTTGGTGGCGGCGGCGAGTGGTGGGGAGGCTCGGGGTGAGCAGCAGGAGGCTAGGGAGCTTCGGCTCCTGGTCAGAGCTCCGGCGGCGGCGTGCAGTGGCGTGGGGCGGGGGCTCGGGCGGAGACGAGGGGAAACGGGGTGCGGGGAGGGGCTCGGGGGTCGGCTTTTATAGGAAGGGAAGGGGAGGCAGAGGGGAAGGAGATCGGGGGAGGGGGATCGGCTCCGGCGAACTTGGAAGGAGCTGCCGCTCGGGAAGGTAAGAGAGGGAGGGAAAGGGAGGGGTGACCGAGTGGGAGAGAAGATCGGGCGCGGGGCCCAGGTGGCAGTGAGTGGGGCTCGGGGCGGCTTGGTCGGCTGGCCGAATCCTAAGGGATTCGGTCCGGCTAAGGGGGGATTTGGGCCGATAGGGCTATAAAGCGCCCAGGGCGCTTTCCTAATAAAAAGATATCCTTCCCGATTTTGTATTTTTTTTCAAAAACAGAAAGTAAAGATAATAAAAAGGAATAAAATAAAATCCAAATATAGGGGTATTATATACCAAAATTATCAGCAGAGAAAATAGAATTTGTTTAACATTTTTCCACGACCAGAATAAAAACTTTAAAAAAATGCTTTTTTCCAGAAAATCCCCTAAATGCTTTATTTCTTTTTGGCAATTATTTTCACAATTAAACTTTGGCTTTCTTGGCTCAAAATATTTCAAAAGTGCCCCCAGTTTTGGAGGGTCATATTCCTCCTCTCTTTCTTGCTTGCAAGAATTATTTTCCGACACTTCTTGCACGAAGAAAACAAATAGAAATGCAAAAGAAAATTTTGAAAGAATTCAAATGCAAATCTTCGTTCAAATTCTTTATAGTTGAAGAAGTCACGTCATCTTCTCTCTTTTCTTTTAAATGATTGAATTTGAATTCACCGGAGAAGGGGAAAGTCATTTTATTCCCTCTCATTCAAAAGTTTTGAAAAGTTTCAAATTTCCAATCAAGTTTCAATCACTCAATCAAACAAACAAACAACCTAATAATTTTATTAACATTCCAAAATTTGGGATGTTACAAACCTAACACACTTAAAATGAATCTCGTCCTCGAGATTCGAAGAGGCTAGAAAGAAAGGTTAGGGTTTGGGGGGTCTTCTAACAATTCCAATCTCCGGCAAGGTGGGATGCTACCACACTTAAAATGAGAGGTACTAGTCCCTTAAAATTTTAGACAATCCTCTCGGGTTTTGGCATCTGACTCCTCACAGTCTTCATATCTTCCGTTATATTCATAATGTCTCCATCAAAAACGAGGGCTCTTCCCTTGATATAAGCTTCTTCCATTACTGGGTCTTCTTAACTGACAGTCTCGTGGTCAATTCTAAATAACATATCGATGGTTCTCATGGTGGTCTACAATTTGTGGTTATCCTGCAGAGAGAGGGGTCTTGGTTTCATTCTCACCGTAAAATTTCCTACGCGTGACAACAAATGCCATGTACATGGGCTTTTCTTATACCACTCTAAGTCTTAAACTAAAGCTTCAAAGAACGTCGTCTCTCTATATGGGTAAGTCTCTCAGATTTACCATTCCGAATAGCAAGATAAATGATAAGAGTAAGTCGTCATGGTGATCAATGCATTCCGCACCCAAATCATTTCTCTGTATAAGGTTTAGCGAATCTCGCATTCTAACACTTGGGCATCCTCACAAGCGTTGCAGAATTTCTCTTGTCCACGAACGAAGTTCGGATAATCCATTGGTTCTGCAAGCTGAACGAAACATCTATCGTACCTTCACAACTCTCAGGTTTTCGTATGCTCCTAAGAAAACGTTTGCTGATCCATCATAGCTTCTTCCATAAATCATATTCATTTCATAATCAATCCTTTATTACATCCTTAATTTCTCCTCAAAAACTCCAATTCAAAAGTACTCTATTACAAATGCTGCCATCCATATTGTTCGGTATGGTCGAGCATTTCTGCCAACTTTATTCATCTGCCTCTCTTGGAGGTACTTAGTTCCACTCGAACTTTCCGAGGTGCTCCTTGAAATCATCCATCTTTTGCTTCATCATGGTGGTCATGAGCTTCATCTCCCTCATCTCTGCATGTACTTCACTCAGGTACTCCTGGGTGTGACGGAGTCTTGCTTCAAGTATTTCTCCAATCTGACGTATGACTTCCATGGCAGCTTCACGAACAACATCAAAGAAGGTTGCTCGTGGTACACGTGAAATGAAAAAGTATTGCCCCATAGTCTTTGGACAAACTCCTTTCACATGGTGGAGGTGTACTTGCACATACCAAAGTTCTACTCCACTTTCCATGAATGGGTATCCTTTGTAGACTGCATCTCCTTCAAGATGAATGTGCTTCATCATGTCCTTCAGGATTTTCGGGTAATCATGATCACTGGTCAGGGTCATGATCGTTTCTGGGCCCTTGAGGAATGACTCGTAGAGAGTTGCCATTTGCAGGTGTTAGTAAATAGGTACTCACAGGAATGTATATGTCTCCTTGGTAATCATGGTACACTCCTAGGCAATGGATCCTGTGGGTTTACCGATTACTACCACACTTAAAATGAATTATACTTATGCCTGCATAGACCATATTTTCTCATATCCTCATAATGTTCAGAGATCTTTGCTTGTAGAGAAACAACGCATACATTTTCAACATAGGCAATCATGAGATAATAAATTCCATTTATTCATGATGCTATTACAATCTCAGGGACTTCTGTTACAAAAATTTCAATCCATGATCTCATGAAAAACAAGAGTGCTTCAGATCACACTTATTGCCATGGTCAAAACTTAACTACTCCATTCTAGCTTTCTTCCTTTGCGGACAATCGCTAGCAAAATGTCCTGTTTCCTTGCAACGAAGGCAAATGAGTTCTGACAAGTCTCGAGGCTTCTTAGCTTTTGCTTTTGCTCCTTGGATTTCCGGCTTCCTTCCTGAGCACATGTATTTGTGGTGGCCAAATTCCATACACTTGTAACATCTGACATGACTCAGGTCTATATCTGCAGAGATTTGGCTCTTCCGAGAGTACTTTTTCTTCTTTCTGGACTCCTTCATTTTGGCCAGTTCTTCTATTTCAAGTGGATCAAACTCCACTTCTTCCGTCGGGAAGTTTCCCAGATACTCTTGGCTTCTCTTCGTGCAATCCTGTGAATAATGTCCTTCTTCTCCACATGAGTAGCATGCATTGGAGAAAAATCTGGTCAGACCTTGTCCATTAGGGTCTTCAATATTTTCGTTCATCACCGGTCCTTCTAGAATCTTCTTCTTGAGGGTTTCCTTCACTACATCTTTCTGCTGCTTGACAACTTGTTGCACCTTGGGGTAAATGTGACACTGAGCTGGGTAGTGGGTGGTTCCTTCACAAAGGAAACAAGTCACCTGACTACTTGGGCACTCCTCAGCTGGGTGATTTTCTTCACAATGAGTGCATCCATCCTTGTGTCCTTCCTGGGTGTGTCCTATTTCTCCACAGATCTTGCATGCACAAGTCTTCTCCTTCGGATTATCATAGCACTTCTGAATAAGTCGGGACCTTAACAGAGTGTCCTTGAATTCGTCCCAAGTTTCTGCTCCACTAAATCCTTGTATGGCATGGTGCATTTTCCACCAGATTGCAGCACTTTGGGTAAAGTACTGGAGAGCGTGTTCCACTTCATACTTCCTTGAGATCAAGTTGCTCCCGAAGTGGTTCTCCATGTTCTGAATCCATATCTCAGCTTCTAGTTGGGTCATTGGTCCAGAGACTACAAGTCCAGCTTCATACTCCATCTGGTAGGGTTGAGGTTTTGGGGATGAGACGGGTAAGAGAGGGTGGGAGATACACACAATACAAACAATATTTTTGAGAATAGGTTTTATTTGTGGCCGTCGGAAAACACACACCAATGACGGCTCACAAATCATCGTATCTAACGTGAGTATATAAAAGGGGTTTGGACTACTAATGGTCATATAATTATTCGAACACTACAGGGTCTTCGAATTCTTCGGGTCTGGAGAGTCTTCAATTGGTGTAGTATCAATTGCATGGTGAAATCCTCTTTACTTTGAAGGGGAGTCGGTTGATCCTTCACGTGGTCAAAGGGGAAAGGGCATTGTCTAACTATTTGAGGTGAGAGAGAACATTTGATGAAATCAGAAGGGATGAGAAGTAAAGGATGTTCTTGAAAATAAATTTTTTTGAGAGATTCTTCCCTAAGCAATTTCCAGTTTCTAGGGTCACGTCCTACAGTCAACATGTGCTCTGATACCATTTCTGTAGCGACCCGACTCAAAACGAGTCAAGCCTCTGTGTTTCTGTGCCATCCTTGGATCAGTATGCTAGCACACACAGTACATCAATGTATATGTCAAAGTGCAATCACATGTAAGTAGCGTAAAACTGATATATACCTTTAATATTTCAGCGGAAGGAGTCAAGGGAGTGGAGTCCCAATAAACACCAACGACAAGTTGAGTGTAGACCGTAACCCTGAATCGTACTCTTACTCGTCGAAGAAAAAATATCTGCAACATAAGACATTGCAGCCGTGTAGATCAGCATATTGAATATGCCGGCAAGTCACATATGAGAGGGGGTAAAATATCATCTATACTATATGCATATATGGCAGTTGGTGTTGTAAGTTTTTAGCGTGAAGCAAATTTTCTCCTACAACAAGAGGGGCTAAAAGCAAAATATTACTACAAGGTTGGTTGTTAAGAAGATGGTTCCGCCAACCAGTTCTCGTACCCAAGTTATCAATATTACCCTCATCAAACATATTTAATGGTGTTGAGAAATCCAGATAACTTCAGTTCCTTTGGCTCAAGTTGTCCATGACCGTGGACACGGCTAATCGATTAGGTTTCAGTACTCTGTAGAGTTTTGCACACGTTCCCCACAAAATTTGATCGCCTCTGAGTATGTCCTTGCACTTCAGGGTGTTTGAAGACCGGATGATCAAAACATGGTCTTTCAACGGGTCCCTTTGAATCCCTGTCGGTGCCCATCCATTCCTACTGTTCTTCTACATCTGCTAGCACCGCCTGTCCAGAGTCGCCGCGTTGTCCAACCAAGCCAGAGCCCATACTGACTTGTGGCTGTGCAGGTAAGCCTTGGGTCTTGAAAATATCCGTCCGTCTCTTTGAGTCTGGGTGAAGCTTTCCGCAGGATGTCATGGCCTCTCCAGCATCCTGGGTCATCCACTGGGTTCTCCAGGGAGCCGATCAACCATCCTTCACCCAGAGTTGCATTGCGTCCGAGGTCTTGAAAATCTTGTCTTAACCGGTCTTGATTATTTAATCAACCTCGCATCACTCGTGTTATGCACTCAACCGAAATCCCGTCTACTCAAGCATAGCAATATGAAATTTGTCGTCCCGGGGCCAAGTATCGGGGTTGTTGTGTGCCTACCACATGATACTACAATTTATAATAAAATTTCCAAGTACCTAAGCAGCATGCAATTGGGCATCGGATGGTAGAACTACGATGGATAAAACATAGGTGATAGTATGATCAAAGTGACTTGCCTGGTGATGTTGACGAAGAAGAATTTCTCGAGAAATAACTTGATAGACTACTCGTCACTCTCCGATGAAATCTATATAACAAACATATCATTCACATAAGCACTCATACTAGCAATCATTCTAGCAATCAAAACAAAAGAGAGAGCGAATAGGAATCCAAAGGAAACTTCAAACAAGACTAGGGAGTCTTCTACTACATAAAACACTAAATAGTTTTTGTCTAACATAAAATAAAAACAAGGAACTAAGACATAAATTTAACTAAGATATAATAGAGTATTTTTCACAAAACTATTTGAAAGTATTTCCAAACGGGTTTTGAAACAGTGGAGAAACCAATTGCAAGTTACTAAGAAACTAGAATTGATTTCATGATAACAAATAAAAATAAAAATCAAAACTTGTTGAAAACCTACTGTTAACTAACAGAAACAAAACATAATCTTTCTGAAATATAAAAGAAAATAATTTAAAAGTAACTAAAGAAAGTAAATTAGTCACAATCCTAAAAGAGGTGAAATATAAATTGTTTCACAAGAAACCATGAGCTAAAATACTCAAACAAATCTGAAATTTTTACCACTGATTACTAAGATCACTAGTGATCAGTAGCAAAAGGAATCAAATTAAAATCTATTTTTAAAATCCTGGAATAGGCAAAACAAGGTTTAAACTAAATCTGATCTAATTCAAATTTGAAAATTTCAAACATAGACAAACTATATGTTTTTAAAAACTACAGAAAATTTGTGATCTACTGGAAAAAGAATCAATCTCATTGGATCTCTAGATCAACAGTTATGAGCCAAACAAAATTAAATCTTTCTATGTTTCTAAACTAAAACAGATAAAAAGAAAAATTGGATCTAACGAACAGGGGGTTAGGTGGCAGCTCCTGATTGGCTCTGGGGTCGTGCACTGCGGTGCTAACTGGCGAGCGGCAGTTATTTAGACAAAACCCATCGGCTAAAATAATAAGTGGAGAAAACAGGTTTGGTTTTTGTCTGAAAACCGAAAGGGTATCTAGCTTCTAATCTACCTCGTTGGTTCTAGATCCTACGGTTGAAGTAAAAAGAGGGCGGCTCACAGTAGAGATGGCTGGTGAGGTGCTACTCCGGCGAGGCCGAGTCGATGAGGTGGTCGTGGCGGCGGCTTCCAGCGTCGGGGGCGGCAGTTGAGGGGTCCAGTCGACGGCGGCGGATCTCCGGCGACGTTTGCTGGCGGCGGCGAGTGGTGTGGAGGCTCGGGGTGAGCAGCAGGAGGCCAAGGAGCTTCGGCTCCTGGTCGGAGCTCCGGCGGCGGCGTGCAGTGGCGTGGGGCGGGGGCTCGGGCGGAGACGAGGGGAAACGGGGTGCGGGGAGGGGCTCGGGGGTCGGCTTTTATAGGGAGGGAAGGGGAGGCAGAGGGGAAGGAGATCTGGGGAGGGGGATCGGCTCCGGCGAACTTGGAAGGAGCTGCCGCTCGGGAAGGTAAGAGAGGGAGGGAAAGGAAGGGGTGACCGAGCGGGAGAGAAGGTCGGGCGCGGGGCCCAGGTGGCAGCGAGGGGGGCTCGGGGCGGCTTGGTCGGGTGGCCGAATCCTAAGGGATTCGGTCCGGCTAAGGGGGGATTTGGGCCGATAGGGCTATAAAGCGCCCAGGGCGCTTTCCTAATAAAAAGATATCCTTCCCGATTTTGTATTTTTTTTTTCAAAAACAGAAAGTAAAGATAGTAAAAAGGCATAAAATAGAATCCAAATATAGGGGTATTATATACCAAAATTATGAGCAGAAAAAGTAGAATTTGTTTAACATTTTTCCACGACCAGAATAAAAACTTTAAAAAAATGTTTTTTTCCAGAAAATCCCCTAAATGCTTTATTTCTTTTTGGCAATTATTTTCACAATAAAACTTTGGCTTTCTTGGCTCAAAATATTTCAAAAGTGCCCTCGGTTTTGGAGGGTCATATTCCTCCTCTCTTTCTTGCTTGCAAGAATTATTTTCCGGCACTTCTTGCACGAAGAAAACAAATAGAAATGCAAAAGAAAATTTTGAAAGAATTCAAATGCAAATCTCCGTTCAAATTCTTTATAGTTGAAGAAGTCACGTCATCTTCTCTCTTTGCTTTTAAATGTTTGAATTTGAATTCACCGGAGAAGGGGAAAGTCATTTTATTCCCTCTCATTCAAAACTTTTGAAAAGATTCAAATTTCCACTCAAGTTTCAATCACTCAATCAAACAAAAAAACAACCTAATAATTTTATTAACATTCCAAAATTTGGGATGTTACATGTGGTCATGAACATAATTATGCTTTGTGAGTAGTTACTTGCTATAAGTAGTCATGTGAATTTGGTATTCGTTCGATATTTTGATGCGTTGTATGTTGTTTTTCCTCTAGTGGTGTTATGTGAACATCAACTACATAACACTTCACCATTATTTGGGCCTAGAGGAAGGCATTGGGAAGTAGTAAGTAGATGATGGGTTGCTAGAGTAAAAGAAGATTAAACCCTAGTTTATTTGTTGCTTCGTAAGGGGCTGATTTGGATCCACTAGTTTAATGCCATTGTTAGACATTGTCTTAATTCTTCTTTCATAGTTGCGGATGCTTGCGAGAGGGGTTAATCATAAGTGTGATGTTTTTCCAAGTAAGGGCAGAACCCAAGCACCGGTCCACCCACATATCAAACTATCAAAGTAGCGAACGCGAATCATATGAACATGATGGAAAATAGCTTGACAGAAATTCCCATGTGACCTCGGGAGCGCTTTACCTCCTATAAGAGTTTGCCCAGGCTTGTCCCTTGCTACAAAATGGATTGGGCCACTTTGCAGCACCGTTGTTACTATTGATACTTGCTACTTGCTACGAATCATCTTATCACAACTATCTGTTAATGATAATTTCAGTGCTTGCAGAGAATACCTTGCTGAAAACCACTTGTCAGATCCTTCTACTCCTCGTTGGGTTCGACACTTTTACTTATCGAAAGGACTATGATAGATCCCCTACACTTGTGAGTCATCAAGACTCTTTTCTGGTGTTGTTGCCGGGGAGTGAAGCGCCTTTGGTAAGTGGAATTTGGTAAGGAAATATTTATACAGTGTGCTGAAATTTATTGTCAATTGTCACTATCGAAACTAATCCTTTGAGGAGCTTGTTCGGGGTATCTTCACCTTGAACGGAAGCACAAAGAGTTGCTCCTCAACCTGCTGCACCTACTGAAAATATTTGCTATGAAATTCCTTCGGGTATGCTAGAGAAACTGTTGGCTAATCCTTTTACAGGAGATGGAACATCACATCCCGACTTGCATCTAATCTATGTAGATGAAGTTTGTGGCTTATTTAAGCCTTCAGGTTTGCCCGAGGATGAGGTCAAGAAGAAGGTCTTTCCCTTATCTTTGGGGAATAAAGCATTGACATGGTATAGGCTATGTGATGATACTAGATCATGGAACTACAACCGATTGAAATTGGAATTTCATCAAAAGTTCTATCCTATGCATCTAGTACATCGTGATCGGAGTTATATTTAAATTTTTTGGCCTTGTGACAGAGAAAGCATCGCTCAAGCTTGGGGGATGCTTAAATCAATGTTATATTCATGACCCAACCATGAGCTCTCGAGAGAAATTATCATTCAGAACTTCTATGCTCGGCTTTCATGATGATCGCACCATGGTTGATACTTCTTGTACCGGTTCTTTTATGAAGAGAGATATTGACTTCAAATGGAATTTATTGGAGAGAATTAAACGCAACTTTGAAGATTGGGAGCTTGATGAAGGTAAGGAGTCATCTATGAATTTCTAGTTTGATTGCGTTAAATCCTTTGTTGAAACAAATACTTTTTGTGATTTTAGCGCTAAGTATGGACTTGACTCTGAGATAGTAGCTTCATTGTGTGAATCATTTACTTCTCATATCAATCTCCCCAAAGAGAAGTGGTTTAAATATCATCCTCCTTTAGAAGTCAATGTAGTTAAACTCAATCCAGTTGAAGAGAAAGTCATTGCCTATAATGATCCTATTGTTCCCAGTGCTTACATTGAGAAACCATTTTTCCCTGTTAGGATAAAGGATCATTCTAAAGCTTCAACAGTGACACGTAGAGGCTACATTAGAACACCTACACCCCCTGAGCAAATTAGAGTTGAAGCTAGCATTGCTATTATTAAAGATCTCCTGTCTGATGATGTTGAGGGACATAGTATTCACTTCTGTGAAGATGCTGCTAGAATTACTAAACCTCACGCTAGAGATAAACATAGGCATGTTGTTGGGACGCCTGTTGTTTCTGTTAAGATAGGAGATCATTGCTATCATGGTTTATGTGACGTGGGTACTAGTGTTAGTGCAATACCTCATTCCATATATGATGAAATTAAAGACGAGATTGCACCTGTTGAGATAGAACCTATTGTTGTCACTATTCAGCTTGCCAATAGAGATACTATCTGCCATGTGGGAATTGTTAGGGATGTTGAAGTCTTGTGTGGTAAAATGAAGTATCCTGCTGATTTCCTCGTTCTTGCTACCACACAAGATAGCTTTTGTCCCATCATATTTGGCAGACCCTTCCTCAGTACTGTCAATGCTCATATTGACCGTGAGAAGCAAACTGTCACTGTTGGCTTTGAAGGTGTGTCACATGAGTTCAATTTCTCCAAGTTTGGTAGACAGCCTCAAGAAAAAGAGTTGCCTAGTAAGGATGAAACTATTGCCTTAGCTTCTATTGCCGTGCCTCCTACTGATCCCTTAGAGCAATACTTGCTTGAGCATGAAAATGATATGCATATGGATGAAAGGGATGGGATAGATAAGGCTGTCTTAGAACAATATCCTATCCTTAAGAATAATTTGCATGTTGAACTGCTTGGGGATCCACCCCCACCAAAGGGTGATCCTGTGTTCGAGCTTAAACAGTTGCCTGATACTCTTAAGTATGCTTATCTTGATGAAAAAGAGATATATCCTGTTATTATTAGTGCTAGCCTCTCAGAGCATGAAGAAAAGAAGTTACTAAAAACTCTAAGAAAGCACCGTGCTGCTATTGGATATACTCTTGATGATCTTAAGAGCATTAGTCCCACTCTATGCCGGCACAAGATTAAAACTGATCCTGATTCCAAACCAGTTGCTCATCATCAAAGGAGATTAAATCCTAAGATGAAAGAAGTAGTGAGAAAAGAAATACTAAAGCTCCTGGAAGCGGGTATCATCTATCCTGTTGCTCATAGTGATTGGGTGAGTCCGGTGCGTTGTGTCCCTAAGAAGGGAGGCATTACTGTTGTCCCTAATGACAAGGATGAATTGATCCCATAGAGGATTATTACTGGCTATAGGATGGTGATCGATTTTAGGAAATTGAATAAAGCCACTAGGAAATATCATTACCCTTTGCCTTTTTTTGATCAAATGCTAGAAAGACTGTAAAAACACACACACTTCTTCTTTCTAGATGGTTATTCTGGTTTCTCCCAAATGCCAGTTGCACAATCTCATCAGGAGAAAACCACTTTCACCTGCCCTTTCGGTACCTATGCTTATAGACGTATGCCTTTTGGCTTATGTAATGCACCTGCCACCTTTCAAAAACGTATGATGGCTATATTCTCTGACTTTTGTGAAAATATTGTTGAGGTTTTGATGGATGACTTCTCCATTTACGGGTCTTCCTTTGATGATTGCCTCAGCAACCTTGATCGAGTCTTGCAGAGATGTAAAGACACCAATCTTGTCTTGAATTGGGAGAACTGCCACTTTATGGTTAATGAAGGCATCGTCTTAGGACATAAAATTTCTGAAAGAGGTATTGAAGTCGATAAGGCTAAGATTGATGCGACCGAGAAAATGCCATACCCCACACATATCAAAGGTATAAGAAGTTTCCTTGGTCATGCTGGTTTCTATAGGAGGTTCATTAAAGACTTCTCTAAGATTTCTAGGCCTTTTACGAATCTCTTGCAAAAGGATATTCCTTTTGTTTTTGACGATGATTGTGAGGAAGCCTTCGAAATACTTAAGAAGGCCTTGATAACGGCACCTATTGTTCAACCACCTGATTGGAACTTACCTTTTGAAATCATGTGTGATGCTAGTGATTATGTTGTTGGTGCTGTCCTAGGGCAAAGAGTTGATAAGAAGTTGAATGTTATTCACTATGCTAGTAAAACTCTAGACAGTGCCCAAAGAAACTATGCTACTACGGAAAAGGAGATTTTAGCAGTCGTGTTTGCATGTGAAAAGTTCAGGTCTTACATAGTTGATTCCAAAGTCACTATTCACACTGATCACACAACTATTAAGTACCTCATGGAGAAGAAGGGCGCTAAACCTAGACTTATCAGATGGGTTCTCTTGCTACAAGAATTTGATTTGCACGTTGTCGATAGGAAGGGTGCTGATAACCTCGTAGCAGATAACTTGTCTAGGTTAGAGAACGTTCTTGATGACCCACAACCTATTGATGATAGCTTTCCCGATGAGCAATTGAATGTCATCAATAATTCATGTAGTGCACCGTAGTATGCTGATTATGCAAACTATATCGTTGCCAAATATATACCACCTAGTTACACATACCAGCAAAAGAAGAAATTCTTCTTTGACTTGAGACATTACTTTTGGGATGATCCTCACCTTTATAAGGAAGGAGTAGAAGGTGTTATTAGATGTTGTGTACCTGAACATGAACAGGGACAGATCCTAAAGAAGTGTCAGCCCGAGGCCTACGGAGGACACCATGCGGGAGATAGAACTGCACACAAGGTATTGCAATCAGGTTTCTATTGGGCCACTCTCTTCAAGGATGCCAGTAAGTTTGTCTTGTCTTGTGACGAATGTCAAAGAGTAGGTAATATCAGTAAACGTCAGGAAATGCCTATGAACTATTCACTTGTCATTGAAACATTT
The DNA here is from genome assembly GCF_904849725.1 of Hordeum vulgare subsp. vulgare. Lineage (NCBI taxonomy): Eukaryota > Viridiplantae > Streptophyta > Magnoliopsida > Poales > Poaceae > Hordeum > Hordeum vulgare. The sequence goes on along the minus strand of NC_058522.1, from coordinate 343,368,043 downwards.
GATGTTTTGGGTTTTGATTATATGGGATCTTTTCCAAAATCCAACGGGTATACTCATATCCTAGTTGATTTTGATTACGTCACTAAGTGGGTAGAAGCTATCCCCACTAGTAGTGCTGATCACAACACTTCTATTAGGATGCTTAAAGTAGTTATTTTCCCTAGATTTGGAGTCCCTAGATATCTGATGACCGACGGTGGTTCACATTTCATTGATGGTGCTTTCTGTAAAACGCTTGCTAAGTACGATGTCAACCATAGAATTGTATCTCCCTATCACCCTCAGTCCAGTGGTCAAGTAGAGCTAAGCAATAGAGAGATTAAACTAATTCTGCAAAAGACTGTCAATAGGTCTAGAAAGAATTGGTCTAAGAAGCTCGATGATGCACTGTGGGCTTATAGAACTACCTATAAGAATCCCATGGGCATGTCTCCGTACAAAATGGTGTACGGCAAAGCATGTCATTTACCTCTTGAGCTAGAGCATAAAGCTTATTGGGCAATCAAAGAGCTCAACTTTGATTTCAAACTTGCTGGTGAGAAGAGGTTATTTGACATTAGCTCGCTTGATGAATGGAGAGCTCAGGCATATGAGAATGCCAAGTTGTTCAAAGAAAAGGTTAAGAGGTGGCATGATAAGAGGATACAAAAGCGTGAGTTCAATGTAGGTGATTATGTCTTGCTATATAATTCTCCTTTAAGATTTTTTGCACGCAAGCTTCTCTCTAAATGGGAAGGTCCCTATATTGTTGAGGAAGTATATCGTTTCGGTGCTATCAAGATCAACAACATGGAAGGTAATTGTCTGAGAGTTGTAAATGGGCAGAGAATCAAGCATTATATCTGAGGTACTCCCATAAATGTTGAAAGTAATATTATCAATACCATAACTCCGGAAGAATACCTAAGGGATATTTATCAGCTTGTTTCAGACTCCGAAAAGAAAGAGGTATGTGATTCGGTAAGAAAACAGACTCCAAAACTTTTCGAGTAGGAATTTTTCTCTGTTTTGGAATTTTTCAAAAATAGAAAAAATGGAAGTAGTCCAGAAAGCGCGCGAGGAGGCGACAAGCCTGCCAGGCGCGGGCCCACCCCCTGGCTGCGCCTGGGGGGCTTTTGGCCACCTCGTGTGCCTCCCGGACTCTGTTTCGTGCGGAGTACTCCTTCTGGTCTGGAAAAAATCATTATATATTCTCCCGAAAGGTCTGACCCTCGTATCACGCAAATTTCCTCTGTTTTTGTTTCGAGCCTGTTTTCTGCCGCAGATTTAGGGCAAGATGTCTTCTCAAGATTCAGAGGGGCAGAGCTATGTGGCAGATTACCTTGCTAACCCCAAGGTCTATGGGGACTTGGATCCTTATGGCTGGACCACTGATGAGGAAGAAGATTATGATCCCAAGGGGAAGGAACAAACAAGTTCCGATGAGGAGGAGACTCCTCTACCTCACGCATGTGGAGTTCAAGAAGTCGAGCCTCCCTGACTCAAGGAATAAGCCTAAGACTTTGTTTATCCCTTCTCATTTCTTGAAGGAGAGTAAGCAGGAATTATGCCAAAGGGTGTTGAGGCTTGAAGAGGAAAATGATGATCTGAGGGAGCAGAATTTTATGCTCAAGTGGAAATTAAACAAGCTCAAGATCTCTGCAACAACTCCACCACCATCACCTCCAAAGGAAGACAACTAAGCATGGGTATGTGAAATCCCCTTGGCTTGTGCCATGCTTCGGGGAGTTGCCCCTGTATCATATCACCATCACATCTTTTGCCTTTACCTTTGTTTTAGTTTGTTCCTTTTCAGTTTTCTCTTTCTCTAGTAGAATAAAAGTCTTAGTGTTTTAGTATTGAGTTTTGCTTTGTAACACCCCCGATGTATTCGAGCTCGTGAGCCATATAATAAAGAGTGTCTTAGTTGAGGGCTTTGCCTCTTGCCTTGATCAAAAGAGTGAGAAAGAACAAAAGCATGAAAGATCATGTAATGATCTTATGGGAAGTGATGGCTTCACATATAAAAAGAATGTTGATTGAAACTTGTTGAGGGTAGACAAACGTAGACCTTGGTCATTGTTGCAATTAATAGGAAGTGATAAAGAAGGAGAGGTTCACATATAAATACATCATCTTTGACACCATCTATGATTGTGAACACTTACTAAACTATTGCATGCTTAGAAGTAGACGTTGGACAAGGAAGACAACATAATGAATTGTGTTTGCTTGGTTTCGAACAATGTTATATGATTAGAGATCCCTTAGCATGTGGCGATTGCTTCCACCTCATATTAGCCAAAACTCTCGCACCAAGTAGAGATAGTACTTGTGCATCCATAAACCTTCAACCCAGTTTTGCCATGAGAGTCCACCATACCTACCTATGGATTGAATAAGATCCCTCAAGTAAGTTGTCATCGGTGCAAGCAATAAAAATTGCTCCATAATATGTATGATCTATTAGTGTGTGGAAAATAAGCTTTGTACGAACCTGTGATGAGGAAGACATAAAAGCGACAGACTGCATAATAAAGTTCTTTATCACAGGAGGCAATATAAAGTGACGTTCCTCCACACTAAGAGGACACGCATCCAAACCTCAAAAGCGCATGATAACCTATGCTTCCCTCTGTGAAGGGCCTATCTTGTACCTTTACTTTTTGCCCTTGAAAGAGTCATGGTGATCTTCACCAATTTCTTATCTCGCCTTTATCTTGGCTAACGGCATATGCTTGGGAAAGATCTATATTCATATGTCAACTTGGAGGTAAGCATTCACGAATTATTATTGTTGACATTACCCTTGAGGTAAGTAGTTGGGAGGCAAAACTATAAGCCCCTGTCTTTCTCTCTGTTCAGCTAAAACTTTGATCTCATGAGTACCACGTGACTTGTAGAAATTGTAGAGAACGAAAAGATGATTGAGTATGTGGATTTGCTTTACAAGCTCTTATTTGACTCTTTCTGATGTTGTGATAAATTGCAATTGCTTCAATGACTAAAGGCTATCGGTTGTTAATTCTCGGTAAGGTTCTTGATCCATACTTTACTTTGTGAAGGAATAGTCACTTTAGCATGAGAGATTATATGTTGGTATTGTTGTTCTGATCATGATCATGATGCCTGCATTTTCGTATCTTGTTTTGTCGACACCTCTCTCTCTAAACATGTGGGCATATTTATTGAGCTCGGCTTTCGCTTGAGGACAAGCGAGGTCTAAGCTTGGGGGAGTTGATACGTCCATTTTGCATCATGCTTTCATGTTGATATTTATTGCTTTTTGGGCTGTTGTTTCACTTCACGGTACAATACTTATGCCTTTTCTCTCTTATGTTGCAAGATTTACATGAAGAGGGAGAATGCCGGCACCTGGAATTCTCGCCAGAAAAAGGAGCAAGTTTGAGATGCGTATACTGCGCAACTCCAAAAGCAATGAAAATCAACGTGGATTTTTTTGGGAATATATAAAAAATACTAGGCCGAAGAAGTTCCAGAGGGGCGTCGACAAGTGGCCACAAGCCTGCTAGGCGCGGCCACCCCCTGGTCGCGCCTAGCGGGCTCGTGGGCTCCCTGCTGGCCCACTAGCTCCCCTCTTCTGCTTTATGAAGGGTTTCGTTCCGAAAAAAAATCAGGAGGAGGCTTTTCGGAGGATTCGTCGCCGCCACGAGGCGGAACTTGAGCAGAACCAATCTAGAGCTCCGGGAGGACGATCCTGCCGGGGAAACTTCCCACCCGGAGGGGGAAATCGTCGCCATCGTCATCACCAACACTCCTCTCATCGGAGGGGACTCGTCACCATCAACATCTTCATCAACACCATCTCATCTCCAAACCCTAGTTCTTCTCTTGTAACCAATCTCCGTCTCGCGACTCCGATTGGTACTTGTAAGGTTGCTTGTAGTGTTAATTACTCTTTGTAGTTGATGCTACTTGGATTACTTGGTGGAAGAGTTTATGTTTAGATCCTTGATGCTACTCATTACCTCTCTGGTCATGAATATGATTATGCTTTGTGAGTAGTTACTTTTATTCCTGAGGACATGGGATAAGTCATGCTATAAGTGGTCATGTGAACTTGGTATTCGTTCGATATTTTGATGTGTTGTATGTTGTTTTTCCTCTAGTGGTGTCATGTGAACGTCGACTACATAACACTTCACCAGTATTTGGGCCTAGAGGAAGGCATTGGGAAGTAGTAAGTAGATGATGGGTTGCTAGAGTGACAGAAGCTTAAACCCTAGTTTATGCATTGCTTCGTAAGGGGCTGATTTGGATCCACTAGTTTAATGCTATGGTTAGACTTTGTCTTAATTCTTATTTCGTAGTTGCGGATGCTTGCGAGAGGGGTTAATCATAAGTGGGATGATTGTACAAGTAAGGGCAGTACCCCAGCGCCGGTCCCTCCACATATCAAACTATCAAAGTAACGAACGCGAATCATATGAACAAGATGAAAACTAACATGACAGAAATTCCCGTGTGTCCTCGAGAGCGTTTTTCCTCCTATAAGACTTTGTCCAGGCTTGTCCCTTGCTACAAAAGGGATTGGGCCACTTTGCTGCATCGTTGTTACTTTTGTTACTTGTTGCTTGCTATGAATCATCTCACCACACAACCAATTGTTACAGATAATTTCAGTGCCTGCAGATATAACCTTGTTGAAAACCACTTGTCAGATCCTTCTGCTCCTTGTTGGGTTCGACAATCATACTTATCAAAAGGACTATGATAGTTCCCCTATACTTATGGGTCATCAGGGGGCTTGTTGTTCGGTTGGTTTCTCCTTGATGTGGGTGAAGTGGGTCGATGCTCTATGTCAGCAGGTCCCAGTCCCACACACTTTCCTGCCGCCGTGCGGCGTGACCCATTACCAAGGTCGCTCCTCACGGGGCAAGACGCTGACCCCCTGATACCAACAGGATCGCCTGGACGGCACCAGGGTGGTCAAGTGGCTTTGCGACCGGTGAGGATCATTAGGCGCGATGCTCAGGAACCCCCTTAGACATTCAAGCGGCTCTACGTCAACAGGTCCCGGTCCCGCACATTTCCTTGCCGTGAGGTACGACCCATTAAGGTCATCCCCCACGGAACAAGCCCCTGGTATCCGGGTACCATGTGGCTTTGTGACCGGTAAGGCTCTTGAGGCGCGATGCTGAGGATCCACCTTAGACGTCCAAGAGGACCTTGCGAATTCTGTTTTCTGGAAAACCCTAACCTGCATTCAGGAAGCCCTGCGTCGGCAGGTCCGAGTCCCGCTCATTTCCCTGCCAGCGTGAGGCGTGGCGCGTTACCAAGGTCGTTCCTCACGGGGCGAGGCCCGATCACCAAGGTGCCAAGTGGCTTGTCACCGGTAAGGATCCCGAGGCGCGGTGCTCAGGAGCCCCCTTAGGCGCTCAAGTTGTCCCAAGAGAAGCAGCTGTTATAAGAAAAGGCCAAATGTGTTTCCTCTCCAGGGCGGTGCACCGAGCCGTGAATGGGACTCTTGAGCGAGTATCAGATGGCATGAGTCTGCCGACTCGTCCGTGAGTGCCATGCGAGGGTCCATGCACCAAGGCCTTGGCGAGGTGCCTACACCGTGCCCCCAGCCCCTGCTTGTGGGGTACGAGCGAGTGGGGATAGGGAAATGCTCGACTTAGCGAAAGAGAGCGTGCAACAAAGAGTGGCAAGGAAGATGATCTTTCGCAAAAGCTTCATTTGGAAAGGCCCCGAGTTTGATTTCGTAAACATGAGCAAATCCAAATCAGAAAAAGTCAAATGCAAGCTGCGTCCGACGCCTAATCTATTCTCTGCCTCCGTCACCCCCAGCATTGAGCATAGGGCTTCCACTAGGCGTGGGGTGGACTCCTTCCGCGTCCTGGGGGGGCCCTGGGCGAATACAGCGTCGGCTCGTTATTACATGAGAGTGTCACGGTGGGTCTATATATGGGAGGTCGCTAGGACACTTTGGCCTCGCGAGTTTCCCTACCCCCGAGGCATAGGGGCCTGAGCTTCTGGAGTCATTGGTGGACTGTGTTGATTTCCTCCGTCTTCCCCACTAGGCGTGGGATGGATCCCTTCCGCGTGCTCGGGGGCCCTGATACGTCTCCAACGTATCTATAATTTTTGATGGTTTCATGGTATTATCTTGTCAAGCTTTGGATGTTTTGCATGCCTTTTATATATTTTTTGGGACTAACTTATTAACTCAGTGCCAAGTGCTAGTTCCTGTTTTTTCCATGTTTTTGACCCCTTTCAGAGGAGATTTTGAAACGGAGTCCAAACGGAATAAAATCCCCGAAAAGATTTTTTCCGTAACGGAAGAAGATTAGGAGACTTGAGAGCCAAGGCAGGGGGCCCCAGGGGCCCCACAAGCCCTCAGCCCGCGGCCAGGGGGGAGGCCGAGGCCCACAGGCTTGTGGGCCCCCTGGACCTCCTCTGACCTAGGGTTTGCGCCTATATATCCCCAAAAATTCCACAAAAAACCAGCAAATCATTGAAAGTACTTTTCCGCCGCCACAAGCTTCTGTCTCTGCAAGATCCCATCTGGGGCACGTTCTCGTGCCTTGCCGGAGAGGGGATTCGGACACGGAGGGCTTCTTCATCAACACCATGACCTCTCCGATGATGCGTCAGTAGTTCACCATAGACCTCCGGGTCCATAGCTAGTAACTAGATGGCTTCTTCTCTCTCTTGGATATTCAATACAAAGTTCTCCATGATCTTCATGGAGATCTATCCGATGTAATCTTCTTTTGCGGTGTGTTTGTCGAGATCCGATGAATTGTGGATTTATGATCAAATTATCTATGAATCTTATTTGAGTTTCTTCTAATCTCTCTTATGCATGATTTCATATCCTTGTAATTCTCTTCGAGTTGTGGGTTTTGTCTGGCCAACTAGATCTATGATTCTTGCAATGGGAGAAGTGCTTGGTTTTGGGTTCATACCGTGCGGTGAACTCACCCAGTGAAAGAAGGGGTAGCAAGGCACGTATCGTGTTGTTGCCATCAAGGGTAAAAAGATGGCGTTTTCATCATTGGTTTGAGATTATCCCTCTACATCATATCATCTTGCTTAAGGCGTTACTCTGTTTGTCATGAACTCAATACACTAGATGCATGCTAGATAGTGGTCGATGTGTGGAGTAATAGTAGTAGATGCAGAAAGTATTAGTCTACTTGTCTCGGACATGATGCCTATATGTATGATCATTGCCTTAGATATCGTCATGACTTTGCGCGGTTCTATCAATTGCTCGACAGTAATTTGTTCACCCACCGTAATACTTAATATTTTGAGAGAAGCCTCTAGTGAACACTATGGCCCCCCAGGGTCTACTCCACACCATATTTTCAGCCTTACACTTTTTACTTCATTGCACTTTCTGCCTTCAGATCTCACTTTGCAAACAATCTTGAAGGGATTGACAACCCCTTTACAACGTTGGGTGCAAGCTATTTTGTGTTTGTGCACGTACTCTGGACTTCACGAGATTCTCCTACTGGATTGATACCTTGGTTCTCAAACTGAGGGAAATACTTACTGCTACTGTGTTGCATCACCCTTTCCTCTTCAAGGGAAAAACCAACGCAAGCAAGTCTTCGTCAACGTGTCAATTTCTGGCGCTGTTGTTTGAGAAGTAGCAGAAGGATTTCCGGAGCTGTTGCCGGGGAGGATCAAGCCAAGAACTCATCCAAGTAAGTGTTGCAAACTCATCTCTTCCGTTTACTTTGTTTGCCATTTGCCTCTCATTTTCCTCTCCCCCACTTCACCAATTTGCCTTTTTCGTTTTCCTTTTCGTTCGCCCTTTCTCTCGCTTGCTTTCTGTTCGCTTGTGTGCCATGTGCCTTCAATATGCTTGCATCTTCGCTTGCTTAAAATCTAGTGATATGGATCCTCATCCAGTTGCTAATCTCTTTAAGAGATCCATTTTTGTTGATCCAATTGCTAGTGAGTTGAGTGCACTTGACTATCTTTATGGAGTTTTGCTTGAGATGCGTGAATCTGAAAATTTTGAGGAAGAAATTTATGAAGTGATTCACGAGGGCTCCTTGAATGAAAAGCATGATTGCAATGGTTTCATTATAAATCCTATTAGTGTCAATCATGCTAAAAATATGCAAAACCCTAAGCTCGGGGATGCTAGTTTTTTTATGTCCCCTACTTGTTGCAATGATCATGATTGGGGTGATGATTTTTCTTATGATCTTGAAAATTTGTTTAAGCCTCATGATGAATATGATATTTGCAATAAGTTTGAAAGTGGGTTTGGAGAAGTCATGACTTTAGTTGATGATAATCCCACTATTTTTGAAGAGCGTCAACTTTGCATACATGTGGATCATGAAAAGAATATCCTATGTGATAGTTACATTGTTGATTTTGAATATGATCCCACATGTAATTATTTTTAGAGAAGGACATATTGTGATAGAAACCTTTATGTCACTAAATCACCTCTCGTTATGTTGAGATTGCTATTGTCTCTCTCCTCTTCCTTGCATTTGGTAACTATTGGTTGTCTTGCCAATTTGGTCTCCTATAAAATGCCTATGCATAGGAAGTATGTTAGACTTAGATGTGATTTTCACATGCCTTATGATGCTCTCGTTGTGCTTCAATTCTTGTCTTTTGTGTGAGCATCATTGAATTATCAATGCCTAGCTAAGGGTGTTAAAGAATAGCGCTTGTTGGTAGGCAACCCAATGAATTTATCTTTTTCTTTCTGTTTTGTCCATCACAATTCTGTTGTGATTGTGTTTTTTGTGTTTCTTTTTGTGTTGGAGCCAAGCAAAACCTTTATGACTAGTCTTGGTAATGGTTGTTTGATCCTCGTGGAAAAAGACAGAAACTTTTTGCTCACGAGATGATTTTCCATTTTTATTTAGAAAGAGCTTTTGAGTTGATTCGTTTTTTTGCTGGTTAATATGCCTTTCTCCCAGGCCGTCGTAATGTTTCAGATTTTTTGGGGTACCAGAAGTATACGAAGTATACAGATTGCTACAGACTGGTGTGTTTTGACAGATTCTGTTTTTGTTGAGTTGGTTGCTTGTTTTGATGAAACTATGGTTAGTATCGGGGGGTACTAGCCATGGAAAAGTGAGAATACAATAGCCCAACACCAATATAGATAGAATTCAAGTTTGGTACAGTACCAAAAGAAGTGGTAGTTTGTTTTCTTGTGCTAATGTTATCACGAGTTTCTGTTTAAGTTTTGTGTTGTGAAGTTTTCAAGTTTTGGGTGATGTTGTCATGGAAAAAGTGATAAGGAGTGGAAAGAGCTCAAGCTTGGGGATGCCCAAGGCATCCCAAGCCAAATTCAGGGACACCAAAAAGCCTAATCTTGGGGATGCCCCGGGAAGGCATCCCCTCTTTCGTCTTCAATCCATCGGTAACATTACTTGGAGCTATATTTTTATTCACCACATGATATGTGTTTTTCTTGGAGCGTCTTGTATCTTAGGAGCCTTTTCTTTTTGTTGTGACACAATCATCCTTGTTGCACACCTTTTTGAGAGAGAGAGAGAGACATGCACTCATCGTGATTTTTGCTAGAATGCTCATAATGCTTCCCTTATATCTGTTGAGCTAGATACTTTTGCTCTATGTGCTTCACTTATATCTTTTAGAGCACGGCGGTGCGTGACTTGGTAGTTGGCTTATGCTATGAAAGTAGTCCCAAAGGTGATAGGTACCCAAAGAGGATACAAAAACCTCCATCTTCATGTGCATTGAGTAGAAAGAGAAGTCTTGATTCCTCTCAATTAGTTTTGAGACATGGATTCCATAATATTATGAGCTTTGTTAAGTAGGGTGTTGTGAATCTAGAAATACTTGTGTTGAAGTTAGTGATTCATGTAGCATGCACGTATGGTGAACCACTATGTTAGGAAGTCAGAGCATAATTGATCTATTGATTGTCATCCTTTGTGTTGAGGTCGGGATCGCGTGATGGTTAACACCTACCAACCCTTCCCCGAGGAGTATGCGTTTAGCACTTTGTTTCGATAACTAATAAAAACTTTCGCAACAAGTATGTGAGTTCTTCATGACTAATGTGAGTCCATGGTATAGATGCACTTTCACCTTCCACCATTGCTAGCCTCTCTAGTGCCGCGCAATTCTCGCAGGTGCACAAACCCACCATATGCCTTCCTCAAAACAGCCACCGTACCTACCTACTATGGCATTTTCATAGCCATTCCGAGATATATTGCCATGCAACTTCCACCGTTTCGTCTCATGACTTGTGTCGTCACTCTCGTATTGCCATTGCATGATCATAAGATAGCTAGCGAGATGTTTCAACGTCATACGCAATGCTAGATCGTTGCACATCCCAGTACACCGTCGGAGGCATTTCCTATAGAGTCATCATCATTTTGAGTTGTGAGTAAATAAAAGCGTGATCATCATCATTATTGGAGCATTGTACCATGTGAGGAAATAAAAAAAATAGGCCAAAGAGCCCAAAACTAAAAAAGAGAAAAGAGAAGAAAAAAGAGGCCTAAGAGCCCAAATAAAAATAAAATAAAAAGAGAGAAAAAGAGAGAAGGGACAATGCTATTATCTTTTTCCACACTTGTGCTTCATAATAGCACCATGTTCTTCATGATTGAGAGCTTCTTGCTTTGTCACTACCATATGCTAGTGGGAATCTTCATTATATAACTTGGCTTGTATATTCCAATGATGGACTTCCTCAAAATTTCCCTAGGTCTTTGTGAGCAAGCAAGTTGGATGCACACCCACTAGTTTTCCTTTTGAGCTTTCACATACTTATAGCTCTAGCGGATCTCTTGTATGGCAATCCCTACTCATTCACATTGATATCTATTAATGGGCATCTCCATAGACTTTTGATACGCCGAGTCAATGTGACCATCTCCTCCCTTTTGTCTAACAACCACCACCACACTCTATTCCACCTATAGTGCTATATCCATGGATCACGCTCATGTATTGCGTGATAGTTATAAAAAGTTTGAGAAAGTAATAGTTCGAAAACAATTACTTGGCCAATACCGGGGTTGTGCATGATTTACATTAGTTGTGTGAGGATGATGGAGCATAGCCAGACTATATGATTTTGTAGGGATAAATTTCCGTGGCCTTGTTATTTTGAAAGTTCATGATTACTTTGCTAGTTTGCTTGAAGTATTATTGTTTTCATGTAAATAGCAAACTATTGTTTTGAATCTTACGGATCTGAATACTCAGGTCACATGAAATAAGTTGCAAAGGACAACTATGCTAGGTAGCATTCCACATCAAAAATTCATTCTTTATCACTTCCCTACTCGAGGACGAGCAGGAGTTAAGCTTGGGGATGCTTGATACATCTCCAACGTATCTATAATTTTGATGGTTTCATGCTATTATCTTGTCAAACTTTGGATGTTTTGCATGCCTTTTATATATTTTTTGGGACTAACTTATTAACTCAGTGCCAAGTGCCAGTTCCTGTTTTTTCCATGTTTTTGACCCCTTTCAGGGGAGATTTTGAAACGGAGTCCAAACGGAATAAACTCCCCGAAAAGATTTTTTCCGTAATGGAAGAAGATCAGGAGACTTGAGACCCAAGGCAGGGGCCCCCAGGGGCCCCACAAGCCCTCACCCCACGGCCAGGGGGTGGCCGCGGCCCACAGGCTTGTGGGCCCCCTGGACCTCCTTTGCCCTTGGGTTTGCGCCTATATATCCCCAAAAATTCCAAAAAACCCCGGAAAATCATCGAAAGTACTTTTCCGCCGTCGCAAGCTTCTATCTCCGCAAGATCCCATCTGGGGCACGTTCTGGTGCCCTGCCGGAGGGGGGGATTCGGACACGGAGGGCTTCTTCATCAACACCATGACCTCTCCGATGATGCGTGAGTAGTTTACCATAGACCTCCGGGTCCATATCTAGTAACTAGATGGCTTCTTCTCTCTCTTGGATCTTCAATACAAAGTTCTCCATGATCTTCATGGAGATCTATCCGATGTAATCTTCTTTTGCGATGTGTTTGTCGAGATCCAGTTAAGTGTGGATTTATGATCAGATTATCTATGAATCATATTTGAGTTTCTTCTGATCTCTCTTATGCATGATTTCATATCCTTGTAATTCTCTTCGAGTTGTGAGTTTTGTCTGGCCAACTAGATCTATGATTCTTGCAATGGGAGAAGTGCTTGGTTTTGGGTTCATACCGTGCGGTGACCTCACCCAGTGACAGAAGGGGTAGCGAGGCACGTATCATATTGTTGCCATAAAGGGTAAAAATATGGGGTTTTCATCATTGGTTTGAGATTATCCTTCTACATCATGTCATCTTGCTTAAGGCGTTACTCTGTTTGTCATGAACTCAATACACTAGATGCATGCTGGATAGCGGTCGATGTGTGGAGTAATAGTAGTAGATGCAGAAAGTATCGGTCTACTTGTCTCGGACGTGATGCCTATATGTATGATCATTGCCTTAGATATCGTCATGACTTTGCGTGGTTCTATCAATTGCTCGACAGTAATTTGTTCACCCATCGTAATACTTGCTATTTTGAGAGAAGCCTCTAGTGAACACTATGGCCCCAAGGTCTACTCCACACCATATTTTCAGCCTTACACTTTTTACTTCGTTGCACTTTCCGCCTTTAGATCTCACTTTGCAAACAATTTTGAAGGGATTGAGAACCCCTTTACAGTGTTGGGTGCAAGCTCTTTTGTGTTTGTGCACGTACTCTGGACTTGGCGAGATTCTCCTATGGGATTTCTTAAACTGAGAGAAATACTTACTGCTCCTGTGCTGCATCACCCTTTCCTCTTCAAGGGAAAAACCAACGCAAGCAAGTCTCCGTCAACGTGTCAATTTATGGTGCTATTGTTTGAGAAGTAGCAGGCCTTGGGCGTATACAACCTCGACTCGTTATTACGTGGGAGTGTCACAAGATGAAATAGGTTCTGGAAGAATTGAAGGACGATGCAGGGTCGATGCAGAGGTCGTGCAGAGTCGTTACGGGTAGAACTTGCGGATGTGTTGGATTTTCCAGGCATTCTCGATGGGGACTCCTTCTTGAGTCTCCAGACGCACGGAGCCTAGCCTGGAGACGTGGACGACCTTGAATAGGCTCTCCCACATGGGCTAGAGCTTATGTAAGCCCTCTATGGATTGGACCTGCCTCAGGACGAGATCGCCGACTTCGAGGGTCCTGGAGCGGATGTTGTGGCAGTGGTAGCGCCACAAGGCCTGTTGGTACCTCACAGCTCGGAGGGAGGCCAGGCAGTGCGCCTCCTCTCCGAGCACGAGTTTCGTCCCCCGCGCAACCTACTAACGCTCCTTGTCAAACGCCAAGACTCGCGGGGACCGGTGGTTGATTTCGTGGGAAGGACCGCCTCAGCTCCGTAGACGAGGAAGAACGAAGTCTCGCTGGTGGGTTTGGTTGCGCTGGTGCGGATGGACCACAACACCGATGGGAGCTCGTCGACCCAACCCCGGCGGCAAGCTTCGAGCTTCGTCTTGAAGCTCCTCACTTTGAGACCCCGCAGGACCTCCGTGTTGGCACGCTCCACCTGGCCATTGCTCTGCGGATGGGCCACCGATGTATAGCATATCTGCGTACCAAGGTTAGCACAATAAATCTTGAAGAGCTGACTAGTGAACCGCGAACCTTTATCAATGATGATGCGGTTGGGTACGCCAAAGCGGCTCATGAGGCCCTTGATGAACTTGATGGCCGACACGGCGGGGATGGTCTGCATGGCTCCACCTCCGCCCACTTGGTGAATTTCTCGATGGAGACGTATAGGTAGCGGAAGCCCCCGGCCGCCCGCGGGAAGGGCCCCAGTATGTCCAGCCCCCACACCGCAAAGGTCCAGGAAAGCGGGATGGTCTGGAGGCCCTGCACGGGCTCGTGGATCTGCTTGGCATGGAACTGGCAGGCCTCGCAAGACCTGACCAGCTCGGTTGCGTCATCCAGCGTTGTAGGCCAGTAGACCCCTGACCCGAACGCTTTACCTGTGAGCGAGCACAAAGAGGAGTGATGCCCGCAGTCCCCTCGATGGATGTCGGCCAGTAGCTCGCGCCCTTGCTCCCTGGAAATGCACCACATCGCGACGTCGTTCGGGCACCTGTGGTCCAAGGCGCCGTCTCGTATGCAGTAGGTCGGTGTTTGTCGTGCCACGTGCTCCACGTCTTCCTCCTTCTCCGGCCATGTGTCGTGGAGTAGATACGCCCCAAGTTCCTGCATCCAATCATCGGCCTGATCCTCCAGGGTCAAGAGTAGTTGAGCCCCCAAGGCCTGACCGCAGTCCGGAGCCCCCGAAGGTGGTGCTGGGGCGGCTCCTCTCCGTGTGGTACCGGGTCCTCAGGCGATGGTGTCGCGGAAGGCTTGAAGAGTGCTCCTCAAAGACGACTGGTTATTGAGCCTCGCGACGCGAAGCTGTTTTGGCGATGTCGTCCGCCTCCTTGTTTTTTGCCTCGCGGAACGTGTTGCAGCTCCTGGCCCTGAAAGCGTTTCTCAATCTTACGTACCTCTTGCAGATATGCCTCCATATGTTCATCCTTGGGTGTGTACTCTTTGTTGGAGAAGTTGACGAGGAGGTGAGAGTCGCCCATCACGGTGAGGCGCCGGACCCCATAGCTGCCTCTACTTTGAGGCCGGCGATGAGGCCCTCATACTTCGCTATGTTGTTGGAGACCTTCTCCCCATGCTGGAAGCAGGGTTGTACGGCGTAGCGAAGCTTGTCTCCCAAGAGGGAAGTGAGCAGGAAAACAGCCCCTTCTCCTCTCCGCGTGAAGGCTCCGTTGAAGTGCATGGTCCATCCCTCGGGTGCCTCCACACCGGGGGCAAGGGATTGACTCCCTTCTAGCCCCCGGTCCGGTGCGTCCGTCCATTCCGCCATGAAGTCAACCAGGGTCGCTCCCTTGATGACCCTGGTCGTGCTGAATTCGATGTTGAAGGCCTGAAGCTCAATGTTCCATTCAGCAACCCTTCCCGCTATGTTTGGGTTGTGCAGGATCTTCTCTAAGGGGTAGACAGAGACGACCTTGATTGGGTGCCCTTGAAAGCAGTGCTGCAGCTTGCGCGACACAACAAGGAGCCCTATAAGGAGCTTCTGCTGCATGGGGTAGCGCGAGCGCGCGTCCCGCAGTACCATGCTGACGAATTACACTGGGTGCTCGACGAGGGTGCGTTTGCCCGGGGCGGCATGCTCCCCGGCTACTTCAGGGGGTTCAGATGTTTCGTCGTTCATAGGGGGAACCGGGGCCTCAGGAGGGCCGAGCTTTCTTATGGCACGATCCTTCAGTCTGGGCCTCTGGTTCCTTTGCTTGCGGGGGATTTGGAGCTCGTGAGTCGGGCGAGCCCTTGGACGCCGCGGATGTGGGCCCGCCGGGGGTCTCTTGAGTAGCGCCCTTGCTGGTGCATTCCTCCCTTACTGCTACCAATGCAGCGCTGGGCGAAGGGGGGGTGGCAGCGAGGTACATAAGTACACGCTCCTGAGGGCGAGGTGCCACCATGACCGGCGGGCTCGTGAGGTAACGCTTGAGCTCGTCAAAGGCGGTGTCGGCCTCCGGGGTCCACTTGAAGGGCCTTTTTCTTTTCATGATCTTGAAGAAGGGCAGGGCCCGCTCGCCAAGCTTGGAGATGAAACGACCCAAAGAGGTAACACACCCCGCCAACTTTTGCATCTCCTTGAGGGTGGTGGGCATGCTCATCTTGTTTATGGCATTGACCTTCACTGGGTTTGCCTCCATTCCCCGGTGGGATACCAGGAAGCTGAGCAGCTTGCCCGATGGCACCCCGAAGATGCACTTCTCGCCTCCCAAATTGCTGGCGAAGGTCTCATCCAGGTCCTCCACCAGGGTTCTTGCCTCTCTTGACTTGACCACGATGTCGTCGAGTACGCCTTTGCGTTCCTCCCGAGATGCAGTCCGAGGGCGATGTGCATTAGCCGCCGCATGGTTGCCCAAGAGTTTCGCAGCCCGAAGGGCATGCACTCGTAGTAGTACACCCCACACAGGGAGAGGAAAGCCATCTTCTCGACGTCCTCCACCGCCATCTTGATCTGGTGGTAGCCCGAGAAGGCATCCAGGAAGCACAGGAGGTCGCACTCCGTGGTGGGGTCCACGATCTAGCCGATGCGTGGTAGTGGAAACGGCTCCTGAGCTTGGTGAAGACGACGCACATGCGCTCCTTCCCGCACTTCTTCGGGACAACCACCGGGTTGGCCACCCATTCAGGGTAGCGCACCTCTCGAATGACTCCTGCCTCCTTCAGCTTGCGCACCTCCTGAGCAATGAACACCTGCTTTTCCGGGGCTTGCCTTCTGCTTCATTGGAAGTGCGTTTGGGCACACCATGAGGTGGTTCTCGATGACATCCCTCGGGACCCCCACCAGGTCGGAGGCGCTCCAGGTGAACGCGTCCTTGTTTGTCCTGAGGAAGTCCACCAACGCCTCCTTTTGATCTTGGGGGAGGTTCGCGCTGATGGTGAAGGCGGGGCCGAACTTCCTTCATCCACCGAAATTTGCTTTGTCTCCGCCTGGTCCTGGGAGAACAACTGCTTCTTCTTCACGGGCAGAACATCCTGGACGTCCACCAGGTTCTCCGCGGCAAGCACCTCGCCCCTGAAGTTGGCACGCGCCACGGCCGCAACCTGGTGGGAGATCTTGAACACCCGAGAGGCGTCCTTGTTGTCCCCCTCGATGGTGAGGACGCCGCCACTCCCAGGCATCTTGACGACATTGTAGCCCGGATGCGTTGCGTCCGTGAACTGTGCGAGGGTGGGGTAGACGAGTATTGCGTTGTACGGTAGGTGGATGTGGGCGATGTCAAAGTCGATCTGCTCGGTGCGGAAGTTGGAGCGTGTGCCGAATGTGACGGGGAGGCTAATCCGTCCCAAGGGGGCAACGGATCCTACCATCACCCCAGAGAAGGGCTTTGAGGGCGCAAGCCGCTCTCGGGGTAACCGCAGCGCGTCGAAGGCCTCCACTGAGATGACGTTGAGGCCCGCGCCGCCGTCAATGTGGGTCTTGGAGACGACCATGCCGGATATGGTCGGCATGCACATCATGGGAAGCGTCTCGGCGGCCGTTGTGGCCTTGGGGTGATCGTCGGGGCCGAAGGTGATGTTGACCTCTAGCCACACGCGGTGTTCCGGGGGCTCGGGCGTTAGGTGAGTCGCCCCTCCCGCTCTGCAGGAAATGCTTGACGTGACGGGCGGAAGGTGGCGCCTGTGATCCACCGAGAATGCAGGCCACCGCAGGGGCAGCCTTGCTCGCCCGGACGACGTCCATCGCCATGGACCTGTGGCCATGGGGGGTTGCACTTGCCATGGAGTCGCCAGTCGAGATCTATCTCTTGCTGTCGCGCGGAGGCTCTGAGACATGCCCCCTACCTGGCGCGTTGATGTCTACTACGTAACCTTCTCCTTGTAGATGTTGTTGGGCCTCCAAGTGTAGAGGTTTGTAGGACAGTAGCAATTTTCCTTCAAGTGGGTGACCTAAGGTTTATCAATCCGCGGGAGGCGTAGGATGAAGATGGTCTCTCTCGAGCAACCCTGCAACCAAATAAGAAAGAGTCTCTTGTGTCCCCAACACACCCAATACAATGGTAAGTTGTATAGGTGCACTAGTTCATTGAAGAGATGGTGATACAAGTGCAATATGGATGGTAGATATAGGTTTTTGTAATCTGAAATTATAAAAACAGCAAGGTAACTAATAGTAAAAGTGAGCACGAACGGTATTGCAATGCGTGGAAACAAGGCCTAGGGTTCATACTTTCACTAGTGGAAGTTCTCTGAACAATGATAACATAATTGGATCATATAACTAGCCCTCAACATGCAACAAAGAGTCACTCCAGAGTCACTAATAGCGGAGAACAAACGAAGAGATTATTGTTGTGTAAGAAACCACCACAAAGTTATTCTTTCTGATCGATCTATTCAAGAGTCCATAGTAAAATAACACGAAGCTATTCTTTCCGTTCAATCTATCCTAGAGTTCATACTAGAATAACATCTTAATACACACATCAACCAAGACCCTAATGTCACCTAGATACTTCATTGTCACCTCAAGTATCCGTGGGCATGATTATATGATATGCATCACACAATCTCAGAATCATCTATTCAACCAACACAAAGAACTTCAAAGAGTGCCCCAAAGTTTCTACCGGAGAGTCAAAACGTGTGCCAACCCATATGCATAGGTTTCCGATGTCACAAAACCCGCAAGTTGATCACCAAAACATACATCAAGTACTCACATGAATATCCATTGTCACCACGGATAGACACGTGCAAGACATACATCAAGTGTTCTTAAAGACTCAATCCAATAAGATAACTTCAAAGGGGAAACTCAATTCATTACAAGAAGGGAGAGGGGGAAGAACATCATAGGATCCAACTATAGTAGCAACGCTCGCGGTGCATCGAGATCATGACATCTCAAGAACACGACAGAGAGAGAGATTAAACACATAGCTACTGGTACATACCCTCAGCCCCGAGGGAGAACTACTCCCTCCTCGTCATGGAGATCATCGGGATGATGAAGATGGCCACTGGAGATGGATTCCCCCTCCGGCAAGGTGCCGGAACGGGCTCCCGATTGGTTTTTGGTGGCTACAGAGGCTTACGGCTGCGGAACTCCTGATCTAGGTTTATTTCTGGAGGTTTCTGTATTTATAGGACCAGATGGCATCGAGAACAAGTCAGGGGGACCCACCAGGGAGTCACGAGCCCCTCAGGTGCGCCCAGGGGGGGTGGGCGTGCCTCCTTAGCTCGTCCCTTCCTCGGGACTCCTCTCCGGTATCTTTTTCTTATGGTATTTTTGATATTTTCCATAAAATATCACGGCGAAAGTTTTATACCGTTTGGACTCCATTTGATATTCCTATCTGAAAAGGTCAAAAACAAGGAAAAAACAGAAACTGGCACTGGCTCCAGGTCAATAGGTTAGTCCCAAAAATAATATAAAATAGCATATTCATGCATATAAAACATCCAAAGTTGATAATATAATAGCATGGAACGATAAAAAATTATAGATACGTTGGAGACGTATCAAGCATCCCCAAGCTTAATTCCTGCTCGTCCTCGAGTAGGTAAATGATAAAAACAGAATTTTTATGTGGAATGCTACCTAACATATATTATGGCATAAATATTCAGATCCATATGATTCAAGAAAAAAAGTTTAATATTGACATAAGAACAATAATACTTCAACCATACTAACAAAGCAATCATGTCTTCTCGAAATAACATGGCCAAAGAAAGTTATCCCTACAATATCATATAGTCTGGCTATGCTCCATCTTCCCCACACAACGTAATTAAATCATGAACAACCCCGGTCTTAGTCAAGCAATTGTTTTCACACTTTTACTTTCTCAAACTTTTTCAACTCTCACGCAATATAAGAGCGTGAGCCATGGATATAGCACTATAGGTGAAATAGAATATGGTGGAGGTTGTGAGGCAAAAAGGAGGAGATGGTCACATTGAATCGGCATATCAACGGGCTATGGAGATGCCCATTAATAGATATCAATGTGAATGAGTAGGGATTGCCATGCAACCAATGCACTAGAGCTATAAGTGTATGAAAGGTCAAAAGGGAACTAGTGGGTGTGCACCCAACTTGCTTGCTCACGAAGACCTAGGTCACTTTTGAGGAAGCCCATCATTGGAATATACAAGCCAAGTTATATAATGAAAATTCCCACTAGTATATGAAAGTGACAAAATAGGAGACTCTCTATTATGAGGATCATGGTGCTACTTTGAAGCACAAGTGTGGTAAAGGATAGTAGCATTGTCCCTTCTCTCTTTTTCTCTCATTTTTTTGTTTGGGCTCTTTGGCCTCCTTTTTTCTCTTTTTTTCATTTTCATTTTTTTGCGGGCTCTTTGGCCTCTTTTATTTTATTTTTATAGTCCGGAGTCTCATCCCAACTTGTGAGGGAATCATAGCTTCCTTCCTTTCCTCACATGGGACAATGCTCTAATAATGATGATCATCACACTTTTATTTAGTTACAACTCGATTCTTATAACAAAAGATATGACTCTATATGAATCCTCCGGCAGTGTACCGGGATGTACAATGACTCATGTGTGACATGTATGAAAGATATGAACGTAGCTTTGCCACAAATACGATGTTAACTGCATGATCATGCAAAGCAATATAACAATGGTGGTGCGCGTCATAATAAACGGAACGGTGGAAGTTGCATGGAAATATATCTCGGAATGGCTATAAAAATGCCTTGATGGGTAGGTATGGTGGCTGTTTTGAGGAAGGATATATGGTGGGTGTAATGCATCGGCAAAAGTTGTGCGGTACTAGAGAGGCTAGCAATGGTGGAAGGGTGAGAGTGCGTATAATTCATGGACTCAACATTAGTCATAAAGAACTCACATACTTATTTCAACAGTTTTATTAGTAATCGAAACAAAGTATTAGACGCATGCTCCTCGGGGAAGGGTTGGTAGGAGTTAACCATTGCGCGATCCTGATGTCCACACAAAGGATGCCACTCAATAAAAACATCATGCTTCGACTTCCTAACATAGCGGTTCACCATATGTGCATGCTACGGGAATCACAAACTCTAACACAAGTATTTCTACCAATCCATAATTACTAACTAGCATGTCTCTAATATCATCATCCTTATGTCTCAAAACTATATGCAAAGAATCAAACTTCTCATAGTATTCAATGCACTCTATATGAAAGTTTTTATTATATCCCTCTTGGATTCCCATCATATTAGGACTAGATTCATAACCTAAGCAAATTACCATGTTGTTTAAGACTCTCAAAATAATATAAGTGAAGCATGATAGTAAAAGAAAAACTACTCCAAAAGATATAAGTGAAAATCAATGAGTAGTTGAATAATTATTTGGCTATGTAAAAACTCTCCCATCTAAGAATTTCAGATCCTAAGTACCTTATTCAAACGAAATAAAAAAACACTTCAAGTATAGCACGAAACATGTGAAGAAGCAAAAACTTAGGTTCAACCGATACTAACCGATAATTGTTGTAGAAGAAAGGTGGGATGCAAACCGGAGCATCCCCCAAGCTTAGACACTTGAGACTTCTTGAAATATGGATTGGGGATGACTTGGGCATCCCCAAGCTTGTGCTTTTTGTGTCTCCTTAATTCCTCTCATATGACGGTTTCCGAAATCTTAAAAACTTCATCCACACAAAACTCAACAAGAACTCGTGAGATAGGTTTGTATAAATCAATGCAAAACTTTATCATCCTCTACTGTAGAAAATCACTAAAATCATTATTTGACATTAAATACTAAATGCCTCTGCATATTTAAAACTCCCATCCTCAAATGGAACCATAAAACAAGCAAACATATGCGAACAATGCAAACATAACAGCAATCTACCGAAACAGAACAGTCTGTGAAGAATGCAGAAAGATCCATACTTAATTAACTCCAAAAAATCTTAAACAATTCCACTATGTAGAGAATTTATAATAGCATACTGTGTCCAAATTTCAAGTTATTCCGACGTACAGAACATTCTAGGGAAAGTTTGCACTACAAGCAAACTTTCTGTTTTGGAACAACAACTCCTAAACTTGCAAATTAAGCATGGTAAAGGCTATCCTTGACATTTTTATTGAACTAAATGATGCAAACATTAATATAAATAACAGCAAGCATGTACTAATAAAATAAAATGACGCTCCAAGAAAAACACATATCATGTGGTGAATAAAAATATAGCCCCAAGTAAAGTTACCGATGGTTTGAAGACGAAAGAGGGGATGCCTTCCCGGGGCATCCCCAAGCTTAGGCTCTTTGGTTTCCTTGAATATGGCTTTGGGGTGCCTTGGTAATCCCCAAGATTAGGCTCTTACCACTCCTTGTTCCATAGTCCATCGAAACTCTACCCAAAACTTGAAAACTTCACAACACAAAACATAACGGAACTTCATGAGATGGGTTAGTATGATAACGAGCAAATCAATCACTTGGGTACTGTCAAAACAAGAATCATAATTATTTTCACAAAATGCCTACTGTATCTTAATATTTCCACAATTTATATTACTCAATATAATCTATGGAAACACCAAAACAAGCAAACTATGCATTGAAAACAGAATCTGTCAAAAACAGAACAGTCTGTAATGATCTGAATTATAACCATAATTCTGCACTTCCAAAAATTCTGAAAAATATGAAAATTAAGGAAATTTGTATATCAATCAACCTAAAATCACTCTATGGATAGAAATTAGAAATGATTTCACGAGTGCAAAGTTTCTGTCTTTTTTAGCATGATCAAACAACTATCATCCAAACTAATCATAAAGGATTTACTTGGCACTTTATTGAAACTAAGGCAATAAAACATGATTAATACAGTAGCTTAATCATGTGGACACACAAAAATAGTTAGTATACATATTGGGTTGTCTCCCAACAAGCACTTTTCTTTAATGCCTTTCAAGCTAGGCATGACGGTTTCAATGATGCTCACATAGAAGATAAGAATTGAAACATAACGGGAGCATCATGAAGCATATGACTAACACATTTAAGTCTAACCCACTTCCTATGCATAAGGATTTTGTGAACAAAATACTTATTGGAGCAAGAATCATCTAGCATAGGAAGGCAAAACAAGCATAGCTTCAAAAATTGCAACACATAGAGGGGAAACTTGATACTTTTGCAATACGTAGAAGCATATGATCCTCTATCATAATAATTTCCAGTAGCATCATGAATGAATTCAACAATATAACCAGCACCTACAGCATTATTTTCATGATCTACAAGCATAGAAATTTTACTACTCTCCACAATAGAAAATTTATTCTCATGATTAATAGTGGCAGTATCGTGAAAGACTTGAACACTACGAATTGTTTCCACAGTAAAAGAGTAATGTTCAGTAAAAGGGTACTCATAATTGTGACATGTTTTATCATATTTCTTCTTTATAGCATAAGTATCATCACAATAATCATCATAAATAGGGGGCATGCTTTCATCATAATAAATTTGATCATTCAAAGTGGGGGAACTAAAAAGATCATCTTCATCAAACATAGCATTTCCAAGATTGTGGCTTTGCGTATGATTAGCATCATGGGTATTCAAAGAATTCATACTAACAACATTGCAATCATGCTCATCATTCACATATTTTATGCCAAGCATTCTATGTAATTCTTCTTCTAGCACTTGAGCACAATTTTCCTTCCCATCATTTTCACGAAAGACATCAAAAAGATGAAGCATATGAGGCAACCTTAATTCCATTTTTTGTGGTTTTCTTTTATAGAGTAAACTAGTGATAAAACAAGAAACTAAAAGATTTGATTAAACCATCTAAAGATATAGCTTCAAGCGCTAACCTCCCCGGCAATGGTGCCAGAAAAGAGCTTGATGTCTACTATTCAACCTTCTTCTTGTAGACGTTGTTGGGCCTCCAAGTGCAGAGGTTTGTAGGACGGTAGCAATTTTCCCACAAGTGGGTGACCTAAGGTTTATCAATCCGCAGGAGGCGTAGGATGAAGATGGTCTCTCTTAAGCAACCCTGCAACCAAATAACAAAGAGTCTCTTTTGTCTCCAACACACCCAATACAATGGTAAGTTGTATAGGTGCACTAGTTCGGTGAAGAGATGGTGATACAAGTGCAATATGGGTGGTAGATATAGGTTTTTCTAATCTGAAATTATAAAAACAGCAAGGTAACTAATAGTAAAAGTGAGCACGAACGGTATTGCAATGCGTGGAAACAAGGCCTAGGGTTCATACTTTCACTAGTGGAAGTTCTCTCAACAATGATAACATAATTGGATCATATAACTAGCCCTCAACATGCAACAAAGAGTCACTCCAAATTCACTAATAGTAGAGAACAAATGAAGAGATTATTGTCGGGTACGAAACCACCACAAAGTTATTCTTTCTGATCGATCTATTCAAGAGTCCGTAGTAAAATAACACAAAGCTATTCTTTCCGTTCAATCTATCCTAGAGTTCGTACTAGAATAACACCTAAATACACACATCAACCAAGACCCTAATGTCACCTAGATACTCCATTGTCACCTCAAGTATCCGTGGGCATGATTATACGATATGCATCACACAATCTCAGAATCATCTATTCAACTAACACATAGAACTTCAAAGAGTGCCCCAAAGTTTCTACCGAAGAGTCACAACATGTGCCAACCCATATGCATAGGTTCCCTATGTCACGAAACCCGCAAGTTGATCACCAAGACATACATCAAGTACTCACATGAATATCTCATTGTCACCACAGATAGACACATGCAAGACGTACATCCAGTGTTCTTAAAGACTCAATCCGATAAGATAACTTCAAAGGGGAAACTCAATTCATTACAACAAGGGAGAGGGGGAAGAACATCATAGGATCCAACTATAGTAGCAAAACCCGCGGTGCATCGAGATCATGACATCTCAAGAACATGAGAGAGAGAGTGATCAAACACATAGCTACTGGTACATACCCTCAGCCCCGAGGGAGAACTACTCCCTCCTCGTCATGGAGATCGCCGGGATGATGAAGATGGCCATCGGAGATGGATTCCGCCTCCCGCAGGGTGCCGGAACGGGCTCCCGATTGGTTTTTGGTGGCTACAGAGGCTTGCGGCGGCGGAACTCCCGATCTAGGTTTATTTGTGGAGGTTTCTGTATTTATAAGACCAGATGGCATCGAGAACAAGTCAGGGGGACCAACGAGGGAGTCAGGAGCCCCCAAGGCGCGCCCAGGGGGTGGGCGCGCCTCCCTGGCTTGTGGCTTCCTCGGGACTCCTCTCCCGTATCTTTTTCTTCTAGTATTTTTGATATTTTCCATAAAAAATCACGGCGAAAGTTTTATTCCGTTTGGACTCCGTTTGATATTCCTATCTGAAAAAGGTCAAAAACAAGGAAAAAACAGAAACTGACAGTGGGCTCTAGGTTAATAGGTTAGTCCCAAAAATAATATAAAATAGCATATTCATGCATATAAAACATCAAAAGTTGATAATATAATAGCATGGAACGATAAAAAATTATAGATACGTTGGAGACGTATCACGCACCAAATGTCGGATTTCGGGCTCCGCAAAAACCTAAGGATTCAAACTCACGGGCGCGTGCAGAGACCACGTAGCAGATTCAATCCCTCGGATCGCTACTCGATGGGCAAAGAAAATAACTCACTCGATGGCGAGGAAGACACAACACACGACAGTTTACCCAGGTTCAGGACGCTGGGAAGCGTAAAACCCTACTCCTGCTTTTGTGGATTGCCTCTCGTAGAGGTTGAGGAATGAACTAGCACAACGTTCTTCAACTTCCTGAGACTATGTGGCCTCAACGGTGAGATTGTGTGTGAGTGAATGTTTCAGGGTTGGATCCCCCTCTACGAAGCAACCTATCCCCTATTTATAGTGGCGGCCCCAGTCCTCTTCCCTTATCGTTTCAGCGGGAAGGGATCCCACAGTGGCCAATTTTAAAGGGGGACACGGGAACATGCTGCCCTATATAAAGGTGGTCTTCGCCTGCAAAGTGGATGCCCGCGTTGCAGGGGTGACGTCCGCCTTGCTGGCGGGCGGCGGTGGCTTGGTTACACCAAAGTGGAAACCTTTGGCACATGCCTTCGGGTCCCGCACACGTCCTTGCCTCCTTTGGACCAAAGGGGCAACTGCACGGCTGTGTCATCTGCGGTTCGCCTATCCTTCCTCTGCGTCATCCTTGACTCTGGAGCCCAGACCTTGCCTCGGAATTTCCGCCGCTCCGGAGGGGTCCTCAGGAGGCCCCCTACAGGTCTTGATGTCGTTCCTCCTCGTGAGGCTTGGCCCCTCACGAGGGCCTTGCCTTGAGTGACGTCGAGCCTGCTGATGCTTGGTTGATGAAGTAGGCTAGCCCTGGGCTGCAGACAGGCAGGTTTGGGTACCCCCGTTTCCAGAACGCCGACAAAAATGTCATTGGAACAAAGTGGACCTTTAAGAACAAGCAATATGAAAATGGTGTCGTCATTCATAACAAGGAAAGATTGGTAGCACAAGGCTACTTCCAAGTCGAGGGTATCGACTACGGTGAAACCTTTGATCCAGTTGCTCGTCTTGAATCTATTTGCATGTTACTTGCATGCTTTGCTTCACAATTTTAAATTGTATCAAAAGGATGTGAAGAGTGCATCTCTTAACACTCCCTTAAAGAGTTGGTTTATGTCAAGCAGCCCTCGGTGTTTGAGGATCCCAAACTCTCAAATCATGTTTATGTTCTTGATAAGGCACTCTATGGCCTTAAACAAGCCCCACATGCATGGTATGAGCACCTTTCCGAGATGTTACGTGATCGTGGGTTTGAATTTGGGAAAATTGAGCCCACTCTTTGTACTAACAAGGTTAAATTGAGCTTGTTCATATGCCAACTATATGTTGATGATATTATCTTTGGTTCTCCTAACAAATCTTTTAATGAAGAGTTTGTTGCAGTAATGACCAAAGAGTTTGAGAAGTCTATGATGTGAAAATTGAATTTTTTCCATGGATTCGAAGTCAAGCAACGAAGTCAAGGAACCTTCATCAATCAAGCCAAATATACTCAAGACATGCTCAAGCGGTTCAAGATGGATGATCTCAAACCAACCAAGGAAAACACTCCCATGCCTCTCAAGTGCAATCTTGACCTTGAGCCCAATGGAGCCATGGATCAAAAGGTATATCGCTCTATGATCATCTCTCTACTTTACCTTTGTTCATCTAGACATGATATTAGGTTGAGTGTGGGAATTTGTGCATGATTTCAATCCGCACCTAAGGAAGCCACTATGTGGCGGTCCAACGAATCTTTCGATATTTGGCTCATACCCCAAACTTTGGCTTGTGGTATCCCAAAGGTGCTTCATTTGATCACATAGGATATTCGAACTTGGATTAAGCGGGAGACCGTGTGGAGAGGAAGTCAACTTCCGGAGGTTTCCAATTCCTTGTATCTCTCTGGTAAGTTGGTCTTCAAAGAAACAAAATTGTGTTTCTGTCTCGTCAACCAAGGTCGAATACGTTGTTGCTTCTAGTTGTTGTGCTCAGTTCCTTTGGATGAGGCAAACTTTAAATGATTATGGTGTCACTTATGACAAAGTACCTCTTTATTGTGATAATATTAGTGCTATCTCAATCTCCAACAACCCAGTTCGGCATTGCAAGACGAAGCATATCAGTATTCATCACCATTTCATCCGGGATCATATCAAGCATGGGGAAATTGATCAATTTACCTTAACACTAATGATCATCATGCAGATATATTCATGAAGCCCTTGAATGAAGCAAGATTTCATGAGTTAAGGCATGAGCTAAATATCATTGATTTGAGCAATGTGGATTGAAATTAGGCACATCCCACCACTCTCATCATTCTATTATGTTTAGATGTACGCATGGATTTAGGGGGAGTGTTGTTCTCTCAATGAACTCCCCCCTATTATGCATAAATTGATCAAGTCTTGCACATTATTCAACATTGATGACACTTGTGCTTCAAAGACGAGTTTTGGTCATGGGCCCAAGGTTAAAATCTTTGCGGTGCCATACCATCTAGCTCAAACATAGGTGTCTTTGGCCACCGCCCCGAGATTGTTTTTGTTTATTTGCAAGGTCACTCTACGATTCATTTTAATTTTCATTTTGCACTCTTCTGTGTTGGAGTACCTTCTTGTTCCCTTTCAAGTGACTCTCTGTCATTCTCCTCTGAATGTGCATCATTGCCCTTAATAGTTTTTGACAATTTCATTTTGTGTTTCCCAATTGGTTTGAATTAGGCAGCGCAAAGTCTTTGCCTAGATCGGAGTTTCTGAGATAGCAGGAACTTCCAGTGTCTGGTAAGTCTTGTTTTGCTGTTTCTAGGGGTTGTTCCTCTGATTGTAGGCAGTATTGCCACCCTCAGGCCTGTACTACCGCTTCGGCGGTAATACCATGATGCTCGATGGTACTACCGTCCTGAGGAGTCTATGGGCGGTTCAAGTAATGGGCAAGGGGAGTTCTAACTCACCCATACCCATTCACCTCCCGTTCCCCATGACTCTCTCTCTCTGAGGTGACCGGGAGCACCACCGGTGGATGGCTCTGGACCTCCACATTTTGGTCCGGAGGGATCCCCCCATCTTCCTCGTGCCATGGCCTTCGATACTGCCTTGAATCCTATTATTTGTGATGGTATTTTGTTGAATCGTGATCTAGGGCAATCCTTGAGGATTTCTTGTCTAGTTTATTTTTCCATGGCATGCGTAGGATGTGTGACGAATTCTAGTCCTAGTAGTCTCACTAGATGTATTGGAAAATTGGGAGATAAGGGCTGTGGCACTGCCGTCCCCATTGCTGGAGTAGTTATCTGCTTTCAGGGCGGTACTGCCGCCCGTGCATAACTAGTACTACCACTTCGGTGGAAGTACCACTCCTACAACAGTGGTACTACTGCCCTCACACATGAACCCAATTCCTTATGTGCATGTGCCTATGTTTTTGGTTGCCAATTTTACTTGTGCAGTCTTTTACACATTTTTTTCTTGCCAATCTTCTTGCGAGATGCAGGTGGTGATAGCTCTCATCCAATGACTCGTCGCATGAACTCTGAGCGTGGCTGCAAGCGCCCATGCACATTTGAGGAGGCAGCAGCTGGTTGCAGTGCTCAACCACAAAAGCAACCCATGAGAAGGACTGTGAGCAAGAAGAAGGGTCCCAAAGAGCCCCAAGATTTGATATAAGACGAGTTTGTTGTGCTTTGCATGAAGGATCCCTATTGTTTGCCTCGTGATGAAGCTCTTGCTAACCGTCCATTCTAGAACAAGACTCAGTCTCTCATTTACTCCAAGATCATCAGGAAAAGGACCAATATCTTTCTAGACGTCAAGAGCATTTGTATTGGGCACATGACCTCCAACCCCCAATCTGCTTATTTTACTGAATCTCATGATCTCTACCAGAAGTGGGGTCTTGGTCTTATCATACGCTTTCAAAAGGACTTTGACAGCGAGATCGTGGCTCAATTCTATGCCACTGTTCACTTCCACCAAAATGATGAAGAAAGGCATATGTCCTGGATGAGTGGTGGGTGTGTGTTGCACCCCAATTGGAAGACTTTTATGAACTCTCTAGGCAATCCTGACCGTGGTCTAGATGAGTCTATTGGTATGAGGCCTCACACTGAGGGTGTTGCTTCTATTCAGAAGTATAAACTCATTCCTTACTCTAGATTTGTGAAGACTGCCAAAGGTGACTGTACTTAACTCATTCCTTTTCTGGACATCATGCACATGATTTTCGGCAACACTCTATTTCCTAGAGTCCGAAACAAGGACCAAGTGCATTCCTATCTAGTGAACCTCCTCCTTTTCTGCATTAAGGAGCGAGACCGCCTGTCCACCTTGGATGTTTCCCACATTATGTGCATGGAGTTGAGGTGTGTAATGTTTGATAAGAATCAAGTGCCCATCTATGCTCCGTATTTGTTCAAGCTGATTGAGAACACATGGGATGCTACCTTTCCTTCTAAGCTCTTGGTGGCTGATGACATGGTTCATCATGGTCTACTCAAACTCCGTGTGAACGAAAATTGGGGAGTTCCACCTGTCGTTCCGTAGATTGCTCCTACTGACTCGGATGACGAGCCTGATCCTAATTAGCAGTTTGTTCCCAGATCCAAGACTGAACTATCTTGGGCCTTCATGATCAGGAAGAAGATGAAGGCTCTTTTCTGTTTCCACGCGAAGGGTTAGTACAAGTCACATGTTGACGCAAAGAAGGCTCACAGTTGTGACAAATTGATTATGAGGAAGATTGGCCTTGAAGTCCAGAGCGGTTCAGAGGACAAGATCATTGATGAGGAGGATTGTCTCAAGGAGCACTACAAGTGGTCTAGATCTCACGAGGAGGAGGCGTCTGCTGAGGAGGAGCTTTCTACTACGTGAGACAAGTCAGAGGGTGATAAAGAGGACGACTTTGCTCACCACCCTATTTTATTTGTTTCGTCCTCTTTATCCCTTTTTTGTGTATCGATGCCAAAGGGGGAGAGAGTTAGGTATTTTCTTTCATTTGCTTGTTGAGTCACGATTGTGTTTATTTGCTTGTGCTTTCTCTATCTCGTGAACTCGTTTCTTGCTTGCTTTGGTTTATGTTTGTCCAAGATTCGTGTGAACTTATGAATGGTGTAAGACATATGCTACCCCGTCTATCCTATTATGTCTACTATCTTTATGTTGTGAGATCTCGTGTCTCATATGCTTGCTTACTTGCTTTTCCCATCTTCTGTTCAGGCAAGTATATGGCCTTGCCTATAAAATATAGGAGGAGTGTTGATCTAGTGTGTGCTCTTTGCATTCCAAAAAGCATAGTCAAATAGAGCACACATCTAGGGGGAGCCCGTCTATATTGTATA
This sequence comes from Hordeum vulgare subsp. vulgare, assembly GCF_904849725.1. Classification (NCBI taxonomy): domain Eukaryota; kingdom Viridiplantae; phylum Streptophyta; class Magnoliopsida; order Poales; family Poaceae; genus Hordeum; species Hordeum vulgare. The sequence goes on along the minus strand of NC_058522.1, from coordinate 343,337,637 downwards.
GGTTTTGGGTTTGCTTAACCTTACTCTTATATTCTAGTGGCAAATTCGGTGTTGTCATCAACCCACCAAAAATGGGGAGATTGTAAGAGCATAATCTTCCATAAGTAGTTTTGTTGGTTGATGACAGTACCTTTGCGTACTAATCATGTGCTTTGAGACTTCACATGTTATGAGGTGGCACGAGACGGTATTTCTTCCCCTTAAAAGTTAAACGAGAAGATGGAGTACTTCATATGATTTAGTGTTGGTGGACATGAGTCATAGGATAATCCATACTACTAAGAGGGGGCCCGCATTTGGAAAGGTTGGGAGAATCTCTCATGTACACATTCGCCTCCTCCTTTCCTCCTTGGCACTTTGGAGTTGTCCTCTTGATTCTGGGTAAGTGGAAGTACCACTCGGAGTAGCGATAGTACAGCTTGGGAGGTATTGCCGCTCTCTAATTCTGGCCCCACTTCCTCTTAGGTACCCCGTTTTTCGATTCTGTTTAGGATAATTGGTTGAGCAGAATTTTGTAGAGGAAGTACCGCCCTGAGCGGTACTGCCGTACTTCCTCCCCTCTTTCTTTCTTGTCAGGGGTGTCTGTCAGCGCATAGCGTAAGTACCGCTGGTTGGAGTAGTAGTACCGCTCTAGCAGAACTACCGCTCCCCTGTTGCTTGTCTGTTGGCTGCCTGGCCTATACTTTCATGTGAGCAGAAGTACCGCTCCCCCGAGCGGTACTACCACCCCTGCATGACTTATGGAAGAAAACGGTCAGATTTCTCCACCACTATATAAGTGGGTCTTCTTCCCCATGGAGACTCACCTCTCATTCACCAAAAGCTCCATTATTGCCCCCAAGCCCATGCTTGCCCATTCTCTTTCCCTAGCAAATGATTCTTGTTGATTTTCTAGGGTTTGGAGGAGAAGGCCTGAATCTACACTTCCACCAAGAGATATTTGATTCCCACACTAATCCCTTGCAGATCTTTTTACTCTTGGGTGTTCGAGCACCCTAGATGGAAGAGGTCACCTCGAAGCAATATTCCATTGTGATGAAGCTTCGTGGTCTCGTTGGGAGCCTCTAATTAAGTTGTGGAGATTACCCCAACTTTGTTTGTAAAGGTTTGGTTTCCGCCTTCAAGGGCGCCAATAGTGGAATCATGGCACCTCACATTGTGTGAGGGTGTGAGGAGAATATGGTGGCCTTAGTAGCATCTTGGGGAGCATTGTACCTCCACACCGCTCAAACGGAGAAGTACTTCCCCTCAAAGGGAAGGAACTTTGGTAACACATCCTCATCTCCAACAGTTCCTCTTGTGGTTATTTCTAACCTTTACTTTGTGCAAAGTTATTCATTGTTATTATTGTTGCTAGCATCATATAGGTTGCTCATCTAGTTGCATATCTAGTCAACCTATTTGTTCCTAATCCTTAGCATTTAAAGAAAAGCTTAAAATTTGGGGGTTGCCTATTCACCCCCCCCCCTCTATTCAATCATATCTATCCTTTCAACTGGCTTCCTTCCGCAAAAATATACTACATGAGTGGCTCGCGCGGACAGTGGGACATGAACGACTAAGGACAATGGCCGCACTCACCTCCTTCAAGACCCGTCAATGTGCGGGTGAGGATACTTGGCTGGCTCGGCGGAATAATCTTCCCTCAAACCCTGGCACTTCCACAGTGCGGGATAACAATGGAAAACCATGAAGCAAAAAAACAAGCGTCAACACGGTGGCGGTGAAGCCGATGACACAACAATCAATGTTGGATTCAACAATTCTAGGCTTGAACCCAAGAATAAACTCTTCAAGGGAAATTGTGACGGGCCGACCGTGCTGGACAAAATACTTGAGAGGCCCTATTAGATACATGGCACTCCAAATAAACCCCCTAAGGACACCAACCATAATTGTTGGGTGTTAAAAGCTGCAGGTAAAAGCATGGCCCAAGACCAAGCCAAAAGCATATGCAACGAGGACAATGAAGAGCCCCGTCGCCCAAACAATGGGGGACAAAAGCAGTTTCCCCCTGAAGTAAAGACAATGAACATGATCTACGTCACCGATCTTCCCAAAAAGGAGAGGAAGCGCACACTTCGGGACGTACATGCCATCGAGCCGGTAGCCCTGAAGTACAATCCATGGTTGGCTTGTCCGATCACCTATGATCGCACAGACTACCCTAGAAATATTCGGCTTTGGGAGTCAGGGGCCTTGGTACTTGATCCCATCATTGATGGGTATCACCTCACACGAATCCTCATGGATGGGGGTAGCAACCATATGTTGGAAATATGCCCTAGAGGCAATGAAAAAATAGTTATTATTGTATTTCCTGTTTCAATATAATAGTTTATTATCCATGCTATAATTGTATTGAATGAAAACATAAATGCATGTGTGGATATATAGACAAAACTATGTCCCTAGTAAGCCTCTAGTTGACTAGTTAGCTGATCAAGGATGGTTAAGGTTTTCTGACCATATGCAAGTGTTGTCACTTGATGACTGGATCACATCATTGGGAGAATGATGTGATGGACAAGACCCAAACTATAAATGTAGCATGTGATCGTGTCTTTTTGTTGCTATTGTTTTCTGCATGTCAAGTATTCATTCCTATGACCATGATGTTGGGTAACGTAGCATAAATTCAAAATTTTCCTACGCTTATTCAGATCTTCCTATGGAGAGACCAGCAACGAGAGAGGGGTAAGAGCATCTTCGTACCTTTGAAGATCGCTAAGCGGAAGCGTTGCTAGAACGCGGTTGATGGAGTCGTACTCGCAGCGATTCCGATCTAGTGCCGAACAACGGCACCTCCGCGTTCAACACACGTGCAGCCCGGTGACGTCTCCCGCACCTTGATCCAGCAAGGAGGAGGGAGAGGTTGGGGAAGAAGACCAGCAACACGACGGCGTGGTGTTGGTGGAGAGACGAGGTCTCCCGGCAGGGCTTCGCCAAGCGCCGGCAGAGAGGAGGAGGAAGAAGTGCAGGGCTGCGCCGAGCGAGAGGGAAAACTGTGTCCTCCAAAGGCCAAAAGTGCCCACTATATATAGGGGAAGGGGAGAGGGGGTGCCACCCCTAGGGTTCCCACCCTAGGGGGTGCGGCAGCCCTCCCAGATGGGGGGTGTGGTGGCCAGATGGGGAGGAGGGGGTGGCGCACCCCTCTGGTGGGCCTAAGGCCCACCTAAGTTAGGGTTCCCCCCTCTCCCCCCTTTTCTGGTGCACATGGGCTGGGTGGGGGGCGCACCAGCCCACTTAGGGGCTGGTTCCCTTCCCCACTTAGCCCATCTAGCCTCCCGGGGTCGTCACCCCCCTTCGGTGGTCCCCCGGGACCACCTCCGGTGGTCCCGGTGGTCCCGGTACGTTACCGGTGATGCCCGAAACACTTCCGGTGTCCGAAACCATCCGTCCTATATATCAATCTTTACCTCCGAACCATTCCGGAGCTCCTCGTGACGTCCGGGATCTCATCCGGGACTCCGAACAACTTTCGATAACCTCGTACAACAATTCCCTATAACCCTAGCGTCATCGAACCTTAAGTGTGTAGACCCTACGGGTTCGGGAGACAGGCAGACATGACCGAGACACCTCTCTGGCCAATAACCATCAGCGGGGTCTGGATACCCATGGTGGCTCCCACTAGCTCCACGATGATCTCATCGGATGAACCACGATGTCAAGGATTCAATCAATCCCGTATACGATTCCCTTTGTCTGTCGGTATAGAACTTGCCCGAGATTCGATCGTCGGTATACCTATACCTTGTTCAATCTCGTTACCGGTAAGTCTCTTTACTCGTTCCGTAGCACGTCATCGTGTGACTAACTCCTTAGTCACATTGAGCTCATGATGATGTTCTACCGAGTGGGCCCAGAGATACCTCTCCGTCACACGGAGTGACAAATCCCGATCTCGATTCGTGCCAACCCAACAGACACTTTCGGAGGTACCCGTAGTGCACCTTTATAGTCACCCAGTTACGTTGTGACGTTTGATACACCCAAAGCACTCCTACGGTATCCGGGAGTTGCACAATCTCACGGTCGAAGGAAAAATTACTTGACATTAGAAAAGCATTAGCATACGAACAATACGATCTAGTGCTAGGCTTAGGATTGGGTCTTGTCCACCACATCATTCTCCCAATGATGTGATCCCGTTATCAATGACATCCAATGTCCATGATCAGGAAACCATGATCATCTATTGACTAACGAGCCAGCCAACTAGAGGCTTGCTAGGGACACATTGTGATCTATTCATTCACACATGTATTACTGTTTCCTGTTAATACAATTATAGCATGAACGATAGACGATTATCATGAACAAGGAAATATGATAATAACCATTTTATTATTGCCTCTAGGGCATATTTCCAACAGTCTCCCACTTGCACTAGAGTCAATAATCTAGTTACATTGTGATGTATCGAACACCCATAGCATTATGGTGCTGATCATGTTTTGCTCGTCGAAGAGGTTTAGTCAACGGGTCTGCAATATTCAGATCCGTGTGTACTTTACAAATATCTATCACTCCACTCTGGACATGGTCCTGGATGGAGTTGTAGCGGCGCTTGATGTGCTTCGTCTTCCGGTGAAACCTGGGCTCCTTGGCTATGGCAATGGCTCCAGTGTTATCACAGAAGAGTTTCATAGGACCCGACGCGCTTGGAACCACTCCAAGGTCGGTGATGAGCTCCTTCATCCAAATTCCTTCATGAGCCGCTTCTGAAGCAGCTATGTACTCCGCTTCACATGTAGATGCTGCCACGACTTCTTGCTTGCTGCTGCACCAGCTCACTGCCCCACCATTCAACACATATACGTATCCGGTTTGTGACTTAGAGTCATCCGGATCTGTGTCGAAGCTAGCGTCGACGTAACCCTTTACGACGAGCTCTTCGTCACCTCCATAAACGAGAAACATTTCCTTAGTCCTTTTCAGGTACTTAAGGATATTCTTGACCGCTGTCCAGTGTTCTGCACCGGGATTACTTTGGTACCTCCCTACCAAGCTTATCGCAAGGTTTATATCAGGTCTGGTACACAGCATGGCATACATTAGAGAGCCCACGGCTGAAGCGTAGGGGACAGAACTCATCTTCTCTCTATCTGCTGCCGTGGTCGGCGACTAAATCTTACTCAATATCATACCTTGCAAAACTGGCAAGAACCCTTTCTTTGAGTTTTCCATATTGAACTTCTTCAGTATCTTGTCAAGGTATGTACTTTGCGAAAGACCTATGAGGCGTCTCGATCTATCTCTATAGATCTTGATGCCTAATATGTATGCAGCTTCTCCAAGGTCCTTCATTGAAAAACTCTTGTTCAAATAGGCCTTTATGCTCTCCAACATCTCTATATCATTCCCCATCAATAATATGTCATCCACATATAGTACGAGGAAAGCTACAGAGCTCCCACTCACTTTCTTGTACAGACAGGCTTCTTCGTAAACCTCTATGAACCCAAACGCTTTAATCACCTCATTAAAGCGAATGTTCCAACTCCGAGATGCTTGCACCAGCCCATAGATGGAGCGCTGGAGCTTGCACACTTTGTTAGCACCCTTAGGGTCGACAAAACCTTCTGGTTGCATCATATACAACTCTTCCTTAAGGTTCCCGTTAAGGAACGCTATTTTGACGTCCATTTGCCAAATTTCATAATCATAAAAGGCGGCAATTGCTAACATGATTCGGACTGATTTCAGCTTCGCTACGGGAGAGAAAGTCTCTTCGTAGTCAACTCCTTGAATTTGTCGAAAACCCTTTGCGACAAGTCGAGCTTTGTAAACGGTTACATTACCGTTTGCATCAGTCTTCTTCTTGAAGATCCATTTATTTTCTATGGCTCGCCGTTCATCGAGCAAGTCCACCAAAGTCCATACTTTGTTCTCATACATGGATCCTATCTCGGATTTCATGGCCTCAAGCCATTTGTTGGAATCCGGGCCCGCCATCGCTTCTTCATAGTTCGAAGGTTCACCGTTGTCTAACAACATGATTTCCATCACAGGGTTGCCGTACCACTCTGGTGCGGAGCGTACCCTTGTGGACCTTCGCGGTTCAGTAGTAACTTGATCCGAAGCTTCATGATCATCATCATTAACTTCCTCTTCAGTCGGTGTAGGCACCACAGGAACAACTTCTTGCGCTGCGCTACTTTCCTGTTCGAGAGGGGGTGTAATTACCTCATCAAGTTCTACCTTCCTCCCACTTACTTCTTTCGAGAGAAACTCTTTCTCTAGAAAGGATCCGTTCTTGGCAACAAAGGTTTTACCTTCGGATCTAAGATAGAAGGTATACCCAATAGTTTCCTTAGGGTATCCTATGAATACGCATTTCTCCGCTTTGGGTTCGAGCTTTTCTGGTTGAAGTTTCTTCACATAAGCATCGCAGCCCCAAACTTTAAGAAACGACAACTTAGGTTTTTTTGCCAAACCACAGTTCATACGGTGTCGTCTCAACGGATTTAGACGGTGCCCTATTTAAAGTGAATGCTGCAGTTTCTAATGCGTATCCCCAAAATGATAGCGATAAGTCGGTGAGAGACATCATAGATCGTACCATATCTAATAAAGTGCGATTACGACGTTCAGACACTCCGTTGCGCTGCGGTGTGCCAGGCGGCGTTAGTTGTGAAACGATTCCACACTTCCTTAGGTGTGTGCCAAACTCGTGACTCAAATATTCTCCTCCACGATCAGATCGTAGACATTTAATTTTTCTGTCACGTTGATTCTCAACCTCACTCTGAAATTCCTTGCACTTTTCAAATGTCTCAGATTTGTGCTTCATCAAGTAGATATACCCATACCTACTCAAATCATCGGTGAGAGTGAGAACATAACGATAACCACCGCGAGCCTCAACGTTCATTGGACCACACACATCAGTATGTATTATTTCCAATAAGTCGGTTGCTCTCTCCATTATTCCTGAGAATGGAGTCTTAGTCATCTTGCCCATGAGGCACGGTTCGCATGTGTCAAATGATTTAAAGTCAAGAGACTCTAGCAGTCCATCAGTATGGAGCTTCTTCATGCGCTTAACGCCGATATGACCAAGGCGGCAGTGCCACAAGTATGTGGGACTATCATTATCAACTTTGCATCTTTTGGTACTCACACTATGAATATGTGTAACATCACGATCGAGATTCATCAAGAATAAACCATTCACCAGCGGAGCATGACCATAAAACATATCACTCATATAAATAGAACAACTATTATTCTCTGACTTAAATGAGTAGCCGTCTCGCATTAAGCAAGACCCTGATACAATGTTCATGCTTAAAGCTGGTACTAAATAACAATTATTCAGGTTTAAAACTAATCCCGACGGTAGATGTAGAGGTAGCGTGCCGATGGCGATCACATCGACCTTTGAACCATTCCCGACGCGCATCGTCACCTCGTCCTTGGCCAGTCTCCGCTTATTCCGTAGTTCCTGCTTTGAGTTGCAAATGTGAGCAACAGCACCGGTATCAAATACCCAGGAGCTACTACGAGCGCTGGTAAGGTACACATCAATAACATGTATATCACATATACCTTTAACGTTGCCGGCCTTCTTGTCCGCTAAGTATTTGGGGCAGTTCCACTTTGAGTGACCTTTTCCCTTGCAGTAGAAGCACTCAGTCTCAGGCTTGGGTCCGTTCTTTTTCTTCTTCCCGGCATCTGGCTTACCGGGCGCGGCAACAGCTTTGCCGTCTTTCTTGAAGTTCTTCTTACCCCTGCCTTTCTTGAAACTAGTGGTCTTGTTGACCATCAACACTTGATGCTCCTTCTTGATTTCTACTTCTGCAGACTTGAGCATCGAGTACAACTCGGGAATGGTTTTCTCCATCCCTTGCATGTTGTAGTTAAGCACAAAGCCTTTGTAGCTTGGTGGGAGAGACTGGAGGATTCTGTCAATGATAGCATCATCCGGAAGTTCGACTCCAAGTGAAGTCAGACGACCGTGTAACCCAGACATTTTGAGTATGTGCTCACTGACATAACTGTTCTCCTCCATCTTACAGCTGAAGAACTTGTCGGAGACTTCATATCTCTCGACACGGGCATGAGCTTGAAAAACTAGCTTTAGCTCTTGGAACATCTCATATGCCCCGTGTTGCTCAAAACGTCTTTGGAGCCCCGTTTCTAAACTGTATAACATGCCACACCTGACCAGAGAGTAGTCATCACTCCGCGCTTGCCAGACGTTTAGAACGTCCTGGGCTGCTGCGGCAGCGGGAGGGTCACCTAGCGGCGCATTAAGGACATAAGCCTTTTTACCTGCTTCAAGGATGAGCTTCAGGTTGCGAACCCAGTCCGCATAGTTGCTACCATCATCTTTCAGCTTGTTTTTCTCTAGGAATGCGTTGAAATTGAGGTTGACGTTGGACATCTACAATATTTATAAAGACAACTTTTAGACTAAGTTCATGACAATTAAGTTCATTTAATCAAATTAAGTATGAACTCCCACTTAAATTGACATCCCTCTAGTCATCTAAGTGATACATGATCCATGTTGACTAACCCGTGTCCGATCATCACGTGAGACGGACTAGTCACCATGGTGAGCAACTCATGCTGATCGTATTCAACCATACGATTCATGTTCGATCTTTTGGTCTCTTGTATTCGAGGTCATGTATGTACATGCTAAGCTCGTCGAGTCAACCTAGGTGTTTCGCGTGTGTAAATCTGGCTTACACCCGTTGTATGCGAACGTTAGAATCTATCACACCCGATCATCACGTGGTGCTTCGAGACAACGAACCTTCGCAATGGTGCACACTTAGGGGAATACGTTCTCGAAATTTTAAGAGGGATCATCTTATTATGCTACCGTCGTTTTAAGCAATAAGATGTAAAACATGATAAACATCACAATGCAATCATATAGTGACATGATATGGCCATTATCATCTTTGCTCATTCGATCTCCATCTTCAGGCATCGCATGATCATCATCGTCACCGGCGTGACACCATGATCGCCATCATCATGATCTCCATCATCGTGTCTCCGTGAAGTCGTCACGCCAACTACTACTATCACTACTACTATGGCTAACCGTTAGCAATGAAGTAAAAGTAGCAAGCACATGGCGTTGCATCTCATACAATAAATTAAGACAACTCCTATGGCTCCTGCCAGTTGTCATACTCATCGACATGCAAGTCGTGAAACCTATTACAATAACATGATCATCTCATACATCATACATGCAACATCACAACTTTGGCCATATCACATCACATGTCAAACCCTGCAAAAACAAGTTAGACGTCCTCTAATTGTTGTTGCAAGTTTTACGTGGCTGATTTGGGTTTCTAGCAAGAATGCCTTCTTACCTACGTGACAGCCACAACGATGATATGCCAAAGCTATTTACCCTTCATAAGGACCCTTTTCATCAAATCCAATCCGACTAGAGTAGGAGAGACAGACACCCGCTAGCCACCTTTATGCACGATATGCATGTCTGTCGGTGGAACCAGTCTCACGTAAGCGTACGTGTAAGGTCGGTCCGGGCCGCTTCATCCCACAATACCGCCGGAAAAGAATAAGACTAGTAACGGCAAGCAAATTGACAAACCATCGCCCACAACTTTTGTGTTCTACTCGTGCATAGAATCTACGCATAGAAAACCTGGCTCGGATGCCACTGTTGGGTAACGTAGCATAAATTCAAAATTTTCCTACGCTTATTCAGATCTTCCTATGGAGAGACCAGCAACGAGAGAGGGGTAAGAGCATCTTCGTACCGTTGAAGATCGCTAAGCGGAAGCGTTGCTAGAACGCGGTTGATGGAGTCGTACTCGCAGCGATTCCGATCTAGTGCCGAACAACGGCACCTCCGCGTTCAACACACGTGCAGCCCGGTGACGTCTCCCGCACCTTGATCCAGCAAGGAGGAGGGAGAGGTTGGGGAAGAAGACCAGCAACACGACGGCGTGGTGTTGGTGGAGAGACGAGGTCTCCCGGCAGGGCTTCGCCAAGCGCCGGCAGAGAGGAGGAGGAAGAAGTGCAGGGCTGCGCCGAGGGAGAGGGAAAACTGTGTCCTCCAAAGGCCAAAAGTGCCCACTATATATAGGGGAAGGGGAGAGGGGGTGCCACCCCTAGGGTTCCCACCCTAGGGGGTGCGGCAGCCCTCCCAGATGGGGGGTGTGGCGGCCAGATGGGGAGGAGGGGGTGGCGCACCCCTCTGGTGGGCCTAAGGCCCACCTAAGTTAGGGTTCCCCCCTCTCCCCCCTTTTCTGGTGCACATTCGCTGGGTGGGGGGCGCACCAGCCCACTTAGGGGCTGGTTCCCTTCCCCACTTAGCCCATCTAGCCTCCCGGGGTCGTCACCCCCCTTCGGTGGTCCACCGGGACCACCTCTGGTGGTCCCGGTGGTCCCGGTACGTTACCGGTGATGCCCGAAACACTTCCGGTGTCCGAAACCATCCGTCCTATATATCAATCTTTACCTCCGGACCATTCCGGAGCTCCTCGTGACGTCCGGGATCTCATCCGGGACTCCGAACAACTTTCGATAACCTCGTACAACAATTCCCTATAACCCTAGCGTCATCGAACCTTAAGTGTGTAGACCCTACGGGTTCGGGAGACAGGCAGACATGACCGAGACACCTCTCTGGCCAATAACCATCAGTGGGGTCTGGATACCCATGGTGGCTCCCACTAGCTCCATGATGATCTCATCGTATGAACCACGATGTCAAGGATTCAATCAATCCCGTATACGATTCCCTTTGTCTGTCGGTATAGAACTTGCCCGAGATTCGATCGTCGGTATACCTATACCTTGTTCAATCTCGTTACCGGTAAGTCTCTTTACTCGTTCCGTAGCACGTCATCGTGTGACTAACTCCTTAGTCACATTGAGCTCATGATGATGTTCTACCGAGTGGGCCCAGAGATACCTCTCCGTCACACGGAGTGACAAATCCCGATCTCGATTCGTGCCAACCCAACAGACACTTTCGGAGGTACCCGTAGTGCACCTTTATAGTCACCCAGTTACGTTGTGACGTTTGATACACCCAAAGCACTCCTACGGTATCCGGGAGTTGCACAATCTCAGGTCGAAGGAAAAGATACTTGACATTAGAAAAGCATTAGCATACGAACAATACGATCTAGTGCTAGGCTTAGGATTGGGTCTTGTCCACCACATCATTCTCCCAATGATGTGATCCCGTTATCAATGACATCCAATGTCCATGATCAGGAAACCATGATCATCTATTGACTAACGAGCCAGCCAACTAGAGGCTTGCTAGGGACACATTGTGATCTATTCATTCACACATGTATTACTGTTTCCTGTTAATACAATTATAGCATGAACGATAGACGATTATCATGAACAAGGAAATATGATAATAACCATTTTATTATTGCCTCTAGGGCATATTTCCAACACATGATATCATGTAACTCACTGACACCGGAGGAATACCTTTTGTGTATCAAACGTCGCAACGTTGCTGGGTGACTATAAAGGTTCTCTACAGGTATCTCCAAAGGTGCCCGTTGAGTTAGCATGGATCAAGACTGGGATTTGTCACTCCGTGTGATGGAGAGGTATCTCGGGGCCCACTCGGTAATACAACATCACATATAAGCCTTGCAAGCAATGTGACTAAAGTGTTGGTCACGTGATCTTGTATTACGGAACGAGTAAAGAGACTTGCGAGTAACCAGATTGAAATAGGTATAAAGATACTGACGATCAAATCTCAGGCAAGTAACATACCGAAGGACAAAGGGAATGGTATATGGGATTACATGAATCCTGGGCACAGAGGTTCAACCGATAAGATTTTCAAAGAATATATAGGATCCAATATGGACATCCAGGTCCCGCTATTGGATATTGACCGGGGAGTGTCTCAGGTCATGTCTGCATAGTTCTCGAATCCACAGGCTCTGCGCACTTAAGGTTCGGTGACATTTTGGTATAGTTGAGTTATAGGTGATGGTGACCGAAGTTTTGTTCGGAGTCCCAGATGAGTTCGGAGTCACGAGGGTTTCCGGAATGGTCCGGAAACGAAGATTGATATATAGGATTGTGGCCAGCCCAATAGGGCTATTTCGGCCAAGGGGAAAATCAAAGGAGAAAAAAAGAAGGAGGTGGGAAGGAAGGAAGGGACTCCACCTTCCAAACCGAATTGGAGTAGGAGTCCCTCCTCGTCCCTTCGGCGGACGCACTTGGGGATACCTTGAGCCTCAAGGCTAGCCCCTCCCTTCCTCCTATATATACTAGAGGTTTTAGGGTTTTTGAGACACAACTTTGCCACGTGCAGCCCTAAACCTCTACTTCGTAGTTCTTCCTCTAGATCGGTTTTCTGCGGAGCTCGGGCGCAGCCTTGCAGGAATAGATCATCACCATCACCGACACGCCGTCACGCTGCCGGAGAACTAATCTACTTCCCCGTCTCTCTTGCTGGATCAAGAAGCCAGGGATCATCATCGAGATGTACGTGTGCTGAACGTGGAGGTGACGTCCGTTCGGTGGTAGATCGGGGTGGATCGTGGGACGATGATGATTTGAATCACGAAGTTGTTCCACTACACCAACCGCGTTTCTTAAGGCTTCCCGTTTAGCAAAGTACAAGGGTATGTGGATCCTATCTCCCTCTCATATATGAACATCACCATGATAGGTCTTCGTGTGCGTAGGAATTTTTTTGTTTCCCATGCAACGTTCCCCATCAGTGGCATCATTGGTTAGGTTCATGTGTAGATGTAATCTCGAGTAGAACACAAAAGTTTTTGTGGGCGTTGATGTTTGATTTGTTGCCCTCCTTAGTCTTTTCTCAATTTGGCGCTATTGTTGGATTGAAGCGGCCCGGACCGACATAACTCATACGCTTACGAGAGACCAGTTTCATCGACTAACATGAAAATTGTTGCATAAAGATGACTGGCGGGTGCCTGTTTCTTCAACTTTAGTTGAACCAAATTTGACCGAGGCGGTCCTTGGAGAGAGGTTAAATAGCAATTTACACATCACCGTTGTGGTTTGCGTAAGTAAGATGTGATCATACTAGATTCCCATAGCAGCCACATAAAACATGCAACAACAAATTAGAGGACATCTAACTTGTTTTTGCAGGGTATGCATGTGATGTGATATGGCCAAAGACATGATGTGATATATTGGATGTATGAGATGATCATATTGTAATAGTTAAATATCGACTTGCGCGTCGATGCTACGGAAACCAACAGGAGCCATAGGGTTGTGTTTAAACTAACGTTTGTGTTTGTAGATGCGTTTACTATATTGCTATGTTGTAGCTTTAGTAGTAATTGCATAGATAGCACGACAACCTCGATGGCGGCACGATGATGGATATCATGGTGTGGCGCCGGTGACTATGAAGATCATGCCAGTGCTTTGGTGATGCAGATCAAGAAGCACAAGATCATGGCCATATCATGTCACTTATGAATTGCATGTGATGTTAATCCTTTTATGCACTTTATCTTGCTTAGAACGACGGTAGCATTATAAGGTGATCCCTCACTAAAATTTCAAGATAAAAATGTGTTCTCCCCGACTGTGCACCGTTGCGACAGTTCGTCGTTTCGACAAACCACGTGATGATCGGGTGTGATAGAGTCAACATTCATATACAACGGGTGCAAAACAGTTGCACACGCGGAACACTCGGGTTAAACTTGACGAGCCTAGCATGTACAAACATGGCCTCGGAACACAAGAGACCAAAAGGTCGAGCATGAATAGTATGGTTGATATGATTAGCATAGAGATGTTTACCACTGAAACTACACTCAACACACGTGATGATCGGACTTGAGTTAGTGAATTTGGATCATGCCACACTCAAATAAGTAGTGGGATGTCTATTTTAGTGGGAGTTTATTAGTAATATGTTTAGCTGAACTCTAATTGTCTTGAACATAGTCTAAGTAAACTTTGCAATATTTTTTGTTGTAGATCAATAGCTCGCGCAGTATGAACCCTGAATTTCAATACGTTCCTAGAGAAAGCTAAGCTCAAAGATAATGGTAGAAACTGTGTAGACTGGGCTCGTAATCTGAGGCTTATCCTACAAGCTAGGCAAAAGAATTATGTCCTTGATGCAGTGCTAGGAGATGAACCACCCGCTATGGCTGATCAAGATGTTTTGAATGTTTCTCAAGCGCGTAAGGAGGACTACTCAGTAGTTCAATGTGCAGTCTTGTATGGCTTAGAACCGGGACTTCAACAACGCTTTGAACATCATGGAGCATATGAGATGTTCCAGGAGTTGAAGTTTATCTTTGAGAAGAATGCCCAGATCGAGAGGTATGAGACCTCCGATAAATTCTATGCTTGCAAAATGGAGGAGAATTCGTCTGTCAGTGAACATGTGCTCAAAATGTGTGGGTACTCAAACCGTCTAGCTGAGCTGGGGGTTGAACTCCCGCAGGAGGCTATCACTGACAGAATTCTTCAATCACCACCTAGCTACAAGAGCTTTGTGTTGAACTATAACATACAAGGGATGAATAAGTCACCGGGCGAGTTATTTGCGATGCTGAAAGTCACAGAGTCAGACATCGTGAAAGAACATCAAGTGTTGATGGTTAATAAGACCACTGGTTTCAAGAAAAGCGGCAAAGGCAAGAAGGGTAATTCCAAGAAGAGCGAAAAAACGGTTGCCTGATGACCCACAAGTATAGGGGATCTATCGTAGTCCTTTCGATAAGTAAGAGTGTCGAACCCAACGAGGAGCAGAAGGATTTGACAAGTGGTTTTCAGCAAGGTAATAATTGCAAGCACTCAAATTATGTGTAACAAGTGGTTGTGTGGTGAGATGATTCGTAGCAAGCAACAAGTAAAAAAAGTAGCATCGGTGAAGAAAAGTGGCCCCATCCCTTTTGTAGTAAGGTACAAGCCTGGACAAAGTCTTATAGGAGGAAAAACGCTCCCGAGGACACACGGGAATTTCTGTCATGTTAGTTTTCATCATGTTCATATGATTCGTGTTCGTTACTTTGATAGTTTGATATGTGGGTGGACCAGCGCTTGGGTACTGCCCTTACTTGGACAAGTATCCCACTTATGATTAACCCCTCTCGCAAGCATCCGCGACTACGAAAGAAGAATTAATACAAAGTCTAACCACAACATTAAACTAGTGGATCCAAATCTGCCCCTTCCGAAGCAACGCATAAACTAGGGTTTAAGCTTTTGTCACTCTAGCAACCAATCATCTACTTACTACTTCCCAATGTCTTCTAGGCCCAAATAATGGTGAAGTGTTATGTAGTCGACGTTCACATAACACCACTAGAGGAAAACCAACATACAACACATCAAAATATTGAATGAATACCAAGTTCACATGACTACTATTAGCATGACTTATCCCATGTCCTCAGGAGCAAAAGTAACTAGTCAAAAAGAATAATCATATTCATGACCAGAGAGGTAATGAGTAGCATAAAGGATCTGAACATAAACTCTTCCACCAAATAATCCAACTAGCATCAACTACAAAGAGTAATTAACACTACTAGCAACCTTACAAGTACCAATCGGAGTCGCGAGACAAAGATTAATTGGTTACAAGTGATGAACTAGGGTTTGGAGATGAGATGGTGCTGATGAAGATGTTGATGGTGACGAGTCCCCTCCGATGAGAGGAGTATTGGTGATGAAGATAGCGACAATTTCCCCCTTCGGGAGGGAAGTTTCCCCGGCAGGATCGTCCTGCCGGAGCTCTAGATTGGTTCTGCTCAAGTTCCGCCTCGTGGCGGTGGCGAATCCTCCGAAAAGCCTCCTCCTGATTTTTTCAGAACGAAACCCTTCATATAGAAGAAGAGGGGAGACAGTGGGCCAGCAGGGAGCCTACAAGCCCCCTAGGCGCGGCCAGGGGGGTGGCCGCGCCTAGAAGGCTTGTGGCCACCTGCTGGCGCCCCTCTCGCACATCTTCGGCCCAATATTTTTTATATATTCCCAAAAAAAGCCAAGTTGATTTTCACGGCTTTTGGAGTTGCGCAAAATAGGCATCTCAAACTTGCTCCTTTTTCAGGCCAGAATTCCAGTTGTAGGCATTCTCCCTCTTCATGTAAACCTTGCAACATAAGAGAGAAAAGGCATAAGTATTGTACCGTGAAGTCAAATAATAGCCCAAAAAGCAATAAATATCAATGTGAAAGCATGATGCAAAATGGACGTATCTACTCCCCCAAGCTTAGACCTTGCTTGTCCTCAAGCGAAAGCCGAGCTCAATAAATATGTCCACATGTTTAGGGAGAGAGGTGTCGACAAAACAAGATACGAACAGGCATGCATCATGATCATGATTAGAATAGCAATACCAACATATAATCTCTCATGCTAAAGTGACAATTCCTTCACAAAGTAAAGTATGGATCAAGAACCTTATCGAGAATTAGCAACCGATAGCCTTTAGTAATTGAAGCAATTGCAATTTATCACAACATCAGAAAGAGTCAAATAAGAGCTTGTAAAGCAAATCCACATACTCAATCATCTTTTCGTTCTCTACAATTGCTACAACTCACGTGGTACTCATGAGATCAAAGTTTCAGCTGAACACAGAGAAAGATAGGGGCTTATAGTTTTGCCTCCCAACTGCTTATCTCAAGGGTAATGTCAACAATAACAATTCATGAATGCTTACCTCGAAGTTGACATATGAATATAGATCTTTCCCTAGCATATGACGTTACCCAAGATAAAGGCGAAACAAGGAATTGGTGAAGATCACCATGACTCTTTGAAGGGCAAAAAGTAAAGGTACAAGATAGGCCCTTGGCAGAGGTTGCCATGCGCTTTTGAGGTTTGGATGCGTGTCCTCTTAGTGCGGAGGAACGTCACTTTATATTGCCTCCTATGATAAAGAACTTTATTATGCAGTCTGTCGCTTTTATGTCTTCCTCATCACAGGTTCGTACAAAGATTATTTTCCGCACACTAATAGATCATACATATTAGGGAGCAATTTTTATTGCTTGCACCGATGACAACTTACTTGAGGGATCTTATTCAATCCATATGTAGGTATGGTGGACTCTCATGGCAAAACTGGGTTGAAGGTTTGTGGATGCACAAGTAGTATCTCTACTTGGTGCGGGAGTTTTTGCTAATATGAGGTGGAAGCAATCGTCACATGCTAAGGGATCTCTAGTCATATAACATTGTTCGGAACCAAGCAAACACAATTCATTATGTTGTCTTCCTTGTCCAACATCTACTTCTAAGCATGCAATAGTGTAGTGAGTGTTCACAATCATAGATGGTGTCAAAGATGACATATTTATATGTGAACCTCTCCTTGTTTATCACTTCCTATTAATTGCAACAATGACCAAGGTCAACGTTTGTCTACCCTCAACAAGTTTCAACCATCATCCTTTTTATATGTGAAGCCATCACTTTCCATAAGATCATTACATGATCTTTCATGCTTTTTTTCTTTTCTCACTCTTTTGATCATGGCAAGAGGGAAAGCCTTCAACTAAGACATTCTTTATTATATGGATCACGAACTCGAATATATCAAGGGTGACACAAAGCAAAACTCAAGGCTAAAACACTAACACTTTTATTCTACTAGAGAAAGAGAAAACTAAAAAGGAACAAACTAAAACAAAGGTAAAGGCAAAAGATGTGATGGTGATACGATACGGGGGCAACTCCCCCAAGCCTGGCACAAGCCAAGGGGATTTCCCATACCCATGCTTAGTTGTCTTCCCTCGGAGATGATGGTGGTGGAGTTATTACAACATGGGTTTGATCCTCTGTCTTCCAAGGCATAGGTGCTCCATCATGGAAGGATGAATGAGTCTCCGGTGAGGGTGTTGCAGCACTGCCGTGAGGTAGGGATTGATGACCTTCTCGAAGATCTTGTTCTTAGGAGCTTTTGGGGATCTGCAACAGAAACAGACTCGAAACGAAAACAGAGGAAATCTGCGTGATACGAGGGTCAGACCTTTCGGGAGAATATATAATGATTTTTTTTCCGACCAGAAGGAGTACTCCGCATGAAAACGGAGTTCGGGAGGCACACGAGGTGGCCACAAGCCCCCCACGCGTGGCCAGGGGGTGGGCCCGCGCCTGGCAGGCTTGTCGCCTCCTCGCGCGCTTTCCAGACTACTTCCAATTTTTCTATTTTTTCAAATATTCCAATACGGAGAAAAATTCCTACTGGAAAAGTTTTGGAGTCTGATTTCTTACCGAATCACATGCCTCTTCGTTTTCGGAGTCTAAAACAGGCTGATAAATATCCCTTAGGTATTCTTCCAGAGTTATGGTATTGATAATATTGCTTTCAACATTTATAGGAGTACCTGAGATATAATGCTTGATTCTCTGCCCATTTACCACTCTCGGACAATTACCTTCCATGTTGTTGATCTTGATAGCACCGGAACGATATACTTCCTGAACAATATAGGGACCTTCCCATTTAGAGAGAAGCTTGCGTGCAAAAATTCTTAAACGAGAATTATATAGCAAGACATAATCACCTACTTTGAACTCACGCTTTTGTATCCTCTTATCATACCACCTCCTAACCTTTTCTTTGAACAACTTGGCATTCTCATATGCCTAAGTTCTCCATTCATCAAGCGAACTAATATCAAATAACCTCTTCTCACCAGCAAGTTTGAAATCAAAGTTGAGCTCTTTGATTGCCCAATAAGCTTTATGCTCTAGCTCAAGAGGTAAATAACATGCTTTACCGTACACCATTTTGTACGGAGACATGCACATGGGATTCTTATAGGCAGTTCTATAAGCTCATAGTGCATCATCGAGCTTCTTAGACCAATTCTTTCTAGACCTATTGACAATCTATTGCAGAATTAGTTTAATTTCTCTATTTCTTAGCTCTACTTGACCACTGGACTGAGGGTGATAGGGGGACGCAATTCTATGGTTGACATCATAGTTAGCAAGCGTTTTATAGAAAGCACCATGAATGAAATGTGAACCACCTTCGGTCATTAGATATCTAGGTGTTGGAATTATGCCCTAGAGGCAATAATAAATATAGTTATTATTATAATTCCTGTATCAAGATAATCGTTTATTATCCATGCTATAATTGTATTGAATGAAGACTTATATACATGTGTGGATACATAGACAAAACACTGTCCCTAGCAAGCCTCTAGTTGGCTAGCCAGTTGGTCAAAGATAGTCAGTGTCTTCTGATTATAAACAAGGTGTTGTTGCTTGATAACTGGATCATGTCATTAGGAGAATCACGTGATGGACTAGACCCAAACTAATAGGCGTAGCATGTTGATCGTGTCATTTTATTGCTACTGTTTTCTGCGTGTCAAGTATTTGTTCCTATGACCATGAGATCATATAACTTACTAACACCGGAGGAATACTTTGTGTGTATCAAACGTCGCAACGTAACTGGGTGACTATAAAGATGCTCTACAGGTATCTCCGAAGGTGTTCATTAAGTTAGTATGGATCGAGACTGGGATTTGTCACTCCGTGTGACGGAGAGGTATCTCGGGGCCCACTCGGTAATACAACATCACACACAAGCCTTGCAAGCAATGTGACTTAGTGTAAGTTGTGGGATCTTGTATTACGGAACGAGTAAAGAGACTTGCCGGTAGACGAGATTGAAATAGGTATACGGATACTGACGATCGAATCTCGGGCAAGTAACATACCGAAGGACAAAGGGAATAACATACGGGATTATATGAATCCTTGGCACTGAGGTTCAAACGATAAGATCTTCGTAGAATATGTAGGATCCAATATGGGCATCTAGGTCCCGCTATTGGATATTGACCGAGGAGTCTCTCGGGTCATGTCTACATAGTTCTCGAACCCGCAGGGTCTGCACACTTATGGTTCGACGTTGTTTTATGCGTATTTGAGTTATATGGTTGGTTACCGAATGTTGTTCGGAGTCCCGGATGAGATCACGGACGTCACGAGGGTTTCCGGAATGGTCCAGAAACGAAGATTGATATATAGGATGACCTCATTTGATTACCGGAAGGTTTTCGGAGTTACCGGGAATGTACTGGGAATGGCGAATGGGTTCCGGGAGTTCACCGGGAGGGGGGGGCAACCCACCCCGGGGAAGCCCATAGGCATTGGGGGTGGCGCACCAGCCCTTAGTGGGCTGGTGGGACAGCCCAAAAGAGCCCTATGCGACATAGGAAGAAAAATCAAAGAGAAAAGAAAAAAAAGAGGAGGTGGGAAAAATGGGAAGGACTCCTCCTTCCAAACCTAGTTGGACTCGGTTTGGAAGGGGAGAACTCCCCCCTTTGGCTCGGCCGAAGTCCTTAGGGGTCCTTGGACCCCAAGGCAAGGAGGGATGATTTGACACAACTTTTCCACGGCAGCCCGACCACATATCTCCACGGTTTTACCTCTAGATCGCGTTTCTGCGGAGCTCGGGCGGAGCCCTGCCGAGACAAGATCATCACCAACCTCCGGAACGCCGTCACACTGCCGGAGAACTCTTCTACCTCTCCGTCTCTCTTGCTGGATCAAGAAGGCCGAGATCATCGTCGAGCTGTACGTGTGCTGAACGCGGAGGTGCCGTCCGTTCGGCACTAAATCGTGGGACTGATCGCGGGACGGTTCGCGGGGCGGATCGAGGGACGTGAGGACGTTCCACTACATCAACCACGTTCACTAATGCTTCTGTTGTACGGTCTACAAGGGTACGTAGATCACACATCCCCTCTCGTAGATGGACATCACCATGATAGGTCTTCGTGCGCGTAGGAAATTTTTTGTTTCCCATGCGACGTTACCCAACACCAGGGACTCCAAATATAGGGAAAATAGCTTCTTTAAGCATCCTGATATAAGTGTTGTGATCAACACTACTAGTGGGAATAACTTCTACGCACTTAGTGACGTAATCAATAGCAACTAGGATATGAGTATACTCGTTGGATTTTGGAAAAGGTCCGATATAATCAAAGCCCCAAACATCAAATGGTTCAATGACAAGTGAATAGTTCATAGGCATTTCCTGACGTTCACCGATATTATCTACTCTTTGACATTCGTCACAAGACAAGACAAACTTACGGGCATCCTTGAAGAGAGTGGGCCAATAGAAACCTGATTGCAATACCTTGTGCGCAGTTCTATCTCCCGCATGGTGTCGTCCGTAGGCCTCGGAGTGACACTTCTGTAGGATCTGTCCCTGTTCATGTTCAGGTACACAACGTCTAATAACACCATCTACTCTTTCCTTATAAAGGTGAGGATCATCCCAAAAGTAATATCTCAAGTCAAAGAAGAATTTCTTCTTTTGCTGGTATGTGAAACTAGGTGGTATATATTTGGCAACGATATAGTTTGCATAATCAGCATACCACGGTCCACTACGTGAAGTATTGATGACACTCAATTGCTCATCGGGAAACCTATCATCAATAGGTTGTGGGTCATCAAGAATGTTCTGTAACCTAGACAAGTTATCTGCTATGGGGTTATCAACACCCTTCCTGTCGACAACGTGCAAATCAAATTCTTGTAGCAAGAGAACCCATCTGATAAGTCTAGGTTTAGCATCCTTCTTCTCCATGAGGTACTTAATAGCAGTGTGATCAGTGTGAATAGTAACTTTGGAATCAACTATGTAAGACCTGAACTTTTCACATGCAAACACGACTGCTAAAAACTCCTTTTCCGTAGTTGCATAGTTTCTTTGGGCACTATCTAGAGTTTTACCAGCATAGTGAATAACATTCAACTTCTTATCAACTATTTGCCCTAGGACAGCACCAACAACATAATCACTAGCATCACACATGATTTCAAAAGGTAAGTTCCAATGAGGTGGTTGAACAATAGGCGTAGTTATCAAGGCCTTCTTAAGTATTTCGAAGGCTTCCTCACAATCATCGTCAAATACAAAAGGCATATCCTTTTGCAAGAGATTGGTAAGAGGCCTAGAAATCTTAGAGAAGTCTTTAATAAACCTCCTATAGAAACCAGCATGACCAAGGAAACTTCTTATACCTTTGATATCTGTGGGGCATGGCATTTTCTCGATTGCATCAACCTTAGCCTTATCGACTTCAATACCTCTTTCAGAAATTTTATGTCCTAAGACGATACCTTCATTAACCATAAAGTGGCACTTCTCCCAATTCAAGACAAGGTTGGTGTCTTTACATCTCTGCAAAACTCGATCAAGGTTGCTGAGGCAATCATCAAAAGAAGACCCGTAAACGGAGAAGTCATCCATGAAAACCTCAACAATCTTTTCACAAAAGTCAGAGTATATATCCATCAGATTGTGCATTGCATAAGCCAAAAGGCATATGTCTATAAGCAAAGGTACCGAAAGGGCAGGTGAAAGTAGTTTTCTCCTCATCAGATTGTGCAACTGGTATTTGGGAGAAACCAGAATAACATTCTAGAAAGCAGAAGTGTGTGTGTTTCGACAGTCTTTCTAGCATTTGGTCGATAAAAGGAAAAGGGTAATGATCTTTCCTAGTGGCTTTATTCAATTTCCTAAAATCGATCACCATGCTATAGCCAGTAATAATCCTCTGTGGGATCAATTCATCCTTATCATTAGGGACAACGGTAATACCTCCCTTCTTAGGGACGCAATGCACTGGACTCACCCAATCACTATGAGCAACAGGATAGATAATACCTGCTTCCAGGAGCTTTAGTATTTCTTTTCTTACTACCTCTTTCATCTTAGGATTTAATCTCCTTTGATGATCAACAACTGGTTTGGAATCAGGATCAGTCTTAATCTTGTGCTGGCATAGAGTGGGACTAATTCCCTTAAGATCATCAAGAGTATATCCAATAGCAGCACGGTGCTTCCTCGGAGTTTTTAGTAACTTCTTTTCTTCATGCTCTCAGAGGCTAACACTAATAATAACAGGATATATCTCTTCTTCATCAAGATAAGCATACTTAAGAGTATCAGGCAACTGTTTAAGCTCAAACACAGGATCACCCTTTGGTGGGGGTGGATCCCCAAGCAGTTCAACAGGAAAGTTATTCTTAAGGATAGGATACTGTTCTAAGACAGCCCTATGTATCTCATCCCTTTCATCCATATGCATATCATTTTCATGCTCAAGCAAGTATTTCTCTAAGGGATCAGTAGGAGGCACGGCAATAGAAGCCAAGGCAATAGTTTCATCCTTACTGGGCAACTCTTTTTCATGAGGTTGTCTACCAAACTTGGAGAAATTGAACTCGCGTGACACACCTTCAAAGCCAACAGTGACAGTTTGCTTCTCATAGTCAATATGAGCATTGACGGTATTAAGGAAGGGTCCGCCAAAGATGATGGGACAAAAGCTATCTTGAGTGGTAGCAAGAATGAGGAAATCAGCAGGATAGTTTGTTTTACCACACAAGACTTCAACATCCCTAACAATTCCCACAGGGTAGATAGTATCTCTATTGGCAAGCTGAATAGTGACATCAATGGGTTCTATCTCGACAGGTGCAATCTCATCTTTGATTTCATCATTAAGGATTGAGGTATTTCACTCACACTAGCACCCACATCACATAAACCATGATAGCAATGATCTCCTATCTTAACAGAAACAATAGGCATGCCAACAACAGGCCTAGGTTTATCTCTAGCGTGTGGTTTGGCAATTCTAGCAGCATCTTCACAGAAGTGAATGTTATGGCCATCAAAATTGTCGGACAGGGGATCTTTGATAATAGCAATGCTAGGTTCAACTCTAATTTTCTCAGGGGGTGTAGGTGTTCTAATGTCGCCTCTACGTATCACAGTTGAAGCTTTAGAATGATCCTTTATCCTAACAGGGAAAGGTGGTTTCTCAATGTAAGAACTAGGAACAATAGGATCATTATAGGCAATGACTTTCTCTTCAACTGGACTGGGTTTAACTATATTGACTTCTAAAGGAGGATGATGTTTAAACCACTTCTCTTTGGGGAGATCAATATGAGCATCAAATGATTCACACAATGAAGCTACTATCTCAGAGTCAAGTCCATACTTAGCGCTAAAATCACAAAAAGTATTTGTTTCAACAAAGGATTTAACGCAATCAAACTTGAAATTCATACCTGACTCCTTACCTTCATCAAGCTCCCAATCTTCAGAGTTGCGTTTAATTCTCTCCAATAAATTCCATCTGAAGTCAATATCTCTCTTCATAAAAGAACCGGTACAAGAAGTGTCAAGCATGGTGCGATCATCATCAGAAAGCCGAGCATAGAAGTTCTGAATGATAATTTATCTCGAGAGCTCATGGTTGGGGCATGAACATAACATTGATTTAAGCCTCCCCCAAGCTTGAGCGATGCTTTCTCTGTCATGAGGCCAAAAATTATAAATATAATTCCGATCACGATTTACTAGATGCATAGGATAAAACTTCTGATGAAATTCCAATTTCAACCGATTGTAGTTCCATGATCCAGTATCATCACATAGCCTATACCATGTCAACGCCTTATCCCTCAAAGATAAGGGAAAGAACTTCTTGACCTCATCCTCGGGCAAACCTGCAAGCTTAAATAAACCACAAACTTAATCTACATAGATTAGATGCAAGTCTGGATGTGATGTTCCATCTCTTGTAAAAGGATTAGCTAGCAGTTTCTCAAGCATACCCGAAGGAAATTCAAAGCAAATATTTTCAGTAGGTGCAACAAGTTGAGGAGCAACTCTTCGTGCTTCCGTTCGAGGTGAAGATACCCCGAACAAGCCCCTCAAAGGATTAGTTTCCATAGTGACAAGTGACAATAAATTTAAGCACACTATATGAATGTTTCCTTACCAAGTTCCACTTACCAAAGGCGCTTCACTCCCCGGCAATGACGCCAGAAAAGAGTCTTGATGACCCACAAGTATAGGGGATATATCGTAGTCCTTTCAATAAGTAAGAGTGTCGAACCCAACGAGGAGCAGAAGGATTTGACAAGAGGTTTTCAGCAAGGTAATATGTGCAAGCACTGAAATTATCGGTAACAAGTGGTTGTGTGGTGAAATGATTCGTAGAAAGAAACAAGTAAAAAAAGTAGCAACACTGTAGCAAAGTGGCCCAATCCCTTTTGTAGCAAGGGACAAGCCTGGACAAAGTCTTATAGGAGGAAAAACGCTCCTGAGGACACACGGGAATTTGTGTCATGCTAGTTTTCATCATGTTCATATGATTCACGTTCGTTACATTGATAGTTTGATATGTGGGTGGACCGGCGCTTGGGTACTGCCCTTACTTGGACAAGCATCCCACTTATGATTAACCCTTCTCGCAAGCATCCGCAACTACGAAAGAATAATTAAGACAAAGTCTAACCATAGCATTAAACTAGTGGACCCGTATCAGTCCCTTACGAAGCAACGCATAAACTAGGGTTTAAGCTTCTGTCACTCTAGCAACCCATCATCTACTTACTACTTCCCAATGCCTTCCTCTAGGCCCAAATAATGGTGAAGTGTTATGTAGTCGACGTTCACATAACACCGCTAGAGGAAAAACAACATACAACACATCAAAATATCGAACGAATACCAAGTTCACATGACTACTATTAGCATGACTTATCCCATGTCCTCAGGAACAAAAGTAACTACTCACAAAGCATAATTATATTGATGACCAGAGAGGTAATGAGTAGCATCAAGGATCTGAACATAAACTCTTCCACCAAATAATCCAACTAGCATCAACTACAAAGAGTAATTAACACTACAAGCAACCTTACATGTACCAATCGGAGTTGCGAGACAAAGATTGGTTACAAGTGATGAACTAGGGTTTATAGATGAGATGGTGCTGATGAAGATGTTGATGGTGACGAGTCCCCTCCGATGAGAGGAGTGTTGGTGATGACGATGGCGACGATTTCCCCCTCCGGGAGGGAAGTTTCCCTGGCAGGATCATCCTGCCGGAGCTCTAGATTGGTTTTGCTCAAGTTCCGCCTCGTGGCGGCGGCGAATCCTACGAAAAGCCTCCTCCTAAATTTTTTCGGAATGAAACCCTTCATATAGCAGAAGAGGGGAGACAGTGGGCCAGCAGGGAGCCCACAAGCCCCCTAGGCGCGGCCAGGGGGGTGGCCGCGCCTAGCATGCTTATGGCCACCTGCTGGCGCCCCTCTGACACTTCTTCAACCCAGTATTTTTTATATATTACCAAAAAAATCCATGTTGATTTTCACGGCTTTTGGAGTTGCGCAGAATAGGCATCTCAAACTTGCTTCTTTCTTAGGCCAGAATTCCAGCTGCCGGCATTCTCCCTCTTCATGTAAACCTTGCAAAATAAGAGAGAAAAGGCATAACTATTGTACCGTGAAGTGAAATAAAAGCCCCAAAAGCAATAAATATCAACATGAAAGCATGATGGAAAATGGACGTATCATTGCCCCTCCGACGAAGCAACCCAAGGCTGGACCTAAGCCGGAAACTGAGTGCTATTATTGGAAGGGGATGGGTCACTGGAAGAGCAACTGCCCCAAGTATTTGGCTGATAAGAAGGCGGCCAACGCGAGACAGGGTATATGTGATATACATGTTATTGATGTGTACCTAACCAACTCTCGTAGTAGTGCCTGGGTATTTGATACCGGTTTTGTTGCTCACATTTGCAACTCAAAGCAGGAACTGTGGAATAAATGAAGGCTGTCGAAGGATGAAGTGACGATGCGCGTGGGAAATGGTTCTAAGGTTGATGCAATCTCAGTCGGCACGGTTTAACTTCAGTTACCATCGGGATTAGTTATGAACTTAAATAATTGTTATTTAGTGCCAGCGTTAAGCACGAGCATTATATCTGGATCTTGTTTATTGCGAGATGGTTACTCTTTTAAGTCAAAGAACAATGGTTGTTATATTTATATGAGTAATATCTTTTATGGTAATGCACCCAATGTGAGGGGTTTGTTCATATTGAATGTTGATTGTGATGACACACACATCAATAACATTGAGACCAAAAGATGTAGAGTTAACAATGATAGCGCCACCTTTTTGTGGCACTACCGCTTAGGTCATATTGGTGTAAAGCGCATGAAGAAACTCCATGCTGATGGGCTTTTGGAGTCACTCAATTTTGAATCACTTGACACGTGCGAACCATGTATCATGGGCAAGATGACTAAGACTCCGTTCTCTGGAAAAATGGAGCGTGCAAGTGACTTGTTGGAAATCATCGTACTGATGTGTGCGGACCAATGAGTGTGGAGGCGCGTGGCAAATATCGTTATTTTCTCACCTTCACTAATTATTTGAGTAGGTATGGACATATCTACTTGATGAAGCACAAGTCTGAAACATTTGAAAAGTTCAAACAATTTCAGAGTGAAGTTGAAAATCATCGTAGCAAGAAGATCAAGTTCCTACAATCTGATCGAGGGGGCGAATATCTGAGTTTCGAGTTTGGTGCTCACTTAAGATAATGTGGAATCGTTTCACAGTTGACACCACCTGGAACACCACAGTGTAATGGTGTGTATGAACGTCGTAATCGTACTTTGTTAGATATGGTGCAATCTATGATGTCTCTTACCGATTTAACATTATCGTTTTGGGGCCATGCATTAGAAATAGCCACATTCACTTGAAATAGGGCACCATCAAAATCCGTTGAGACGACACCATATGAGCTATGGCATGGCAAGAAGCCAAAGGCGTCGTTTCTTAAAGTTTGGGGATGCGATGCTTATGTCAAAAAGCTTCAGCCCGAAAAGCGGGAACGCAAAGTGGAAAAGTGCGTCTTCATAAGTCAGTGCTTTTCTTGAGAAAGAGTTTCTCTCGAAAGAATTGAGTGGGAGGAAGATATAACTTGATGAGGTTGTGGAAGCTCTGCTCCAACAGGATGGTGGCGCAGGGCAGAGGGAAATCTGTGTTGAGGCAACACCAGTTGAGGAGGAAGCTAATGATGATGATCATGAAGCTTCAGATCAAGTTACTATCGGACCTCGTAGGTCGACAAGGTCACGTACTTCTCCTGAGTGGTACGGGAATCCTGTCTTATCTATCATGTTGTTAGACAACAATGAGCATGTGAATTATGAAGAAGCAATGGTGGGACCAGATTCCAACAAATGGTTAGAGGCCATGAAATCCGTGATAAGATCGATGAAAACAAAGTGTGGACTTTGGAAGTATTACCTAATGGTCGCAAGGCTATTCGGAACAAATGGATCTTTAATAAGAAGACGGGCGCGGACGGTAATGTGACCGTTTATAGAGCTCGACTTGTGGCAAAGGTTTTTTCACAAGTTCAAGGAGTTGACTACGATGAGACATTCTCACGGGTAGCGATGCTTAAATCCGTCCGAATCATGTTAGCAATAGTTGCATTTTTCGATTATAAAATCTGGCAGATGGATGTCAAAACGGCGTTCCTTCATGGGTTTCTTAAGGAAGAGTTGTATATGATGCAAACCGAAGGTTTTGTCGATCCAAAGCATGCTAACAAAGTATACAAGCTCCAGCGATCCATTTATGTACTTGTGCAAGCATCTCGGAGTTGGAATAAGCGCTTTGATGAGGTGATCAAGGGGTTTGGATTTATACAAGTTGTTGGAGAATCTTGTATATACAAGAAAGTGAGTGGGAGCTCTGTAGCATTTCTAATATTCTATGTGGATGACATATTGCTGGTTGGAAACAATGTGGAGTTTTTCGAGAGTGTAAAGGATTAGTTGAACAAATGTTTTTCAATGAAAGACCTAGGAGAAGCTGCTTACATATTAGGTATTAAGATCTATAGAGATAGATCAAGACGCGTGATAGGAATTTCAGAAAGTACATACCTTCAGAAAGTTTTGAAGAAGTTCAAAATGGAACAATCCAAGAAAGGGTTCTTGCCTGTGTTACAATGTATAAAGTTGAGTAAGACTCAATGTCCAGTAACTGCAGAAGATAGAGAAAAGATGAGTACCATCCCCTATGCTTCAGCCATAGGGTCTATCATGTATGCAATGCTGTGCACAAGACCGGACGTCAGGCTGGCCATAAGTATGGCAGGCAGGTTTCAAAGTGATCCAGGAGTGGAACACTGGGCAACGGTCAAGAATTTTCTGAAGTACCTTAAAAGGACTAACTGAATGTTTCTCGTTTATGGAGGTGACGAAGAGCTCGTCATAAAGGGTTACGTCGATGTAAGCTTTGAGACTGATCCGGATGACTCTAAGTCTCAAACAGGATACGTATTTATTCTCAATGGGGGTGCGGTAAGCTGGTGCAGTTCCAAGCAAAGCGTCATAGCAGATTCTACATGTGAAGCGGAGTACATGGCTGCCTCGGAGGCGGCTAAGGAGGGTGTCTCGATGAAGCAGTTCATGACGGATCTTGGAGTTGTGCCGAGCGCACTAAATCCAATAACTCTGTTCTGTGACAACACTGGTGCCATTGCTCTAGCCAAGGAACCAAGGTTTCACAAAAAGACCAGACACATCAAACGATGCTTCAACCTGATCCGCGACTATGTCGAAGGAGAGGACGTAAATATTTGCAAAGTGCACACGGATCTGAATGTTGCAGATCCGTTGACTAAACCTCTTCCACGAGCGAAGCATGATCAACACCAAAACTGTATGGGTGTTAGATTCATTACAATGTAAATCACATAGCGATGTGGGACTATATTATTGACTCTAGTGCAAGTGGGAGACTGTTGGAAATATGCCCTAGAGGAAATGATAAAATAGTTATTATTATATTTCCTGTTTCAAGATAATCATTTATTATCCATGCTATAATTGTATTGAATGAAAACATAAATGCATGTGTGGATATATAGACAAAACTATGTCCTTAGTAAGTCTCTAGTTGACTAGCCAGTTGATCAAGGATGGTTAAGGTTTTTTGACCATATGCAAGTGTTGTCACTTGATGACTGGATCACATCATTGGGACAATGATGTGATGGACAAGACCCAAACTATAAACGTAGCATCTGATCGTGTCATTTTGTTGCTATTGTTTTCTGCGTGTCAAGTACACATTCCTATGACCATGAGATCATGTAACTCACTGACACCGGAGGAATACCTTGTGTGTATTAAACGTCGCAATGTTAGTGGGTGACTAGATGTAACATCCCAAAATTATAAATTTTGGAATGTTAATATAATTATTAGATTGATTGTTTGTTTGTTTGCTGAGTGACTGAAACTAGTGTGAAATTTGAAACTTTTCGAAACTTTTGAATGAGAGGGAATAAAATGACTTTCCCCTTCTCTGGTAAATTCAAACTCAATCTTTTAAGAGCAAAGAGAGAAGATGACATGACTTCTTCAACTATAAAGAATTCGAACGGAGATATTTGCATTGAATTCTTTTTCATTTCCATTTGTTTTCTTCGTGCAACAAAATGCCAGGAAATACATTCTAGAGCGGAGGAACATGACCCTCGAACCCACAGGCATTTTGAAAGTTATTTGAACCCACAAACTTAGAGGATCATTTGAAAATTATTTGCAAAAAGAAATAATGCTTTTAGGGATTTTTGGAAAAAAACATTTTTTCTGAAGTTTTTATTTTTGCCGTGGAAATATGCCCATCATGTATATTTTATTTTTCTGATAATTTTAGTATCTAAAACTCTTTATTCCGAATTGATTTGATTTCCCTTTTAACGTTTTAGTTTCATAGTTTTGAAAATAGGAAGGAAATCACTTTTATTAGGAATACCTCCTGGCCCATTAAAACATTTCCCTATTTTGGCCCAACCTACATCATCTCCTACCTCCATCTCTCCCTCACGTACAGGAAACTTGCCATTCATGGAGAGGAGATCCCCACCTCCGGGATTCGCGAAATCCATTCCTTCCCAGCGCCTCCCGTCGCCTCTATAAGAAGCCCAACGTCCTCCTCGTTCCATTCCCGTTGAAACCGCCGGCTCTCCTCGCCACTAGCTCGTGCACCCCTCGCCGGAATCATCACCGGAAAACTCACCAGAGATCTGCCAGGAACTCCACCTCGCCACCCCTGCACCCCTTCACCCTTCGGCCACCTCCTCCACCACTTCGGCCACCACCTCGCTGCACCCCTCCACCCCCTCCACCGCCCCTCCTGCCCCATCCCAATCCCCAATCGCCATTGTCAGCAAGCAGCAGCAAAACCAGCAGTTTTTCCTCCTTCACCTCGCCCCCTACAGCTCCCCCCTCCACCTCGCCTCCACCCCCTCCCACGAGCACCCCCACCTTCGGCCCCCCATTCCCCACCCCTCGCCGGCCCCTCCCCCTTCCCCACCGGCGACCCAGCCTCCCTCGGCCACCATTGGCAGCCACGGGAGCAGCCCCAGCCGAAGGTAACCTCTCCTCTCTCTGTTATTTCTCTTTTATTGTTTTGTAGCCCTTAGATCTCTAACCAGTGGTATAGATTAGATCCTATAAAACTCTTCGGTTTAGAGTAGAAAAAACCAGCGGTTTATTTTCACTTATACTTTTAGCCAGCAGTTTCTGGTTAGCCTCGACCGTTTTCTCAAAACTTTGCAACAAACGTACCCCTCGGCCTATAGTAGCATGCCTCATCTACCCCTATTTGTTAGCTAGTTAGCTTCAGTTTTTCTGTCTAAATTGCAAAAACAGAAAGTTTCTGTTTTGTTTTAGCCACAACTTTTGATTACGAAGTCGAATGATAGTGATTATTTTTCCAGTAGCTCACAAATTTCCTGTAGTTTGTAAAAACATATAATTTGGCTATGTTTGAAATTTTCAAATATAAGTTAGATCAGATTTAGTTTAAAACTTAGTTTGCCTATTCCTGGAGTTTAAAAATAGATTTTAATTTGATTCCTTTTGGTACTGATTAGTAGTGATCTTATTCATAAGTGGTAAAAATTTCAGATTTGTTTGAGTATTTTAGATCACTGTTTCTTGTGAAACAATTTCTGTTTCACCTCTTTTAGGATTTCGGCTAATTCCTTTTCTACTTTTGTTTTAAAATATTTTCTTTATTATTTCAGAAACATTATTGTTTTGTTTATGTTAACTAACAGTAGTTTTGCAACAAGTTTTTATTTTATTTTTATTTGTTTTCATGAAATCAATTCTAGTTCCGTAGTAACGTGCAATTGTTTTCACCATTGTTTCAAATCCTGTTTGGGGAATACTTTCAAGAAGTTTTGTGAAAAATACTTTATTTTATCTTAGTTAAACTTATATCTTAGTTCCAAGTTATTATTTTCTGTTAGACAAAAACTATTTAGTGTTTGACGTAGTAGAAGACTCCCTAGCCTTATTTGAAGTTTTCTTTGGGCTTCTTATTCGCTCTCTCTCTTTTGTTTTGATTGCTAGAATGATTGCTAGTATGAGTGCTTATGTGAATGATAGGTTTGCTATATAGATTTTCATCGGAGAGTGACGAGTAGTCTATCAAGTTATTTCTCGAGAATTTCTTCTTCGTCAACATCACCAGGCAAGTCACTTTGATCATACTATCACCTATGTTTTATGCATCGTAGTTCTACCATCCGATGCCCAATTGCATGCTGCTTAGGTACTTGGAAATTTTAGTATAGATTGTAGTATCATGTGTTAGGCACACAACAACCCCGATACTTGGCCCCCGGACGACAAATTTCATATTGCTATGCTTGAGTAGACGGGATTTCGGTTGAGTAGACGGGATTTCGGTTGAGTGCATAACAGGAGTGATGCGAGGTTGATTAAATAATCAAGACCGGTTAAGACAAGATTTTCAAGACCTCGAACGCAATGCAACACTGGGTGAAGGACGGTTGACCGGCTCCCTGGAGAACCCAGTGGATGCCCGGGATGCTGGGGAAGGCCATGACATCCTGCGGAAAGCTTCACCCAGGCTCAAAGAGACGGACGGATATTTTCAAGACCCAAGGCTTACCTGCACAGCCACAAGTCATTATGGGCTCTGGCTTGGTTGGACAACGCGGCGACTCTGGACAGGCGGTGCTAGCAGATGTAGAGGAACGGTAGGAATGGATGGGCACCGACAGGGATTCAGAGGGACCCGTTGAAAGACCATGTTTTGATCATCCGGTCTTCAAACACCCTGAAGTGCGAGGACATACACGGAGGCGATCAAATCTTGTGGGGAACGTGTGCAAAACTCTGCAGAGTACTCAAACCTAATCGATTAGCCGTGTCCACGGTCATGGACAACTTGAGCCAAAGGAACTGAAGTTATCTGAAATTCTCAACACAAATAATAATATTGATGTGGGAATTATTGACAACTCGGGTACGAGAACTGGTTGGCGGAACCATCTCGTTAACAACCAACAATGTAGTAACAATTTGCTTTTAGCCCTCTCTTGAAGTAGGAGAAAATTTGCTTTACGCTAAAAACTTATAGCCCCACCTGCCAGATATGCATATAGTATAGATGATTACCTTTCACCCCTCTCTTATGTGACTTGCCGGCATATTCAATATGCTGACCTACACGGCTGCAACGTCTTATGTTGCAGATATCTTTCTTCGATGAGTAAGAGTATGATTCAGGGTTACGGTCTACACTTAACTTGTCGTTGGTGTTTATTGGGACTCCACTCCCTTGACCGCTTCCGCTGAGATAATTAAGGTATATATCAGTTTTACGCTATTTTTACATGTGATTGCACTTTGATATATACATTGATGTACTGTGTGTGCCAGCATACTGATCCAGGGATGGCACAGATACACAAAGGCTTGACTCGTCTTGTGTCAGGTCGCTACAGAAATGGTATCAGAGCACATGTTGACTGTAGGACGTGACCCTAGAAACTAGAAATTTCTTAGGAAAGGATCTCTCAAAATTTTTATCTTCAACAATACATTTTACTTCTCATCTCTTCTGATTTTATCAAATGTTCCCTCTCACCTCAAATAGTTAGACAATACCATTACCCCTTTGACCACATGAAGGATCAACTGAGTCCCACTTCAAAGTAAAGAGGATTTCATCATGCATTGAAGAATTGAAGAAGCACCAATTGAAGACTCTCAAGACCCGAAGAATTCGAAGACCCTGAAGCGTTTGAATATTTATATGACCATTAGAAGTCCAAACCCCTGTTATATACCCACGTTAGATACGATGATTTGTGAGCCGTCATTGGTGTGTGTTTTCCGACGGCCACAAATAAAACCTATTCTCAAAAATATTGTTTGTATTGTGTGTATCTCCCTCCCTCTCTTACCCGTCTCATCCCCAAAACCTCAACCCTACCAGATGGAGTATGAAGCTGGACTTGTAGTCTCTGGACCAATGACCCAGCTGGAGGCTGAAATATGGATTCAGAACATGGAGAACAACTTCGGGAGTAACTTGATCTCAAGGAAGTATGAAGTAGAACACGCTCTTCAGTATTTTACACAAAGTGCTGCAATGTGGTGGAAAATGCACCATGCCATACAAGGATTTAGTGGAGCAGAAACTTGGGACGAATTCAAGAAGACCTTGTTAAGATCCCGACTTATTCATAAGTGCTATGACAATCCAAAGGAGAAGACTTGTGCTTGCAAGATCTGTGGAGAAATAGGACACACCCAGGAAGAACACACGGATGGATGCACTCATTGTGAAGAAAATCACCCAGCTGAGGAATGCCCAACCAGTGAGGTGACTTGTTTCTTGTGTGAAGGAACCACCCACTACCCAGCTCAGTGTCACATTTACCCCAAGGTGCAACAAGTTGTCTAGCAGCAGAAAGATGCAGTGAAGGAAACCCTCAAGAAGAAGATTCTAGAGGAACCAGTGATGATTGAAAATATTGAAGACCCTGATGGACAAGGTCTGACCAGATTTTTCTCCAATGCATGCTACTCATGTGGAGAAGAAGGACATTATTCACAGGATTGCACGAAGAGAAGCCAAGAGTATCTGGGAAACTTCCCGACGGAAGAAGTGGAGTTTGATCCACTTGAAATAGAAGAACTAGCCAAAATAAAGGAGTCCGGAAAGAAGAACAGGTACCCTCGGAAGAACCAAATCTCTGCAGACAAAGACCTGAGTCATGTCAGATCTTACAAGTGTATTAAATTTGGCCACCACAAATACATGTGCTCAGGAAGGAAGCCGGCAATCCAAGGAGCAAAAGCAGAAGCTAAGAAGCCTCGAGACTTGTCGGAAATCATTTGTTTTTGTTGCAAGGAAGCAGGACATTTTGCCAACGATTGTCCAGAAAGGAAGAAAGCTAGAATGGAGTAGTTAAGTTTTGACCATGGCAATAAGTGTAATCTGAAGCACTCTTGTTTTTCATGAGATCATGGAGTGAAAAAAATTTGTAACAAAAGTCCCTGAGATTGTAATAACACCATGAATAAATGGAATTTATTATCTCATGATTGCATATGTTGAAAATGTATGCGTTGTTTCTCTTCGAACAAAGATCTCTGAAAAATTATGAGGATATGAGAAAATATGGTCTACGCAGGCATGAGTATAATTCATTTAAGTGTGGTAGTAAACGGTAAACCCACAGGATCCATTGAGTAGGAGTGTACCATGATTACCAAGGAGACATATACATTCCTCTGAGTACCTATTTACTGACACCTGCAGATGACAACTCTCTAGAGTCATACCTCAAGGGCCCAGAAACAATCATGACCCTCACCAGTGATCATGATTACCCGAAAATCCTGAAGGACATGATGAAGCACATTCACCTTGAAGGAGATGCAGTCTACAAAGGCTACCCATTCATGGAAAATGGAGTGGAACTTTGGTACGTGGAAGTACACCTCCACCATGTGAAAGGAGTTTGTCCAAAGACTATGGGGCAATACTTTTTCATTTCACATGTACCACGAGCAACCTTCTTCGATGCTGTTCGTGAAGCTGCCATGGAAGCCATACGTCAGATCGGAGAAATACTTGAAGCAAGACTTCGTCATACCCAGGAATACCTGAGTGAAGTACGTGTGGAGATGATGGAGATGAAGATCATGACCACCATGATGAAGCAAAAGATGGATGATTTCAAGGAGCACCTCGGAAACTTCGAGTGGAACTAAAGTACCTCCAAGAGAGGCAGATGAATAAAGTTGGCAGAAATGCTCGACCATACCGATCAATGTGGATGGCAGCAGTTGTAATAGAGTACTTTTGAATTGGAGTTTTTGAGGATAAATTAAGGATGTAATAAAGGATTGATTATGAAATGAATATGATTTATGGAAGAAGTTATGATGGATCAGCAAACATTTTCTTAGGAGCATACGAAAACCTGAGAGTTGTGAAGATACGATAGATGTTTTGTTCAGCTTGCAGAACCAATGGATTATCCGAACTTCGTTCGTGGACAAGAGAAATTTTGCAACGCTAGTGAGCATGCCCAAGTGTTAGAATGCGAGATTCGCTAAACCTTATACAGAGAAATGATTTGGGTGCGGAATGGATTGATCACCATGACGACTTACTCTTATCATTTATCTTGCTATTCGGAATGGTAAATCTGAGAGACTTACCCATATAGAGAGACGGTGTTCTTTCAAGCTTTTGTTTAAGCCTTAGAGTGGTATAAGAAAAGCCCATGTACATGGCACTTGTTGTCACGCGTAGGAAATTTTACGGTGAGAATGAAACCAAGACCTCTCTCTCTGCAGGATAACCACGAATGGTAGACCACCATGAGAACCATCGATATGTTATTTAGAATTGACCACGAGACTATCAGTTAAGAAGACCCAGTGATGGAAGAAGCTTATATCAACGGGAGAGCATCACCAAAGGATTTAATATGAAGACCGTGCGATGTCAGTTGCCAGAACCCTAGAGGATCGTTAAAGCATTTTGACGGACCAGTATCTCTCATTTTAAGTGTGGTAACATCCTACCTTGCCGGAAGTTGGATTTGTTAGAAGACCCCAAACCCTAACCTTTCTTTCTAGCCTCTTCGAATCTCGAGGACGAGATTCATTTTAAGTGTGCTAGTTTGTAACATCCCAAAATTATAAATTTTGGAATGTTAATATAATTATTACATTGATTGTTTGTTTGTTTGCTGAGTGACTGAAACTAGTGTGAAATTTGAAACTTTTCGAAACTTTTGAATGAGAGGGAATAAAACGACTTTCCCCTTCTCCGGTGAATTCAAACTCAATCTTTTAAGAGCAAAGAGAGAAGATGAAATGACTTCTTCAACTATAAAGAATTCGAACGGAGATATTTGCACTGAATTCTTTTGCATTTCCATTCGTTTTCTTTGTGCAACAAAATGCCGGGAAATACATTCTAGAGCGGAGGAACATGACCCTCGAACCCACGGGCATTTTGAAAGTTATTTGAATCCACAAACTTAGAGGATCATTTGAAAATTATTTGCAAAAAGAAATAATGCTTTTAGGGATTTTTGGAAAAAACATTTTTTCTGAAGTTTTTATTTTTGCCGTGGAAATATGCCCATCATCTATATTTTATTTTTCTGATAATTTTAGTATATAAAAACTCTTTATTCCGAATTGATTTGATTTCCCTTTTAACATTTTAGTTTCCTAGTTTTGAAAATAGGAAGGAAATCACTTTTATTAAGAATACCTCCTGGCCCATTAAAACCTTTCCCTATTTTGGCCCAACCTACATCATCTCCTACCTCCATCTCTCCCTCACGTACAGGAAACTTGCCATCCATGGAGAGGAGATCCCCACGTCTGGGATTCGCGAAATCCTTTCCTTCCCAGCGCCTCCCGTCGCCTCTATAAGAAGCCCCACGTCCTCCTCGTTCCATTCCCGTTGAAACCGCCGCCTCTCCTCGCCACTAGCTCGTGCACCCCTTGCCGTAATCGTCACCGGAAAACTCACCAGAGAGCTGCCAGGAACTCCACCTCGCCACCCCTGCACCCCTCCACCCTTCGGCCACCTCCTCCACCACTTCGGCCACCACCTCGCTGCACCCCTCCACCCCCTCCACCGCCCCCTCCTGCCCCATCCCAATCCCCAATCGCCATTTTCAGCAAGCAGCAGCAAAACCAGCAGTTTTACCTCCTTCACCTCGCCCCCTACAGCTCCCCCTCCACCTCGCCACCACCCCCTCCCAGGAGCACCCCACCTTCGCCCCCCCTTCCCCACCCCTCGCCGGCCCCTCCCCCTTCCCCACCGGCGACCCAGCCTCCCTCGGCCACCATTGGCAGCCACGGGAGCAGCCCCAGCCGAAGGTAACCTCTCCTCTCTCTGTTATTTCTCTTTTATTGTTTTGTAGCCCTTAGATCTCTAACCAGTGGTATAGATTAGATCCTATAAAACTCTTCGGTTTAGAGTAGAAAAAACCAGCGGTTTATTTTCACTTATACTTTTAGCCAGCAGTTTCTGGTTAGCCTCGGCCGTTTGCTCAAAACTTTGCAACAAACGTACCCCTCGGCCTATAGTAGCATGCCACATCTACCCCTATTTGTTAGCTAGTTAGCTTCAGTTTTTCTGTCTAAATTGCAAAAACAGAAAGTTTCTGTTTTGTTTTGGCCACAACTTTTGATTACGAAGTCCAATGATAGTGATTCTTTTTCCAGTAGCTCAAAAATTTCCTGTAGTTTTTAAAAACATATAATTTGGCTGTGTTTAAATTTTTCAAATATAAGTTAGATCAGATTTAGTTTAAAACTTGTTTTGCCTATTCCAGGAGTTTAAAAATAGCTTTTAATTTGATTCCTTTTGGAACTGATCACTAGTGATCTTATTTATCAGTGGTAAAAGTTTCAGATTTGTTTGAGTATTTTAGATCACTGTTTCTTGTGAAACAATTTCTGTTTCACCTCTTTTAGGATTTCGGCTAATTCCTTTTCTACTTTTGTTTTAAAATATTTTCTTTTTTATTTCAGAAACATTATTGTTTTTTTATGTTAATTAACAGTAGTTTTGCAACAAGTTTTTATTTTATTTTTATTTGTTTTCATGAAATCAATTC
Source organism: Hordeum vulgare subsp. vulgare (assembly GCF_904849725.1). Taxonomy (NCBI): domain Eukaryota; kingdom Viridiplantae; phylum Streptophyta; class Magnoliopsida; order Poales; family Poaceae; genus Hordeum; species Hordeum vulgare. The sequence goes on along the minus strand of NC_058522.1, from coordinate 343,298,809 downwards.
TAGTTCCGTAGTAACGTGCAATTGTTTTCACCATTGTTTCAAATCCTGTTTGGGTAATACTTTCAAGAAGTTTTGTGAAAAATACTTTATTTTATCTTAGTTAAACTTATATCTTAGTTCCTTGTTATTATTTTCTGTTAGACAAAAACTATTTAGTGTTTGACGTAGTACAAGACTCCCTAGCCTTATTTGAAGTTTTCTTTCGGTTTCTTATTCACTCTCTCTCTTTTGTTTTGATTGCTAGAATGATTGCTAGTATGAGTGCTTATGTGAATTATATGTTTTCCATATAGATTTTCATCGGAGAGTGACGAGTAGTCTATCAAGTTATTTCTCGAGAATTTCTTCTTCGTCAACATCACCAGGCAAGTCACTTTGATCATACTATCACCTATGTTTTATGCATCATAGTTCTACCATCCTATGCCCAATTGCATGCTGCTTAGGTACTTGGAAATTTTAGTATAGATTGTAGTATCATGTGGTAGGCGCACAACAACCCCGATACTTGGCCCCGGGACGACAAATTTCATATTGCTATGCTTGAGTAGACGGGATTTCGGTTGAGCGCATAACACGAGTGATGCGAGGTTGATTAAATAATGAAGACCAGTTAAGACAAGATTTTCAAGACCTCATACGCAATGCAACACTGGGTGAAGGACGGTTGACCGGCTCCCTGGAGAACCCAGTGGATGCCCGGGATGTTGGGGACGGCCATGACATCCTGCGGAAAGCTTCACCCAGGCTCAAAGAGACAGACGGATATTTTCAAGACCCAAGGCTTACCTGCACAGCCACAAGTCATTATGGGCTCTGGCTTGGTTGGACAACACGGCGACTCTGGACAGGCGGTGCTAGCAGATGTAGACAAACGGTAGGAATGGATGGGCACCGACAGGGATTCAGAGGGACCCGTTGAAAGACCATGTTTTGATCATCCGGTCTTCAAACACCCTGAAGTGCGAGGACATACACGGAGGCGATCAAATCTTGTGGGGAACGTGTGCAAAACTCTGTAGAGTACTCAAACCTAATCAATTAGCCGTGTCCACGGTCATGGACAACTTGAGCCAAAGGAACTGAAGTTATCTGAAATTCTCAACACAAATAATAATATTGGTGTGGGAATTATTGACAACTCGGGTACGAGAACTGGTTGGCGGAACCATCTCGTTAACAGCCAACAATGTAGTAACAATTTGCTTTTAGCCCTCTCCTGAAGTAGGAGAAAATTTGCTTTACGCTAAAAACTTATAACCCCACCTGCCAGATATGCATATAGTATAGATGATTACTTTTCACCCCTCTCTTATGTGACTTGCCGGCATATTCAATATGCTGACCTACACGGCTGCAACGTCTTATGTTGCAGATATCTTTCTTCGACGAGTAAGAGAACGATTCAGGGTTACGGTCTACACTCAACTTGCCGTTGGTGTTTATTGGGACTCCACTCCCTTGACCGCTTCCGCTGAGATAATTAAGGTATATATCAGTTTTACGCTATTTTTACATGTGATTGCACTTTGATATATACGTTGATGTACTGTGTGTGCCAGCATACTGATCCAGGGATGGCACAGATACACAGAGGCTTGACTCGTCTTGAGTCGGGTCGCTACACTATAAAGGTGGTCTATAGGTATCTCCGAAGGTGTCCGCTGAGTTAGCATGGATCAAGACTGGGATTTGTCAATCCGTGTGACGGGGAGGTATCTCAGGGCCCACTCGGTAATACAACATCACATATAAGCCTTGCAAGCAATGTGACTAAAGTGTTGGTCACGAGATCTTTTATTACGGAAGGAGTAAAGAGACTTAACAGCCATGAGACTGAAATAGGTATAGGGATACCGACGAACAAATCTCGGGCAAGTAACATACCGAAGGACAAAGGGATTGGTATACGGGATTATATGAATCCTTGGCACAGAGGTTCAACCGATAAGATATTCGTAGAATATGTAGGATCCAATATGGACATCCAGGTCCCGCTATTGGATATTGACCGGGTTGTGTCTCAGGTCATGTCTGCATAGTTCTCGAACCCGCAGGGTCTGCACACTTAATGTTCGGTGACGTTTTGGTATAGTTGAGTTATAGGTGATGGTGATCGAAGTTTTGTTTGGAGTCTCGGATGAGATCACGGATGTCACGAGGGTTTCCGGAATGGTCCATAAGCAAAGATCTATATATAGGATTGTTTCATTTGGCTTCCGGAAAGATTTCAGGCATTGCCGGCATTGTACCGGGAGTGACGATTGGGTTCCGGGTTTTTACCGGGAGGGGCCACCCACCCCGGAGAGAACCTAATAGCCCATGGGTGGCGCACCAGCCCTTGGTGGTCTGGTGAGTCCAGCCCAACAGGGATTTTTGGCCAAGGGGAAAAATCAAAGGAGAAAGAAAAAAAAGAAGGGGGGTGGAAGGAAGGAAGGGACTCCACCTTCCAAACCGAATTGGAGTAGGAGTCCCTCCTCCTCCCTTCGGCCAACGCCCTTGGGGCTCCGTTGAGCCTTAAGGCTATCCCCTCCCCTCCTCCTATATATACTAGAGGTTTTAGGGTTTTTAAGACACAACTTTGCCACGTTCAACCCTAAACCTCTACTTCGTAGTTCTTCCTCTAGATCGGTTTTCCGCGGAGCTCGGGCGGAGCCCTCTAGGAATAGATCATCACCATCACCGGCGCGCCATCACGCTGCCGGAGAACTCATCTACTTCCCTGTCTCTCTTGCTAGATCAAGAAGGCAGAGATCGTCATCGAGCTGTACGTGTACTGAACACGGAGGTGCCGTCCGTTCGGTGCTAGATCGGGACGGATCGTTGGACGACGGTGATTTGAATCAAGAAGTTGTTCCACTACATCAACCACGTTTCTTAACGCTTCCCACTTAGCGATCTAAAAGGGTATGTGGATCTGATCTCCCTCTCGTAGATGAATATCACCATGATAGGTCTTCACGTGCGTAGGAATTTTTTGGTCCCCATGCAATGTTCCCCAACACCATAACCTTATTTACGAGGACACAATGCGGAAACTTGGTATTGATTCATCACGAATTAAACCCACTAAGATCACCTTGAAAGGAGTAATTTCTGGTGTGGAAGCTCGCTGTTCAGGAAAGATAACCCTAGAGGTAGTGTTCGACTCACCCAACAACTTCCGAAGCGAAGATTTAATCTTCTAATTCGTCCCTTTCCATAGTGGGTACCATGCACTACTTGGCAGTATGGAGTTCACTTGCTTCGATGTCGTCCATCATTATGCATACCTCAAGCTGAACATGCTAGGACACAAGGGTGTTATCACTATCAATGGTAACACCGAACTATCCCTTCGCGCCGAAGAACACACTGTAGCCATAGTGGTCGAAGTACAGGCCAGGGACGCGACTCCTAACCCAAGAGTATCCGCTAAGGAACATAAACGGGCTCGCGCCTCGTCGCAGTCTCATACCTCGGTGGATAAATAGGGATACGACCCTCATAGCAGCACCTTGCCTCTAGGAAAGTACGTACCTCGAAGCACAACTTGGCGCTTAAGATACCATGGGCAGCTATGAGGAGAAATGATACACGACTTAATGTTCGGATAAACCGAACCATGGACAGTATAGTCTCTCAACACATACAGGTACCATCAAGTACCAACTTCTGCATAAAGCACACATACACATTGGTGGCTTCTCAAGAGCACCATTGACCACGAGAGCTGTTCATCGAAGATCCCTCCTGTCCAAGGGGTGTCCTCCAGCGAGTAAAAGCGCGGACGCTCAATAGGGTGCTTACAGGAAAATCAGCCTAGTCGCATCCAACCCTGTGTAAACCTCTACTTTGTACTCTTTTATTCAGCTATATATACAGCTGCTTGTGAAGTCCGAATTATACAATTCATAATTCTACGGAAGTAAGGAACACTCTGATGTTACTTATGAACTTCGCAATAATTCTTTGCCTCCTACATTTACCAAACTACTTCCCAAATTCTTACAGAAGTCTATTTTTGCATGCACACATTGGCTGAATTGAAGGGGGGCTTGGTCTTCACAAACCACCCCTTTCAGACCGTCATGTGCCTATTCCACTTGTGCGTGGTCTTGGATTTGCGTTATATGCATGCATTTCGAATCATGTCTTTGGTAAAATGTTGGGTTGCTCCACTCCTGTGTTTACCCATTTACGTTTTGATAGTTTGGCTAAAAGGGTAAAGGGAGAAGCACTGCGATTGTATTTCCAGTTCATCTGGTTAAGTACCTTAGTGGAGAAAGCCGAAAACTGACCGGCATGATAATAGAGAACTCGTCCGCGATCCGAAGAAAAGTGTCAAATTAAGGAACCGTTAGGGGTTCATCGCCTTTTGCGACTGGTTTTAAAGTGCTTCAGACCAAGTGATTACATGTTTTTTCACACCAGGTATAAGCCGAAAATCACAATTTTTCGAAAGGGTTCTACTTACCACCCATGATCACACTCTTATGGTCAAATGAAAGTGTTAAAGCCTGATGGTCCGATTGCCTGGTTTTCTCCCACATTACCGGCTTGATGGTGCCAAGATGTTGGCTAAGAGTAACTATGCGGAAGTTGAAAATACCCTTGCTATATTCTCGCAGGGGTTTGAAGCTGATGACAAGAACTTTCAGTATTAAAACAACCAAAATAAGAGTTGCAATTCAAAGGGATGAATCTGCCATGCACAAATGAAAAGACATTGTATCATAGAATAACTTTTATAAGATATCATCCTCTACTCAAGTAGTGTGTCCTTCATGCATAGTGCCTCTATAGCTCGGGCACCGTCCATAGCGATGGAGAAATAAAGTTCAGGCGCCTGTTCTATTTCCCAGGCGGCAGAGGTGCAGTGGCCATCTTTGTGGGCTCGAACTTAGATAAACGCGTCATTGTTTTTGCAAAAGCCATGCGAGCTTATTCAATGTAGACCGAGTGCTTCACAACATCTATTTGAGGAGACGCAAGAATTAGCTTCTGAACCAAGCTGAAGTAGCTGGTGGGCAACGGTTAGGATGGCCACAACCTCATGGACAAGTCCTTCATGACCGGCTCAGTCATCTTGTGTAGTCCATCAGCTGTTTCAACTGGTCGGACTCCAGTTGAGGATGCTCCGAATCGAGGAACTGCACCGAGAAAATATTGTGTTGTGATGCATCCTCTTGAGAAGCATAGTACTTCTCAGCCTCGACTGCACTCTTCGACAGATCAGCCATCGCACCTGAAGAGCTCCATACTCGGTTAAGGGATACGAATGTTTTCCTGCCAAAGGTACATTGCAATAAACACCACTTACGAGTTGCGATTTGTTTGATCTAATGAACCTCCTTCCGAAGGTTATGTGCCTCTTTCCATGCTTCTTGGAGGGTAGCTGTGATCGACATGAGTTCGGTCAATTTTTCTTTTTCTTTTTTGCTTGAGAGCCTCATTCTTCATGATGGCCTCCTTAAGTTCCTGCGGAACTTCGCTGACTGAGCTTCAGATTTCTCGCTGATGGCCTTAGCATGTATGGCCAACGCCCTCTGTTCGGTGGCTTCTTGCTTGGCTTGGCTCAGTTCAGCTTTGAGTCGATCAACGTCGGCAGCCGCACCTGAGATAATTAGTTTACAAGCACTCATTTAGAGGCAAATTATACATAAATCCATATAAATGCTAACGCTCGCGCACTCACTTTGAGTGTCTTCAAAACGCTTGTTGATGCGATCTTGCTCCTCTTCAGAAACTCTTAATTACCGATTCATTTCCTCCAACTCTAGAGAGTTCGGGGGTGCAGCCAATGCACATGCCTGCAAAATAACATGTTGTGTTCATTTTCAAATATTCTTTTTGCCAGGATGCATTCTTGGTAACCCACTAGAGCCTTGGGGGTTGCACGCATTATTTCACAAATAATTCTAACCCATGCACGAGTCTTTCAAACTCACACATGGCTTGGGGGTACTGCTATAATAAAACTTCTAGACAACACATAGTTATAAAACAAAAATTATGTTGATTACCTTGATGCCCACTAACAGTGCATTGAAAGCTCCTTTTAGACTGCTATTGAAAGACTGAGTACTTTGCAAAACATTACTTAGCTCTGGCCATCCAGTCCGAACTGGCTCCGTCGTGGATGGCTCCAGGGGCACCGTAGTAGTCTCCCTTAGCGGAGAGACCACTACCACTAGAACTGGTGATGGGGATTCTTTGAAGTAGTCTTCAGAGGAGACCCAGAGGGTCCGGGCCCTCCCTCCATCATCGCGAGCAAAAGTTCATTCTCCTAGTCCTTGATGGCCGAAGTATTGGCCTCGGCCATAGTATCATCACCCTCGGTCGTGGTATCCGGCTCAAGGGGGACCTCCTTGGATACCGCTTCTCTAGTCCCTTCCGCCATAGGGGAGGTGAGTGTTGGAAAAATGCCCTAGAGGCAATGATAAATAGTTATTATTACATTTCATGTTTAAAGATAATAATTTATTATCCATGCTATAACAGCATTGAATGAAAACATAGATACATGTGTGAATAAATAGACAAAACAATGTCCCTAGCAAGCCACTAGTTGGCTAGCCAGTTGATCAATGATAGTCAAGGTTTTCTGACTATATGCAAGTGTTGTCACTTGATAACTGGATCACATCATTAGGAGAATCATGTGATAGACTAGACCCAAACTATGAACGTAGCATATTGACCGTGTCGTTTTATTGCTATTGTTTTCTCCATGTCAAGTATTTGTTCCAATGACCATGAGATCATATAACTCACTGGCACCGGAGGAATACCTTGTGTGCATCAAACATCGCAACTTAACTGGGTGACTATAAAGATGCTCTACATGTATCTCCGAAGGTGTCCGTTGAGTTAGTATGGATCAAGACTGGGTTTTGTCACTTCGTGTGACGAAGAGGTATCTTGGGGCCCACTCAGTAATATAACATCACACACACGCCTTGCAAGCAATGTGACTAAGTGTAAGTCATGTTATCTTGTATTACAGAATGAGTAAAGATACTTGCCGGTAACGAGATTGAAATAGGTATGCAAATACCAACGATCGAATCTCGGGCAAGTAACATACCGAAGAACAAAGGGAATGACATACGGGTTTATATGAATCCTTGACACTGAGGTTCAACCGATAAGATCTTCGGAGAATATGTAGGATCCAATATGGGCATCCAGGTCCTGCTATTGGATATTGACTGAAGAGTGCCTCGGGGCATATGTCTACATAGTTTTCAAACCCGCATGGTCTGCACACTTAAGGTTCGATGATGTTTTAGTATAGTTGAGTTATATGTGTGGTTACCTAATGTTGTTCGAAGTTCCGGATGAGATCACAGACATCATGAGGGTTTCCAGAATGGTCCAGAAATGAAGATTGATATATAGGATGGTTTCATTTGGTCACCGGAAAGTTTCGGGCAATTTCGGTAGGGTACCGGGAGTGACGAATGGGTTCCGGGAGTTCACCTGGAGGGGCCCACCCACCCGGGAGTGAGCCCTAGGCACTAGGGTGGCACCACAAGTCCTTAGTGGCCTGATGGAGTCAGCCCAAGGGGCCCATGGTGCCACATAAGAAAATACCAAAAGAAAATAAAAGGAAAAAGGAATGAGGGAGGTGGGAAGGTAGAGGAGGACACCTCCTACCCAAACCGAATTGGAGGAGGAGTCCTCCTCCTCCTAGCGCCGGCGCACCCTTGAGGGCCTTGTCCCTCAAGGCTAGCCCCTCCCCCTCTCTCCTATATATAGTGGAGGTTTAGGGCTTTTTGAGACACAACTTTGCCACGTGCAACTCTAGCCGAAACCACACAATTTCACCTCCAGATCGGATTTCTGTGGACCTCGGGCGGAGCCCTGCAGGAGTAGAGCATCACCACCATCGGAGTGTCCTCACGCTGCTGGAGAAATCATCTACTTCTCCATCTTTCTTGCTGGATCAAGAAGGCCGAGATCATCGTCGAGCTGTACGGCTGCTGGACATGGAGGTGCCGTCCGTTCGGCACTAGATCAGAACAGATCGCGGGACGTATCGTGTGACGGTTCGAGGGACGTGAAGACGTTCCACTACATCAACTACGTTTCTTAACGCTTCCTGCTGTGCGATCTACAAGGGAACGTATATCCAAATATCCACTCGTAGTTGGACATCACCATGATAGGTCTTCGTGTGCGTAGGAAAAATTTTGTTTGCCATGCAACGTTCCCCAACAGTGGCATCATGAGCCAGGTTCATGCGTAGATGTTATCTCGAGTAGAACACAAAAGGTTTTGTGGACAGTGATGTTTGATTTTCTGCCCTCCTTAGTCTTTTCTCGATTCGGCGGTATTTTTGGATTGAAGCGGCTCGGACCGACATAACTCGTACTCTTATGAGAGACTGGTTTCATCGATTGACATGCAACCTCGTTGCATAAAGATGACTGGCGGGTGTCGATTTCTTCAACTTTAGTTGAATTGGTTTTGACCGAGGCGGCCTTGGATAGGTTAAATACCAATTTGCACATCTCCGGTGTGGTTTTTGCGTAAGTAAGATGTGATCATACTAGATACCCATAGCAGCCACGTAAAACATGCAACAACAAATTAGAGGACGTCTAACTTGTTTTTGCAGCGTATGCTTGTGATATGATATGGCCAATGACGTGATGTGATATATTGGATGTATGAGATGATCATGTTGTAATAGTTAATATCAACTTGCACATCGATGCTACGGCAACCGGCAGGAGCCATAGGGTTGTCTTTAAACTAATGTTTGTGTTTGCAGATGTGTTTACTATATTGCTAGGTCGTAGCTTTAGTAGTTATAGCATAGATAACATGACAACCTCGATGGTGACACTTTGATGAAGATCATAATGATGGAGATCATGGTGTGGCACCGGTGACAAGAAGATCATGCCGGTGCTTTGGTGGTGGAGATCAAGAAGCACATGATGATGGCCATATCATGTCACTTATGAATTGCATGTGATGTTAATCCTTTTATGCACCTTATTTTGCTTAGAACGACGGTAGCATTATAAGGCAATCTCTCGCTAAATTTTCAAGACGAAATTGTGTTCTCCCTGACTGTGCACCGTTGCTATAGTTCATCGTTTCGAGACACCACGTGATGATCGGGTGTGATAGACTCAACGTTCACATACAATGGGTGCAAAACAGTTGCACGCGCGGAACACTCCGGTTAAGCTTGATGAGCCTAGCATGTGCAGAAATGGCCTCGGGACACATGAGACCGAAAGGTCGAGCATGAATCATATAGTTGATATGATTAGCATACAGATGCTTACCACTAAAACTATTCTCAACTCACGTGATGATCGGACTTGAGTTAGTGAATTTGGATCATGTACCACTCAAATGACTAGAGAGATGTACTTTTTGAGTGGGAGTTTAGCAAGTAATTTGATCTGTTAAACTCTAATTATCTTGAACATAGTCTAAGTCCACTTTGAAACATTTGTGTTGTAGATCAATGGCTCACGCGACAGTCACCCTGAATTTTAATACGTTCCTAGAGAAAGATAAGTTGAAAGATGATGGAAGCAACTTTCTAGACCGGGCTCGTAATCTTAAGTTGCTCCTCCAAGCTGGGAAGAAGGATTATGTCCTTAATGCTGCGCTAGGAGATGAACCACCCGCTACGGCTAACCAAGATGTTAAGAACGCTTGGTTAACATGTAAGGAGGACTACTCGGTAGTTCAATGTGTAGTCTTGTATGGCTTAGAGCCGGGACTTCAACATCGCTTTGAGCGTCATGGAGCATTTGAGATGTTCCAGGAGTTGAAGTTTATCTTTCAGAAGAACGCCTGGATCGAGAGGTATGCGACCTGTGATAAATTCTATGCTTGCAAGATGGAGGAGAATTCATCCGTCAGTGAACATGTGCTCAAAATGTCTAGGTACTCAAACCGTCTAGCTGACCTGGGGATTGAACTCCCGCAAGAGGCTATCACTGATAGAATTCTTCAATCACTGCCACCAAGCTATAAGAGCTTTGTGTTGAACTATAACATGCAAGGGATTAACAAGTCACCCGGCGAGTTATTCGCGATGCTGAAACTCGCAAAGTCAAAACTCCGGAAAGAGCATCAAGTGTTGATGGTCAATAAGACCACTGGTTTCAAGAGAAACGGCAAAGGAAAGAAGGGTAATTCCAAGAAGAGCGGCAACCCTATTCCCAATCCGATGAAGAAACCCAAGACTATACCTAAGCCTGAAACAAAGTGTTATTATTGCAAGGGACTGGGTCACTGGAATCGCAACTGCCCCAAGTATCTGGCTGATAAGAAGGCGGCCAAGGAAAAATTAGGTATATTCGATATACATGTTATTGATGTGTACTTAACCAACTCTCATAGTAGTGCCTATGTATTCAATATCGCTTCTGTTGCTCATATTTGCAACTCGAAACAGGAACTGTGGAATAAACGAAGGCTGGCGAAATACGAAGTGACGATGCGCGTGGGAAATGGTTCCAAGGTTGATGCAGTCCTCGTTGGCACAGTTTCACTTCAGTTACCATCCGGATTAGTTATGAACTTAAATAATTGTTATTTAGTGCCTCCGTTAAGCATGAACATTATATCTGGATCTTGTTTATTGCGAGACGGTTACTCGTTTAAGTCAGAGAATAATGGTTGTTCTATTTCTATGAGTAATATGTTTTATGGTCATGCACCCAATGTGAGAGGATTGTTCATATTGAATCTTGATAGCGATGATAGACATATACATAACATTGAGTCCAAAAGAGTTAGAGTTAACAATGATAGCGCCATGTTTTTGTGGCACTGCCACTTAGGTTATATTGGTGTAAAGCGCATGAAGAAACTCCATTCTGATGGACTTTTGGAGTCACTTGACTTTGATTCACTTGACACGTGCGAACCATGCCTCATGGGCAAGATGACTAAGACTCCGTTCTCCGAAACAATGGAGCGTGCAAGTGACTTGTTGGAAATCAAACATACCAATGTGTGCGGTCCGATGAGTGTGCAGGCGCGCGGCAGATATTGTTATTTTCTCACCTTCACTGACGATTTGAGTAGATATGGTTATGTCTACTTGATGAAGCACAAGTGTGAAACACTTGAGAAATTCAACCAATTTCAGTGTGAAGTTGAAAATCATCGTAACAAGAAGATCAAGTTCCTACGGTCTGATCGTGGGGGCGAGTATCTGAGTTTCAAGTTTGGTGCTCACTTAAGACAATGTGGAATTGTTTCACAGTTGACACCGCCTGGAACACCACAGCGTAATGGTGTGTCCGAACATCGTAATCGTACTTTGTTAGAGATGGTGCGATCTATGGTGTCTCTTACCGATTTGCCATTATCGTTTTGGGGTTATGCATTAGAGACAGCTGCATTCACTTTAAATAGGGCACCATAAAAATCCGTTGAGACGACACCGTACGAACTGTGGTATGGCAAAAGAACATAATTGTCATTTCTTAAAGTTTGGGGATGCGATGCTTATGTCAAAAAGCTTCAGCCTGAAAAGCTAGAACCCAAAGCGGGAAAGTGCGTCTTCATAGGTTACCTAAAAGAAACAGTTGGGTATACCTTCTATCTGAAATCCGAGGGCAAAGTGTTTGTTGCTAAAAACGGAGCTTTTCTTGAGAAGGAGTTTCTCTCGAAAGAATTGAGTGGGAGGAAGATATAACTTGATGAGGTTGTCGAACCTCTAATCCCTCTGGATAGTGGCGCACGCCAAGGGGAAACCCATGTTGCTGTGACACCGGCTGATGAGGAAGTTGATGATGATGATCATGAAACTTCGGATCAAGTTCCTATCGGACCTCGCAGGTCAACAAGGTCATGTAATACTCCTAAGTGGTACGGTAATCCTGTCTTATCAATTATGTTGTTAGACAACAATGAACCTGCGAATTATGAAAAAGCAATGGTGGGCCCGTATTCGAACAAATGGTTGGAGGCCATGAAGTCCGAGATTGGATCCATGTACGAGAACAAAGTGTGGAATTTGGAAGTACTACCTGAAGGCCGCAAGGCTATTCAGAACAAATGGATCTTTAAGAAGAAGACGGCCGCAGACGGTAATGTGACCGTTTATAAAGCTCGACTTGTTGCAAAGGGTTTTTCACAAGTTCAAGGAGTTGACTACGATGAGACATTCTCACCTGTAGCGATGCTTATGTCCATCCGAATCATGTTAGCAATAGCTGCATTTTTTGATTATGAAATCTGGCAGATGGATGTCAGAACAACGTTCCTTAACGGTTTTCTTAAGGAAGAGTTGTATATGATGCAACCCGAAGGTTTTGTCGATCCAAAGAATGCCAACAAAGTGTGCAAGCTCCAGCGATCCATTTATGGACTGGTGCAAGCATCTCGGAGTTGCAATAAGTGGTTTTATGAGGTGGTCAAAGCATTTGAGTTTATACAAGTGGTTGGAGAATCTTGTATTTACAAGAAAGTGAGTGGGAGCTTTGTGGCGTTTCTAATATTATATGTGGATGACATATTGCTGATTGGAAACAACGTGGCTTTTTTGGAGAGCATAAAGGATTACTTGAATAAAAGTTTTGTATGAAGGACCTAGGAGAAGCTGCTTACATTCTAGGCATTAAGATCTATAGGGATAGATCGATACACTTGATAGGAATTTCACAAAGAACATACCTTGATAATGTTTTGAAGAAGTTCAAAATGGATCAGTCCAAGAAAAGGTTCTTGTCAGTGTTACAAGGTATAAAATTGAGTAAGGCTCAGTGCCCAACAACTGCTGAAGATAGAGAACAAATGAGCTCCGTCCCCTATGCTTCAGCCGTAGGTTCTATCATGTATGCAATGTTGTGCGCTAGCTTGGCCATAAGTATGGCAGGCAGGTTTCAGAGTAATCCAGGAGTGGATCACTGGACGGCGGTCAAGAATATTCTGAAGTACCTTAAAAGGACTAAGGAAATGTTTCTCGTTTATGGAGGTGACGAAGATCTTGTCATAGAGGGTTGCGTCGATGCAAGCTTCGACACTGATCCAGATGACTCTAAGTTGCAAACCGGATACATATTTATTCTTAATGGGGGTGCGGTAAGCTGGTCCAGTTCCAAGCAAAGTGTCGTAGAAGATTCTACATGTGAAGCGGAGTAGATGGCTGCCTCGGAGGGAGCAAAGGAGGGTGTCTGGATGAAGCAGTTCATAATAGATCTTGGAGTTGTGCTGAGCGCACTAAATCCAATAACTCTGTTATGTGATAACACTGGTGCTATTGCCTTAGCACAGGAACCAAGGTTTCACAAGAAGACCAGACACATCGAACGATGCTTCAACCTCATCCGTGACTACGTCGAAGGAGAGGACGTGAATATTTGGAAAGTGCACACGGATTTGAATGTAGCAGACCCGCTGTTGAACCTCTTCCACGGGCAAAACATGATCAACACCAGAACTGTATGGGTGTTCTATTTATTACAATGTAAATCGCATGGCAATGTGAGGATTAGATATTGACTCTAGTGCAAGTGGGAGACTGTTGGAAATATGCCCTAGAGGCAATGATAAATAGTTATTATTATATTTCCTGTTTAAAGATAATCGCTTATTATCCATGCTATAATTATACTGAATGAAAACATAGATACATGTGTGGATAAATAGACAAAACAATGTCCGTAGCAAGCCTCTAGTTTGCTAGCCAGTTGATCAATGATAGTCAAGGTTTTCTGACTATATGCAAGTGTTGTCACTTGATAACTGGATCACATCATTAGGAGAATCATGTGATGGGCTAGACCCAAACTATGAACGTAGCATATTGATCGTGTCATTTTATTGCTATTGTTTTATGCGTGTCAAGTATTTGTTCCTATGACCATGAGATCATATAACTCACTTGCACCGGAGGAATACCTTGTGTGCATCAAACGTCGCAACGTAACTGGGTGACTATAAAGGTGCTCTACAGGTATCTCCGAAGGCTTCCGTTGAGTTAGTATGGATCAAGACTGGTATTTGTCACTCCGTGTGACGGAGAGGTATCTCGGGGCCCACTTGGTAATACAACATCACACACAACCCTTGCAAGCAATGTGACTAAGTGTAAGTCACGGGACCTTCTATTACGGAATGAGTAAAGAGACTTGATGGTAACGAGATTGAAATAGGTATGCGGATACCGACGATCGAAGCTCGGGCAAGTAACATACCGAAGGACAAAGGGAATGACATATGGGATTATATGAATCCTTGACACTAAGGTTCAACGATAAGATCTTTGGAGAATATAGGATGCAATATGGGCATCCATGTCCCGCTATTGGATATTAACCGAGGAGTGCCTCGGGGCATGTCTACATAGTTCTCGAACCCGCAGGGTCTGCATACTTAAGGTTCGATGATGTTTTAGTATAATTGAGTTATATGTGTGGTTACCGAACATTGTTCATAGTCCCGGATGAGATCACGGACGTCACGAGGGTTTCCAGAATGGTCCGGAAGCGAAGATTGATATATAAGATGGTTTCATTTGGTCAACGGAAAGTTTCGGGCAATTCCGGTAGTGTACCGGGAGTGACGAATGGGTTCCGGGAGTTCACCGGGAGGGGGCCACCACCCGGGAGTGAGACCAAGGCACTAGGGTGGCGCCACAAGTCCTTAGTGGCCTAATGGAGTCAGTCCAAGGGGCCCATGGAGCCACATAAGAATATACCAAAAGAAAATAAAACGAAAAAGGAAAGAGGGAGGTGGGAAAGAAGAGGAGGACTCCTCCTTCCCAAACGGAATTGGAGGAGGAGTCCTCCTCCTCCTAGCGCCGGTGCACCCTTGAGGGCCTTGTACCTCAAGGCTAGCCCCTCCCCCTCCCTCCTATATATAGTGGAGGTTTAGGGCTTTTTGAGACACAACTTTGCCACGTGCAACTCTAGCCTAAACCACACAGTTTCACCTCTTGATCGGATTTCTACGGAGCTCGGGCGGAGCCCTGCAGGAGTAGATCATCACCACCAGTGGAACGTCGTCATGTTGCCGGAGAACTCATCTAATTCTCCGTCTTGCTTGCTGGATCAAGAAGGCTGAGATCATCATTGAGTTGTACGTGTGCTGAACGCGGAGGTGCCGTCCGTTCGGCACTAGATCGGAACAGATCGTGGGACGGATCGCGGGACAGTTCGTGGGACGGTTTGAGGGACGTGAATACGTTCGACTACACCAACTACGTTTCTTAACACTTCCTGTTGTGCGATCTACAAGCGTACGTAGATCCAAATCTCCACTCGTAGATGGACATCACCATGATAGGTCTTCGTGTGCGTAGGAATTTTTTTTGTTTCCCATGAAATGTTCCCCAACAGTGAGTAGGGTGATTTGGTCCTTCTTTCAGCTAGGTTAGCTGGAAGGGAATACCCCTCAGAAATATGATCGATGGGAAGATCATGTTGGGGGCTATAATAGAAAGAATGAGCCCAATTAGAACCGTAGTAATTAGGTAGAAGGTGTATTCAGATTTTTTGTACATACCTTTTGGCTCGGGGCTTCACCCTAAAGATCCTTTGAGGGACCAGTGCTTTACCGTAGACTCTTTGTCTGAGTCTAGAACATCATTGAATAGGGCCATGGGGCCCCTATGCTGCTTCTTCGAAGCAACAGGAGCATGGTCTCCCTCAGCTTCTTCGGACGCCTCTCTCTTTTTCGTGTGAGAGGAGTCGCTCACCTCCTCCTCATCATGCTCTTCTTCTCCCTTCATGTGGGAGGGAGCTAGTGTCTCTTTAGAGTTGGTATCTTGGGGACCCTTTGATCGAAGCCCCCCGGATCTTCTTCTTCCCTTTCTTCCGTCCCTCCTTCTCCCTCGGAGCAGTGTACGATTTGTCAACCAACATGGCCACCAACAGAGGGGTCATGGCGTCCTCGGGCGAAGGCGTCATACAACTAAACTGTCCAGATTTCTTCAGCCAGATCTACGAGTGTAAGGGAGGAAGGGGTAAGTGACTCATTACAGCAGGCATGAAAGTTAAAACAATTCGGTTAAAATGTTACCGGTCCAGCCAGATTGAGTAGGGAAATGCCCTCATCCTCCTCCTCGTCGGGCCAAGTCTTTTTCCACTTGAACACAACCTTCCATAGCTTTTCGAGTGAGGTACGAAAAGAACTCCGTATCAGGCCAACTTTATTGTCCGGATCCTCCTGATCATGCTCCCACATCGGGATACACCGACGCTAGTAGGGGAGAAGGCCGCGATGCAGCATGACATGTACCACCTTGGTAAGGTCGATCTTCTCCATTAGATCGGAGATCCTCTTCTTGAGCTTCTTCGTGTGAGTGGCCTCCCCCCAATCGAGGGCTTTCTCTGTCCATGATGTGAAAGCAGGAGGTGCCACCTCGTCGGCGTTGCATGGATCGGTGATATAGAACCACTCCTTTTCCCATGACTTGATAGTGTCGATGAATGCGCGCTTTGGCCATGTAGCCCCATTTAGCTTGCCGATCATTGCCCTCTACAGTCAGCCTGCTCGGTGTTGATGACTTTGGGCTTGACGTTGAGGACCTTCAGCCACGCGCCAAAGTGGGGTTGGACCCGCAAGAGGCCTCATAGACCATGATGAAAGAAGGAGAGATGGGTGACTGAGTTCTGGGGGGGGGGGGGGGTCGTGGACATCGCGACCATATAAAACATGATCCCTCGAACAAATGGGTGAAGGGGGGAGCTTAAACCTCTAATGAAATGAGGGATGACAACCACTCTTTCCCCATCCCTTGGGGTGTAACATCCCAATTTTCCAAATTGGGAATGTTTTACATTGGAGCTAAGCATCTATGCATATCGATTGAAATAAAGTTGGCATTTGAATTCCTTCGACTTTTGTTTTTGCATTTCTATTTTTTCCTCACACGAGAAATGCCGGGAAAATACTCTCTTGCACGCAAGAGAGAGAGCGGAGGAAAATGACCCTCCAAAGTGTGGGCATTTCTGAAATATTGATTGAAATAAAGTTGGCATTTGAATTCCTTCCCCAGCCCCCTCCCCGCCTATAAAAGCCGCCGCCCTCGCCCGCACCCCGTTCCCCACCGCCATGCGGAGCCCCCGCCCCCCAAGCCCCTGCCGCAGACCTCGCTGGTGAGCACCCAAGATCCACCTTCGGCCGCACCCGAGGCAGCCGCCTCCGGCCACTCCTCTCCTCGCCGACGCCGCCACTTGACGCGGGACATTCACCGCCGCCTCCCCAAGCTTTCGGCTGTCGTCGGGACGCACCGGACCCGCCTCCACCATCTTTGGCCGCCGTCAAGACCTCGCCGGAGTCATCACCGCCGGTGAGCACCTCCATCTCTCTCCAGCACCGTTGGATCTAATACGAACGCGTTAGATTAGTTCCTAGATACCTGTTCGGTTTAGCTAAGAAAACCGCTCGAGTTTTATTTCACTTAACTTTTAGCCAGTGGGTTCTGTAGATTTCGGCCGTTTGCTCCTAACGCTAGCAACACACACCCCCGCAGCCATTCACAGAGCGCCACGTGTACCCCCTGTCTGTTAGAAATTAGTTTCCTTTTTCTGTTTAGTTCCAAAAACATGAGAGTTTCAGTTTTGTTTTGGCCATAGCTTTTGATCCAGAAGTCCAATGATGTTGATTCTTGTTCTAGTAGATCCCAAATTTTCTGTAGTTTTTAAAAACATATAATTTGTCTATGTTTTAAATTTTAAAATATGAATGAGATCAGATTTAGTTTAAACCTTGTTTTGCCTATTCCACGAGTTTAAAAAATGATTTTTAGTTGATTCTTTTTTCTACTGCTTCCTAGTGGTTATATCTTACTGTGGTAGAAGTTTCAAAAGTTTTAAAGTACTTTTACTGGGGTTTTTAACAGAAACAAATTTCTGCCTTAGTGACGCGTATTGAATTCTTTCACTTAGGCCTTAGCAAATTTTACTTGTGATGATATTTTTACTTGTTGCTTGATTATAGTGCTTATGGTGTGTATTGTGTTTGTATCGGTAGATCACCCGGAGTGCGAGGCGTGTTACTTAGAAGCGCTCGATCAAGACAACTATCATCAAGGCAAGTCATTTTGATCATGCTATTTTCCTATGTTTTCGATGCATGGTAGTTTCACCTTTCTTTGCCCAATTGCATGCTGCCTAGGTACTTGGAAATTTTAGTATAGGTTGTAGTATCATGTGGTAGGCACACAACAACCCCGATACTTGGCCCCGGGACGACAATTTCATATTTTCTATGCTTGAGTAGACAGGTTTTCGGTTGAGTGCATAACATGAGTGATGCGAGGATTGACTAAATAATCAAGACCGGTTAAGACAAGATTTTCAAGACCTCGGATGCAATGCAACTCTAGGTGAAGGACGGTTGATTGGCTCCCTGGAGGAACCAGTGGATGGCCCGGGATGCTGGAGACGGCCATGACATCTTGCGGAAAGCTTCACCCAGGCTCGAAGAGACAGACAGAGACTTCAAGACTCAAGGCTTACCTGCATAGCCACAAGTTATTATGGGCTCTGGCTTGGTTGGACAACGCGGCGACTCTGGACAGGCGGTGCTAGCAGATGTAGAAGAACGGTAGGAATGGATGGGCACCGACTGGGATTCAGAGAGACCCGTTGAAAGACCATGTTTTGATCATCCGGTCTTCAAACACCCTGAAGTGCGAGGACAAACACGGAGGCGATCAAATCTTGTGGGGAACGTGTGCAAAACTCTGCAGAGTGCCCAACCTAATTGATTAGCCGTGTCCACGGTCATGGACAACTGGAGCCGAAGGCATTGAAATTCCCCTGAACTCTCGACACAACTTAGCAATGATGTGGGTGTTAACAACAATTCGGGTACGGGAATTGGTTGGCGGAACCATCTCGTTAACAACAAACAATGTAGTAATATTTTTCTTCCAGCCCGTCTTGTTGTAGGATAAAACTGGCTTTATGCAAAACTTAGCCCCACCGGCCAAATATGCATGTAGAGATAGTTGATTATTATTTTACTCCTCTCTTTGATGACTTGCCGGCATATTCCATATGCTGACCTACACGGCTGCAACGTATCATGTTGCAGAGTACTTTTTGCGACCAGGAGTGAGGCTACAATCTACGCTCAGCGACATGCCCTGGAGTCGGATGGACTCGTCTACCTGATGCTTCCGCTAGTCTTCGTTAGATATCTCATGAGATGGCCTTCAGCCACTTTATTGTAATCCTTTATTGTAATAAAGTACTCTTTATGAGATTTCGATTAATAAAGCTGTGTGATTGAACTCTTGAATATATACATTATGTACTGAGTGTGTACCAGCATGATCTTGGGATGGTACGGAAACACCATAGGATTGACTCGTCTTGAGTCGGGTCGCTACAGTAATGGTATTCAGAGCACACGCTGACCATAGGACGTAACCTCTAGGAATGGAAACGCCTTAGGAAGAAAACTATTTTCTTATGTTTATAAATCCTCTATTTTCCTCTTCTGATCATTTCTGACTTCTCTCCGATTTTCCAATGTTTTAGATGGCCACCTTCATCCCTGTTAAGTTCACGGAGTTTTGCCAGCCCGACGCCACTATGCCTTTCGGAAAGGAGCTGGTACAGATCACGAAGGACTTGAGGATTGCTCTGCCGACCATCACAGGGAAGCCGACATCGTCTTACCCGGAGGATTCACGCTACGGGATCGAGGTGCACGTTCTCGGAAGGACATTCGAGCCGCGCACTGAGCCGGTGGATTTCAAGTTCATCGCACCCAACTGGATTCTCGGAAGGGACATGGCGATCCATTGTGCACTCGGACGTATCAAGGAAGAGTACAAAGGCTGCCCTATTTCACCAGACTTATTCACGGTATCCCGGAGAAGCGAAGACGGAGAAATCATCTCAAGCAAGACCAAGGACGCTCTCCTGTCTTATGCCCAGACCTTGCAGAAGCACAGCGGGACTCTGGAGCATCGTGTGATCAAGGACGCCAGGAAGATCAAGAAACTATCGCTCAGCGAACTCGAACTCGAAGAAGCAGCCCGGGAAGCCCACTATGAGCACGAACTGGAGGTGAAGGACTTTCTGGAGAGGGTCGAGAAGCTGAAGACTCGAGTTGCATACCTGGAGGAGGAACTGGACATGGGCGAGAACCTTCATCCCGAAGGCAACGTAGCCCCCTTAATCAGCAATGACGAGGACTATGAAGAAAGCTCCACCGAAGGACCCATCACCATGCTTTCCTGAGGAGGACACTTAGACTAGACCACCAAATTTACTTTATCGTTATACGCTTAGGCCGATGTTTAGGATTATCGAATTTTGTATCCTCGTGTGAACCTTTGTGATGGTATTGAATAAAATGTGTGGTGTGATACTTGTTTGTTGCATTTCATTATGGGTAGTGTAATTACTCTTAGACCATTGTTCTATGCTAATCTCACCCCTCTACAAACATCAGATGCCTCCGAGACGCGCCCCTCAGTCCAACTTTCCGCCGGAACTCACCCAGTTGATCCATCAACAGAACACCCTGATGCAGCTGATCATCCAGAACCAGAACAATAACAACAACCATCATCCACCCCAGGCCGACAATCTCACCCGTTTCCTGAGGTTGAACCCTCCAACTTTCTCCAGCAGCATTGAGCCCATTGTGGCAGATGATTGGCTTTGCAAGATAGAGCGTGAACTTATCATTGCTAGTTGTACTGAAGCTGAGAAGGTGCGCTTTGCCGCGCATCAACTTGAAGGCCCTGCAGCTGCATGGTGGGAGAACTACACCACCACATACCCCATTGCTGGTGTCACTTGGGAGCAATTCAAGCAAGCCTTCCGCACCGCACATGTCTCAGCTGGTGCAATGAGTCTGAAGAAGCGTGAGTTTCGCAACTTACGCTAGGGGAATCGCTCTGTGGCCCAGTATGTCGATGAATTCAGCATGCTTGCCCGTTATGCACCTGGAGATGTGGCCGATGATGCAGCCAAGCAGGAAAGTTCTTGGAAGGACTCAATGATGAGCTGAGCATTCAGCTGACTGTAGCCACCTTCAACAACTATCAGGAGTTGGTGGATAAGGCCCTCATCTTGGAGGGGAAACACCAGCAGATGGAGAACCGCAAGCGGAAGTATGGGATTGGAAAGTTCAACTCCGGCACTCAGCAGAAGCCTCGCTACACCCCCTATTCAGGGAATACCGGGACTGGATCCGGCATGTTTGGAGGACACGTCCAGCATAACCACCCAGTGCACAACCATGGAGGCCACAATCATGGAGGAAATGGGAACCACCGCAACAACAGCAACTTCAAGAATGGCGGTACTGGCACTCAGCAGCATTCAGCCCCGGCTCAGAAGGATCTGAATCACATCACCTGCTTCAAGTGTCAGAAGACGGGACACTATCCACTGAATGTCCCCAGAACAAGCAGGGAAATGGAAACGGCAACGGCAACTCTGCAGCAAAGAAGCCCAATCCTTTTCCTCGAGCTCAGGTGAACCACATTGATGTTGAAGAGGTCTATGATCACTCCGATACTGTGGTTGGTAAGTTTTTGCTAAATTCACGTCCAGTATTGGTACTTTTTTATTCTGGTGCAACACATTCGTTCATATCAAGGGTAGTTGTGGAAAAGTATAGTTTGCCAACTAGAACCCTCAGCCAGCCTATGAAGGTCAGTTCCCCAGGAGGCATGATGACAGCCGGGATAGGATGCCATGCTTTGAATCTCAACATCGGGAACCATAATTTTCCCACCGACCTCATCGTATTAGAGTCCCAGGGATTGGATGTAATCCTAGGCATGGATTGGTTGGCCAAGTATGAAGGGAATATTGATTGTGCCCTTAAGTCTATTTTGCTCACCACCCCCGAGCAGAAACGGATTAAGTACGTGTCTCAGCGCCCGACACGGAGTAAACGAGTAAACTCTCTCACGGGAGTAGTCCAGGAGGAAGTACCGATTGTACAGGACTACCCAGATGTATTTCCGGAGGAATTACCGGGCATGCCACCCGATAGAGAGATTCAGTTCCTGATTGAGCTATTACCCGGAACAGCCCCGATATCCAAGAAACCCTATCGGATGCCCGCAAATGACTTGGTAGAAATCAAGAAGCAAATTAAGGAGTTGTTGGACAAAGGGTATATTCGCCCAAGTTCTTCACCTTGGGGAGCCCCAGTGCTCTTGGTTGAAAAGAAGGATAAGTCCTTGAGAATGGTTGTCGATTATCGTGCATTGAACAAGGTGACCATCAAGAACAAGTATCCCTTGCCGATGATCAATGATCTGTTTGATCAGTTAGTTGGAGCTCGCGTATTCTCCAAGATCGATCTTCGATCCGGGTATCATCAGTTAAAGATTCGTGAACAGGATATACCCAAGACAGCCTTCACCACTCGGTACGGCTTGTATAAGTACACGGTCATGTCATTTGGACTTACTAATGCCCCGGCATATTTTATGAATCTGATGAACAAGGTATTTATGGAATACTTGGACAAGTTTGTCGTGGTGTTCATCGATGACATACTGATATTCTCCAAGAACGAAGAGGAACACAAGGAACATCTGCGTCTAGTTCTGAAGAAACTTCGAGAGCATAAGCTAAATGCAAAGTTTAGCAAATGTGAGTTTTGGTTGAAGGAAGTCGGATTCCTCGGACACGTCATCTCAGGAGAAGGAATAGCAGTGGACCCTGCCAAGGTCGCAGCAGTCACCAAATGGGTAGCACCCACTTCAGTCAAGGAGATCCGCAGTTTCCTCGGACTTGCCGGATATTACCGGAGGTTCATTGAGAATTTCTCAAAGATCGCCAAGCCCATGACAGAGTTATTGAAGAAGGAATCCAAGTATGTTTGGACTGAGGAATGTGAAACCAGTTTTCAAGAGCTGAAGAAACGTCTTGTTACAGCCCCAGTGCTGATATTGCCAAACATTCGGAAGGATTTCCAGGTTTACTGTGACGCTTCTCGTCAAGGACTCGGAGGAGTGCTCATGCAAGAAGGTAAAGTTGTAGCCTATGCATCTAGACAGCTCAGACCTCATGAGTTCAATTATGCCACGCATGACTTGGAACTAGCAGCC
Organism: Hordeum vulgare subsp. vulgare; assembly: GCF_904849725.1. Lineage (NCBI taxonomy): Eukaryota > Viridiplantae > Streptophyta > Magnoliopsida > Poales > Poaceae > Hordeum > Hordeum vulgare. Next base: position 343,275,795 of record NC_058522.1, on the reverse strand, counting down.
GTAGTGCACGCTCTCAAAACCTGGAGACATTTCCTGATCGGAAATAGTTGTGATGTTTACACTGATCACAAGAGCCTGAAATACATCTTCACGCAGAAGGAGTTGAACCTCAGACAGAGGCGATGGATAGAGTTGATCAAGGACTATGACATGAGATTGCATTATCACCCAGGCAAGGCAAATGTTGTAGCCGATGCATTGAGCCGCAAGAGTTATGTGAACACGCTCACAGCTGGAGGATTACCCTAGGAGTTAGTCGATGACCTCCGAAAGCTCAAAATGGAAATAGTTCCAAGAGGATTTGTTGCCACACTAGAAATTCAGTCCACCTTGACCGAAAAGATCAGCGAGGCAGATAAATCAGACAAGCAGATAGCTGAGATTAAGCAGAAAATGAAAGACGGGAAGGCTAAAGGTTTTCGTGAGGATGAACACGGAACTTTATGGTTTGAGGATCGCATCTATGTGCCCAATGATCCCGAACTCAGGAAGTTGATACTTCAGGAGGCCCATGATTCCCCGTAATCGATACACCCCGGCAACACCAAGATGTATCTGGATCTGAGAGAAAGTTTCTGGTGGACAGGAATGAAGAAAGACATTGCCGAGTTCGTAGCAATATGCGATGTTTGTCAGCGAATAAAAGCCGAGCATCAGAAGCCAGCAGGTTTGCTCCAACCTCTGCCGATACCCGAGTGGAAATGGGAAAATCTTGGTATGGACTTCATCACAGGATTACCCAGGACCCATTCGGGCTATGATTCTATTTGGGTTGTGGTCGATCGTTTGACCAAGGTAGCTCACTTCATCCCTGTGAAGACTACTTACACGAGTGCCAAGCTGGCCAAGATATATATGACCAGGATCGTATGTCTGCACGGAGTACCGAAGAGTATTGTGTCAGATAGAGGGACTAAGTACACATCCAAATTTTGGCACCCACTGCATGAAACCTTGGGAACGAGATTGGAGTTCAGTACAGCTTTTCATCCACAGACAGATGGACAGACCGAGAGAGTCAATCAGATTCTGGAGGACATGTTGAGAGCTTGCGCACTAGACTACGGGTTTAGTTGGGATGACAATTTGCCTTATGCCGAGTTCTCATACAACAACAGCTACCAGACCAGTCTGAAGATGGCCCCTTTCGAAGCTCTATACGGAAGGAGGTGCAGAACACCGTTGATGTGCGATGGAGTTGGAGACCGACAACTTTTTGGTCCCGACCTTATCCGAGATTCTGAAGAGAAGGTCAAGCTTATTCGTGACCGGCTCAAGATAGCTCAGTCCAGGCAGAAGAGTTATGCTGACGGCAAACGCAAGGAAGTAACGTACGAGGTGGGAGACCGAGCATATCTTCGGGTGTCTCCACTTCGAGGAATCAAGAGATTCGGTGTGAAAGGAAAGTTAGCACCCCGTTTCATTGGCCCCTACAAAATTCTTGAACATAGAGGCGAAGTTGCATATAAACTGGAACTGCCGGAAGGATTGTCCGGAGTTCATGATGTCTTCCATGTTTCCCAGTTGAAGAAATGCCACGCTGAGATGGTCGATGTTCCGTTGAGAGATACAGTGCCCCTAGAGGCCATACAGCTTGACAGTGATCTGACGTATGAGGAGAAACCCGTCAGGATTCTCGAGACTGCCAACAGAGTTACCCGCAGCAAGATCATCAAGTTCTGCAAGGTGTTGTGGAGCCACCACACCGAGGAAGAAGCCACCTGGGAGCGAGAAGAGGATCTTCGTCGAGACCACCCGCACCTATTTTCTAGCCAACCCGAATCTCGAGGGAGAGATTCACCTTAAGGTGGGTAGGTTTGTAACATCCCAATTTTCCTAATTGGGAATGTTTTACATTGTAGCTAAGCATCTATGCATATCGATTGAAATAAAGTTGGCATTTGAATTCCTTCGACTTTTGTTTTTGCATTTCTATTTTTTTTCCTCACACGAGAAATGCCGGGAAAATACTCTCTTGCACGCAAGAGAGAGAGCGGAGGAAAATGACCCTCCAAAGTGCGGGCATTTCTGAAATATTTGGAGCCAAGAAAACCAAATTTTTATCGTGAGAATATTTGCAAAAAGAAAATAAAGCATTTAGGGAATTTCTGAAAAAAAAACATTTTTTTAAAGTTTTTATTTTTGCTTTGGAAAAATGTTATTCGAGTAGAGGATATTTTTCTTATTTTTCTGGTATATAATACCCCATATTAAATATCTTATTTGTTTCCTTTTTATTCACTTCTATTTTTCTGTTTCGGAAAGAGATTGACTAGGAAAGTTAAAAAAAAAAGAAGGAAACCGCCTGGGGACTTAATAGTCGTGGGCCGAATCCCCTAAGACCCGGGACCCGAATCCCTTTCGGATCGGCCGCCCGCACCCCCAGCGCCCCCCCCTCTCACTGCCGCATGGGCCCCCCTGGCCGACCTCTCCCACCCTCGGTCATCTCCCTCCTCTCCCTTCCAAAAGAGAGCACCACCCTGAGCCTGAGTCCCCACCGCCGGGATCCCCTCCGATCCCGTGCCCCTTCCTTCCCCAGCCCCCTCCCCGCCTATAAAAGTCGCCGCCCTCGCCCGCACCCCGTTCCCCACCACCACGCCGAACCGCCTCCCCCCAAGCCCCTGCCGCAGACCTCGCCGGCGAGCACCCAAGCTCCACCTTCGGCCGCACCCGAGGCAGCCGCCTCCGGCCACTCCTCGCCTCGCCGACGCCGCCACTTGACGCGGGACATTCACCGCCGCCTCCCCAAGCTTTCGGCTGCCGTCGGGACGCACCGGAGCCGCCTCCACCATCTTCGGCCGCCGTCAAGACCTCGCCGGAGTCATCACCGCCAGTGCGCACCTCCATCTCTCTCCAGCACCGTTGGATCTAATACGAACGCGTTAGATTAGTTCCTAGATACCTGTTCGGTTTAGCTAAGAAAACCGCTCGGGTTTTATTTCACTTAACTTTTAGCCAGCGGGTTCTGTAGATTTCGGCTGTTTGCTCCTAACGCTAGCAACACACACCCCCGCAGCCATTCACAGAGCGCCACGTGTACCCCCCTGTCTGTTAGAAATTAGTTTCCTTTTTCTGTCTAGTTCCAAAAACAGCAGAGTTTCAGTTTTGTTTTGCCATAGCTTTTGATCCCGAAGTCCAATGATGTTGATTCTTGTTCCAGTAGATTCCAAATTTGCTGTACTTTTTAAAAACATATAATTTGTCTATGTTTGAAATTTTAAAATATGAATTAGATCATATTTAGTTTAAACCTTGTTTTGCCTATTCCAGGAGTTTAAAAAATGATTTTTAGTTGATTATTTTTGCTAATGCTTCCTAGTGATTATATATTACTGTGGTAGAAGTTTCAAAATTTTTAAAGTATTTTTACTGGGGTTTTCAACAGAAACAAGTTTCTGCCTTAGTGACGCGTATTGAATTCTTTCACTTAGACCTTAGCAAATTTTACTTGTGATGATATTTTTACTTGTTGCTTGATTATAGTGCTCATGGTGTGTATTGTGTTTGTATCAGTAGGTCACCCGGAGTGCGAGGCGTGTTACTTAGAAGCGCTCGATCAAGACAACTATCATCAAGGCAAGTCATTTTGATCATGCTATTTTCCTATGTTTTCGATGCATGGTAGTTTCACCTTTCTTTGCCCAATTGCATGCTGCCTAGGTACTTGGAAATTTTAGTATAGGTTGTAGTATCATGTGGTAGGCACACAACAACCCCGATACTTGGCCCCGGGACGACAATTTCATATTTTCTATGCTTGAGTAGATAGGTTTTCGGTTGAGTGCATAACATGAGTGATGCGAGGATTGACTAAATAATCAAGACCGGTTAAGACAAGATTATCAAGACCTCGGACGCAATGCAACTCTAGGTGAAGGACGGTTGATTGGCTCCCTGGAGAAACCAGTGGATGGCCCGGGATGCTGGAGACGGCCATGACATCCTGCGGAAAGCTTCACCCAGGCTCGAAGAGACGGACGGAGACTTCAAGACTCATGGCTTACCTGCACAGCCACAAGTCATTATGGGCTCCGGCTTGGTTGGACAACGCGGCGACTCTGGACAGGCGGTGCTAGCAGATGTAGAAGAACGGTAGGAATGGATGGGCACCGATAGGGATTCAGAAGGACCCGTTGAAAGACCATGTTTTGATCATCCGGTCTTCAAACACCCTGAAGTCCGAGGACAAACACGGAGGCGATCAAATCTTGTGGGGAACATGTGCAAAACTCTGCAGAGTGCCCAACCTAATCGATTAGCCGTGTCCACGGTCATGGACAACTTGAGCCGAAGGCATTGAAATTCCCCTGAACTCTCGGCAAAACTTAGTAATGATGTGGGTGTTAACAACAATTTGGGTACGGGAATTGGTTGGCGGAACCATCTCGTTAACAACAAACAATGTAGTAATATTTTGCTTCCAGCCCCTCTTGTTGTAGGATAAAACTGGCTTTATGCAAAACTTAGCCCCACCGGCCAAATATGCATGTAGAGATAGTTGATTATTATTTTACTCTCCTCTTTGATGACTTGCCGCATATTCAATATGCTGACCTACACGACTGCAATGTATCATGTTGCAGAGTACTTTTCCGACCAGGAGTGAGGCTACGATCTACGCTCAGCGACATGCCCTGGAGTCGGATGGACTCGTCTACCTGATGCTTCCGCTAGTCTTTGTTAGATATCTCATGAGATGGCCTTCAACCACTTTATTGTAATCCTTTATTGTAATAAAGTACTCTTTATGAGATTTCGATTAATAAAGCTGTGTGAATGAACTCTTGAATATATACATTATGTACTGAGTGTGTACCAGCATGATCTTGGGATGGTACGGAAACACTAGAGGCTTGACTCGTCTTGAGTCGGGTCGCTACATGGGGTGGGGATAACTTGGTCCTCCTCCAGTGCACAGTGGGTTACATTTTCCGGGAGGTAGCCACAACTGTTCAACTCCAAGATGCCTTTTTCGAAGACGGAGGAGACCTCCCACTTGCCCTTGGAACTAGCGTTGGCCATTGCCAGACTGTTGAGTGGGTTCGAAAGCTTGGGAGGAGAAGAAGGGACTAGGGCGCTGGAGCTTGGAGAAAGGGGAACAGGAATGGCGAGCGAGATCTAACGCACGAGAGGAGGCCGATGTGACTATTTTCACATTTTATGACTTGCTAGAATTCCGAAAGCGTCGCTATTGTACCGTAAACTCCACCACTCCCCAGTAAACTCGTGATTATGGGTGCGTGGGATAGGCCTAAGCCATAAACCATATCCCTGAAAAGGGGGACACGATCTCAATGATGGGACGTGCCAAATAAAATGGACTTGAGTTTCTAGTTCAAAAAAATTGTGGCTTTTCAGATTAGGAAAGATGCTGCCCATTATTAAAATCTATATATGCGACTTCAAGTTTAAAGGGGAAGGAACCGTCAAGATACGAGTCGGTCAAAGAATAAAGGAGGAACTCGCCTCGTAAGCCTATATCCTGTGACGTCAACTATGGAGGAGGATTTTGGTATTGGTGGCTAGTTCGGGGGCTACTGAGAGAGTCTAGGACTAGGGGATCCTTGGGCCGCTTAGCTATCCGTATGGGATGGGATTTTCTCAGTAGTTCGACCCTTGGCAGAAGTGTTGCATTCTAGATGGGCTCTTCCGAAGACTTGGCGTGCACTCCAAGGAGATATAGGCATCAACGTATTCCTTTCCTATAGTAACCGACCTTGTGTAAATCTTGATACCCGTGGCTTCTATATAAGCCAGGGGGTCATACCTCGCATGGTACATCAAACTCATTATAATTAGGGTTTAGACCACAACATCGATCTCGTAGTAGATCAACATTGTACTTTGTACTATCTCATCAATTACAACAAGAGTAGTACGTAGAGTTTTACCTCCACCAGAGGGACCGAACCTGGGTAAAACACCGTCCCCATTGTTTCTTGTTACCCATCGACCATAGATCCACAGTTCGGACCCCCTACTCGAGATCGGATGGTTTTGACACCAACAAGCGTCGTGGTTGTTTGTAGGTGCAGTTGCCCTCCCTCTCTAGTATATATAGGAGTGAGGGAGGAGGAGTCGTGCCCTAGGGTTTCCCCCTAGGGTGGGGCAGCGGCCTCCTAGTTGGCTTGGCCCCCAAGTTTGCGTGGGGTGTCATCCCACTCTGGGCCAGCCCACCTCCTTGGCCGCATGGGACTTAGGTGGGAGGGGCAGCCAGCCCACCAGGAACTAGTGCGCCACCTCTCACACCCCTTGGGGCCCTCCGGGGCAGGTGGACTCCCGGAACTCTTCTGGAACCTCCTTCCTAAAACCAGTAACATGGCCAAGTTGCATAGCCGGCAAGTTACATGTGATATTGTTAAGAAATTTCTAAATTAGAAAGTAAATAATGTATAAATGAGGGCATACTCGGTACAACATTCAAATCAAAATCAAAACAGAAACTAAAATGTTCACAAGGAAGAAAAATATAGAAAATAGAAAATTTGGATCAAAATTACAACATAAATTTGGATCAAAATCATTCTAAAAGAATAGTAGGAACCCAAAAATTCTAGTAACGAAAATGTAAAACTTGCAACATTTCAAACCGACCAACAAACATAAGTTTGTAGTTAAGAAGGTTGGAGCAAGCATTGAAAATCATTTCAAAAAATACTAAAAGGCGAAATGCACATATGTAATGTTAAACTTGTAATACTCTCAGCGGAGTGAGCAAGAAACTAAATTTAGGATCACATATACAATACTATTGTTCAATCGACAAGGTAAGAAAACCAAATAATAGAACATGATCGAGAGAGTCAAAAAAACAAACAAATGTTATTAAATTTAATATACACACATACATTCAAACATTACTTAATATGATTTGAATATTACACATGCAAACAATCCGAGTCAACATTCATAACACTAACAATCCTAGCATCTCAACAACTCAGTTTACATAGGCAGCATCCAAAAACATATCCTTTGCGTACATCTCTAAAGTTGTCTTCACTAATCACAAAATTAGGGATATAAATTGAGTTGTCAGTTTAATCTACCATTTCATTTCGTATAGTTGGGAAATCCGACATGAGTAGCCAAAATCTATTGATCGTGATAATGCATTGACAACTTCATGGCAATTTGCATGATAAAAAAGGTTGAAAACACAAAAAATATGTCTAAGAAAGATATGGAAAAAAAGAAACAAACAAATATGTGCATATTTACATGGAACAATTTCATTGGAAAACGTAATTGCTTACGTACAAAATGAACTAGAAATCAAGAGCAAGATTGTTTTGATCACTTCGGATATTAATGATGAGTGAACATCATTTCATTCACCAATTTGATTCAAATATTTGTAATATCATCATCCCTAATGAAATCTTGCATATGTACTCTATGTTTTCAATGCTTCAAATATAATGAGACATGGGTACCTAAGTCACACATGAAAATTAACAATGAAATAAAAGAAAGATGAAACTTCAGATGCTTTGTTCCAAAATCTAGTCAAAACCATAAAGGAAGGATGATTCTGCAAATTAGTCAAGCTTACCCATTGTTTTGCTTAGGTACAACAATAAATTTCAAACTCCACTATCTCAAATCAACGTTTTGCTTGCAACCAAACACATTCGATATCCTTTTAAACTTGGTATTTGTAAAGTTACATTAAAAAACAAAAAATATAGGAACTATGAATGCACATCATCAATACAAGAAAAATATATGATTTTACATAGTTCAAAATTTTAAAAGAGTGTTCAACACATGCTTGTGGAAATCACTATGTTCATGAGGAGTTGAGTCCATTATAATAAACATTTAATGTTAGGGTATTTTACATCTATATTCCTAACTCGAACCCACTACTCACATTTTCCCCTAATTCGAAAGCATGCTCAAAAATGCCCCTCCGCCGTCATGTTCCCTTATAGAATTGCCCTTCTGTGTCGTTTCCTTCCACTCAAGGTTGTTTGACCAGTAAGGAGCCATTTCCTTGACATTTTCGCCCCTCCATCCTTACACCTTGGCCCAGGTCACTGGTTCACTCTCTCTCCCTCTCATTCTCTCTCCCGAGCCGCACGCTCTCTCTTTATTCCCAAATCTTCTCCCGTCGTAACCCTAACCGTAGCTCACTCGATACCAACTCACAAGGATCGATCTACTCATGGCGGCTGCGGTGGATCTTCAAATTTGACTCTGTGCCGCACTCTGCTACAACGTGAAGGAGACACCGCCGACGGGTTGGATGGTGACAACAGTCGTAGCGGCGGCGATGGCGAACGAGGGAGCACACCGCAGCCATAGAAGTACGATTCGGCAGGGTAAGCTTCTCTTCTAATCTGGTGCAGTCTCATGCCATTTGCAGCATCAATTTTGTCTTGTAGTTTAATTTGTTGACCTAGTTCATAGTGATCATGGCGTTGGGATCTGTCTCTGTTTTCCATGGTCATTGTAGGATGGATACCGATAGAGTAGTTGGGATGGAATGTACAATGGAAACAACACTTCTATCTAGTGCTGGCACAAAAGCATCTAGTACAGGATTCTCCTTTCCTTTTGTTGCTGACAATCAATGGACTTTCAATCAGTTTAGATCTGCCATATGTGCTCAATATCCATGGGGTCTATATGATAAAATGGAATTCAGGTACTCGGACATTGCAAAATCAGCTTGGGTCCCTGTCCAGTGTGATGATGAGCTTGGTATCATGTTTGCAATACATGATTCTTTCCGTGCTAAACTAGAAACCAGTGTCATACAAAGGCAGGGAGGAGAGCCATAGAGTAGAGGAACAAGATCTTGGTCTAGGTCTAGAGGTAAAGGTAGGACCAGCCAATCAAGTGGCAGAAAAACAACAACTCATAGTAGAGACAACAGTTCCATTCAGGCACCAGGAACACCTACTGTAGAAGTTCCTAGGCTTGAAGGTCCCTCTCATAGTAGAGATTCAAGTGACACCTATACTAAAGAGGTACTACCGGATGATTGGCCAAGTCATGATGAGGATGAAAGTTTGTTTCCACAGTTTGTAACAAGGAAGAAAGGCAAGGAGAAAGATGATGAGGGGGAAGATTATGTTCCACCCCCTGAAGGCATGTTTGCTGAGGCAGGTGAAGATGAGAAGGAGGAGGACAGGGACATGGGATACTCTGAGACATCTGATGAGGAAAGACCAGATGTGCAATACAATAGATATGATCCTTCTTTGAAAGAGGGAACAATATTCTTCACTGCTTAAGACTGTAGAAATGCTCTTGCAACCTTCTCAATAAATACTCAAAGTGAATTTGTGATAGACAAGAGTGACACTACTAGGTTGACAGTACATTGTTCCTATAAGAGGTGAATGGAGGATGCATGCCTCCCTAATGAGTCATAACACACTGTTTCAGGTATTAAATATAGCACCTAACAGTGCACTTGTAGTTAGCACTATTGGTACTGTATTTTCTTTTTTTTTGTGGCAGCACATAGGTTCTGACATGTGCCTGAACTTTCATGAATGCAGGTTAAGGTAAACAAAACTTCTCATACATGTCCCAGTGTGAACAGGAGAAAAAGATTGAGGTCAACTAAGAGTAGATGGGTTGTTGATGCTGTGAAGACCTAGGATTTAGAGGATTCAGAAGTGGGACCACCACAATTGAAGAAGGGCGCTGATCTGTGCCGGCGCGCTAGCCTAAAGTTTTGGCCGGCTGCACGCAAGCCGCCCGATCCGCTGGATTGAATCTGATTTGATCGTTAGATCTATCCATTAAGCAAAGATCCTCGATGGTAGCAAAAATAAGAAGTGATGTAGGAAATTTTGGGAACGGATGCAGCAAAAATATGGTTGTAGCAAAAAATATCAACGTGGTCGTAGCAAAAAAGATGCTGATGATCTGTGGTAACAAAACAAAATGTGGGTTGTAGCAAAACAATCCGGTGAACTCGGGTTGCAACTCTCACGAACGTGCATGCAACTTTTTTAGTGAACAGTTGTAGCAAAAATTGATACCGATTGTAGCAAAAATCAACACCGGTTGTAGCAAAAAAAATCCTACGAACTCGGGTTGCAACTAAACGTGGATGCTGCTTTCTTAGTGGAGAAAGTGTAGCAAAATCACCAATGGTTGCAGCAAAAAATCATGTCGGTAGTAGCAAAAAAGATACATAGTTGCAACAAAAATGATGCCTCGCGAAAAAAGAAGAAGAGGGTCCATGCGTGGGGGTCGCACGACGCACACGACCGACCGAAGCGTTCGGCCGACACGCCGTTGAGAAATGTTTCCCATTGAAGGAAGATTTGAAGAAGAAGTATGGCCCGACAGTTCCATATATGAGAGTATTCTATGGGAAGCATACGACACTTGACAATATCTATGGTAAGTGGGTATACACATTGTGGACTTGCTAGACAAAATAAGACAATTTATAATGGAAAATTTTGATCTCAGATAGCAACTTGCAGCTGCAACATTCATTGGCCACATCATAATCCCCAAAGTCATGAAAATGCTTGACTTTGATATGGAGATAGTGAAGAGAAGCACATGTGAGGCAGAAATCAGAGCAGTTGACAAGGAAAAGAGAGAGTGGAGATATCTATAAATTTGGAAACTAGGACTTGCAGTTGTAGAAAGTGGTAGTTAACTGGAAATCCTTGCATACACGCTTTGTACTTTATTACTTCAATGAGAGGCCCAGTAAGTGAGCTTGATCAGTATGTACATGAGTACTTTTATGTTGCTAGGTTCAATGCTACTTATGCTGGAAATTTTCCTACAATGGAGGGAAAACAACAGTTGGATGTGGTGGATCCTAGGGTTAAATTGTCTTCTCCATTGCAAAACAGGGCCCCTGGTAGACCTAGGAAGACAAGAATTAGGGCAAAATCTAAGGGAAAAGGACTTGGAGTAAGGAGAAAGAAATTTGGTAGGTGTGGAAGGCTTGTCCATCGTGGCACTCGCTACTAGGAATCCATTGACCCATCTTTTGGGGAAGAAGAGCACTAGGGGCTGAAATTACAACACATGATCATTTAGATGTTGGAACTGAAGCTAAAAATGCTACACAGGTTGAAACTGATGTTGAAACTGCTACAGAGGTTGAAACTGATGCTGAAAATGCTACACATGTTTAAGCTGATGCTGAAAATGCTACAAAGGTTGAATCTCATGCTGCATTTGCTACATATGCACCAACAATGTCATTGTCTGTAAGCTGCAATTGCTTCAAATGTTCTCATTTCAATTTTTGCTTCATTTAATGTTCTCATTTCATTTTTTCTTCATTTAATGTTCGCATTTCAATTGTAGCCCAAGAAAGAACTACCAAAAGGCAGCTGATAGAGGGATGTCACCAGCCAAGAAGAGGCTCAGGTGTGCACCAGATCCTATAGTAGGATCTATAACTCGAAGCAACCAACTAAGCAAAGATGTCAGAAAAATTGTCACCACAAGGAGGAGTTCAAGGCTCTTAACTAATCATGCATGCAACACCAGGAGCAAGAAGATGAAAGATCTGTGATTGGAATCATTTAGTGTCGTTTTTGTTGTTTAACAACTATTTGTGAACTTGTTAGCTGCTATCTTAAGTGTGTGATGATAAAATTATGAACTTATGTCATGATGAACTTGTGAGCTGCTATCTTTTGAGCTGCTAGTTTCAAATATTATGGAGTTGCTATTTCGATCTATGCTATTTCAGTAATTGTTTAAAGCAAGATGCCAAGCAAGATTCTTGAGTCACTTCCAAATAGCAACATAATAGCATTCTGAAATAACAACATTGCTCTTGGCATAATACATTCCCAAACTAAGCTCCATTACAACATACACTACAAATAGAAATCCATTTAGTATGGATTATTAGACCACCCAGAAACAAATGTGGCCAAAATGCTAATACCAAGAACTATGATAAATCCCCATGCTTGCATAAGTTCGTTCCTCTTCTTCATCTTCAGCTTTAGTTTCTTGTTATTCTTGGTTAGATACCTCACCCTCCTCTCTAAATCATGAGCTTTTAGCCAGCTCTTCTCCAATCCTGCATGAAGCTCCTCAAATACACGAGAAACATGTTCGGTCAGTGGCAGGTCAATGAAGACAACCCAGTCACATTCATCAGGAAGATGCAAAATCAATGATCAAATTAGAAAGATGAGAAAGACCAGAATCGAATCAAGCTTAAAACCCAAATACTTACATCAAGAGAGCAGCTGAGAATCCTTCTGTCGGAGCTTGCTCCTCCCAAGGTAATGCGACGAGTAGGAATAAGCCCGTGGCCAGGGCACCGCCGCATCATTCGAACCTCAAGGCCACAAAATGTCAGATAGGGATGTAAAAATCCGATTCAAACTAAATTATCCCGACACCATCAACCTATCAACAAAAAACCACAAATTGATGAACTATAATTCCGCAATATGCCCAAATCTACCCCAAATCGACACTGAAACTTACATTGGCAGCCACCGATGAGCTCACAGAACACATGCATGACATGCCTGACGTACACATCGCTCACCAAGTCATGCCTAGCCTGCCGCTCTCTCTTCGACCGCGGAATCGGCCGATCCAATGCATGCTCCAAAAATCCCTTGTCATTGCAAGGAAGAAGAAAAAGGGTAGAGAGAGTGAACCAGTTAATTGGGCCCAAATGTATGGAAAGAGGGGCAAAAATGCCAAAGAAACGATGGTGGAGGGGCATTTTTGAGCATGTTTTCGAATTAGCGGTCAAACAGCCTTGATTGGAGGAAAACAACTCGGAGGGGTATTCTTGTAAGGGCACATGACGACGGAGGGGCATTTTTGAGCAGGCTTCGAATTAGGGGTATATCTGATTAGGTGGTTCGACTTAGGGATAGAAATGCAAATGGCCCTTAATGTTAAAGAAGAACAAAAAAATCAAATGAGTGTTTCCTATGTAGTGTTGGGAAATGGACGTGCAAAGTGGTTAAACATTTCAATAAGGAGAAAATATTTGATACATACAAAAAAAGAAAAAAATCAACACAATGATAAACTTAATGAGACAATTGGTGCTTGCCCTCATGACATAGTAAAAAGAAAAATAGAAAAATGAATATGCAACTATGTTTAGGAGTAAACTTGCACAAATTTTTAACAAAACTTGTAGAATGGTAAAGAGAGCAATAACAACTGCGTATAGGAGAAAAATAAAACCTAGTAATTATTCTATGTAAATTAACCTTGCACACTGACAATACATATAGCTAAAACAAAGTCATTATCAAAACTAAAACACACAAAAAACACAAGAAAAAAGCTAACCTCATCACAAGTATGTATGGATCTAGCACCGCATGAAAGCTAAAAACATCTTTCCACCATATTGATCTTTTCCTCATACAACTCATGAGTCTCATATGAATCCATATTCCATAGATATTATTGTAATAAAAAGAGTGAAAATAATTATAAAAATCCATTCCAAAAACTAATAAATCAAGAATTATTAAAATTGTAAGCAACATAAAATCGAAAGTGCTCACAGAAATAAGGTCAAAAAATATTGGCCTTTCGACTCCTTTGGCTTGGTATCCAACAATTGTTTTCGATCTGAGACATAATAGTTTGAGTGTCAACAACACCATCATTCATAAAATAAGTTCCAAACAAAAACAACGTCACTATAAGTTTTTCATAGTCTATACAAGCTTCGCTGCTAACACAAGAACCAAAGAAAAATGGGAGGGGGGTAAGACGAGTTTAGACACGAAAAAGAGAGTTTGTGTAAGAAAAAGGAATAAAATGAAGAGCCATAATAACATACTATTTCAAATTTCACCTAGTGATAGCTTCACAATAGCATCGTGCAAATGTATCATTCTGGTAGACACTGGATATCTTAACGATTTCTCATTATCATATGGAGAAACATTATATCTACTGGGATTTATTATCCATTTTGGGCCATACCTCTTTGCCTCTCTTCGAGATTTACTCCCATTAGGAATATTGCTCTTCTGATTGTAAAAGTTCTTAGACTAATTTGGCAATTCATTGGTTCTATCAGAATACTTAACTTTAGAGATGACCTCAACATGACGAGAGTTTGTAGGGCTATTCTGAGTAGCAGAAACCAAATCAATATGACAACCTCAAAAAACTACATATAATAATTCTAACATGAACTCTCATGTATATCTCAGCTAAAAATGACGTAACTAGAAGAAAATGGGTAATAAGATTAAACCTTCGTGACACGTATTAATGGTTCAGATGTTTCACCTAGAAACACCTTCTCGTACTGAGACCCTAGAGTACCATCATAATTCTACAATACACATGCAACATATCATTAAACAAAGAAAACAAAAATATGAAACGGAAAAGGTTTTAACATTATAATAAAAATATAACAATAATAAACCCGAGATATTGCATTGTTTGATGAGGTAGTAGATACAGTATCAAAAGGAAACATTTGCATATGTGTAGGAGTTTCTACTGTAAACCCTGTGAAAGTAGAGAAAACCATTACTATTTTTTTTTGGCAGTTTAAGTTTAGAGACAAAAATAAAGAACCAAAAATAGCTAGTAGAGGGAAAACTTGCATAAAATAACTATAAAACTTTCAACACTTCACAATGAGCAACTAACTAAAGAAATAAACATAAACAGGGAGGACAAGATGACACCTCATCAAGCCATTGGAATTGAACTAGGGTTGATGAGAAAGTTTGTTCACATAAAGTTTTTTGGGATGAAATGTGAACATCTTCGGTTTTGAAATAATAATATTTCAATGAAAACACAAAGCTAATCGTACAAATTTTGAAAATATTAATGTAGAAACAATAAATTAGCAATTACAAGAAAAATGCCATTGATGATTGATTTCAACCGAAGTTTCTCAAGGGAAAATGACTTCTTCTTAATAGTCATTATCTTATACAATGTGTATTGGGAGTAACTAACTTTTGAACTAGTTCCGACTAGACCATTTATTGACAAGATGATTAAAACCCATGATGTTGCAATTATGAGCAGATTCAGTAATAGACAAAGAATTTGGAAGAACAAGTTTCTAAATAAGTTTAGAAACTGGATCAAGTTTCTCGATAAAACTGATGTCTACCTTCCTTCCCTATTCCTCCACATAATTAACTAGATTTCAGTTAGAAAACAACAGGATTTTGAAAATGAAATACTAAAAGCAATGATTATGTGTCTGAATGTACTAACATAATTTCAAAGCAAACTTACATGAAAAATTTGAGGTTTAGAGTCAACCCTTTCAAATTTATTAGATTTTGGATTGGTGTAGTACACTTCATCTTGACTAAGTACTAAAAAAACTTTTCTTTTCCTAGATGAATCCAAACCTTAAAAAATAAATTAACAACAAAAATTGGAATGACAAAACGTATTAACCAGAGAGCATTATAAGTAAACTTAACTAAGTCTAAAAATACATCAATGATATCATTAAAATCTACATTTGCATGACAAGCATTTGGAGACCATTGAACAACTGAAGACCCATGAATAATTGGAGACTTATGACTTATTCTGTTGTAAATACATAAATAAATTTATACCAGAAAACACTATAATAAAATAGAAAATAACATCGCAAAAAGTAGGAATTGTAGAAAACAAAGTATCGTAGTTGTTATGTATTGAAATTTCAATGTCACCTAGATTATTACTTGGATCTTGTCTAGAATTTGTATCGGAACCATCGACTTCAAGTAAAATGCAATTCAACGAATGAAGGAGCATGTTGAGCACTATCAATAGCCTTCTGGTCAGGAGTTTCATGAAAACGCCTATCTGACAAAAATATCTGGCCTTTCATCTAACAAAAAAAGGAAAACAACAATGTAAAATATCATTTCAACTATAAAATTGCATAACAATGATATTAAACTTGCATAAAACTACCAATAAAAACTAAGGACATTAAAAATAATAAAATTAAAGATCTAAGAAGTAATCCACCGATAGTCCTCTCAAGAGCATATCAAAACTTTCGAGATTCATGGGAAGAATCTTGATGGTCGTCCCATCAACCAATGCAACCCATTGAATAAGCCTTTTCAGAAATCTTCTTAACCTAATATCACATTGAAACATAACCATCAACATAAATTTAATATCATTACCAGAAGAAAAAAATAATATGACATATACAAAAATAATGGTTCATACATAGAAATTAAAACATACAAGACAAAAAACATAATCCATTGGATCTTTGTAGTCGAGATTACCAAATTATTTCCCTAAGGCGTTCTTCCATGGCTTCACTCTAGGAAGAGCAGGAGGTACTTGATGTAACCCGAAATCCAAAAAATCTAAATAATATCAGTGAGAAAATAAAGCAACAACAAAAACATTTCATAAGATTTGAGCAACATAATTTTGTGAAGCCATATAACTTACACGCAAATACAAGCACCAAAGTATTGAAGCCATATTCGTTTGTAGATTTCTTTGGTTGTTTTTTATGCTTCCTTATATATGTCATTATGCAATGAAAGAAATTTTTTGACAAACCATAGTGCCTAGCTTTAGCATTATCAATGAGAATCCTAAGTAGCTGGTGCTAGGCTAGATATATGAATTAGGACACATAACTGTTGAAAATGCAACTAGAAGGAAACATCTCATGAAATCACTATAAGAAAAGTGTGGCTTAAGCATATTCAATCCAAAACACATAATTGAAGGAAAATTAGGTTCTCCAATGATATTAAGGAAAGCAACTTTGGTAGAATCACTATCGAATAAGACTTTTATGCCACTTAAGGGAAGACCAAACAGTAGGTGAAAGGATTCTGCACTCATAGGAATGAACTTGTCATCAATAACAATACAACCAGTAGTAGGGTCGACATGACTAGTTACCCACTCGGCAAAGCCTCTTGGAACACATGTGCACTCAAAATCGAGAAGAAAAGCGAATTCATTGTTTCAAACAACATATTTCCTTATTGGAGGAATTCTCTTTTGAAGATCAGTAAAGTAGCCATGATTACATTTGCTAGTAGTTTTCTTTGGGGGAATCGGTGCATGGTGAGATCAAAATAAATAAATAAATAAATAATGGAGCAACATTTAAATTACATAAATAAATATTGAATAAGTGAGGACATACATTTCCAACCTCAATAGTAAAAAATAACGTGAATTCCTAAGCACAACAATCAACTATGGGAAATTGTGAAATCTATTACCACATATACTAAAAAATAACCATAGATTCATCATAAAAAAACATGCGCATAACCTGGAAAAATTAATTATTCTAGGAGAAACACTTATGTAGTCATTATAAGAAGAACCACCATTTCCATTAGACGAGAAAAACTGTATGAAATTAAAAGGTTGACAAAAAATATTAGATGAGAAAAATTATATGCACTAAAATGTTGAAAAATATATATTACATTGTCAAACTAAAAGCAACATAAAATGAAAGTTTACCAAATGGCGTACATTGTTATGGAAATTGTTGACATCAAATGAGTATCTCTACGACCAACCTGATTAAACATCAACTAAGTAAAATAATAGAATCAAAAAGATGTAACTAGTCCAAAGTATAAATTCTAAGAACATTCAAAAGGGAAATTTAAAAACAAAAAGGTACATTAAGAAAATGAGTACATCCATCTTCAAATTGACTTTGTGAGACAAGTGTGTTATCTAAATCATCATCATAGTATAGAGCTTCAGTATCATCCAAATCATGTAAATTACTAGCCATTGTTAATCCACAAGTATAGGGGATCATTAGTAGCCTTTTCCAATAAGTAAGAGTGTTGAATTCAACGAGGAGCTAAAGGTGGAATTAGTATTCACTCAAGTTTTATCGACCATCAATACAACTCTATGGATGCTAACGCTTGCTTTAACTAAAACAAGAATAAAACTAACTTGTGGAATAAAACTAGAAGTACTTAGTAGGTGTAATAGTATAGGATTGCAAGATAATGAAGAACAAGGAAATAAAAAGTTAGGGGTTGTTTAGATAAAGATTAATTAAGTTAGTTTAGCAAGTGTGGAAAAGAGGTGGTAGGATTTGCGAGACTGTCATAGGTAGTTGATAACAAGATCGATAGTCATTATTGCAATTTTAAATGAGGGCGAGGCATGAGCTAACGCACTTTACTTTGATCATATACACTTATGACTCGGACTCTTGGAAGCATCTATAGCTACCAATGTTCATTAAGGTAAAACCCAACCTTAACATTAAGTAACAAGACCTCTTTATCCCTTACGCAACAACCCCCTTTGTCGGCAAAAGGATAGACACCTATGGGGGCCACAACGGTCCCCTTTTACTCGTTTTGCGGGGAGAGGGGTCGTGTAAAGAGCAGAACCAACAGTCAGGGCCCGACAAGGTCTTTTTTTACCCAGGTTCGGGCCGCGTGGTGCGTAAAACCCTACTCCTGCATGTGTTTAGTTATTCATTTGGGGTTACTATAGATATGTCTGTTTACAGCCTTTCGATTGGTCAAAAAGACAAAAGTACTTTCTACTGAGCCTTAGGCCTCCTTTTATAGGCGAAGGGGTCACCACAATGGCTCAGCGGGTGAATGGTGGGGTCACGACTGGAACAACGCCGACCGACCACCACAGTGTTATTGCGGTGCATTAAATGCTTCGACAGACTTCCCTGACCTCGTCAGGAGCGGTTGGACATGTACCCACACGTGGCAATTTCAGGGTGTTGCGCTGGTGTGTGGGCGGACGCGTGGTCCATGCATCGGTGGTGGCGTGTAAGTCGGTGGAGGCGTTCACAGGCCGCGAATGCGCACTGGGGCTACGCCTCTCCTCGGGCCTTCTCTTCCTTCCCGGCAGGGTTACCTTGTCGGTGGCACTTCTTGTTGCTCTCGACACGGAGGTGATGGTCTGCCGAGACCTTGTCAATCTTCCGGCAAGGATGGCTTGCCGGGGCTCAGTCCTCCTTCCTTGGCGGGAGGCTCTCGCCTTGGCATTGTCTATATCCCCGACGGGAAGCTCCTACCGGGGTCTCTTCTTCATTCCCAGCAAGCGAGTGCTTGTTGGGGGCTTGTAATCTGTACTTGGGGGAGCTTCTGAGTCTTGCTTCCGCCCTAAGCTCCAACGACGCGCCTTGCCGCTGCGGAGGGCTGCCGGTGTTCATGCACTAGTCCGGGGCACTGGAGACCCCAGTCTTTAGTGCACCGACAGGAGCCCCCAGGCCTGGGCCACACACGCATGCGAGGCGTTGTTGGGCCAGGCCCAAAGTGGTGCGCGCACTCGCTGGCGCCGGGCTTATCAGAATCGAGCCGTTACAGGCTTTCTTTCCCCCACGTTGCACATTGAACGCGTGAAGTGGGTGGGTGTGCGGCGTGCACGTGATGGCTTGTTTATTCCCTGAAAATGCCTCTACCACGTGCAGGACATGCACAGCGGCAGTCGGGCAAGTGGCGATCGTGGCCACAAAAGCCGCGGGCGTGGATGGACCCGTGATACGTCTCAAATGTATCTATAATTTTTGATGGTTTCATGTTGTTATCTTGTCATATTTGGATGTTTTATGTACCTTTTATATCTTTTTTGGGACTAACTTATTAATTTAGTGCCAAGTGCGAGTTCCTGTTTTTCTGTGTTTTTGGCTCTTTTCAGATCTGATTTTGGAACGGAGTCCAAACGGAATAAAACCCCTGGAATGATTTTTTCCCGAACGGAAGAAGCTCAGGGGGCCTGTGGGCCAAGCCAGGAGGGGTCCAGGGAACCCGCAAGCCCCCACTCCGCCACCAGGGGGAGGCGGTGCTGGCAGGGCTTGTGGCCTCCCTGAGCGCCCCCTGACCTAGATCTTTGGCCTATATATTCCCTAAAATACAACGAAAAATCAGGGGATCCACGATAATACTTTTCCGCCGCCTCAAGCTTCCGTTTCCGCGAGATCTCATCTGGAGACCCTTCCCGGTGCCCTGTCGGAGGGGACTTTGGAGTTGGAGGGCTTCTTCATCATCATCATCGCCCCTCCAATGACTCGTGAGTAGTTCACTTCAGACCTACGGGTCCGTAGTTAGTATCTAGATGGCTTCTTCTCTCTCTTGGATCTTCAATACAATGTTCTCCATGATCTTCATGGAGATCTGTCCGATGTAATCTTCTTTGGCGGTGTGTTTGTCGAGATCCGATGAATTGTGGATTTGTGATCAGATTATCTATGATATATATTTGAGTCTTTGCTGATTTCTTATATCCATGATTTGATATCCTTGTAAGTCTCTCCAAGTCTTGGGTTTTGTTTGGCCAACTAGATCTATGATTCTGGCAATGGGAGAAGTGCTTGGTTTTCGGTTCTACCATGTGGGGACCTTTCCCAGTGACAGTAGGGGCAGCAAGGCACACATTAAGTAGTTGCCATCAAGGGTAACAAGGTGGGTCTGTCGTTGATAAGAGATTGTCCACCTACATATGTCATCTTGCTTAAGGCGTTACTCTGTTCTTTTGGACTTAATACACTAGATGCATGCTGGATAGCGGTCGATGTGTGGAGTAATAGTAGTGGATGCAGAAAGTATCGGTCTACTTGTTTTGGACGTGATGCCTATATATATAATCATTGCCATAGATATCGTCACGACTTTGCGCGGTTCTATCAATTGCTCGACAGTAATTTGTTCACCCACCTTCTACTTGCTTTCATGTGAGAAGCCACTAGTAAACACTATGGCCCCCGGGTCTATTCACATCTATCGTTTACACCTCCGCTTTTACTTTGCTTTGTTACTTTGTTGCTTTCATTTCTCACTTGGCGAACAATCTATAAGGGATTGACAACCCCTTCATAGCGTTGGGAGCAGGTTCTTTGTGTTTGTGCAGGATCTTGTGATACTCCCTCACTGGATCGATACCTTGGTTCTCAAACTGAGGGAAATACTTACCATCGCTGAGCTACATCACCCTTTCCGCTTCGAGGGAACACCAATGCAAGGCTCCAAGGCCATGGGGGAAATCCTTTGCATATTTTCCTAGGAAGTCCCTTAAGGCGTAGCCGTAGCAGAAGGATTCCTGGTGCCGCCGACACACCTATTTCTGGCGCCATTGGAAGGTCTTTTGTTGCAGTGGCACAACTGACATCAGAAGTATTTCTGGCGCCGTTGCCGGGGAGGAGAGATCAAGATCTATCCAAGTAGGTCTCACAAACTCATCTCCTGCATTTACTTTTTTTGCCAGTTGCCTCTTGTTTTCCTCTCCCCCACTTCACATTCGTCGTTTTCATTTGCCTTTCTCCTTTGCCGTTTTCTTTTGCCTTTGTCGTTTTCCTTTGCCGGTTCTCTTGCTTGCTTGTGTGCTTGTTTGTTTGTTGAAGTCTTCATGACTGAAAACACCAAACTTTGGAACTTCTCGAGCACTAATAATAATGATTTTATTAGTACTCCGATTGCTCCCGCCACTAGTGCGGAATCGTATGAAATCAATGCAGCTCTGCTGAATCTTGTTCTGAAAGAGCAATTCTCTGGCCTTCCTAGTGAAGATGTCGCATCCCATCTCAATACCTTCATTGAGCTTTGTGATATGCAAAAGAAAAGAGATGTGGATAATGACGTGATTAAGTTGAAACTTTTTCCTTTCTCGTTGCGAGATCGCGCAAAAACTTGGTTTTCTTCTTTGCCTAAAAATAGTATCGAGTCTTGGGATAAGTGCAAAGATGCTTACATATCCAAGTATTTTCCGCCGGCTAAGATCATCTCCTTACGTAACGATATCATGAATTTCAAGCAACTTGATCATGAACACGTTGCACAATCTTGGGAGAGGATGAAGCTTATGATTAGAAATTGTCCCGCTCATGGCTTGAGTTTGTGGATGATTATACTTTTACGCTGGCTTGAATTTCAATTCTCACAATATCTTGGACTCTGCCTCAGGTGGAACGTTCATGGAAATCACGTTAGGAGACGCTACAAAACTACTAGACAATATCATGACCAACTACTCTCAGTGGCACACTGAAAGGTCGCCTGCTAGCAAAAAGGTGCACGCTATAGAAGAAATTAACTCGCTTAGTGCTAAGATGGAGGAGTTGATGAATTTGGTTGCTATTAGAAACGCTACCGTAGATCCTAATGACATGCCACTGTCTTCTTTGATTGAGAGTAGAACGCTAGTTTGGATGTGAATTTTGTAGGTAGGAACAATTTTGGCAACAACAATGCTTTTAGAGGAAACTATGTTCCTATGCCTTTTCCTAGTAACTCCTCTAACAACTATGGAAATTCCTACAACAACACTTTTGGAAATCACAAAAAATTACCCTCTGATTTAGAGAGTAATATCAAAGATTTCTCAACTCTCAAAAGATTTTCAATGCGTCCATAGAGGAAAAACTACTCAAAATTGACGATTTCGCTAAGAGCGTTGATAGGATGTCTTGTGATATTGATGCTTTGAAAGTTAGATGCGCTCCTCCCAAGGTCAACTTGGATGAAACTTTGAAAGCTATGCGTGTCTCCATGAATGAGAGCAAAGAAAGAACCGCCCAAATTCGCGCTAGGCATGAATGGTTTAATAGGGTGCGTTCTAGTGATGTAAATCACGAAGATCTTAAAGTGCTTGGTGTGTCTCCTCTTGAATCTTTGTTTTTGTGTGTCAAACCTATTTATGGAGGGGCTGGATATGAATCCACTTTGGTTGAAAAACACCCCAATGATTCGGAGTCCACCTATCTTCATGATAAAGGTGTGGAGAGTGGAGTAGAAGAAGTAAAATTTTTGGGTAGTAATGAAACTCCCACTTTGGATTTCAAGGAATTAAATTATGATAATTTCTCCTTGTTTGAATGCATTTCTTTGATGCAATCCATTGCAAACTCTCCACACGCTTATAGCCAAAGCAAAGCCTTTACCGCGCATATCGTAGATGCTATGATGAAATCTCTTGAAGAGAAGCTCGAATTAGAAGTCTCTATACCTAGAAAACTTCATGATGAGTGGGAACCTACTATCAAAATCAAGATCAAAAACTAGTGCAATGCTTTGTGTGATTTGGGTGCTAGTGTTTCCGCGATTCCAAAGTCTTTATGTGATATTCTTGGTTTTCATGAGATTGAAGAGTGTTCTCTTAATTTGCATCTTGCGGATTCTACTGTCAAGAAATCCATGGGAAGGATCTATGATGTTCTTATTGTTGCAAATAAGAACTATGTACCCATGGATTTCATTGTACTTGACATAGATTGCAATCCTTCATGTCCCATTATTCTTGGTAGACCTTTCCTAAGGACTATTGGTGCTATCATCGATATGAAGGAAGGGAATATTAGATTTCAATTTCCTTTGTAGAAGGGCATGGAGCACTTTCCTAGAAATAAAATAAGATTTCCTTATGAATCTATGATGAGGGCCACTTATGGTTTGAGCACCAAAGATGATTATACGTTATTCCATCACTTTTTGCCTAGCTAAGGGCGTTAAACAAAAGCGCTTGTTGGGAGGCAACCCAACGAATCTATCCTTTTTCTTTCTGTTTTGTGTTTTCCACACTTTCATAATTCTGTTATGGTTATGTTTTTTGTGTTTCTTTTCGCGTTTGTGCCAAGCAAAACCGTTATGATTAGTCTTGGGGATGATTGTTTGGTCATGCTGGAAAAGACAGAAACTGTTTTCTCACAAAAAGAATTCTCATTTGTTTTCTGTAAGAGATTTTGAGTTGATTCTTTTTGATGATGATTGCTACTCAAATTCTTCAGACTTTCGTAATTTGTCAGAATTTTTGGAGTACCATAAGTATACGAAATATACAAATTTCTACAGACTGGTCTGCTGTTAACAGATTCTGTTTTTGTTGTGTTGGTTGCTTATTTTGATGAAACTATGGATAGTATCGGGGGGTATTAGCCATGGAAGATTTAAAATACAGTAACCCAACATCAGCACAAGGAGAATTTAAGTTGCTACAGCACCTAAGGAAGTGGTGGTTTGCTTTCTCATACTAATGTTATCACGAGTTTCTGTTTAAGTTTCGTGTTGTGAAGTTTTCAAGTTTTGGGTGAAGTTCTTATGGACAAAGAGATAAAGAGTGGAAAGAGCTCAATCTTGGGGATGCCCAAGGAACCCCAAGAGATTAAAGGATTCCATAAAAGCCTAAGCTTGGGGATGCCCCGGGAAGGCATCCCCTCTCTCGTCTTCAATCCATCGGTAACGTTACTTGGGGCTATATTTTTGTTCACCACATGTTATGTGTTTTTGCTTGGAGCGTCTTGTATCGTAGGAGTCTTTTATTTTTGTTGTGACACAATCATCCTTGCTGAACACCTAGATAGAGAGACATATACACACCGTGATTTTGTCGAGCTTCACTTATATCCTTTGGTAGACAATTCATCTCACATGTATTTCACTTATATCTTTTGAGCTAGATACTTTTTCTCTATGTGCTTCACTTATATCTTTTAGAGCGCAGCGGTGCATGTCTTGGTAGTTGATCTATGCTTTGAAATTAGTCTCAAAAGGGGTAGTTATCCAAAGGGATATGAAAACTTCCACCTTCATGTGCATTGAATAGTTAGAGAAATTTGATTCATCTCAATTAGTTTTGAGTTGTGGTTTTGGTAATATTGAAGTTATGCTAGTAAGGTGTTGTGGATCTAGAAATACTTGTGTTGAAGTTAGTGATTCCCATAGCATGCACATATGGTGAACCGCTATGTGATGAAATCTGAGCATGATTAGTCTATTGATTGTCATCCTTTGGGTGGCGGTCGGGATCGCGCGATGGTTTATACCTACCAACCCTTCCCCTAGGAGTATGCGTTGAATGCTTTGTTTCGATTACTAATAAAACTTTTGCAACAATTATATGAGTTCTTCATGACTAATGTTGGTTTAGATACACTTTTACCTTCCACCATCACTATCTTTTTAGTGTCGTGCAACTTTCGCCGGTGCACAGAACCCACCATTAGCCTCCCTCAAAACAGCCACCATACCTACCTATTATGGCTTTTTCAAAGTCATTCCGAGATATATTGCCATGCAACTACCACCATGACATGTGCCACCACATCTACATTGCCATTGCATGATTGTAAGATAGCTAGCATGATGTTTCCATTGATGTCTATGTCATGCTAGATCATTGTCACGGTACACTACCGAAGGCATTCCATATAGAGTCATAGTTGCTCTAAGTTTTGTGTTGAAAGTGTGATGATCATCATTGATGGAGCATTGTCCCATGTGAGGAAATAAAAGAGGCCAAAGAAGCCCACCAAAAAAAGGAGGCCAAAGAGCCCACCAAAAAAATAAAAAAATGAGAGAAAAAGAGAGAAGGGACAATGCTACCACTTTTCCACACTTGTGCATATTAAGCACCATGATCTTCATGATTGAGAGTCTCTCGTTTTGTCACCACCATATAGCTAGTGGGAAATTTTCATTATATAACTTCACTTGTATATTCCAATGATAGGCTTCCTCAAAATTGCATTAGGTCTTCGTGAGCAAGCAAGTTGGATGCACACCCACTAGTTTTCTTTAAGAGCTTTCACATACTCGTAGCTCTAGTGCATCATTTGTATGGCAATCCCTACTCATTCACATTGATATCTATTGATGAGCATCTCCACAGCTCGTTGATATGCCTAGTTAATGTGACTATCTTCTCCTTGTTTGTCTTGCAACCTCCACCACACTCCACACTACTTATAGTGCTAAAACCATGGCTCACACTCATGTATTGCGTGAGAGTTGAAAAGGTTTGAGAAAGTAAAGGTGTGAAACAATTACTTGGCCAATACCGGGGTTGTGCATGATTCAAATTCGTTGTGCAATGATGATAGAGCATAGCCAGACTATATGCTTTTGTAGGGATAACTTTCTTTTGTCCTTGTTATTTTGAAAGTTCATGATTACCTTGCTAGTTTGCTTGAATTATTATTGTTTCCACGTCAATAGCAAACTATTGTTTTGAATCTAATGGATCTGAACATTCACGTCACATAAGAGGAGTTAAAAAGGACATCTATGCTAGGTAGCATGAAAGCATCAAGAATTCATTCTTTATCACTTCCCTACTCGAGGACGAGAAGGAGTTAAGCTTGGGGATGCTTGATACGTCTCAAACGTATCTATAATTTTTGATGGTTTCATGCTGTTATCTTGTCATCTTTGGATGTTTTATGTACCTTTTATATCTTTTTTGGGACTAACTTATTAACTCAGTGCCAAGTGCTAGTTCCTGTTTTTCTGTGTTTTTGGCTCTTTTCATATCTGATTTTGGAACGGAGTCCAAAGGGAATAAAATCCCTGAAATGATTTTTTCCCGAACGGAAGAAGATCAGGGGGCCTGTGGGCCAAGCCAGGAGGGGTCCAGGGAACCCGCAAGCCCCCACTCAGCCACCAGGGGGAGGCGGCGGTGGCAGGGCTTGTGGCCTCCCTGAGCGCCCCCTCACCTAGATCTTTAGCCTATATATTCCGTAAAATACAACAAAAAATCAAGGGATCCACGAAAATACTTTTCCGCCGCCGCAAGGTTCCTTTTCCGCGAGATCTCATCTGGAGACCCTTCCCGGTGCCCTGTCGAAGGGGACTTTGGAGTTGGAGGGCTTCTTCATCATCATCATCGCCCCTCCAATGACTCGTGAGTAGTTCACTTCAGACCTACGGGTCCGTAGTTAGTAGCTAGATGGCTTCTTCTCTCTCTTGGATCTTCAATACAAAGTTCTCCATGATCTTCATGGAGATTCATCCGATGTAATCTTCTTTGGCGGTGTGTTTGTCGAGATCCGATGAATTGTGGATTTGTGATCAGATTATCTATGATATATATTTGAGTCTTTGCTGATTTCTTATATGCATGATTTGATATCCTTGTAAGTCTCTCCGAGTCTTGGGTTTTGTTTGGCCAACTAGATCTATGATTCTTGCAATGGGAGAAGTGCTTGGTTTTGGGGTCTACCATGTGGTGACCTTTCCGAGTGACAGTAGGGGCAGCAAGGCACACATTAAGTAGTTGCCATCAAGGGTAACAAGGTGGGTTTTGTCGTTGATATGAGATTGTCCATCTACATCATTTCATCTTGTTTAAGGCGTTACTCTGTTCTTTTGGACTTAATACACTAGATGCATGCTGGATAGCGATCGACGTGTGGAGTAATAGTAGCAGATGCAGAAAGTATCGGTCTACTTGTTTTGGACGTGATGTCTATAGATATAATCATTGCCATAGATACCGTCACGACTTTGCGCGGTTCTATAAATTGCTCGACAATAATGTGTTCACCCACCGTCTACTTGCTTTCATCAGAGAAGACACTAGTAAACACTACGGCCCCCGGGTCTATTCACATCTATCGTTTACACCTCCGCTTTTACTTTGCTTTGTTACTTTGTTGCTTTCAATTCTCACTTGGCGAACAATCTATAAGGGATTGACAACCCCTTCATAGAGTTGGGAGCAGGTTCTTTGTGTTTGTGCAGGCTCTTGTGATACTCCCTCACTAGATCGATACCTTGGTTCTCAAACTGAGGGAAATACTTACCATCGCTGCGCTACATCACCCTTTCCGCTTCGAGGGAACACCAACGCAAGGCTCCAAGGCCATGGGGGAAATCCTTTGCATATTTGCCTAGGAAGTCCCTTAAGGCATAGCCGTAGCAGAAGGATTCATGGTGCCGCCGACACACCTATTTCTGGCGCCATTGGAAGGTCTTTTGTTGCAGTGGCACAACTGACATCAACCCGCCCCTACATGCATTGGTGCATCAGGGTGGTTCCATGTTCCGCTCGTGACTTGAGGGCGATTGGGCGAGAGGGCGGTGGCTTCTGGAGCGAGGAGGGTGGCCTCCGAGCTTTGCCCTATAAATTAGCGTGATTGCGCGGAGGTTTTTCTTACCCATCTCACTCTTGAAGAGTTACGCGCCTATCGCCTTGTCTTCTCTTGTTTCTTTCAGCTTTGCCGGTGGCACCCACCCCTATCTATGGTTAGGGAACGGGGCATGATTCCGTTGGCCGCCAGGGCGGAAAGGGGACCCCGCTCGGATCTTGCCACAACTTCAGGGGCCACATCCAGCGGCAGCCCCATCGACCGTGGCTGGAGAGGCTCGAGGGGCCGAGGACGCCGGGGTCGCGGTCGAGGGAGGTGGAGCCCTACTCTAGCGTCTCTGCCTTCTCCTAGGCTTGTTCCGACAGGATTTCACGTCAAAAGGACCCCATTGGAGTTCCTTGTCCAATTAAGAGGACACATCAGGACCCGGCTACAGCTCCCTCGCACCTTTGCCAAGGCGATGGAGGAGGAGAAGCCACCGATGCTATGGCTACGTGTACACGGATGCGACAATGGTGCCGTACTAGTGGTCATAGAGCATCCGGTGCCCCGACTCCTGTTCCTTGGTCGTGGGTGGAAGAGCTTCGCTCGTGCCCACAACCTCTGGGATGGGCACATTCTCCGCTTCAAGATGACGGCGGACAACCTGCTCCGTCAAGCTATATGGGAGCTCAGGTGCGCGTCTCGGCTGCTGCAAAGAGAGATCGAGTGGGACTGACAGCCCTTCCTCGTCTAGGGGTGATGAGGAAGGGTCGGACGGCAAATTAAGCCTGCGTATGAGCATCTGAGCTCGGACGGACCGCCGGTCGCACCATCACCGTCAGCCTGCGGCCCACCTCGTCCTGAGCCGTGACCTGTGCGCCGGAAGAACCGACGTTGCCTGATACGTCCATTTTGCATCATGTTTTCATATTGATATTTATCGCTTCTTTTTCTGTTATTTCACTTCACGGTACTATTCTTATGCCTTTTCTCTCTTATTTTGCAAGGTTTACATGAAGAGGGAGAATACCGGCAACTGGAATTCTGGCCTTAAAGTGGAGCAAAGTTGAGATACCTATTTTGCGCAAATCCAAACGCTGTGAAAATCAACGGAGATTTTTTTCCGAATATATAAAAAATACTGGGCCGAAGAAGCGCCAGAGGGCCGCCAGGGGGTGGCCACAAGCCTGCACGGCGTGCCCACCCCCCAGGCCGCGCCATGGGGACTTGTGGGCACCCTGCTGGCCCACTTGCCCCCTATTTTGCTATATGGAGGGTTTCGTACAGGAAAAAAATCAGAAGGGAGCTTTTTCGTGGTTTCGCCGCCGCCATGAGGCGGAACTTGAGCAGAACCAATCTAGAGCTCCGGCAGGACGATCCTGCCAGGGAAACTTCCCTCCCAGAGGGGGAAATCGTCTCCATCGTCATCACCAACACTCCTATCATCGAAGGGGACTCGTCTCCATCAACATCTTCATCAGCACCATCTCATCTCCAAACCCTAGTTCAGCACTTGTAACCAATCTCCGTCTCGCGACTCCGATTGGTACTTGTAAGGTTGCTAGTAGTGTTGATTACTCTTTGTAGTTGATGCCAGTTGGATTATTTGGTGGAAGAGTTTATGTTCAGATCCTTGATGCTACTCATTACACCTCTGATCATGATTATGATTATGCTTTGTGAGTAGTTACTTTTGTTCCTGAGGACATGGGATAAGTCATGCTAATAATAGTCATGTGAATTTGGTATTCGTTCGGTATTTTGATATGTTGTATGTTGTTTTTCCTCTAGTAGTGTTATGTGAACGTCGACTACATAACACTTCACCATTATCTAGAGATATTGACTTCAAGTGGAATTTATTGGAGAGAATTAAACGCAACTCTGAAGATTGGGAGCTTGAAGAAGGTAAGGAGTCAGGTATGAATTTTACTTTTGATTGCGTTAAATCCTTTGTTGAGACAAATACTTTTTGTGACTTTAGCGCTAAGTATGGACTTGACTCTGAGATAGTAGCTTCATTGTGTGAATCCTTTGATGCTCATATTGATCTCCCCAAAGAGAAGTGGTTTAAATATCATCCTCCTTTAGAATTCGATGTAGTTAAACCCACTCCAGTTGAAGAGAAAGTGATTTCCTATAATGATCCTGTGGTACCCAGTGCTTACATTGAGAAACCACCTTTTCCTGTTAGGATAAAGGATCATTCTAAAGCTTCAACTGTGATACGTAGAGGCTATATTAGAACACCTACACCCCCTGAGCAAATTAGAGTTGAACCTAGCATTGCTATTATCAAAGATCTTCTTTCTGAAGAAGTTGAGGGACATAATATTCACTTTTGTGAAGATGCTCCTAGAATTGCTAAACCTCACGCTAGAGACAAACGTAGGCCTATTGTTGGCATGCATGTGGTTTCTGTTAAGATAGGAGATCATTGTTATCATGGCTTATGTGACTTGGGTGCTAGTGTTAGTGTAATACCTCAATCCTTATACGATGAAGTCAAAGATGAGATTGCACCTGTTGAGATAGAGCCTATTGATGTCACTATTCAGCTTGCCTATAGAGATACTATCTGCCGTGTGGGAATTGTAAGGGATGTTGAAGTCTTGTGTGGTAAAATGAAGTATCCTGCTGATTTCCTCGTTCTTGCTACTGCACAAGATAGCTTTTGTCCCATCATATTTGGTAGACCTTTTCTCAATACCTTCAACACTCATATTGACTGTGAGAAGCAAACTGTCACTGTTGGTTTTGAAGGAGTGTCACATGAGTTCAATTTCTCTAAGTTTGGTAGACAACCTCATGAAAAGGAGTTGCCTAGTAGGGATGAAACTATTGCCTTAGCCTCTATTGCCGTGCTGCCTTCCTTGGTCATGCTGGTTCCTATAGAAGGTTCATCAAAGACTTCTCTAAGATTTCTAGGCCTCTTACAAATCTCTTGCAAAAGGATATCCCATTTGTCTTTGATGATGATTGTGAGGAAGCCTTCGAAATACTTAAGAGGACTTTGATAACTGCACCTATTGTTCAACCACCTGATTGGAACTTGCCTTTTGAGATCATTTGTGATGCTAGCGATTATGTTGTTGGTGCTATTATAGGGCAAAGAGTTGATAAGAAGTTGAATGTTATTCACTACGCTAGTAAAACTCTAGACAGTGCCTAGAGAAACTATGGCACTACAGAGAAGGAATTTTTAGCAGTCGTGTTTCCATGTGAAAAGTTCAGGTCTTACATAGTTGATTCGAAAGTCACTATTCGCACTGATCATGCTGCTATTAAGTACCTCATGGAGAAGAAGGATGCTAAACCTAGACTTATCAGATGGGTTCTCTTGCTACAAGAACTTCATTTGCACGTTGTCGACAGAAAGGGTGCTAATAACCCCATAGAAGATAACTTGTCTAGGTTGGAGAACGTTCTTGATGACCCACAACCTATTGATGATAGCTTTCCCGATGAGCAACTGAATGTCATCAATGCTTCGCGTAGTGCACCGTGGTTTGCTGATTATGCAAATTATATTGTTGCCAAATATATACCACCTAGTTTCACGTACCAGCAAAAGAAGAAATTCTTCTTTGACTTGAGACATTACTTTTGGGATGATACTCACCTTTATAAGGAAGGAGTAGATGGTGTTATTAGACATTGTGTACCTGAACATGAACAGGGACAGATCCTAGAGAAGTGTCACTCCGAGGCCTACGGAGGACACAATGCGGGAGATAGAACTACACAGAAGGTATTGCTATCAGGTTTCTATTGGCCCACTCTCTTCAAGGATGCCCGTAAGTTTGTCTTGTCGTGTCACGAATGTCAAAGAATAGGTAATATTAGCAAACATCAGGAAATGCCTATGAACTATTCACTTGTCATTGGACCATTTGATGTTTGGGGCTTTGATTATATGGGACCTTTTCCAAAATCCAATGGGTATACGCATATCTTAGTTGCTGTGGATTATGTCACTAAGTGGGTAGAAGTGTGACAGCCCGAGACCGACGTTCCAGAAGATTCCCCTTTCTTTCCGTTTTCGTCGTGTGTCTATGTTCTTTGGTCGCATTATCATCGCATCATGCGCATCATCAACATTGCATCGGCATCCCGTTGCCGCCCGTTTTCAAAACTTGCATCCGTTAGTAGTTGCCGGTTCTCGACGTTGTCCGTTCCGAGTCCGACCGCACTCGCACGCGCCCGTGGCACCGTCGAAACCCTGTTTTAAAAGTGTGCATAAAACTTTCTCTGATTGGGTTGAGATTTGACGTATGGTCTTATTTTAATATAGGTACCGCCTACCAGTTTTCATTGCAATCGGAGTCCGTGTGGTACCCAAACGGTCGACCGTAGCGGCACCGTCTTCGGTTATTGTCGGACGTTTCGGTGTTTTAAAACTCTGTCAAGGGCGGCACCATTTCTTTCTCTTCTCTCCTCTAGCCCACTACGTGCACAACCCACACTCGACCTAGCCAATCCCCGCAACCGGAGCCGTCCGATTGCGATTGCAGGGCTCAAACGATGCAAACCCCCCTCCTATTAGCTACCTACTATATATAGTAGATGAACCCTAGCTAATCAGCATAACCCCAGCCCCAGGGAGACAAACTCCCTCAATTCCCGAGCAACCCCGCCACCCACCTCCCTCTCCTCGTTGTGACAGCCAGCCAACCATCACAGCCAAAGCCCTGCTGGATTTGGACCGTCGGATCCTAGATCTAACGGCCTGGAGAGCTCCCTTGTAGCCTCCAGATCCAACTGCTTCAGATCGAGAGGATCTCGTTCTGGAGCTTTTCCCCGATGAGCGCCGCCATCGTATCGAGCTCTTCGCTGCCTCGCCGGACCGGGCGCCATCAGCGACCACCTGACCAGATCAGAGCCGGACCCTTCCCTGTTGCTTCTCCTTTCCTTCCCCTTCTCCCGTTCATGTTTTCCACTCTCACATCGCTCTCTATATCTCTCCCGTGTCTCTGCAGGTGACTCAACGGCGCCACGAGCAGGAGCTCGATTCCGAGCACCTCCGGGCCCTGCCTCCATCGGGAAGGGATCCTCGCCCTTGGATTCGGTCTCTCCAAGTCCCATCGTTCCATTCCCGGCCTCCTCGCGCGGTGTCATCGCCGGAGTAGCGCGCAGCCTGCCGGTCTCTGGATCTGGCTGTAAGCAGTTCTGCCATGGCCTGAACGTAGATTCAGTTCCTAGATCCCGTTTCATGTACTAGTGTTATATGTCACAATAGTGACCATATTTGCACACGAGCACACAGCCAGCCGAGTTGGCTAACACAACCGGACTTGTTGCAAGAGGTTGTGGGTTCGAGTCCCCATGGAAGCACCATTTTTCAGTCTTTTTATTCCATCACAAGAGGATTAGCTATTTGACATCGATCCCCTATTGTGTCACAAATATGCAGTAGGCAAGATGGTCAATCCATAATTCTAGCAACCAAGAGGTCCTTGGTTCGAATCCTAGCCAAGCCCCTAATTTTTTTTGCTGTTCTGTATTGTTTTGCACAGCCACACATCCAAGCACATGGGCTGAGAGCTTCCACTGGCTGCAGCCTTTTGCATAGATTCGGCCCAGTAGTGGTTTATTTAGCACGTGCAATTTCTCTTTAATTTCAGAAAAATGCATTGTTTTTCAAACGCTCGTAGTTTCTTAACTATGCACCGGGTCAGAGTGATTTAAATATGTAACTTGGCTAGAATTTTACATAGAGTAATATTTTCCAACACTCATGCATAATTAGAACTGTTTAGTGTGATGTTTGCATCGGTTTGCGTGTCGACGTGTTGAAACGGTTTAGATCGTAACTATTTGTCCGTAGCTCCGTTGGAGATGTGCCATATATGTAAATGGTGCGGAACAACGAGTAGAATCAGTTGAACCACTTTGTTTTTCCGTTTAACAAACCTAAAATGTGATTAGGACAAATCTGGACAGAATTAAGATTTAACACGTGGGGTCATTTCGGAGATGCTATATGTCATTTCCGGTCTCATTTAAAATGCCTAGCTAGATAGATTAATTGTGCTTCACCCTCGTGCCATGTTAACGACATTTAATATAGCCGTGTACCTGAACGGGAGTGAACTAAATAATTCAACGTGGAGTTTCGTCGATATACAACTCGTTGCATATCGAGCTTCACTTAATATGTAGTGTTTGATTGTTGTGATTGTCATGCCTTGCATAAGTCCGTTCATGCATCATATGTGTTGTGCATCGTGTGGTGAATATCGTGTGGTGATTCTTGTTTTCGGTTTCCTCCATCTCGATAGAGTTCCGCAAGCGTGTCGGGTTGTGAGGACCCGTTCGACATTGATTCATCTGCTTCACGGAGTCATTCTTCTTCCAAGCGAGTTCTCAGGCAAGATGACATTTCCCCAGATACCATTACTATCATTGCCATGCTAGTTATTTCGATGCTTTCGATTATGTATCGTTTCCTACCACCTGTTAAATGTCAGCCTCTCAACAATGCCACGATTACCTTCAACCTGTTCGACCTAGCAAACCACTGATTGGCTATGTTACCGCTTGCTTAACCATGTTGTCGGCGTTGCTAGTTGCAGGTGCAGTTGCTTCCATGTGATAACATGGGTTCCTTGTCATATCACCATATTAATGTTATTTAATTTAATGCACCTATATACTTGGTAAAAGGTGGAAGGCTCGGCCTTTTCTAGCCTGGTGTTTTGTTCCACCTTTGCCCCCTTAGTTTCGGCTACCGGTGTTATGTTCCGTAAACGAGCGCTCCTAACACGATCGGGGTTGTTATGGGGACCCCCCTGATAATTCGTTCTAGATTAAAGTTGGTCTGGCAAGGCCCAACATTGGTACTACATTTGCCCAACATAATAATTTTATTAATACTGAAAGCATAGGGCGTCATGAACCCGAGGAGTAACTTCACATAATACAGGGGGGGCCAGTGTTGATGGTGCTGGTCCAAAACAGAGCACTGTGCGGGGCCAGCGCGAGGAAACTCGAGGTTTGGCACTCGTACGCGTAGCTTATCCACCGTGTCCTGAGAACGAGATACGCGGCTCCTATCGGGATCGTCGACACGTCGGGCGGCCTTGCTGGATTAGTTTTACCTTTGACGAGATATCTTGTGCATCGGGATTCCGTTGATGCTTTGGGTAATCTCAGAGTTGAGGTTTTTCCACTAGGGAATCCGACGAGATCGCGAGCTTCGTGATTGAGGATTTCTATGCGGCTTGTGGTAATTTGTGATGGACTAGTTGGAGCACCCCTGCAGGGTTAAATCTTTTCGAAAAGCCTTGCCCGCGGTTATGTGGCAACGTCGAAACTTTGTTTAAAACTGGTTCTAGATAACTTGAAGATAACTTAATTAAAATATGACAACTGGGTGCGTAACCGTGACTGTCTCTTTCGTGAGTTCCTTCTCCGATTGAGGACACGGTGGGGTTATGTCTGACGTAGGTAGGTGTTCAGGATCATTCATTTGATCTTGATTAGTACACGTCCGTTATGCGTAGTTCTTCCCCCTCTTATTTCTTGTACTCGTAAGTTTAGCCACCAAATATATGCTTAGCCGCTGCTGCAACCTCACCACTTAACCATGCCTCACCCATTAAGCTTTGCTAGTCTTGATACCTTTGGAAATGAGATTGCTGAGTCCCGTGTGGCTCACAGATTACTACAACACCAGTTGCACGTATAGGTAAAGGTTACTTGACGCGAGCGCGTTGATTGTACATTTGGAGTTGCTTCTTCTTCTTCTTCTTCTTCTTCTTCTTCTTCTTCTTCTTCCTCTTCTTCTTCTTCATCGATCTAGGATGGGTTCCAGGCCGGCAACCTGGGATAGCAAGGATGGACGTCGTTCTTCTTTTGTCGTTTGTTTTCGTCCGTAGTCGGACCCTGCTCTTACTCTTGATGATTATGTAATGTACTGATGTGACTCTGATGTAGCTTGTGGCGAGTGTAAGCCAATTCTATATATGTATCTCTTCTTTTCAGTACATGTACTTGTAACGATATCCATTCTTGCGACACGACGAGATGCGCTTCTATCCCTGACGAGGCCTTCGTGCCAAATTGAGGATAGGGTCACATCTTGGGCGTGACAAGTTGGTATCAGAGAAGTACCGACCTAGGAGCCCCTTGATTGATCGAACTTGGCCGAGTCGAGTCTAGTGAAAAACTGCTTTGAGTCTAGTTATATATCGGAGAGTAGGATTCTTTTTTCTCCTCTTCTATGCTCTGGTGAGGAATCTTGACGTAATAATTTATTCTACTCCTCTTCTCACTCAAATTTTTTTTAGGATCACGCGGATATTTTTGGAATCTATGTGATGCCGATGTGACGGAGTTCTGTCTTGGTGCCTCCTATCTGCTTTGAGTTTCACGGAAGTTGAGCTCAAGGGGATTCTTGAGCACATCGTTATCATTCAAATTTCTTAGTATCTCAGAACGAAGGATGTTCGTAATTGCTTCAATACTAGTAGTGGCGAGATAACCCCGATGTCCCCAGTACTGGTGCAGATAATTCAGGAGTACTGCCATACTTTGTATCATTGTGATCACGAGGGTCTGTATTAGATTAAGGTCCGAGATTCTGGTTGTGTGTTGACGGATGTGATACAGGTGACGGGTTAGTATAGGAGTTGTGTGATATTAATCCTTGTATCCGTGTACCAGATTGCATGACCAGAAATTTCGGGAATTCATAGGTGGGAATTCAAGTAGTTACTTATAGCATAATCTTCCAACAAATGCATGATGTTAGGTTGGGGTTCGACATCCAGTGGATTCGTTTGTTCACGGTCGACTTACAGCGGTACACGTTGTGTCTTAAAGAGTCCTTGTAGCTTGCTACGACTCGGGGACGCTTCGTATGTCGGGTGCACTGCCTTGCACTTGATGGCTACTGTAAAATCGAGCCCGTGCGATCCTGTCCACGAAAATATCGGATGAAATCTTTCTCATGAGTTCGTTCTGGCTTGTTTCATCAGCCTCACCCTCTGTTTTTGTTGGAATATGGTAGTTTGTGTTGCTTCGATGTCAAGTGGTGATTTCAGATCTTTCCTAAGTGGTGTTCTCATATTTTTTATGAGAGTACTAATTCTGTTGCTCAAATCAGATTGTCATGTCAATTCTTTTCAACCAGTGTGCTTCTCTGCAACTGAATTCAATCTTCTCCAGTTTTTGCAGATCATTCTCTCAATTCTTTCCGGAGTTCGTCTCATCTGTCTCAAGTTGTCTTTGTTTTCCCCACCCTCCCGCCCTTTTTCTCAGTGATTCAATTTGCATCCAAGAGTTTTATTTTCATTGTGCTTCCGCTGTCTGTTCTTTTCTCTCTTATCCGGTGATTCTTGTGAAGATTCTCAGGAGCTTCATGTTCATCTTTATTCATTCTTGTCATCCTTACCGGCGAATTCAGCTCAGTTATCCATGGTCATCATATCCTTTTCAACCATTAAATTCTTTCCAACGTTGGAAATTCTTTCAGCCTATCTTGTTTATTAATTCCTCTCTCTTTCTATCCGGAGTGTTAAAGATATTTCAGAAGTTCTGCTTTTCAGTCCTTCAGTTATTTTGAGGTGCTAACCTCATCTAGTCTTCATTTGTACCGGTGCAATATCAATCTTTCTAACAATCTTTTCTGCGGTGTTTTCTTTGAGTGGGCCCATAACCCACAGGTTTTCCCAGGATCTTATATGTCTCTTCTAATCTTTCCGGAGATCTTTAATTCTTTTCAACTATGACGTAAGTATGAATTTCATCACTCATATTCCTTCTTCAAGATCTATTTGAATTAATTCTGATATTGGTTCAACCTTTCATTCTTCTTTATCCCGGAGTGTCTCATTAATTTTTGGTGGTGTTGTTCTCGTCATCATTCTCATCTTGCAATTCGAAGGAGTGTTTCTCTTAATCTTTGTCCATTCTCTTGGAGATTCATCATTGCACCTTGGTGTCCTCATCTTATTTGTTCCAATCATGAGTAATCCCTTTCTGGCTATCCGGTGCATTTCTGAGTTGTTTTTATTCTCGATCCTCCGAAGGCTATCATGTTAGAAGACTTCTTCGTTCTCAGCTTTCAGCTTTCATACTCAACTCTTCTCCATTGTTGTCTCTTCGTTCGTCTCTCGATTATTCCGGTGCCTTGTTCTAGTTTTCTCTTAGGTGACTCATGATCTCTTTGTTCTCATGTTTCTCCATCGATTCTTGGTTTTCCATTCAACTGTGAATTCTTACCGGTGCTTCCTTCAATTATGCCTCAAGTGGTGCTTATCTCCCTATCTCTTCAAGATTCTTTCAAGAGGAATAAGTGCTACGATAAATCCATTGCTTGTCATCAATTAAACTTGATGAAGGATTAGCATAACATAATTCTTATTATTGTTTCATCAAGTTATCTGAATTCTTCTTCCGGAGTGGCTCTTGGTTTCAGTTCTTTTCTCGTGTGCTTATCTTTCTTTTCCGGAGTTCCAAGTTCTTTTAAGTATCTCTTTATGAGGCTTCGTCTAAATCTTGGCAAGGTCATAATCTTATTCTTTCTACCTTGATATATTTGCATCATTCATTCGTATACGGAGGTCCGTCATGGTGGTTCATCAAGGTTTCAATCCATTCTCATTTGTTCTTCAAGATTCCTGTTGGAATACCTCAAGTATTCTTTCTCTTCCATTGTGAGTGCATTGTTATTCCTTTATCCTTTGAGGTGGTATTATAGCATTCTTGTTAGTGTAGGAGTTTCAAACAATTTTCCTTTCAAGAATGAGATAATTAAATCCACCAATTCTACGATCATGAGATATTTTCAACCCATGATTTGTTCATTGAGCTATCTTGGTTTGGATTTCACCTAAAGCTTTTCCTATGGATTGTTGTTGTTATGGTGCTTGTCACTAATCCAAGTTCTCAATGTATCCTCTTGGTGTAAGAAATTGTTCATATCTTGTTTCTCCCAATCTATCCTTGTTTCTTTTAGTGGTTGGTTGTCACCTCATATTGGTTGAGATGATCTTCATAAGCCCACTTCTGTCTTGTTCTTCGTTGTTGGTTTTCCAACTACTAAGTCAATTCTCTGTCCGGAGGCTCTTCAATTCTATTGTGATGATAGTTGGCATTTTGTCTTCATTCTCTTCTTCCGTATGAGCTAGTTCATATTCTCTTGTTCCGGAGGCATTGTGATGTTGCTCTTTTGGGTCTATCATATTGTTCTATCAAGATCATGGTGTTCCCTTGCTCTATTTAGTTGTGTGTTATGTATATTGTGTAATTCTCTCTTCTTATCAAATTTTTTGTCCTATTTTCCCACCGAAGTGCTGCCGAAATTTTCCGTGAATTCTTGCTTGTTTCTCATATCATCCCTCATCTCTTTGCAACTTTCAAGGATCATTGGTTTCACTCGTTGGTAAAGAAGCGACTAAGTTTTTACCTCGTGTTCCTTCTCATCCTCTTACCCTTTCATTCTTGGATCTCGGGGCGAGATCCTCTTGTAGTGTAGTAGAGTTGTGACAACCCGAGACCGACGTTCCAGAAGATTCCCCTTTCTTTCTGTTTTCGTCGTGTGTCTATGTTCTTTTGTCGCATCATCACCGCATCATGCGCATCATCAACATTGCATCGACATCCCGTTGCCACCCGTTTTCAAAACTTGCATCCGTTAGTAGTTGCCGGTTCTCGACGTTGTCCGTTCTGAGTCCGACCGCACTCGCACGCGCCCGCGGCACCAACGAAACCCTGTTTTAAAAGTGTGCGTAAAACTTTCTCTGATTGGGTTGAGATTTGACGTGCGGTCTTATTTTAATATAGGTAGGCCGCCTACCAGTTTCCGTCGCAATCGGAGTCCGTGTGGTACCCGAACGGTCGACCATAGCGGCACCGTCTTCCGTTATTGTCGGACGTTTCAGTGTTTTAAAACTCTGTCACGGGCGGCACCAGTTCTTTCTCTTCTCTCCTCTAGCCCACTTCGTGCACAACCCACACTCGACCTAGCCAATCCCCGCAACCGGAGCCGTCCGATTGTGATCGCAGGGCTCAAACGATGCAAACCCCCTCCTATTAGCTACCTACTATATATAGTAGATGACCCCTAGCTAATCAGCATAACTCCAGCCCCAGGGAGACAAACTCCCTCAATTCCCGAGCAGCGCCGCCAACCACCTCCCTCTCCTCGTTGTGACAGCCAGCCAACCATCACAGCCAAAGCCCTACTCGATTTGGACCGCTGGATCCCAGATCCAATGGCCCGGAGAGCTCTCTTGCAGCCTCCAGATCCAACTACTTCAGATCGAGAGGAGCTCGTTCTGGAGCTTTTCCCCGACGAGCGCCGCCACCATATCGAGCTCTTCGCTGCCTCGCCGGACCGCGCGCCATCCGCGACCACCTGACCAGATAAGAGCCAGACCCTTCCCTGTTGCTTCTCCTTTCCTTCCCCTTCTCCCATTCATGTTTTCCACTCTCACATCGCTCTCTATCTCTCTCCCGTGTCTCTGCAGGTGACTCAACGGCACCACGAGCAGGAGCTCGATTCCGAGCACCTCCGGGCCCTGCCTCCATCGGGAAGGGATCCTCGCCCTTGGATTCGGTCTCTCCAAGTCCCATCGTTCCATTCCCGGCCTCCTCGCCCGCAGTCATCGCCGGAGCAGCGCGCAGCCTGCCGGTCTCTGGATCTGGCTGTAAGCAGTTCTGCCATGGCCTGAACGTAGATTCAGTTCCTAGATCCCGTTTCATGTACTAGTGTTATATGTTACAGTAGCGACCATATTTGCACACGAGCACACAGCTAGCCGAGTTGGCTAACACAACCGGACTAGTTGCAAGAGGTTGTGGGTTCGAGTCCCCACGGAAGCACCATTTTTCAGTCTTTTTATTCCATCACGAGAGGATCAGCTATTTGACATCAATCCCCTATTGTGTCACACACATGCAGTAGGCAAGATGGTCAATCCATAATTCTAGCAACCAAGAGGTCCTTGGTTCGAATCCTAGGCAAGCCCCTAATTTTTTTGTTGTTCTGTATTGTTTTGCACAGCCACACATCCAAGCACATGGGCCGAAAGCTTCCGCTGGCTGCAGCCTTTTGCATAGATTCGGCCCAGTAGTGGTTTATTTAGCACGTGCAATTTCTCTTTAATTTCAGAAAAATGCATTGTTTTTCAAACGCTCGTAGTTTCTTAACTGTGCACCGGATCGGAGTGATTTAAATATGTAACTTGGCTAGAATTTTACGTAGAGTAATATTTTCCAACTCTCATGCATAATTAGAACTGTTTAGTGTGATGTTTGCATCGGTTTGCGTGTCGACATGTTCAAACGGTTTAGATCGTAGCTATTTGTCCGTAGCTCCGTTGGAGATGTGCCATATATGTAAATGGTGCAGAACGACGAGTAGAATCAGTTGAACCACTTTGTTTTTCCGTTTAACAAACCTAAAATGTGATTAGGACAAATCTGGACAGAATTAAGATTTAACACGTGGGGTCATTTGGGAGATGCTATATGTCGTTTCCGGTCTCATT
Source organism: Hordeum vulgare subsp. vulgare (assembly GCF_904849725.1). NCBI lineage: Eukaryota > Viridiplantae > Streptophyta > Magnoliopsida > Poales > Poaceae > Hordeum > Hordeum vulgare. Next base: position 343,234,542 of record NC_058522.1, on the reverse strand, counting down.
TAAAATGCCTAGCTAGATAGATTAATTGTGCTTCACCCTCGTGCCATGTTAACGACATTTAATATAGCCGTGTACCTGAACGGGAGTGAACTAAATAATTCAACGTGGAGTTTCGTCGATATGCAACTCGTTGCATATCGAGCTTCACTTAATATGTAGTGTTTGATTATTGTGATTGTCATGCCTTGCATTAGTCCGTTCATGCATCATATGTGTTGTGCATCGTGTGGTGAATATCGTGTGTTGATTCTTGTTTTCGGTTTCCTCCGTGTCGATAGAGTTCCGCGAGCGTGTCGGGTTGTGAGGACCCGTTCGACTACATCGCTTCGTCTGCTTCACGGAGTCATTCTTCTTCCAAGCGGGATCTCAGGCAAGATGACCATTTCCCCAGATACCATTACTATCATTGCCATGATAGTTATTTCGGTGCTTTCGATTATGTCTCGTTGCCTACCACCTGTTAAATCTCAGTCTCTCAACAATGCCACGATTACCTTCAACCTGTTCGACCTAGCAAACCACTGATTAGCTATGTTACCGCTTGCTTAACCATGTTGTCGGCGTTGCTAGTTGTAGGTGCAGTTGCTTCCATGTGATAACATGGGTTCCTTGTCATATCACCATATTAATGTTATTTAATTTAATGCACCTATATACTTGGTAAAAGGTGGAAGGCTCGGCCTTTTCTAGCCTGGTGTTTTGTTCCACCTTTGCCCCCTTAGTTTCGGCTACCGGTGTTATGTTCCATAAACGAGTGCTCCTAACACGATCGGGGTTGTTATGGGGACCCCCCCCCCTGATAGTTCGTTCTAGATTAAAGCTGGTCTGGCAAGGCCCAACATTGGTACTACATTTGCCCAACATAATAATTTTATTAATACTGAAAGCATAGGGCATCATGAACCCGAGGAGTAACTTCACATAATACAGGGAGGGCCAGTGCTGATGGTGTTGGTCCAAAACAGAGCACTGTGCGGGGCCACCGCGAGGAAACTCGAGGTTTGGCACTCGTACGCGTAGCTTATCCGTCGTGTCCTAAGAACGAGATACGCGGCTCCTATCGGGATCGTCGACACATCGGGCGGCCTTGATGGATTAGTTTTACCTTTGACGAGATATCTTGTGCATCGGGATTCCGGTGATGCTTTGGGTAATCTCAGAGTTGAGGTTTTTCCACTAGGGAATCCAACGAGATCGCGAGCTTCGTGATTGAGGACCCCTGCAGGGTTAAATCTTTTCGGAAAGCCGTGCCCGCGGTGATGTGGCATCATGGAAACTTTGTTTAACACTGGTTCTACATAACTTGAAGTTAACTTAATTAAAATATGCCAACTGTGTGCGTAACCGTGACTGTCTCTTTCGTGAGTTCCTTCTCTGATCGACGACGCGGTGGGGTTATGTCTGACGTAGGTAGGTGTTCAGGATCATTCATTTGATCATGATTAGTACACGTCCGTTATGCTTAGTTCTTCCCCCTCTTATTTCTTGTACTCGTAAGTTTAGCCGCGAAATATATGCTTAGCCCTCTTCTTCTTCTTCTTCTTCTTCTTCATCGATCTAGGATGGGTTCCAGGCCGGCAGCCTGGGATAGCAAGGATGGACGTCGTTCTTCTTTTGTCGTTTGTTTTCGTCCGTAGTCGGACCCTGATCTTACTCTTGATGATTATATAATGTACTGATGTGACTCTGATGTAGCTTGTGGCGAGTGTAAGCCAATTCTATATATGTATCTCTTCTTTTCAGTACATGTACTTGTAACGATATCCATTCTTGCGACACGATGAGATGCGCTTCTATCCCTGACGAGGCCTTCGTGCCAAATTGAGGATAGGGTCACATCTTGGGCGTGACAAGAAGCTATCCCCAGTAGTAGTGCTGATCACAACACTTATCTTCCCTAGATTTGGAGTCCCTAGATATCTAATGACCGACGGTGGTTCACACTTCATTCATGGTGCTTTCCGTAAAACGCTTGCTAAGTACGATGTCAACCATAGAATTGCGTCTCCCTACCACCCTCAGTCCAGTGGTCAAGTAGAGCTAAGCAACAAAGAGATTAAACTAATACTGCAAAAGACCGTCAACGGGTCTAGAAAGAATTGGTCTAAAAATCTCAATGATGCACTGTGGGCTTATAGAACCGCCTATAAGTATCCCATGGGCATGTCTCCGTGCAAAATGGTGTATGGGAAAGCATGTCACTTACCTCTTGACCTAGAGCATAAAGCTTATTGGGCAATCAAAGAGCTCAACTTTGATTCCAAACTTACCGGTGAGAAGAGGTTATTTGACATTAGCTCGCTTGATGAGTGGAGAACTCAAGCATATGAGAATGCCAAGCTCTTCAAAGATAATGTTAAGAGGTGGCATGATAAGAGGATACAAAAGCGTGAGTTCAATGTAGGTGATTATGTCTTGCTATATAACTCTCGTTTAAGATTCTTTGCAGGGAAGATTCTCTCTAAATGGGAAGGTCCCTATGTTGTTTAAGAAGTATATCATTCCAGTGCTATCAAGATCAACAACACGGAAGGTAATTGTCCGAGAGTGGTAAATGGGCAGAGAATCAAACATTATATCTTAGGTACTCCCATAAATGTTGAAAGCAATATCATTAATACCTTCCAGAAGAATACCTAAGGGACATTTATCAGCCTCTTTCAGACTCCGAAAACGAAGAGGTATGTGATTCGGTAAGAAAATAGAGTCCAAAACGTTCTCCGTAGGAAATTTTCTCCGTTTTGGAATATTTGAAAAAATACAAAATTTGGAAGTAGTCCGGAAAGTGCGCGAGGAGGCGACAAGCCTGCACGGCACGGGCCCACCCCCTGGCCGCGCTGTGAGGGCTTGTGGCCACCTCGTGCGCCTCCCGAACTGCGTTTTCATGCAGGGTACTCCTTCTGGTCTGAAAAAAATCATTATACATACTTCCGTTTGGTCTGACCCCTGCATCACGCAGATTTGCTCTGTTTTTTGTTTCGAGCCTATTTCTGTTGCAGATCTAGATCGCCATGACTTCCCCAAAAGCTCCAAAGGACAAGATCTTCGAGAAGGTCATCGATCCCTACCTCACGGAAGTGTTGCAACACCCTCAATCTATAGAGATCCATGAGGGGATGCTGCACATCCGTGATGTTGATGGGCCTAAGAAGACTGGAAGCATGGAGACGAGGCTCGAAGCAATGGAGCAACAAGTCTTCAAGTGCCAAGGGATGGTGGAGCATGGACTCAACGCCAACCACATGATGATCACGGATTTCACCAACCAGCACATGATTTATGCCAATGACATTGGGAAGCACCTCTCCAGGCTCTATGATAGAGTTGAACAACTCCAAGGCTAGATCTATGACCTGCAGAACCAAAACTGTGAGCATGAGTATAGATTTAAATCAATAAGGTTGGATGTAGATTTGAGGATTCCGGAGACTCGTTCATCTTTCCGTGGTGGAGCACCTATGCCTTGGAAGACGGAGGATCAAACTCATGCTTCAACAACTCCACCATCCTCACCACCAAAGGAAGACAACTGCGCATTGGTATGGGCAATCCCCTTGGCTTGTGCCAAGCTTGGGGGAGTTGCCCCGGTATTGTATCACAAGCACATCTTTTGCCTTTACCTTTGTTTTTGGTTTTCCTTTTCAGTTTTCTTTTTCTCTAGTAGTTTAAAAGTCTTAGTGTTTTAGTCTTGAGTTTTGCTTTGTGTCACCCCCATTGTATTCTTGCTCGTGAGCCATATAATAAAGAGTGTCTTAGTTGAAGGGCTTTGCCTCTTGCCATGATCAAAAGAGTGAGAATAGAACAAAAGCAAGAAAGATCATGTAATGGTCTTATGGGAAGTGATGGCTTCACATATAAAAGAATGAGGATTGAAACTTGTTGAGGGTAGGCAAACGTAGACCTTGGTCATTGTTGCAATTAATAGGAAGCGATAAACAAGGAGAGGTTCACATATAAATATATCATCTCTGACACCATCTATGATTGTGAACACTCACTAAACTATTGCATGCCTAGAAGTAGATGTTGGACAAGGAAGACAACGTAATGAATTGTGTTTTCTTGGCTCCGAACAATGTTATATGATTAGAGATCCCTTAGCATGTGACGATTGCTTCCACCTCATATTAGCCAAAACTCCTGCACTAAGTAGAGATACTACTTGTGCATCCATAAACCTTCAAACCAGTTTTGCCTTGAGTGTCCACCATACCTACCTATGGATTGAATAAGATCCCTCAATTAAGTTGTCATCGGTGCAAGCAATAAAAATTGCTCTCTAGTATGTATGATCTATTAGTGTGTGGAAAATAAGCTTTATACGAACCTGTGATGAGGAAGACATAAAAGCGACAGACTGCATAATGAAGTTCTTTATCACAGGAGGAAATATAAAGTGACGTTCCTCCACACTATGAGGACACGCATCCAAACCTCAAAAGCGCATGACAACCTCTACTTCCCTCTGCGAAGGGCCTATCTTGTACCTTTACTTTTTTTCCCTTGAAAGAGTCATGGTGATTTTTCACCAATTCCTTATTTTGCCTTTGACTTGGCTACCATCACATGGTTGAGAAAGATTTATATTCATATGGCAACTTGGAGGTAGGTATCCATGAATTATTATTGTTGACATTACCCTTGAGATAAGCAGTTAGGAGGCAAATATAAGCCCGTATATTTCTCTGTGTTCAGCTGAAACTTTGATCTCATGAGTACCACATGAGTTATAGAAATTGTAGAGAACGAAAGAATGATTGAGTATGTGGATTTTCTTTACAAGTTCTTATTTGACTCTTTCTGATGTTGTGATAAATTGCATTTGCTTTAATGACTAAAGGCTATCGGTTGTTACTTCTCGGTAAGGTTCTTGATCCATGCTTTACTTTGTGAAGCAATTATCACTTTAGCATGAGAGATTATATCTTGGTATTGCTGTTCTGAGCTTGACCATGATGCATGCATGTTCGTAACTTGTTTTGTCGACACCTCTCTCCCTAAACATGTGGACATATTTAGTGAGCTAGGCTTTCGCTTGAGGACAAACGAGGTCTAAGCTTGGGGGAGTTGATATGTCCATTTTGCATCATGTTTTCATGTTGATATTTATCCCTTCTTTTGCTGTTATTTAACTTCACGGTACTATTCTTATGCCTTTTCTCTCTTATTTTGCAAGGTTTACATGAAGAGGGAGAATACCGGCAACTGGAATTCTGGCCTGAAAGTGGAGCAAAGTTGAGATAACTATTCTGCGCAACTCCAAATGCTGTGAAAATCAACGGAGATTTTTTCCGAATATATAAAAAATACTGGGCTGAAGAAGCGCTAGAGGGCCGCCAGGGGATGGCCACAAGCCTGCACTGCGCGGCCACCCCCCAGCCCGCGCCATGGGGGCTTGTGGGCACCCTGCTGGTCCACTTGCCCCCCTCTTTTGCTATATGGAGGGTTTCGTCTAGGAAAAAAACAGAACGGAGCTTTTTCGTGGTTTCGCCGCCGCCACGAGGCGGAACTTGAGCAGAACCAATCTAGAGCTCTAGAAGGACGACCCTGCCGAGGAAACTTCCCTCCCGGAGGGGGAAATCATCAGCATCGTCATCACCAACACTCCTCTCATCGGAGGGGACTCGTCTCCATCAACATCTTCATCAGCACCATCTCGTGTCCAAACCCTAGTTCATCACTCGTAACCAATCTCCGTCTCGCGACTCCGATTGGTACTTGTAAGGTTGCTAGTAGTGTTGATTACTCTTTGTAGTTGATGCTAGTTGGATTATTTGGTGGAAGAGTTTATGTTCAGATCCTTGATGCTACTCATTACACCTCTGATCATGATTATGATTATGCTTTGTGAGTAGTTACTTTTGTTCCTGGGGACATGGGATAAGTCATGTTAATAATAGTCATGTGAATTTGGTATTCGTTCGGTGTTTTGATATGTTGTATGTTGTTTTTCCTCTAGTGGTGTTATGTGAACGTTGACTACATAACACTTCACCATTATTTGGGCCTAGAGGAAGGCATTGGGAAGTAGTAAGTAGATGATGGGTTGCTAGAGTGACAGAAGCTTAAACCCTAGTTTATGTGTTGCTTCGTAAGGGGCTGATTTGGATCCACTAGTTTAATGCTATGGTTAGACTTTGTCTTAATTCTTCTTTCGTAGTTGCGGATGCTTGCGAGAGGGGTTAATCATAAGTGGGATTCTTGTCCAAGTAAGGGCAGTACCCAAGCGCCGGTCCACCCACATATCAAACTATCAGAGTAACTAATGCGAATCATATGAACATGATGAAACTAGCATGACAGAAATTCCCGTGTGTCCACGGGAGCGTTTTTCCTCCTATAGGACTTTGTCCAGGCTTGTCCCTTGCTACAAAAGGGATTGGGCCACTTTGCTGCACTGTTGCTACTTTTGTTACTTGTTTCTTGCTACGAATCATCTCACCACACAATCACTTGTTACTGACAATTTCAGTGCCTGCAGATTTTACCTTGCTGAAAACCACTTGTCAGATCCATCTGCTCCTCGTTGGGTTCGACACTCTTACTTATCGAAAGGACTACGATTGATCCCCCATACTTCTGGGTCATCACTGCCTCGTCTTCTCGGCAGCTTCTGGAGTTCGTCTCTGTCTTCCCTCCTGGCCCCGTTCTCCTCTGTGCAATGCTGGTCCAGGAGGAACCAGCCTCGGTTGCGTAGAGGGTTGTGCCGCCTTTTTATCTTCTTGAACTTTACTCCTCCGCAAGCGTCATTCCTCGTCAAAAGACAGAGTCTTTACGTTAGGACAACAACGCTCTGTAAGTGGAATCAAATGTATCCAGACAAATGAATGAATAGATGCATCCTTTATCCGACTCTCATTTTCTATGATTATTCCTTTGCACATTCCGGATGCTTGCCTGCTTGACTTATCCTGCCGCGAGTACTTAGAGGAGCGGATCCTCAGAAAACTCAACAGAGGAGGTCGTCACCGGCAAGACAACTTGCCGCACTCAGTGCAACCATATAAATCGTCGAGTGTGGCTCGAGGCAAAATAAGGTGCTACGTAGCCGACTGAAATGTGGAACGAGATCGAAACGAGATGAGGGCGCTCTATGGCCGCTCAAGTCGTTGAACAGGCTCGAAATGAAGTCGGAGTGAACTGATCCTAGCAAGGTCCATCTGCGCGGGGGGGGGGGGGTTTCATACAAAAGTTGATGTTTCAAAAGGATACAACTAATTTACCAAGAGTCTCGCAAGAAGTTTTCCTCTGTACTTATCTGGTGCGTCACGGCATTCCTAGCCGCAACGTTTGAAGGTGCTACCGGGGTAGAATATCCGTACCCCCCGGCAAGCTGACATTGCCTCCAGCGGCTTCCTTGCCGACGAGGTTCTCGTCGGTGGCCTTTGGCCACTCTGAAGGAAAGAGGCACGCCGGGGCGCATCACTTTCTCATCTCTTTTGCAAGAGATTTGCTGGCGGAGCCCCCGAGCACATCTTTCTGGCATCACAACGCTCCAAGGAGAAATGCGAGCCGGAGGGCGTGCAAAGGGGTGGTTCGGGGACTTGGACGCGTCCTCGACGACCATGCAACACTCTAGAGATGTGCGATGGTCGGAGTAAGCGTCGGAGGCCTGGCCCAAGCCCCTGTCACGCCCTCGACAGCAGCGCGAGCGTTCAAAGGAGGTGTGTCGGACGGGCGATGCAGAGCTCGGGGCTGCTGCTCCTTCCACCCGCGCTCACATAGCACCTATCTAGGCTCTATGAGCTCTCGCTCGGGCAGAGCAGCCATTGCCTCCTCCCACTCAGGGAAGATGTTGTGGCGAACTATGATCCGCGGAGCCGACGGGCAGCTCGTCGGATCGGGGCGGCGCTGACGCAGGCCTGGTTCGGGCGATCCCCCTACCTGGCGTGCCAAAGATGTCACCGAAAGGATAGATACCTATGGGGGCCTCAAGGGTCCCCTTTTACTGGTTTGGCGGGGAGAGGGGTCGCGGCAAGAGCAGAACCAACAGTCAGGGCCCGGCAAGGTATTTTTTTACCCAGGTTCGGGCCGCGTGGTGCGTAAAACCCTACTCCTGCATGTGTTTAGTTATTCATTTGGGGTTACTGTAGATCTGGCCCTTTTACAGCCTTTCGATTGGTCAAAAAGCCAAAAGTCCTTTCTACTGAGGCTCGTGCCTCCTTTTATAGGCGAAGGGGTCACCACAGTGACTCAGCGGGTGAACGGTGGGTTCACGAGTGGAACAGTGCCGACCGACAAGCATAGTGTTACTTAGGTGTATTAAATTCTTTGACAGACTTCCCTGACATCGTCAGGAGGGGTTGGACATGTACCCACACGTGGCAACTTCGGGGTGTTGCGCTGGCGTGTGGGCAGACGCGTGGTCGATGCATCAGCAGTGGCGTGTACGTCGATGGAGGTGTTCACAGGTCGTGAAGGCGCTGTGGGCCCGCGCCTCTCCTCGGGCCTTCTCTTCCTTCCCGGCAGGGTTACCTTACCGGGGGCACTTCTTGTTCCTCTCGGTAGGGAGGAGATGGCCTGCTGAGGCCTTGTCAATCTTCCCGGCAAGGATGGCTTGCCGGGGATCAGTCCTCCTTCCTTGGCAGAAGGATCTCGCCTTGGCATTGTCTATCTCCCCGATGGGGAGCTCCTGCCGGGGTCTCTTCTTCATTCCCAGCAAGCGAGTGCTTGCCGGGGGCTTGTAATTTGTACTTCGGGGAGCTTCTGAGTCTTGCTTCCACCCTAAGCTCCAGCGACGCGCCTTGTCGCTGTACAGGGGCTGCTAGTGTTCGCACACTAGTCCACGACACTGGAGACCCCCAGTCTTTAGTGCACCGACACCCTTACTCGGATGTAAGTTTATGTCACTGTCGCCACCCACTATTAGAAAGAACGTATTGCAACACCCTATAGAGGTAACCCCCCACATATGCACGACACAGAAGACATGGTACGACAACACAATAATAAAAATATACAACTCAAACTAATCAAGATCGTCAATCAACCCATAGGACAAAAGTAATCTACCCAAACATCATAGGATGGAAACACATCATTGGATAACAATATGAAGCATGAAGCACCATGTTCAAGTAGGGGGTATAGCTGGTTGTGGGAGAGTGGACCGCTATAAATAGATGATGGAAGGTGATGGTGGTGTTGACGAAGACGACGAAGTTGTTGGTGTAGATTGTCGGTACAATGGTTCACCCGGCGGCACTACGGCGCCACCTGAAAAGTGGGGAGAGAGCACCCACCTCCTTCTTCTTGTTGTTTGGCCGACCCCCTAGATGGGAGGAGAGTTTCCCCTGTGTCCCATGGCCACCATGTCTCCCGGAGGGAAGGAGCCCCTTCGATATTGGATGCCTTTTTGTTTCTCTTCTGTTTTGCATTCCTGTTTTCTAGTGTTTCACCATTTCTTATAGTCCGGGAGATCCATAACTCAGATAGGGCTGAAATTTTAAAGGGATTTTTATCTGAATATTAGCTTCCTTGTGGATGAAGGACACCGCTTACCGACTCCAACGTGGAAACGAGCTCAAGGGGCACGCCCTACCCCCCAAGGTGTGCCCATCGAGCTTGTGGGCCCCTCGGACATCATGTGGCGTTGATTATTTTTATGAAAATCACATATATTCCAAAATAAATCTCCATAAATGTTTATCGTGTCTCGACTTTGTTTGATGTGAAATTTCTATGAAACAAAAAAGGAAAAAACAGGAACTCGCACTCGGCACTTGATCAATATGTTACTCCAAGAAAATCGTAAAATTGTAGCCAAAAGTATGTGAAAGTTGTAGAATATTGGCATGAAACAATTAAAAATTATAGATACAACAAAGACGTATCATCATCCCCAAGCTTAATTCCCGCTCGTCCTCGTGTAGGTAAATGATAGAAAGATATTTTTTATTTGGAATGCTACCTAACATAATCTTGAACAAATATCTAGTCATGGCAAGAATATTGGGATAGGAGTGATTCAAGGAAATAGTATATCATTTGACAAAAAGTCATCCGCACTTAGGTTTACTAACAAATAATCATGTCCGTCAAAATAGATTATGCTAAAGAACATTATCCCTGCAGTTTTAATCATGTAAACATGCATGACTATGTCTTCCAAACACAAGGACAAATCATGATCACCTAGGTGTCAAGTTAGGCATTCGGTTCATACTTTTCACGCACTTCGACATTTTCAACTACACTCAGTACCTGAGCGTGAGCCATGGACATAACACCACGGGTGGAATAGAATATGGTGGTAGATATCAACAAGAGAAGCCAACAAGGAAGAAAGGCTTGCATTTACTCCACGGATCAACGAGATTTAGGGATGGCCATCGATCTATAACAATGCAAGGAGTAGGGATTGCCATGCAACAGATGCATTATGGGCTATAAGTGTATGAAAGGTCAAATGAAACTAAGTGGGTGTGCATCCAACTTGCTTGCTCATGAAGACCTCTACCATTTGCGGAAGACCATCATCGTAATATACAAGCCAAGTTCTATGATGAAAAATTCTCACTCGTATATGAAAATGACAACCAAGAAGACACTCTATATGAAGAAGATTATGCCACTCTGAAGCACAAGTGTGGCAAAAAGGATAGAACATTGCACCTTCTCTCTTTTTCTCTCATTTGTTTTCTTTTTTTTCTTTTTCCTTTCTCCTTTTTTCTAGGTGGTCTCATCTGGTCTCCCCCATTTTTTATTTTTCGTGTGGAGTCTCATCCTTCCTTGAGGGTGATGGTGTACTTGACTAGGGGGTCTCGGCTGATCTGGTCTAGTCCATGGGTCATACTGGGGCCAGACGAGGAGGAAACACTTCGGAGGCTTTCAACAGAGGCATGAGGACATCACACCCCCATCGAAGACCCGGTGTGCACTCCAAGGAAGCATGATTTCTTCGGCATGTAATCTTTAGATTGTAACCAAAGTTCATGTAAGCCTAGATAGACCCGGTGCCTATATAATTGGGGGGAGGGGGTTAGCCCATAGAAAAGATCCATACATACTCATCATCACCTCTATGTTTAGACCACCATCCTATCTCAAGGTAGATCAACTCTATACTTTGCTACACCAATAGTACAACAAGAGTAGGACATAGGGTTTTACCTCCATAGAGAGGGCATGAACCTAGGTAAAACCTCATGTGTTCCTAGTCTCCTGTTAACCATCAATCTTATCTCATAGCTCGCCCCCCTACCCGAGGTCTACTTGTTTTGACACTCACATTGGTGCTTTCGTTGAGAGCACGTTGTGTGCTATTCTGTGAACGATGGCCTCTCTGATCGACGATTCAAATCCCTTCATAAATTTTGACGCCTCTGCGAACCTTGTCAACGAGACATTTGAAGTAGTAGTGGACCCCGAGCCATGCGCCCCCATAGAGGTGGCAAGATGCGATTTGGAGTTCTGCCCAGAACACCATGCCTCTTCAAATAGCCAGACCGACGGTCCTCGAATTAAGGTAACCTTGGATTCGAGTTTGCCTTTAGGGAAGGAAATAAGGCCAAGCGGATAGGAAGGACGGGGAATTTTGTACTTTGAGCCAAAAACATATGACCACCCCTTTGTGCAACCTTACCACCATAAACTTGAGGGTGCGTTGGATCCTCCACTCATCAGACTGAAAATTTTGATCCCACCCAACCCCACATCGAGTATCGCCCAGGTAATTCAGGGCCTACTGCTATCTGCGATCTAATGTACATAAAACAACAAGCCAAAGAGACCGTCCGACAATTCTGGACGCGATACCTCTCAGTTAAAAACAAGATAGCCGACTGGCCGAACGCCACAACACAGGCTGCCTTTTGCCACAATGTAACGACACGGGGGTGTTGAACGCCCTTGTGTGGCGCCGAATCCAAATATTCTCCAAACTCGACTTGATATTAAAAAATTTGCACTTGAAGACGCATGGTTGGTTGATAAGCCAAATCGGCCTAATGACCCTAACAACTACTCCCTCCGTCCCAAAATTCTTGTCTTAGTTTGTCTAGAAATGAATGTATCAAAGTACTAAAACGTGACTAGATACATTCATATCCAAATAAATCTAAGACAAGAATTTTGGGACGGAGGGAGTACTACTTAGCTTTACAGCGGGAGCCTTCTAGGTGTCCCATGCTTATCACACCCCCGCAAAATATGAAAAAGACAGGTCCATGGACAACCCTTGAGAAACTACTGGATAGGCCATGTCATATACATGCAATGCTGCCGAGCCCCAACCCAAACCACATCCTTTTAGCTTGTTGGTTCGTGAAGCAGGTAGCCAAATATGGCAAACCACTCCTAGCGGTGGTTTCATTGTAAGAAACATGGCAAACAACTCGAAAGAAGCTAAAGCCATGATGATCTACCATTACAAGAGATCGTCCCTTTTCATATACAAACACCCATGGCCGCGTGCTTGGACTTGCTGATCTCATTTGAATAAAACGATCGTCCGATGGTCGACCTAAGCTGATGCCCAGCAGCCCTGATCCTCAACTCAATAGTAGACATATGCTAGCTGCATAAAGTATTAATGGACGGTGGCAATAACTTAAACCTCATTTACAAGGGCACGTTCGAGAAAATGCTTCTGTACAAAACTGGCATCCAACAAAGCTCCACTATTTTCAAGGAATTATTATGGGCAAACAAGCACGTTGCAAGGGCTAGGTCACCCTCGATGTGGTTGATACCTATGATCTGCGTTGGGTTCCCCATGATGAGGAATGACTGACACAACACAATATAAGTAAGTATTTCCCTCAGTAGAGAACCAAGGCTTATCGAGCCAATAGGAATAACAACCAACCCCATCTTCATCAACTGCACAGAAAAGAAACAAACACTTGCACCAGCGCGGGCAAGAGGGTTGTCAATCCCCGTGTCCCGTTATTTGCATGCAAGTAAGTAGTGTGGTTGGAAGTTGTGAAGTTAAATTTAAATAACAAATAACTAAAGGCAGCGAGAAAATTGTAACGGTTGTAAAAGTGAATATACCCGAGGGGCATAGTGTTCCCTAGTGGCATCTCTCATGAAAGCAAGCATACGGTGGGTAGAAAAATTATTGTTGGGCAATAGATAGAAATGCAGGTAGTTATGTGATATTCTGGCAATGAACATGTGTAATAGGCATCAGACCCATAAGGGAATAGGCCGACTCTTGCCTGCACCTATTACTATTACTCCACCCATCGACTGCTATCGAGCATGCATCTAGAGTGTTAAGTAAAACACAGTGATGCTTCGAGAACGATGACATGATATAGACAAAGAGAAATTGATTAATATGATTTAACCCCATCGTTTTATCCTTAATGGAAACAATACAAAGACCTATCTTGTTCCCTACTTTGTCAGCGGGATATAGAAATCCATCATATTGAACCCACTATAATGCACCTCTCTCACCGAAGAAAGATCAATTTACTTGGCCAAAGCAAATAAATAGATCAGAGAGATATAGAAAAGCTATAATGATCATGCACATAAGAATCATATTTAGTAATCATAGAAGACTCAAATATTATGATGAAAAATCTGAGCATAAACCCACAATTTATCTAATCCCAACAAACACATCGCACAAAAGAGTTACATTGGATACATCAAAGCGAAGATGTGATGATCATTGTATTGAAAATCAAGAGAGAGATATACATCTAGGTACTAACTATGGACGAGTAGTTCTATGGTGAATTACTCACACATCACCATCGGAGCAGCGAGGTTGATGTGGAGGTCCTTCGTGAGCGATTCCCCTCTGACGGGGCACCGAAAAAGGGCTCCATATGGCCTCACGACAGAACAGAGACTTGCGGTAGCGGAAAATGTGTTTCTGGGTTCTCCTAAGGATTTTTGGGATTAATGAGAATTTATAGGACGAAGAGGTATGCCAGGAGGCATCCAAGGGGGGCACAAGGCAATAGGGCGTGCCCACCCCCTGGATGTGCCCTGTTGTGTGGTAGTCCCCTTGTGAGGCTTTGGGCCTCCTCCCAAAGCTACAAGGTCTTCTTTTGGTCCAAAAAAACACCCAAAAGTTTCATGGCAATTGAAGTTCATTTGGTACTTTAACTTGAAAAGCTAAAAACATGCAGAAAACATGCACTAACACCGGGCACTAAGTCAATAGGTTAGTGCTGAGAAATAATATAAATTGGTGTATAGATACCCAAAAAGTATCCTAGAAAGATAATATAATAGCAGAACAAAGAAAAATTATAGATACATTGGAGACGTACCAACATCCCCAAGCTTAATTCCTACTTGTCCTCGAGTAAGTAAATGATAAAAACGGAATTGTTGACGTGACATGCAACCCAACATACAATTTATTCCAGGTTTGATCATTGGAAGACGATGAATTTACAAATATCAATATAGTAATGCTTATAAACACAAGCAACATAATCATTAAGTTTCAAAGAATACGATCCTTGAACAATGTTCACCCCTATTCAATTTATCATATAAATATAGCATGGCTCCGTCCACACCACATAAATACAAATGTGAAGCAGCACGGTGTCAAGTCAAGCAATTGGGTCGTACTTTTTAACACGCTTCAGCTTTTCATTACTTGCGCAATATATGAGCGTGAACCATGGATATAGCATAAGAGTGTAATAGAGTATGGTGATAGGTTTCAAAGGGGTCAAAGTGGAGAAGAGGGTATCTCATGAACTAGTCATATCAACATTCTATGGATATACCCATCAATAGATGTGAATGTTATGAGAAGGGAATGCGATGCAACGGATGCACTAGAGCTATAAGTGTACGAAAGCTCAAATGAAACTAAGTTGGTGTGCATCCAACTTTCTTGCTCAGGAAGACCTCGGGCATTTGAGGAAGACCGTCATCGGAATATACAAGCCAAGTTCTATAATGAAATATTCCCACTAGCATGTGGAAGTGACAAATCAAGACACTCTCTATATGAAGAACATGGTGCCACTTTGAGGCACAAGTGTGGAATAAGAGCTAGTATCACCGTCCCTTCTTTCTTTTCTCTCACTTATTCATTTTTAATTTTTTTCTCTTTTATTCTTATTCCCTTTCTTCTTTTCTATTTCTTTTATTTTTCGTCCGGAGTCTCATCGCAACTTGTGGGTGATTAATTGTCTCCATCATCCTTTCCTCACCCAAAAAGTGTCCTAATAATGGTGATCATCACACTTTTATTTACTTACAACTCAACATGGAAAACTGATATGATATGACTCTATATAAATGCCTCTGCTAGTGTACCACGATGTGCAATGATCAAGCATAACATGTATAAAAATTATGAACGGTGACTTTTCCACAATACTATATTAGCTTATATGATTATGCAAAGCAATATCAGAATGGAAGTATAAGTCATATGATGTGATGGTGGAAGTTGCATGGCAATATAACTCGGAATGGCTATGGATATACAATAATAGGTAGTTATCGTGGTTGTTTTGAGGAAGATATAAAGTGGCTTATGTGCAACAGAGCATATCATGTCACGGGGTGTGGATGCACCGGAGAAAGTTGCCCCGATCCTCGAGGTGATAATGGGCAATGCACGATACCAAAGAGGCTAGCAAATATGCAGAGGTGAGAGTGCGTATATCTATGGAGTGATATTAGTCATAAAGAACTCACAAACTTATTGCAAGATATTATTAGCTTTCTCGAAGAAAAGCACTACTCACATGCCCTGAGGGAGGAGGTTGGTAGGAGTTAACCATCGCGTGCCCCGGACTAAAACAACACTAGGATTTCAATGAGTAATAAGTATGCTCACACATCATCACCATGCTGTAAAAATATTTAGATGAACATCAAGTTAATACCTCTAATTCACAATACTCTTATAAACCAATGATCATGCACTCATGCTTTTTCACATTACCACATTAAAATCATTAACCATGATTTCTCTTTTAGGTGCTACATGTGGTTTTGACTATGCACTCACCGAATACCTATTATTTTTGATCTAATCTTATAACCCATGCAAATTACTGTCATTTTTTAATAACTCTCAAAAACATATAAGTGAAGGATAAGAATGAAACTATTTATATCAAATATATATGCCACCATGCTCTAGAAGATATACGCGAAGTACTTGAGGAACTGCTAAGCTGAAAAGATATAAGTGAAGCACAAAGAGTATTCTAAGAAATCAGACATTGATGAATTTGGAAAACTAAGATCAAAAAGCAAACTAAAGCACAAGATGCTCCAAGCTAAACTCATATCATGTGATGAATTAAAATGTAGGTCCAAGTGACATACCGATGGATTGAGACGAAAGAGGGGATGCCTTCCGGGGCATCCCAAAGCTTAGAAGCTTTATACTTCCTACAATGCTACCACGGGACGCCTTGGGCATCCCCAGGCTTAACCTCTTTCTGCTACTTATTCCTTCATCCATCGTGATAACAACCAAAACTTGAAAACTTCAACACATAATACTCAATAGAAACTTCATGGGACCCGTTAGTATAATAAACATATCAAATACTTTAGGTACTGTTATAAATTGATTCATATTTTATTATTGCATAATGTATTGTATTATAACTTCCGCATGACTTATACCCTTGATATAATCCATAGAATCATCAAAACAAGCAAACTATGCATGCAAAAAAACATAATCTGCCTAAAACAGAACAGTTTGTAATGATATAATTAATTACCATACTTTTGTAACTTAAAAATTCTGAAACATTAATACATCCTGGGGAATCTGTATAGAAATACTATGTACAGATTTCAGATCAAAAAGATGTTCTTTGTAAAATCACACATATTCTACACTGGACGCTAAAGTTTATGTTTTCGCACCGTATCCATTCTACTATTATGCAAGCCATCCCAAAGGCTTTACTTGGCACATACACTAATTTAAACACAAAAACATAATTATTATAGAGGCAACAATCATTTCATGACACAAAAGCATAAAGTAAAAAAGAAAAAAATAAAGATAACTATTGGGTTGCCTCCCAACTAGCGCTATTGTTTTACGCCCCTAGCTAGGCATGATGCAAACGGTTCAAGTGTTGTCATCTTTGACACTCCACCCATAAGCAGCCCTCATGATAGATTCAGAAGGTGGTTTGATTCTCTTTCTAGGGAAGTGTTACATCCCTTTCATAAGTGGGAATTGGAATCAGATATATCCCTCTTTCGTATCAATTAATGCACCTATAGTTCGTAGAAAAGGACTCCCAAGTATTATTGGACAAGATTGGATGCACTCAATATCAAGAACTATAAAATATACATGCACATAATTTCTACTAGCAATTATTAGAACATCATTTATTCTTCCCAAAGGTTTCTGGATGGTAGAATCCACAAGATGTAGCTTAAGGGAACATTCATGAATATTAGCAAGACCAAGAACATCCCAAAAAGACTTAGGTATAGTTGAAACACTAGCACCTAAATCACACAAGGCATTGCATTCATATTCTTTGATCTTAATTTTGATAGTAGGTTCCCATTCATCATACAACTTTCTAGGAATAGAGACTTCTAGCTCAAGTTTTTCATCATATGTTTTTACCATAACTTCCACTATATGTCGGGTAAAAGCTTTATTTTGTTCATAAGAATTGGGTGAGATAATAATGGATTTTAACAAGGAAATACATTCAATCAAGGAGAAATTATCATAATTAAAGTACTTGTGATCCAAGATAGTGGGCACATCGCTAGTTAAAGTTTTGACCTCTCCAAACTCACTTTTTTAGTTTTAGCATTAGAATCATCACCCTCAAAGCAATTGTGACACTCTCTAACTAGAGTTAACTCATCTCCAAACCCATTATAATTCATATTAACATAAGTAAACAAAGATTTAATAGGAGAATTACCAAGAATTTTGATAGTAGGTTGCCACTCATCATACAACTTTCTAGGAATTGAGACTTCTAGCTCAAGTTTTTCATCATAGGCTTTTATCATAACTTCCACTATATGTCGGGTAAAAGCTTTATTTTGTTCATAAGCATTGGGTGAGCTAATAATGTATTTTAACAAGGAAATACATTCAATCAAGGGGAAATTATCATAATTAAAGTACTTGTGATCAAAGATGGTGGGCACATCGCTAGTTAAAGTTTTGACCTCTCCAAACTCACTTTTTTAGTTTTAGCATTAGAATAATCACCCTCAAAGCAATTGTGACACTCTCTAACTAGAGTTAACTCATCTCCAAACCCATTATAATTCATATTCGCATAAGGAAATAAAGATTTAATAGGAGAATTACCAAGAATTTTAAGATCTTCATCATGATTCCGATAAAAACGGATGGAAGAGCTTTATATAGGAATTCCTGCTTAGCTTTCAACTTGGCAGTCCTTGTCGGTGTCAGAACCGAAAGTCCTCGAGTAGGGGGTCCAAACTGTGGATCTTTGATCGATGGGTGACAAGAGATAAGGGAGACGATGTTTACCCATGTTTTGGCCCTCTTTATGGAGGTAAAATCCTACGTCCTGCTCTTATTATATTGATGGGGTTGCACAGAGTACAGAGTTGATCTACCTCGAGATCAGATGTTATGGTCTAAACCCTAATAGTAATGAGCTTAATCCCTCTAACAAACTAAAGCCCTCTGGTTTGTATAGATACCCTGGTGCTAGGTTTACACAAGGTCAGTTACGCATCAAGGGGGGATCATGCAGGTTACCACGGGATCATGAAGTACATGCCAAATCTTCGGAAGAGTCCATCTTGAATAGAGCTTCACTTTTTTGTGTGAAACCGAATAGCAATGAAAGAATAGCCCAGGAGTCCGATCAATGGAAATAGATAAGTGGCATAAGGACCCTTAATCCCGGACTCCTCCAGTAGCGCCTGAACTGACCTCCAATGCTGCAGGCTTGGATCATCATCCTCACACACTAGATCATCGATGGCGCACGTTGCTGCTCCCATATTTTTTGGCTCTTATTTTATTAGGAATATAAAGTAATATGTATACAATTTTTTAAAGTGCTTTTTGGTAGCTTGCGTTTATCTCCAATTTTCAAAATAATGTCAAGGAATTGAAGAGAAGAATCTAAGAGACTTCTTTATTCAAGTTGTGTTTGTTCGTTGACGGGTACATGTTTCGTGATTGATCATGACCTCTTTTGGCTCCTAATGTATCTCTTGTAAAGTATCACATCACAAAACCTAGAAACAAAAATGTTGAAGAAAGAAGAATATTCAAGGAAATAAAAATTAAATTAGATGGTACAACTGCTAAGGATTTTTTTATAAAAGAATCTAAATTAATTTCTAACTCCTCCTTTATGTCAATGACGAATCAAAATACAACATCTCTTTCAAAACACCAAATAAGAAAAAAAAACATACAATGCTATATCAGGTAAACTTTTACCTTTCGCAAGTTATCAATCTTCCAGTTTCAATGCAGAGAATGGAAGTAGCAGCGACATCAAGATCAAATGCCTTGGAGACTTAATTATTATACTCCCTCTGATCCATATTACTTCTCGCTAAAACAAATGTTTGTAGCACTGAAGTACGTCTAGATACATTCATTTGAGCAACAAGTAATATGGATGGGGGGTATTATTAATCAGTACCTATAGCGCTATGTGTTACATGGTACTGTTATTGTTAGGAAAAATAATGCCTATAATGCCAACATTTCGATGTTTGGTATTGATTTCCAAGCAATCCTCTTCATGTTTATATAACCAATAAAAAAGTATGACTATTGAATTTGGAAAAGAAGTAACAATGGGAATCATGTTGTCCGTGTGCCATCATATGCATGCTCATAAATAAGATGGAAAATACAAGAATGTTTTGTATGACAAAAATTACTTCATATCTAGGAGGACATATTCTCTACCTTCTAATACTTTAGCAATTTTCATGAAAAGATTATCTCATCTTGTTACCTTGCATGTAAAGTGACCTCGAAATGGTTAGACAACTATTGTATTGTTAGCTTGTCACTTGAAATGGATCTACATTATGTCTAATTATTCAAACACAAGATTGAACTCCTCGAGTAAACAATGATTTTTAAATGGAGATATTTAACCCTTTCTGCATGCAAGTGGTAAATGCATCTGAACATATGCACAGTTTGTATCTGTGAAATAAATAACTCAGCTGAAAAGATCAGGTTAGCATGCGCAATTTTAAAACTCATCATAATAACCGATATAACAGGTGAGGTTCCCATCCAGTTACAAAAAGAAGCCATGCATTTCTACAAAAGCAACTCATAAGATGCTATAACCAATCAACATTAGTTCAACTTCAGAAGTTAGCGCATGCTTCAATTGTACAAGCGGCTACTCCGTTTTGCCAATATCACAAGGAAGAAAGGTTCATTAAAATACTCAACATATAACCTGGCTTAATACAACATATAAAGTATGGAGAAGGTGCAAATTTAAAGTAGTACTAAGCCATATGTGTAGTTTGAAAAGACTAAATTTTATTAAAAAATAATCAAAAATTCAGAATTAATGTTGGCTTATAAGGTACTCCCTTTGTTCCATTATGTAAGGTGTATTATTTCCGGCACGGTGACCATGGCGCGTAACTATACACATGTTAAGACAAAATTAACCTTGGCAAAATCATTGATTGGAGGCAAGAAAATCATTTAGGCTAGGAAAGTAAGAGATATGCACAATCATGAAAGAGATTATTTCCTTTTTCTCTTTACAAGCACAACGGCCTCTCATGGACGACACAACTTCAGGAAACAACAACAAAAAATATGTCAGCCAGCTATGTACAACACCATGAGAGCTCAACCTCATCACATTTTTTGTCTCTCTCTCTCTACCTTGATATTGTAGATGTGCAAGCGCAATGGAACTATGAAAGCACATAACCACAACTGCAAGCGTGTGTGCACTCGTGCACGGTCTGGATATATATATTTATGAATTCTACTTGAATTGTTCACAAAAAGAATTGTGCTACTTCATATTTTTTCTATTTACAAGCACAACGGCCTCTCATGGACGACACAGAAGCTTCAGGAAACAACAACAGAAAATATGTTAGCCTGTTATGTACAGCACCATGAGAGCCCAACTTCATCACTTTTTTTGTCTCTCTCTCTACCTTGATATTGTAGACGTGCAAGCGCAATGGAACTATGAAAGCACATAATCACAACTGCAAGCGTGTGTGCACTCGTGCACGGTCTGGATCTATATAGTTATGAATTCTACCTGAATTGTTCAGAAAAAGAATTGTGCTACTTCATGTTTTCAGACAAGGACTGATGGCCCCAAAGAAAATGTGAAGGAGGTAAGCTGGGAAGGCAGGAAACAGCACACCTTCACTCGTGAAGGGACAACAACGATTCCATGGAAAACATTGTGTTTTGTTTCCGTGGTCGCTCGCGTCACACATAACGCTTCACTCAGTCGTGAGGCCTGCAAATGTGAAAGCTGATTTTTTTCCTTGTTGCTCACACAAGCTAGCCTGGCGTCACCGTCATACCTCGCACGGAATACTTTGCTCGCACATGACGAGAAGTCGAATATCAGATGTATGTACCATAGTAAAACTGCAGGTATTGACAAATTAGAGAACAGAAAACTGTAGTACTTAATTAATTACCTTCTTGTAATACTACACTATTCATACCTCAACTTGCTCCACGTGATTCAGGGGAAGATAATATTCCTGATGAAGTAGTGTCCGCATTAACACCAGAATCGTTTCCTAAATCCCCCTTCAGCCTCATGTTCATTTGAAGCTATGTAAAACGTAAATACCTAAAATAACACTGATCAACCATCATGTGGAACACCAGAATCCAATGCAATCACAAGAGGACCGTGAACAAAGATAGCCCCAACGAAATAAATCATGAATCAATTTGAGCGACAGGTGTAATTACCTTGTGTGGTCTCATACCGGACCCTTTATTCATGGACCCTTTCATCACCGGCCATCACCAATATATTGTTCTGCCATCCGGTGGACCAAAACTTCCTGTATATGTTGGATCCCTTCCAACCACACGTACAGATTTCTTTTAGGGTTTGGAGAACTGAGAATGAGATATGGGAGTAGATGGGGACCTTACGAATTTTTGAACGATGCCAAGAGGATGGGGATGGCGAGATCGAAGAGGCTGATGACGGTGAGGCTGCGTTGGGTAAAGCGGAAGTTGAGCTTTAGGTTCTCCCGGACGGTGTTCCACCCACCGGTTCTTGTTCACCTCCATGCCTTCACCCTTCTTCTCGTCTCATGTCGTCGATCCATCGGCTCCTGCTTCCTCTTCTAGCGGCGATCTCTTTTTTCGCTTGAGATTTGGAGGCTCAGTCCAAAATGGGAGCGATCTAAGTGGCTCCACTCTGCAATGATGTGCTTGGCGATCCATTTTGGTCGTCTCTCTCTCTACGGTGACGGAGACACAGGTGGCGCATTCGAAGGAGTCGGGGTTGTGGAGCAGGGTTGGTGTGGGAAAGGGAGAGAAGGGCGAGTGTCAAGACAGAATCACCTCCGTTCGTTCAACATGTGACGTTAGCCCTTTAGTGAACGAGAGGCTTCAGATTCGGCCACTTGAATAACGACCCAGGACATATGGCCCAGTGTAAGCCCACTCCGGAGAAAACAATGTATTGGACGGCTAGGGATGGCTAGGACACGTGATCCGATGGCTGAAACCAGTCAAGGCCTGAGAGAGCTCGGAAAGGGTTCGGTTTTACTGTCCTTAATTCACAGTCATCGGCTTGCGGGGCGAGTCCTTCTCCTCCCTATGTTCGACTAACACTAGTCTGACTTGTTCCGCATTCGTGATTGACAAAACATCGCTGGATCCGCAAAAATGAATATTTCCTTCACACGGTTAATATCTCCTTCAACGTGGTGCGCCAATAAGAGATAGGCGGTTCCTTTCCAAAAGAAACTCCACTATGCTGAAGAAGATAATTTATTTATCATATAAACCATATGTGCTGCCAGTAATGCTCCCCATACCCTCAAATGTCGAGAAGAACACCAAAGAGACAAAGACATGATCAACGCTCGAGGGTCATCTTCGCACCCTCGTGGCTCTCTTCCACGCGATTTGGCCAGTTTTTCTGACTCGCGCCTTTGTGTGTGCACACTTGAAGTGCACGTGTATTTTCCCTGGTCAGATCTGGCGCCTGCTCGCTTCAGGTAAACCTCTGCTGACGGCGAGGCTTCCATAGAGAAATTTCCAACACCCCACACAAAGGAGAGGGTATGCTTTGTTCTATTCCTCTAACGAGGTCTGGGCTTCCCTATTCATCCCTTTTCAAGGGGCTTATTTGAATTTTATGGCATTAAACTCCACCACCTTACCCCTGGATCCATCCTCCATATTTCTGGCTTTGTCACTCTTTGTGAGATGTTTCTGGGTTGCGAGGCCCATTTTGATCCGGCGAGGAAATTTTTCTGCCTCATAGCCCGAACTCAGGTAGGGACTATTTGCGAGGTAGGCGGAGCCAAAGTATAGCGTATAGCACGGACTGGGTATCCGATAGGGACCCCGAGGGTAGCCTCCGAAGAGTGCACCTCAGAATGGTTTTATATTAAAGATGTTTCTTTATCTGATCCTGTATGGAGGGGTCTTCTCAAATTTTCAACTCCTCCTACTAAGAAGCAGTTCAACTAGCGCCTGAGGAGCCCTTATCAAGAGGACAACTCGGAGGTGAAGCAGTTGGTTACCAAGGTAAAAATGTTGGCATATTTTAAGCTTACCATGATTGATGTAATGGTGATGGCCATAAACCGATGTGTTGAACCCATTCAACAAAGGTCCTACCCCATGTGGCAATATAATGGTTCAAGTGATGCCACTCGGTACAAGCGGGAGGGTCCTGCCAGCCCAGTAGCATTGGCTGCCATATTAGCCGACCTCTACAAAGGAGAAAAGGAGGATTTTATAAGCTTGAACACCAAGGAAGACTACTCAAGTCATAACCCCATCGAATGGGTTAGTATGGCCTTATTTTGTTGGAAATATGCCCTAGAGGCAATAATAAAATAGTTATTCTTATATTTCCTTGTTCTAGATAATTGTTTATTATCCATTTTAGAATTGTATTGATTGGAAACTGAAATACATGTGTGGATACATAGACAACACACTATCCCTAGTAAGCCTCTAATGGATTAGCTCGTTGATCCAAGATGTCAAGGTTGTCACTTGATAACGGG
Organism: Hordeum vulgare subsp. vulgare; assembly: GCF_904849725.1. Classification (NCBI taxonomy): domain Eukaryota; kingdom Viridiplantae; phylum Streptophyta; class Magnoliopsida; order Poales; family Poaceae; genus Hordeum; species Hordeum vulgare. Next base: position 343,210,368 of record NC_058522.1, on the reverse strand, counting down.
ATCACATCATTAGGAGAATGATGTGATGAACAAGATCCAAACTATGAATGTAGCATGTGATCGTGTTAGTTTACTGCTACTATTTTCCGCATTTCAAGTATATGTTCCTATGACCATGAGATCATGTAACTCACTAACACCGGAGGAATACCTTGCGTGTATCAAACATTGATACGTACCTCGGTAACTATAAAGGTACTCTACAGGTATCTCCGAAGGTGTTTGTTGAGTTGGCATGGATCAAGATTGGGATTTTTCACCCCATGTGACAGAGAGGTATCTCAGGGGCCACTCGGCAATACAACTTCACAAACGAGCCTTGAAAGCAATGTGACTACAGAGTTAGTCACAGGATTTTGTATTACAAAACGAGTAAAGATACTTGCCAATAACGAGATTGAACAAGGTATAGAGATACCGACGATCGAATCCCGGGCAAGTAACATACCGAAGGACAAAGGGAATAATATACGGGATTAACTAAATCCTTGACATAGAGATTCAACCAGTAAAGATCTTCGTAGAATATGTAGGAGCCAACATGGACATCCAGGTCCCGCTATTGGTTATTGACTAGAGAGTGTCTCGGTCATGTCTACATAGTTCTCGAGCCCGTAGGGTCTGCACACTTAAGGTTCGGTGACATTTTCGTATAGTTGAATTATGTATGTTGGTGACTGAATGTTGTTTGGAGTCCCGGATGAGATCACGGACGTCACAAGGAGTTCTGAAATGGTTCGGAGATGAAGATTGATATATAGGAAAGATGTATTCGGGATTCGGAAAGATTTCTGGCATTACCGGTAAAGTACCAGGAGTGACGAATGGGTTCCGGGGGTTCACCGGAGGGGGCCACCCACCCGGAGGAGAACCACATAGGCCTAGAGGTGGCGCACCAACACCTGGCGAGCTGGGTGGCCGGCCTCATGGGCCTATTTGGCCGAATAGGAGAGGTTGGGAGGAAACCCACTAGGAGAAGGACTCCTCCACCAAACCGAATTGCAGGAGGACTCCTCCCCTTGTGCACCGCCAGCCAACCCTAGGAATTTTTCCCTAGGGTGCCACCCCTCCCTCCCATCGGTATATAGTGGAGAGGAGAGAGGCTAGCCGCACCACAATACATGGTGCAGCCCCTCTCCATCCACTTGTTCATCACGCCCCGTAGGTTGATTCGGTAGCGCCTTGAGTAGCCCTGCCAGATCAGCTTCTCGAACACCACTGCCACATCGCCGTGCTGTTGGAGATTCATCTACTTCTTCGCCCCTCTTGTTGGATCAAGAAGGCGGAGATCGTCATCGAGCTGCACGTGCGCTGAACGTGGAGGTGTCGTTCGTTCGTCACTAGATCGTGATTGGATCATGGGACGGCTTGCAATTTGGATCGCGAAGATGTCCGACTACATCAACAGTGTTTCTCAAGGATTCCCGCTTACCGATATACAAGGGTATGTGGATCCGATCTCTCCTCTCATAGATGGTCATCACCATGGATAAATATTTTGTGTGTGTAGGAATTTTTTTTGTTTCCCATGCAACGTTCCCCAACATGTTTCCCTTAATTCAGATTTTTATTTCCAGTGATCCTTGTCTGATCAAATCCCCGAAATTTTGCTGAAATAGGAGTGGAGACACTACGTAGAGAAAATAAACTGCCCTCCTCCCCAGCCAGAAAACTATGCCAAGGACGACGATCTAGGATTCCATGACGATCCTGATATGTTGATTAGCTTTGAGGATGAGTTCTTTTTTCACGTGAGCATTAACGGCTCTGAGATGACCCTCATAGCCGATTACCCTAGGATTCCTCCTTCCTCAAGGTGTGGAAAAAAGAAAACTTCTTCCCAAAAAGGACGCCTGCCTGCTACGGCAGTCACTCCTACCCCAACAGGTCATCACTCCATGCGCCGAACACCTGTTATTACAGAGTCTGCCGAGCCCGTGCCGGACAATGGCAGGTCCTTTAAAGATCGAGCATCATAGGAGCCTTTTCAACCACCACTCCGACCAAGAGGTAAAGAATTCACTACAAGCATTATTTTTCCGTTCAGTGGCAAATATCTACACATGTTTCCATATTTTATAGGAACCGAACACAACCACCCTTATCGACAGGAGGGGTTAATGCGGAGGTCCCTTTTGATAATCGACCTCCCGAGGATTCCGACAAGGTTTCATTAGTAACTATGAAGATGACAACATAATGAACCACCATTGTTGGAAAGAAGCACTACGCCATCCTGAATTTTCTGAGCATGAATATAATGTCTTCAGTTTGGTGGATGCGCACCTCAGAGTTGCCCGAGCAGGACTTGAGGGAGTCACCAACTGTATGTCGACAAGTCTAAAGGTATGTATTTAAACTTTGGCAATAATGTACTAATCTTAAGCCACTGGCCTCCGATCCTCAATCGGTCCATATGGCGGAATTGAGGGTCTAAACAACCTTGTGAACATGTTTTTCAGGACACGAGGGATAAAAATAAAGAGTTGTCCGAGGACCTTGGGATGTATCGAACACAAATCGAGGCTCTGAAGGCCAAACTAGAGCAAGTAAAAAGTTTCACTAGATAAGCACATGGTGAGAAATTTACTTTCGAAACATGTCCATAACTGCAATTGTTATCTTTCTAAACAAAAGTGTACTTGATAGAGACGAGTCTATAGGTCAGTTGCAAAGAGATCTGGAAGCGGCTAGAGAACTGCAACGATATGCCGAATCATAGAATGATGACGGTAGTCGTTCTTTATTCTGAAGTATTGATGAAAACAAAAAACTTAAGGCGGAAAAACAAGAACAAATCAGCCAACTTGAGATTTTGAACACTCAGCTGGCACACGCCACCGAAGAGAACAAGAGATTGAAGGGTGGTATGTCTTGTAAGTAATATGTTGAACTCATAAATATATGAATGTATGGTCTGAAATTGACAAATACACCACTTATCTTTATATCACTGTTGACTAGGCAGCCCAAAGAAGAAGCCAACTCATTTGGTGGTGATCTTGTAAAGGAATTGTCCATAGTTTATGAATGAGGGCGAAAGGCGATGAAGATCATGCCGAAGGCGTTATGACCGACCAAGAAGCCTCCTGAAGGGATGGCCAAACTAGCGCCGATTTGAATTGCGAAAAACATCAGCCAACTAGGAAGGTGCATAGGAGGCATGGGAAATGCTGAAGACGAGGTTCCCTAAGCTAGAACCCGAACAACTAGCGCGAGTTGGGCCGGTAGGGCTCAATGGTGAGGAGGTACCTCTTCAGTTAGTTTATGATCAAGTGAAGCCTGCAACACGCCTTTCGCAGCAAGATTGTCGTCTGGATGCGATAATAGATAACCTAGATCAACAGCGGGATATGTGATTTTATGTAACTAAGTGCTTTTTAGATCACTTTGTCCTCCGTCTGATTTGTAGATACTGTCTTAACAGGCCATCCGCTTCTACCCCCCTTAATAATAATCAGGAGTGTTCCATACAATGTAACCTGCAACAACAGGGAAACAGTTCGGAGAACCAGACAATCCAGTCGTATGGTACTAACACACATATCTTTATCATGGAGCTATGTTATATTACTTTCATCCTGTAAGAAACATCTTCACAAGATAATAGTTCCTTTATGGGTTCCTTTCTTTTGGCTTCCGAATATCCGTTGTATGCGGATGATGAATATGTTGGGAAAATTAACCCTTAGTGAATATCACCTAATTATTTTAACCTTCCTTGTGCCTAACCAATTATGTCACTAAGAACCCTAGCTTTCGGCTTCACCTGGCTGAGGTACATATCCGGATGACCCGGTCATAAAAATCGTAGAGGTGCTCCCTTTATCCTCTAGCCGAGCAAGCAACAACGTAGAGGACAAACATAGGAGCTAGGCAACCTAGCTTGGCAAAATCTGAAGTCAAATTAGCGCATATAACGACTTAAGTATTGGAATAATATATGCATCATAAAATAGATGCACAAATGTACATTGATCGGCTTGTATTAGGGAGCCCCCAGGTGTCTCCAGAACATAAATGTTCGTGGACACGGTTCTGATTTATCTGAACATAACCTGGGATATGCTAATCAACTTTAAAGAGGAAAAGTGGTATACATGAAAAATTCAAAATAGAAAAGAGAACTAATTCAGTAGAAACAACGAAGATGAGCCACGTTCCATGGGTTTGGTTCAAGACCATTATCTGACGCGTTGCGGAGACGATACGCTCCTCCTGCAAGTACTTCATCAGTTATGAAAGGTCCCTCCCATTTCAGTGCAAATTTATGTTGGGGGACGTTGGATGGGAAATAAATAATAATTCTACACACATACACGATCTATCCATGGTGATGAGCATCTACAAGAGGAGAGATCGGATCCACGTACCCTTGTAGATCGCTAAGCGGTAAGCATTGAGAAAGACGGTTGAAGTAGTCGAACGTCCTCATGATCCAAATCGCAAGTCGTCCCATGATCCAATCACGGTCTAGTGCCGAATGGACGACACCTCCGCATTCAACACACGTACAACTCGATGACAATATCCACCTCCTTGATCCAGTAAACGAGGGTGAAGAGGTAGATGAGTTCTCCGGTAGAACAACGACGCGATGGCGGTGGTGGTGAACTAATCCGACAGGGCTTCGCCGATCTCTACCGAACTAATCTAGAGGAGAAGACGATCTAGAGAGGAGAGGGCAGCACGTGGCTTTTCAAGTGGTGGCTGCCCTCAAAACCTCCACTATATATAGGAGGACGGGGTGGGAGGAGGCGCCCTAGGGTTTCCCCTAGGGACTTTGGCTGTGAGCCAAGGAGGTGGAATCCACCTCCTACAAGGAGGTGGGGCGTGGGCAGGAGTCCTACTCCAACAAGGACTCCTCCAACCCTCCACCTTTTTCCTCTTGGGCGCATGGGCCCCTTATGGGGTCGGCTGTCCAACCAACCAGGGGCTAGTGCACCACCTCTTGGGACCATGTGGCCCTCCGGGGTGGGTGGGCCCCTCCTGGAGGATCCCCATAACCCATTTATCACTCCTGGTATACTACCGGAAATACCCAAAACCTTTCTGGAACCCAAATACCACTTTCCTATATATAAATATTTATCTCTGGACCATTCTGGGGTTCCTCGTCACGTCCGAGATCTCATCCTGGACTTCAAACAACCTTCAGTCACCAACAGACATAACTCAATAATACCGAAACATCACCGAACCTTAAGTCTGCACACCCTGCGGGTTCCAGAACTGTGCAGACATGACCAAGAAACTCTCCGGTCAATAACCAGTATCGGGACCTGGATGCCCATATTGGTTCCTACATATTCTATGAAAATCATGTATGTTGTTCCCTTTGTCCATGGGTATGTTACTTGCCCGAGATTCCATTGTTGGTATCTTCACACCTAGTGCAATCTCGTTACTGGCAAGTCTCTTTACTTGTTCCATAATCCCATGGCTAACTGTTTAGACACATTGCTTGCAAGCTTGTTGTGATGATGTATTACCGAGTGGGCCCTGAGATACCTCTCCGTCACACGAATTGACAAATCCCAGTCTTGATCCACGCCAACCCAACAAACACTCTTGTAGATACCTATAGAGCACCTTTATAGTCACCAAGCTACGTTGCGACGTTTGATGCACACAAGGTATTCCTCCGGTGTCAGTGAGTTGCATGATCACATGGCCATAGGAACATATACTTGACATGGAGAAAACAATAACAGTAATCTGACACAATCATATGCTACGTTCATAGTTCGGGTCTTGTCCATCACATAATTCTCCTAATGATGTGTTCCTGTTATCAAATGACAACTCATGTCTATGGCCTGGAAATATTGACCATCTTTGATCAACGAGATAGTCCTTTAGAGGCTCACTCGAGAGAGTGTGTTGTCTATGTATCCACACATGTATTTGAGTTTGCAATCAATACAATTCTGGCATGGATAATAAACAATTATCATGAACAAGGAAATATAATAATAACCACTTTATTATTGCCTCAAGGGCATATTTCCAAGAGTTTATTCATCCTCTTCTCCGGGAGGCGTAGCACAACCTCACCCACATTGTAAGTCTTCGCCCGAACTTCCCTTCTCTAGTAGCACCGAGCCTGCTCTTGATAAAAGGTGGAACGTGCGAGTGTTGTATCACGTTCTTCTTCCAATGCCTCCAAGGCATCCACCCGATCCAACTCGGGTTCTTTTCCTCATACATGCGCACTTGAGGTGTATCATGAATGATATCACATGGAAGGACTCCTTTGTAACATCCCAATTTTCGTAAATTCGGATGTTAATAGATCATTCATTTGCATCCCATATTTTATGCATCATTGCGTTCTTCTGAAAAAAATTTATCGTTATGTGGCTGCGGGCAATTTATCGGAGTGGAGATAATATGACTTCTCCCCTGTAAGTTAAAGTCACCATTTTGGTTTTGCAAATTTTCTAAACTCCGAAGTATTTTTTTGTTGAGTTTTTCGATCGAGTTGTGTGACCTATTGCATAAAACTTTTAAAAAAAAATTGCATTAGGTGGAACTAGGGTTCCTATATGTATTATATATATTAGTACTCCTTATAGTATTTGTTAGTGAGGCCACATTTTATTTTTTTATTTTTTTACTGCTATTTGTTTGTTTTTTTCAAAAAAAAATAGAACTGCCAGGCCGAGCCACAAGGCCTCAGCCCAGCCCCCATGCATGCACGCATGCAATTTCCATGCATGCACTCCCTCCCCACGTGAGTACTCCCTCCCCTTTCCTTATTTCTCTCCTTCCTTCTTTCTCTCCCTCCTTTTCCTTTTACTCCCCACGTTCACCTCTCCCTCTCTTTCCTATTTTCTCTCCCATGATCTCCTTCCCAAAGTTCTCCCTCTCCTTCCTTCTACTCTCCTCCCCTAAGCCTATATAACCCCCCCCACCTCCACCTCTCCCCAACCCTAGCCGCCGTCTCTCCACCGCCGCCTCCACAAGCCGCCGCCGGCGCCTGACTAACACTGTTTAAACACTATTTTAACATATAAGTTAGAGCAGATTTAGTTTAAACACTGTTTTGCCTATTCCAGGAGTTTGAAAAATGATATTGAGTTGATTCTTTTTGCTACTGTTTTCTAGTGATAAAACCTTACTGTAGTAGAATTTTCAGAATTTTCCAAGTATTTTTACTAGTGTTTTCAACAGAAACAAGTTTCTGTCCTACCGACGCGCGATAAAACTCTTTTGCGTAGTCGTTTGCCAATCATTGCATGTGATGTTATTTTTACTCGTGGCATGATTGAATTGCTTATGGTGTGCTTTGTGTTTGTATCGGTAGATCATCCGGAGTGCGAAGCGTGTTACTTAGAGACGCTCGAGCAGGACAACTATCATCAAGGCAAGTCATCTTTGATCATGTTATTTTACCTATGTTTTCAATGCATAGTAGATCACCTTCTTTGCCCAATTTGCATGCTGCCTAGGTACTTGGAAACTTTAATCCTTGTTGTAGTATCATGTGGTAGGAACACCAACACCCCGATACTTGGCCCCGGGACGACAATGTTATATATGCTATGCTCTAGTAGACGGGTTATCGGTTGAGTGTATTCCACGAGTGATGCGAGGTTGACATAATAATCAAGACCGGACTAAGACAAGATTTTCAAGACCTCGGACTCAATGCAACACTGGGTGAAGGACGGTTGATCGGCTCCCTGGAAAACCCAGTGGATGCCCGGGATGCTGGAGAGGCCATGTCATCCTGCGGAAAGCTTCACCCAGGCTCAAAGGGACGGACGGAGACTTCAAGACTCAAGGCTTACCTACACAGCCACAAGTCATTATGGGCTCTGGCTTGGTTGGACAACGCGGCGACTCTGGACAGGCGGTGCTAGCAGATGTAGACGAACGTTAGGAATGGATGGGCACCGACAGGGATTCAGAGGGACCCGCTGAAAGACCATGTTTTGATCATCCGGTCTTCAAACACCCTGAAGTGCGAGGACAAACCCGGAGGCGATCAAATCTTGTGGGGAACGTGTGCAAAAATCTGCAGAGTACTCAACCTAATCGATTAGCCGTGTCCACGGTCATGGACAACTTGAGCTGAAGGCATTGAATTTCCCCGGAACTCTCGACACAACTTAATAATGATGTGGGTGTTAACAACTATTCGGGTACGAGAACTGGTTGGCGGAACCATCTCGTTAACAACAAACTATGTAGTAATATTTTGCTTTCGACCCCTTTTGTTGTAGGATAAAACTGGCTTTATGCAAAAACTTAGCTCCACCGGCCAAATATGCATGTAGAGATAGTGATTATTTTACTCCCTCTCTTGATGATTTGCTAGCATATTCAATATGCTGACCTACACGGCTGCAACGTATCATGTTGCAGAGTACTTTTCCGACCAGGAGTGAGGCTACGGTTCTACGCTCAGCGACATGCCCTTGGAGTCGGATGGACTCGTCTACCTGATGCTTCCGCTTAGTCTTCGTTAGATAATCTCATGAGTTGGCCTTCAGCCACTTTATTGTACTCCTTTATTGTAATAAAGTACTCTTTATGAGATTTCAATTAATAAAGCTGTGTGATTGCACTCTTGAATATATACATTATGTACTGCGTGTGTACCAGCATGATCTTGGGATGGTACAGAAACACCAGAGGCTTGACTCGTTGAGTCGGGTCGCTACATCCTTCCTCCCCGTACACCATGAAGAATGGCGTATAACTCGTCGGACAATTCAGGGTGGTGAGCAAGCCCCACAGTATATAATCAAGCTCTTCTACCTAGTGGCAATCGGATTCTATCAGTGATCGAACTAAACGCGGCTTGATTTCACTCATGATGAGACCATTAGCCCGTTCGGCCTATCCATTGGTTTGTGGATGGTATACAGAGCCATAATCAAGCTTAATGACCAAGTTGGCACACCAGTCCTTCACTTCCTGAGCTGTGAAATTGGATCTATTATCCATTATTATACTATGAGGGACACCATAACGGTGAACCACATCTGATATAAAAACAATGACCGGTCCGGACTTGGCAGAAATTACAGTTTTAGCTTCCATCGACTTAGTGAATTTATCGACCATAAAAAGTAAATATTTCTTTTTCTTGGACCCCACTTTGAGTGGTCTGACCATGTCTAGCCCCCACACCACGGACGACCAGGTAATCGATATTGTCCGAAGAGTTGTTGCATGCATGTGGCTTTGATTTTCAAAAAGCTGACATCCAACACAATGCTGGACGAGTGTGTCACGATCTACACGGGCTTTGGGGCAACAGAAGCCAGTCCGGAAAGCTTTGTTTACTAGGTTCCTAGCCGCTGTCTGGTGACATCCCATGCTTGCGTGTATTTCAGCCAAGAGTTTTTTACCTTCTTCTTCGTATATGCACCGTTGGAGGACTCCGGTAGTACTTTTTATATAAAGTTCCCACTCAAGAACCTTGTAAGACTTGGATCACTGAACTATGCGTCTTGCTTCTATTTGGTCATCAGGGAGCTCCTCGTAGAGAAGATAAGCCTGGATGGGCTCGGTCCACAATGCTATTACGTCCATGATTTCGTGAGCCGAAGTGTTTCCTGCGGTGCCCGAACCGCCAATAATTTTTTCATCTGGGTCAACTATAGGGGAGTAACATGTTCCTTTCCTGTAGCTCTAGTGTCTTTATTTTTATCCTGCCATACCATGGAAGGCTTGAAGAGTCATTCTACAAAGGTATTTTTGGGGATGGCTTCATGTTTGGCGCCCATACGAGCAAGGACATTGGTAGCTTGGTTCTATCTCTGGAGACATGGCGGAATTCAAGGCCCTCGAATCGAGTTGATATCTCAAGGACAACATTTCTATAAGATGCCATATTTGGATTCTTCGCGTCTAATTCGCCATTGATTTGGGAGATAGCGAGGTTAGAATATCCGCCACATGTCAATCCTTAGTACGCTCATCGAAGTCGACGTCCGCAAACCATGCAAAAAAACCTCATATTCGACTGCATTATTGGAATTATTGTACATGATTTTTAACGCATACTGGATATTGTCGTTGATGGGGGATGTAGGTATGACACCAGCCCCGAGACCTGCAAGTGCCTTAGATCCATCGAAGTACATCGTCCAATGGGAATATGTGTTATTCTCTTTAGGGAGTTCGATCTCTGTCCATTCGTCTAGAAAATCAACCAACACCTGAGATTTAATAGCTCGGCGTGGCATGTACGTTATTTCAAAAGGTAAGAGCTCGATGACCCATTTGGCTATGCGGCTCATGGCGTCCTTGTTATTGATTATATCATTCAAGGGTGCTTCAGATGCTGTCATGACTAAACACTCTTCAAAGTAGTGTCGGAGCTTGTGAGATGCCATAAAAACAGTGTAGGCTTTCTTCTCGTAGTGCAGATAGCAAGACTTTCATGGGGTTAGTACCTCGGACACATAGTAGACTAGTTTCTGTATCCGGAGCTTGTGGTATGCTGCCTCCCGGTCGACCATGAGTACTGCGCTGACAACTTGGTTGGTGACTGAGATTCATAATAGCATTGGCTCCCCTGTGGTAGGTGTTGTCAGTATTGGGTTACTGGCTAATAGTGTTTAATTTCCTCTAAAGCTGTTGTTGCCTCTTCGGTTCACTCGAAGTTTTTTGTTTGCTTAAGCAGTCGATAGAGAGGTCTTTGAGAAAAGAACCAGCTTAAAGCCGCCACATAGCCCGCCAGTTTTTGTACGTGTATTAACTCCGTAGGGATCTCCAGCTGGGATAGACCTCGGATTTTATCCGCATTAGCCTCTATTCCTCTATTGGATAGAGCCAGGTTTGTGGGAGGTTGTCGACCAGCTAACTGATGTGTTTAGTCTTGATGACCACATCATCCTCATATTCCATGACTGTCTTGTCGATTTGTTTTTCTCGGCACATCTGAATTTTGCATTGATATATTTGGCGTTCTCGTTTTTAACCCAAAGGGCATTGTGTTGAAGCAAAATGGCTCATAGGGAGAAATAAAAGCGGTTGCAGCCTCATCAGATTTCGTCATCTTTGTTTGTTGGTATCTCGAGTAGACATCAAGCAAACATAGTGAGTCGTGTCCGGTAGTGGCATCAATGATTTGGTCAATGCGAGGTCAAGGAAATGGATCCTTAGGGCAGGCTTTATTGAGGTCTTTGAAATCGACGCATAGCTACCGGGATTTATCCTTCTTTGGAACCATGACCAAATTTTCCAACCACTATGGTTGTTTGATGTCTTGAATGAATCAGACTTTGAGAAATTTTGCTAGTTCAGTATGCATGGCCTAACGCTTGGGCTCGGAGAAGCGACGTAACATATGTTTGACGGGTTTGAAACCGTCGATTACGTTCAAGTTGTGTTTGATCAGTCTTCGTGGGATTCCTAGCATGTCTGAAGGGTGCGAGGCGAATATATCCCAATTTTCTCGTAAGAATGTGTGCAATGCCTCATCGACCGCATGGTCTAGATGTGCTCCAATGGACGCTGTTTTATTGGGCTCTGTCGGATGCACTTGAAATTTGACTATTTCTTCAGCGAGCTTAAAGTATGTGGACTTGGGCCTCTTGCTAAGGCTTAGATCATCCTTATCAACCACCGATCGTAATTTGGTTAGCTCTTCCGTCGCAAGGGCTTCGGAAAGTGCCTCGATGGTGAGCGATGCAGTTTCGTTTTCAGCCCGTAGAGCTCTGTCTAGGCTGCTTGTGCGAGTTATGATGTTGTTGGTCCCGGGCATTTTGAGTTTCATATACCCATAATGCAGTATGGCCTGAAAACTGGTGAACGCCTCGCATCCTAAAATGGCATGATAACTGCTTTTAAAGGGTACAATATGAAAGATGAGTCCTTCGGACCTGTAATTCTTGTAGGTGTCGAAGACTACATCGAGAGAGACTTGGCATGTGCATGGCGCTTATCTTCCGAGGATTATTTCTCGAAAGGTAGTATTGCTTTGTTCGAAGCAAGATCTGTCGAACTGCATTTTATCCAGGGTATCCTCGTATATGAGGTTTAAGCCATTGCTGCCATCAATTAGTACTTTGGATAGTTTGAAACCATCTATAATGGGGTTGAGTACTAGAGTGGCAGGGGTTCGGTTAGAATGAATTCCCGGATGGTCCTCTTCAACGAAGGTTATTGGCGTATTTGTCTAAGAATTTGTAGTTGCCACCTCGAATACATGTTCGATTTCTCGAAGAGATCTGTTCCTTTGATATTTGAGGAGAGTGTCTCGTAAATTGTGAGTACATTGACACTGTTGTGTTGTAGTTTGGATGAATGCTTTTTCACTGATTGGGTCCCTAGGATAGCCTCTCCGCTCTTGGCTACCTGCCTAAAGACCCAACAAGGTCGAAGGCTGTGAGTTGAGCCAGTGTTGGGTAATGCGGAATGTATAGTGCATGGGCTATCCAATACTTTATCAAGCACAGTTTGGGATCCGTCAAAAGGCTTGTTCTTCTTCCCGATGGGCCCGCGATTGGTTGACCATTGTTGGGGCGTGCAGTTCCTTCAAGCTCGTGTGGGCTTCTCTATGTGGATTGATTCTACTTTCATTTGCTGAGACTTCCAGGTACTTTGCATTGCGCAATATTTGCATATCAATGCAGGTATTTCGGTGAAGCTTTGCATGCGGCGGCGGGCGAGGGCATTTAGGATTCCCTCTTCCCGGCCAGGGTAGTCCGGTATCTGATTTATTGTCAGTAGAAATCTATCCCAGAAGTGTTGGGTTGTTTCCCCTGGCTTTTGCTAGACGCAGTGGTGGTCCCATAAATTAGGCATCTCTAACGTGATTATGGATCGTATGGATTGGGAGGTGGGCGGGTAAAATCTTGGTGTCCCAACTGGACACGAATTCTTGGCTTTGTGAATAGCATCTAACGCCATCGAGGAGTCCTGTGCACCGGGCTCGAGGCCTGGTTGGCTGGCCGGACATGACTCCTCATGCCCTGGAATCAGTTTTGGGGTGTAGCTCGATTGCAGAACTACCGGGGGAGTCCGGATATCGGATACTCGAATATAGACGGTTTTGAGCTTCGATGGTTGGGAAGGTGAACCTTTCACTGGTTTCTTCATGGTGGCAATCAAGTGTGTGATAGCTGGGATGTGGATTCCCCTATCATCAGGTTTGATGCCGATCTGATTGTAGATCGACCGTTGGTCGTGGGATACTCCCATGGCCTGAATTCGACCGAGCAGCTCATGTAATTCTGTGACATCCCCGACGTCCATGTTTTGGGAGTTCATGGGGTCAACCCGTAGTGCCGTCGTTATTGGAATATTCGAGGTCGTGCTGGAGTACGATTCACTCGAAGATGTGCATATGTCATTTGGCTTGGGCCTCGAGGCCGGAGTGTGGATGAGAGTCGTCTCGAGGACGAGATCTGCCCCCTCCGAAATCACGACATCGGGGGTCAAAGGTGTTTTCATAATAAGGTATCCCCGGGAGTTGGCGACGAACTCTAAGTTCTCGAAAGTGATCTCCTGGTTGGGGGCAAGGTTTCTGCTTTGGTCTAAGCGTTAGATTGGGTTGGCATGCAGTACGATGCTACCAAACGCAAAGATCTATCTGGGGACGAAAACATCCCCGATGCAGATGCCATCCCTAACGATGAGAAGGGCTATCAATCTTTCCGTAGTTCCACAACGGGTTCTCAATGAAAGCACAAATGTTGGTTCCAAGATTGGCAGATCTCGAGTAGGAAGTCCGAACTGTAGATCTTGGGTCGATGGATGACAACTCACAAGAGACAAGGGAGATGATGTTTACCCAGGTTTGGGCCCTCTTGATGGAGGTAAAACCCTGCGTCCTGCTCTTGTTATATTAATGGGGTTGCACATAGTATAGAGTTGATTTACCTCAAGATGTGATGTTGTGGTCTAAACCCTAGTAGTAATGAGCTTAATCCATCTTACAAACTAAATCTCATGGTTTGTATAGATACCAGGGGTGCTAGGGTTACATAATGTTGATTACACATCAAGGAGGGATCACGCAAGTAACCAAGGGATCATGGAGTACACGCCAAGTCTTCGGAAGATCCATCTTGAATACAACTTCAGTTTATTTACCCGAAGCACAATAGTGATGATAGAACGACCCAGGAGTTCGGCCCACAGAAACAGGTAAGTGGCCCTAGGACCCCTTAATACCGGACTCCCTCAATCCTCTCCCTACTTTCATTCATAAATATGTGTATAGATTTAATAGTCTCATTAAAATCATGCTTTGCTGTAAAAGCTTTACCTTTAAGGGTTTCTACGTAAAGAGCAATTCTATCCATATTCCTAGCCAAATCATCTATCTGATGCAGCTTTTCCTCTACCGTAGTGTTGAAAACTTTTTGAGAATTAAGGAATTTTTAATGACATTTTCAAGATAAGATGAGAGTTTATTATTATTGGTAGAAGCATTTACATAAGAACTACCTAAAAGTTCCCGTACCCATTAAAGGAGTTATCGGGATATGGCCTAGCATTGAAATTACCCCTATATGCATTGTTGTTAAAATTACTTCGTGAAATAAAATTCACATCGATGGCATTATTATTTTACTCGATCAAAGTGGAAAAGGGGATGTAATTAGGATCAACATGAGTAGGCCTCGGCGTTCGGTTTAACTGAACCGATCGGTTTGATTCCTATATATAGGAAAAAATCGGTTTCATAGTTTGTTGACCGACTGGTCCTTTTAATAAATACACTAACCGATGCTTTGGTGAGCCGAAAACTCGGTTCGGTTATCGCTTATGATTAACCTTGACTGAACTTGGGCTGATGAAAAAGTATTTCCGTAGCAGCAGGAGAAACAAAAGGTAGGAAGAGAGGTTCTACCCGACCATACAAAGTAACAAAAGCCTTGATGTTCCAAATCATACTAGTAAGCAACACAACTGAAAGGAATATAGGGGCAGAACATATGGCCATGGTGTCCGCTTCTTGTTGCCGAGATACACTATAGAAGAGGGTCGGGGCGAAGACATTAAATCGAACACCAGCCGCCGGGATGGATAAGGGCAGAGGGCATAGGGATGGTTAGCTGCTGAATCGTAGCTGCTAGGGTTATCCATCAGGATAGATAAGGAAGAGAACTGTTTTAGGTAAAGATAAGCGAGATAATCTCAGATGGGAATGGCGTCTAGTGCCGCCACCAGCATTTTTTATTTTTGAGAACATAGTGCGGAAACTAGCAGGGATAAAAAGAAGAATCTGAATTGAATACTAGAGTTGTTGGGCTTTTATTCATATGTTGGTTGCGTCGGCTGTTAAGATGTACTCTCACACGGACATCGGCCATATTTCTTGGTAACTCCGTGTTCTCAGGTAATTGAGGCATACAACCGTAATCACCAATCTAAGTTAGGTTTTTGAGTATTGGTGAACGAAGCTCGCACCCAAGAATTCGGTTTCGCTATATTCAGGTTAGGTCCTAGTTAATTCGGATCGGTACTTTGGTCATCGGTTTATGTTCCCACCCTTAAACATGAGCATCTTTATTAGCAACCAAATTCATAAGAGCATCAACTTATTCACTCAAGGTAGCGATTTCTCAATAGAGTTTACCTTCTTACCAGTTGAAGCTCTTGCGGTATGCCATTGAGATTGGTTGGTCATAATGTTGTGCAGAAGTTATGTGGCCTCTCCTAAGGTCACCTTCATGAAGGTACCACCTGCGGTAGAATCTAGAAGATTTCTAGATAAAAATTTAGTCTAGCATAGAAGTTTTGGATAATCATCCACAAGTTTAAACCATGAGTAGGATAATTTCTTATCATCAATTTCTTCCTCTCCCAAGCTTGTGCAACATGTTCATGATCATTTTGTTTAAAATTCATGCACAGCATGATATAACATAAGCTCCGTGTCACTTTCTTTGTCGATCCA
The DNA here is from genome assembly GCF_904849725.1 of Hordeum vulgare subsp. vulgare. Taxonomy (NCBI): domain Eukaryota; kingdom Viridiplantae; phylum Streptophyta; class Magnoliopsida; order Poales; family Poaceae; genus Hordeum; species Hordeum vulgare. The sequence continues at coordinate 343,194,494 of NC_058522.1, read as the reverse complement.
TATAGCCGGATTGCCTTGCTATCTGAAATATATGGTCTACTCGACGAGGTCGAAGTAAGAAGAACTCCTTGGTTGTTAGCCTCCTAGGGAGAAGCCGAAGACTATTTAACAAGATTTGATATGTCAGAAGCATTTCCAATGACATGACGTACATAAACACATAGAGTCACTAAAATTATCTTCATACTTTTCTAGGCCATCTATTAAGGATGACATGCTACAATATCACTCGAAGAAATGAGCAACTCACATTACATTATCGTATGCCAGGAATGTGGGAATTTCTTCCCCGTCCGGGCTAGGTGGACCTGTTAGGTTGATCTCTTCCATGTGGGCCCAACGGCCCACCGGGCCCTTGATCCATGCGTGTAGCGACCCGACTCAAAATGAGTCAAGCCTCTGTGTTTCTGTGCCATCCCTGGATTAGTATGCTGGCACACACAGTACATCAATGTATATATCAAAGTGCAATCACATGTAAAATAGCGTAAAACTGATATATACCTTAAAATCTCAGCAGAAGCAGTCAAGGGAGTGGGGTCCCAAATAACACCAACGGCAGGTTGAGTGCGGACCGTAACCCTGAATCGTACACTTACTCGTCGAAGAAACTATCTGCAACGTCTTATGTTGCAGATACTTTCTTCGACGAGTAAGTGTACGATTCAGGGTTACGGTCCGCACTCAACCTACCGTTGGTGTTATTTGGGACTCCACTCCCTTGACTGCTTCCGCTGAGATTTTAAGGTATATATCAGTTTTACGCTATTTTACATGTGATTGCACTTTGATATATACATTGATGTATTGTGTGTGCCAGCATACTGATCCAGGGATGGCACAGAAACACAGAGGCTTGACTCGTTTTGAGTCGGGTCGCTACAGAAATGGTATCAGAGCACATGTTGACTGTAGGACGTGACCCTAGAAACTGGGAATTTCTTAGGATAGGATCTCTCTAAAAATTCTTCAAGAACATCCTTTACTTCTCATCTCTTCGGATTTCATAAAATGTTCTCTCTCACCTCAAATAGTTATACAATACCCTTACCCCTTTGACCTCATGAAGAATCAAGGGAGTTCTACTTCAAAGTAAAGAGGATTTCACCATGCAATTGAAACTACACCAACGGAAGACTCTCAAGACCCGAAGAATTCGAAGACCCTGAAGCGTTCGAATATTTATATGACCATTAGAAGTCCAAACTCCAATTATATACCAACATTAGTTACGATGATTTGTGAGTCGTCATTTATGTGTGTTTTCCGACAGCCACAATGTGCCCTGATCGGGGGGCACCCAACCTGTTATGGTTGGTGGGCCCCTGCGACCTGCTCTATAAATAAAGTTTTGGGGCCGGGGCGCCCGGTACGAGGTTCACCGTGCCACCAAACTCCCCACCGATAACCCCTTCCGATCTAGGGTTAGCGCAGTGCTCACGGGAAGCACCACCTTCGACCACACCCTTCCCTCACGTCTCCGATGACTACACTGCACCGATGGCCGGAGCAGGGAGTTCGACGGGCTCGGGAATAGGTGAGTAAAAGGTTTCATCGGATCTATCTATGACTAGTCGATCTACGGCTTCAACATTGGTATCATGAGCCGCTAGGCAAGGATTCGTTCGGTTAAACAAAAGCAAATCCCCTTCCCCTCCCCACATGAACCCTAGATGGGCATGTACCGAAGACGGCCTAGAGCCTCGTCGGAAAAGAAGCGTCGCCGCAAGGCCGCGCCTGTTCCTCTCGATCCCACACACATCGGCAAGCCGGGGTGTGGGGAAGAAGAACCTACCTCTTCGGAGGCAAATTACGGATCAAGATCCAACAAGAAAGATCTCGGATCCGATCCGAAAAAGGCAAACCAAGAAAAGCAAAAGAAAGGGATGGCCACAATAGCAAAAGAACACACGATACAAGGGCATCAACACCGCTCCCTTGACGGTGGCGCGTTCACCTTGAAGGTGCTCGCACGCGCTGGCAAAAGAACGGGGATGATGCCGAGGTCCTTCTCTGTCGAGGGAAAATGAAAAAAGGCATCACCAAGAGGCTCGGCGACCACGGAAACAGAGCCCCCTACTCTCAGGCTACATACACCGGAGAGGAGGCTCGGCCGCCATGGCCACAGAGGCCATAGGTTGTGTGTGAATCCCGCGGGACACGAGAGGAAAGGGCCCGGCGCTCTCCCGACGGGGCATGTAAGCCATCGCACGGGAGGGGCCGAAACCTACACGGGTAAGGAGCGGTAGAAGGCGCGCACGGCGCGGGACCTTTAGTCGCCGCTGCCGGCGGCCATCCCCAGGGCCCTCCGACGAGGGCGGCAAGCACCACGGCTCTGACGGGGATGGAAACCACCGCAGGGAGCTCGGGAACGAGCGGCAAGGGGAAGACCAAGGCGCTCCTCGGCGGGGCCAGAGCGCCACCGCGCAAGGGCGAGGAAAGGCCGAGGGGCCGCTGCCGTGCTCGGTAATGAGACGGTGGTGAGAGAGAGAGAGAGATGCTACAGCGCTGGGGGGGATGATTAGCGTTTTCCCACCACCCGGCCGGCTCCTCCCTTTTCGATCCTACGAGGGGCGCGACACACCGTCGGATCTCCGCGGGCGGCTGGGATCGCCTTAGAGGAAACCCTAAGCCAGGGCGGTCCACCAAGCCGAAAGAAGGAGGCCGGCCCAGACCGGCGGGGGGGGGGGGGGGGGGAAGCCCACGGCCCAAAAGGAGAAAGGCCATAGGCCGGCGGGAGCCATGCCAGCCCAAGTCGGGCATTTTTCTTTATTTTAAAGAATTCTCAGTTTCTGTCTTTTTAGGCAATTTAAAAGTATTTCTTAGGCATTTTTTCTTATGAAAATATGTTTAGAAAAAAGAAGCAAAAATGTTCAAAGTTTCTCTGAATATTTACAGAATTGTTATATTATTTTTCTGTAAAGAAAAGTAAAAGGATTTTTGAGAATAAAATAGCTTTCTCAGAAAAGGAAAAGTTCATGAATTTTATAAAGGTATTAATAAAGTTCATGAATTTTATTTTAAATGTCAGAATTATTTTCTGTAAAGTTAAGCGGCACATAAATTTTATTTCACGTTTTCCGCTGCTAAACAAAATATGGAATATGGTCATGTTATTATTGTGACCAACGTTGTTTAGTAACATGATCATGTTGCGTATTGCAAAAAATGATGAATTTATTTCTATGATTTGCCCAACAGTAATGTAGATTAATATGCATAGGCAATTGTATGATTATTTTAACCAACGTTATTTAATGCATATGATTTCCGTACTCACTTCGGTTATTTGGTGATTTTAGGAGATTTCCATCTGATGAGCTGCCTCAAGGAAATTCTGACACTTAGGGGGGACAACTACTCTGAGTGGAGGAAGAAGGTGGACATGGCTCTCTGCATTGCAGAGGTGGACTGGGTTCTGGAGGAACCACAGCCAGCTGCACCTGCAGACCCAGTCAGAGAGGCTGATGAGGATGATGAGAGTTGGGACAAAAAGCAATCAAGTTATGAAAAAGAGGTGATGTCCGACTCCATCCACAACAGGCTATGGTTAAATGCCAACAAGAAATGTTTGGCCTTTATAAAGAACACCATTGAGACCACCAACGTGGGATCAATTGCTGAATGCCCTATGGCACAAGAACTGCTTAACAAGATAAAGAGTCAGTTTACTGGCTCTTCTAAGACGTATGCCACCCAGTTGATCAAACAACTGGTGACAGAGAGCTACCATGGTGGTGGCCATGGCATAAGGGAGCACATCCTTAGGATGAGCCACACGATGGCTAAGCTCAAACCTATGGATGCGGATCTGGAGATCAAACCAGCTCTCCTTGTCCACCTGGTCATGGCTTCGTTGCCTAAGGAGTTCGAGACCTTTGTAGTCAACTACAACATGCAGCCCGAGACTTGGGATATTGAAAAGGTCATCGCAATGTGCTCACAAGAGGAGGAGAGGATTAAGGCTTCACATGGTGGCTCTCTTAACTATGTGAAGGAAAAGAAGAAGGGCTTTCCACCTAACAAAGGTTCTCCCTCCAAGCCACACGGCAATGGCAATGGCAATGGCAAAGCTCCTATCCATTATCAGCATAAGCCCATTCCAGTAGACAGGGAAACTTGCATCTACTGTAAGGAGAAAGGGCACTACAAGAAGGATTGCCCTGTTTTTCTAAAGACCTTCATGGCTAAGAGAGGTAAAGATATAGTTTCTTCTGTTAATGAATCCTTGTATACAAAGTTTACGAAATCTACTTGGTGGATTGACTCAGGAGAAATTGTTCATGTTGCAAATTATTTACAGGGATTCAGTTCGACGATAACTATGCCAAGAAATTCAAGAAGAATTGAAGTCGCGAATGGTGTCCAAGCCGAAGTTGAAGGTGTAGGTGACGTCTCCTTGGAGCTAGCCGGTGGTTTCAAACTTCTGCTTAGGGATGTGCTTTTCATACCTTCATGTAATAGGAACTTAATAAGTGTTTCGTGTTTAGACAAAGATGATTATGAATGTTTCTCTGGACATGGAAAATGCGCCATTTGGTCTCATAATGATTATGTTGGGAATGCATTTCTTCATGCCGAGATTTATCTTTTATCACTATGTGAAAAAGCGCCCTATGTATTGAATGTGAATGAACAAAGTACTTCGTTGAACAACGATCAAAAGAAAAGAAAGAGAACTCACGACTCCTCGAAACTATGGCACTGTCGATTGGGCCATATTTCCAGGGGGAGAATAGAAAGATTAATCAAAAACGAGATTCTTCCAAAGTTGGAGTTCTCTGACTTAGAACAATGCGTGGATTGCATTAAAGGAAAATATGTAAAACAGATAAAGAAAGGAGCAAACCGAAGCGCAGGAACACTGGAGATTATCCACAATGATATTTGTGGACCATTTCTGGTGAAAAGTGTGGATGGTTATGATTCATTCATAACATTCACAAACGATTACTCCCGCTTCGGTTACATTTATCCAATGAAAGACCGACATGAAGCATTGGATAAATTCAAAATATTCAAAGCTGAAGTTAAAAATCAGCTTGATAAAAGGATTAATATAGTGAGGTCTGACCGTGGGGGAGTACTACGGTCGACACACTCCATATGCCAAGCTCCTGGACCTTTTGCAAAATTCTTACAGGAGACTGGCATTGTTGCCCAGTATTCGATGTTGGGGCGATCCTCAGCAAAATGGAGTAGCTGAAAGGTGTAACCGTACTCTCATGGATATGGTACGCAGCATGATGAGCTACTCAGACCTACCGTTGGGATTGTGGATGAAGGCGCTTAAAACCGCCATTCACATTCTCAACAGAGTTCCAAGCAAGTCGGTGCCCAAAACACCGCACGAGCTCTGGACAGGAAGAGTGCCATCCCTACAACACTTAAGAGTGTGGGGATGCCCTGCTGAGGCCAAAATGTTTAATCCAAATCTTGGAAAGTTAGACCCGAAGACAGTGAGTTGCCATTTCATTGGCTACCCTGATAGGTCAAAAGGTTTTCGTTTCTATTGTCCAGACAGATACACAAAGTTTGTGGAAACGAGACATGTTGTCTTCTTAGAGGACGAGATGATGAGGGGGATCCTGGTAGCTCGGAAAATTGATCTTGAGGAGAAAAGGGTGTATGCACCCATTCCGATGATTCAAGAGCCATTTTTCTCACTACCCGCTGTAACTCCAACCATGAAAACTGCGGGAGAAGACCCGGAACCTGTCCTTCAGGAGCCGACTGAACCCGTTGTTGATCATGAATTGGAAGTACAATAAGAAAGAGTAGAAAGTGTGCCTGATAGTGAGGCACTTAGAAGGTCTAATAGAACAAGAAGACCTGCTATTTCTACTCATTATAAAGTATACAACACGGAAATGGCTCATATGGAAGGTGATCCCACCACATATGTGTAATGCCCCAAGTGTGTAATTGCCATATTTGGAACCTATTGCAAGTGGGTCCACCTTGTGAGGGATATGATGATATCAATTGTGCCATGACTTCATGTGATGTTCCTTTTTGTTTCCTTCGCTTGCATGCATGCATAACATAACATTTCATGCCATGTCTTGTCTTGAGTTTGCATTGTGTTCTCATGTGGTGTGGTTACCTTGTGATTTTATGTGACTAGTAGTAATAGTATTGTGGTGGCACTAGTTTTCAAAAGAAGACCCTTCCTCTCAATTTATCTCTAGCTCCTTACTCCAACTGTTCCTTCCCTGATTTTTTTTAAATGTCAGATGTTTAGAGAATATTGTGGGGATGATGGAGTGACATCTTTGATGTTTTGTTAAGTTGAAATAAGGGTGCAAATAAATACAAAACAAAAACTAAATTGTTCTTTTGCATTTATTCAAGTTGCTCCAAAAATTCCCTTTGTATTTTATTCAAATAGGTTAAATGTTTTCATGCTCAGGGGCATTTATTTTTTTTTTATCTCCAACAGAAAGCCCTGTGTCTATTTTTTCTTTTCTCTGGTATTTCTTTTAATAGGAATTAGTCCAGGAGCTTCTTTCTCTATCTCCCGCCCTAGTGGCTTCCTCCCATCTAGGCCGGCCCATCCTACCCTCTCTCACGCGCACGACACCTTTCTTCCTCCCCTTTCCAGTGAGGCAGAGGGCCCCACCTGTCATCCCCTCTCTCCCGTCCCCCTCTGCTCCACCGAGAGAGAGCGCGCACACATGGCCGACGGCACGCCCCACGCTCCCCCTCGCACTATATAGACCCCCTTGGCGTTCGTGCCTTGGCTAGGGTTCCCTCCTCCGCCGCCGCTCCACCCAGATCCCTTCCCCCTCCTCTCTGTAACGTCGCGGCAAGGTAAGAGCAGCGGATCGCCATGTCTGACGGGTGAAGCTCGTCATCGCCATCGTCGTGCGTCGTCTTCCTCCTCGGCGAAGGTCCTAGCAGCTCGAGGGCATCTCCACGAGCCCGTTCCCGCCGCTGGATCGTCCTCCCCGGCACTGCCTCCTCTCCTTCCCGACGGCGCCTCTTCTCCGACGAGCGGCTTCGCCGGCGCCCTTCTTCCACTACTTCCTCTATGGGGCGCTTCCTCCTCGACCCGTACGTGAGGTAGTGCTCCTCCTCCTTCCTTCGTGTCCCAGATCGAGCATCGTAGCAGTAGAAATCGATGCGCGCGTCGCCTCTGTCGGCGGAGCCGCCGATCACCGTGGTCACGTCGCTGTAGAGCCCGTCGGGCATAGCTAGGTGTTGGAATGAGCTCGTGTGTGTATGGGATTCCTCCCATCCATGAGCCGAAGTTGGATTTAGCCTGTATCGCCGGCGAGCAACCTCCCCTGTTCTGGCAAGACGTCGGTGCACGGTAGCAGACGTGGGCTCTTTTTCTGTTTTGATGCTCTTTTATGTTCATATACCGTAACGTAGCCCATTGGTAGCAAGTGTAGTGTGCCTGATGGAGGGCGCGGGTTCGATTCCCCCCTTAGCACCTTTTATTTTTTTTGCTTGCTCCTGCACAGTAGCGCATAGGGACAAGTCACACTGCTGGCTTCCCTTTCTCTGTCGAACTTATAGCAGTAGCGCAGTGGTTGTGTGTGGTGTGTTGCACCAGGGGCTCTGGGGTTCGAATCCCAGAGAGACCCCATTTTCTTTTTTCCTTCTTTCTATTTTTTTCCTTGCTTTGTTTTCTATACTTGTGCCTAGATCAATGGGTGACAAGTGTCATTATATTTTTCCTTTTGCTTGCTGGAGGAGTGGCACAATGCATGTATGGGTGTTCATGTGTGTTATGTGTAGGTGTTTGTGTGTGTGCATACACATGGTGATGCTCACATATATAGTGTTTGTATGTAGTAGTGTGTGTGATTCTTCCCTTGTATAGTAGTATGTGTAGGAGGCTTGTTTCATTGTGCTTATGTGGCTAGTTATATGGCAGTAGGTGTGTGCATGTGTGTGTATGTGTTGCACACACATGTGGTGATGCTAGTGTATGCATGTATGTGTGTGTATGTGTCATATGCATGTGTAGAAATCTCTTGCTTGGCTAGCATGTGTAGTTGGTTTGGATTCTACTAGTTGGTAAGCACATGAGTAAGTGTGTGTGTGTTGAGATGATGTGTGTGTAGGTGGTACACTCACATGTGGTTCCTAGTAAGTGCATGTGAGTGAAGCTTTCACATTACTTGCATGGTAGTATTTCCCCTCATGTTGTTCTTGGGGTTTTAGAGCTTGTGATTAGATTGTGGTATTGATATGTATGTGATGAAAACATCCCCTTTGGCAACACTTGTGCACCTCCTCATGCCATATGAGAGAGGGCATGATGTGTGTGTCTGTGTGGGTGATTTAGTGAGAGAAGTGTATGTGTTGTTGATGTGCTTGACATCAACATGGGGTCCAAACCCTCATGTCCATATTGTCTTTGTGCACATGAGAATAGCTATGTGATAGTGGTTGTAGTGAGAGTTGCATGAAATGTTGCACTATTCACTATGTAGGAATCTATGTAGCTTTTCCTTCCTAGTTTGTGCCCACTTGCTCTAAATAAGAGTATGCATATTATATATGGTTTTGGGGTAGAAAGATCTCAGGAATCCATTGGTGAAATCATTTTTGCCATTGGAACATTTCCTGGAGATGAGGTATTTTCATTTTCTTCTATGTTTAGAGCTTGGTTCCATGAGTGGTGATGTGCTCTTGTGTTTGTTTCTTGGTTGTGCTAGTAGAGGCTGAACCCATCTACCTCTTGTTGGTTTCATCTCATGATTAGGATTCCATATGTGCAAGTTATGCCCACTCAAAGTAGGCATGTGGCTGAAATTCCAAATTAGTGATTTCACTAAGTCTGAGAATTTGTTTATATTTTCTTCTCCTGTGGATGAGGTTGTTCTGATCATTGTGTTGTGATCTAGCCTCAGCTTTCAACTAGAAAGTTGGACCTGATATGTTTGTCTAGATCCCTGTAAAATTTAATTGCATTTGGAGCCCTATAGGTATTGTTTTGGCTGCTGTCAAAAAGCTTCAGAGCAAAGACAGAAAGTTAGGTGCAGGAATTTTCACTAAGTCCCTGAGATCTGATGGTTTTGGGCAAGTTTGCAGCCTTATAACTTTCTGTGTTTACTTCCTTTTTGTGTGATTCTTGCTTGTGCTGGTAGTATTCTTGGCTAGCTACATCCACATATATTAGTTGTCATAGTTGGGTGGCGGTAGGTGCTTTGCATGTAGCTCACAAAGTGCTATGATGCAGTTTATGGCAGATTGTGTAGTTTTGACATTTTGATGTTTGTGAGTGCTTAGTTGAAGTTGTGGTCTTATTCCTTGCTCCACCCCATCCATGGTGGTTTTTTATGTCTTGGCAACCTGGGAATACCAGATTTGTGCCATTTGAGTGTGTGGTCGTGATTTTGACACGTAGGGCTTCATATCTTGTTTCGTTGATTCCCGTTGATCCGTAGCTCCGATTGTAATGTTCTTTATATGGTTTTGCATCGTTTCCACAAGAAGCATCTGATAATATCATTATCATGCATGTCAAAATAGGTTAGCATGCAGTTCTGTCCAGGATCATGTATTCACTCCTTATGCTTGGGTTAGTGATAGAAATAGTGATGCATGCTCATTTTCATCTCATGCATCATGTGCTTGTTGCATCTTGAGGTGCTGTTGTTCATTGCATTTTATTCTTATGTTGGGTAGAACCGGGATCGGAGAGCGAATACGTGGAGTGAGGAGAGAACATGCAGGACGATCGAGAACCATTCCAAGCTGAGGATATCACAGGCAAGATGATATGACCTTGGTTCCATCTGTAGACTTGTTATGCTAGATTACGTTTCCTTTGTCATATGCTCGCTGCCTACCACTGAAATATTTGCCTCTTGATATGCCATGAACCCAAACACTAATCCCTTCCTAGCAAACTTGAATGGCTAAGTAGGCTTTGCTCAGCTACTAATGCTAGCGTTGCTAGGTGCAGGTGCTTTGGCTCATGTGATAACATGAGCTTGATATCATTATCTTAAATTCTGTTATTTAATTAATGCACCTATATACCTGGTAAATGAAGGAAGTCCTAGCCTTTTGCCGGGTGCTTTGTTCCGTTATAGCCGCCATAGTTACCGGTTACCGGTGTTTGATTCCATAATGATCGCTCCTAACACGTTTGGGGTTGTTATGGGGACCCCCTCGATAAATCGCGTAGTGCTAAGGCTTGTCCGGCAGGACCCAACATTGGTGTTAATTTGCTAATCACTTAATAATAATATGCATAGGGAATGGCCTACCCGAAGAATTTAATCAATAACCCGGGCCAGTGCTCCTCATGAGTGTTGGTCCAAACTAGAGCACCATGCGGGGCCATCCCGGGGCAACTCGGGAGATTTCTCTGGCCACTTTACGCTTCGCTTACCCGGCGTGACCTGAGACTGAGATACGCGGCTCTTATCAGGGTCGTTGACACGTCGGGAGGTCCTGCTAGTCTTGCCTTACCTTAGCGATATATCTTGCGTATAGGAATCCCGGTGAAGGTTTGGTTCTCCCCAGAGTTGAGGTTTTCCTCTAAGGAATCTGACGAGATCACGAGATTCGTGATAGAGGATTACTTTGCGGCCTGTGTACGTTTGTGATGGACTAGTTGGAGCACCCCTGCAGGGTTTAATCTTTCGGAAAGCCGTGCCCGCGGTTATGTGGAAACTTGGAATATTTTTGTTAACATCCGGTATTAGATAACTTAAACAAAAGCTAATAAAATTGCCAACTGTGTGCGTAACCGTGACTGTCCCCTCGAAGATCTCTCTTCGGTCGGGAACATGGTGGGGTTATGCTTGCCGTAGGTAGGTGTTCAGGATCACATAGTGATCAAGTATTCACAACCGCTAGTATAGTCCACCTTCATAAATGCTCTACGTAAGTTAGCCACCAAATCAAGCTTAGGATGCTGCAACCTTAAACACTTCACCTTATCCTACCTAATAACTTGACTAATTCTGGCACCAAGGTCTTAGATTGATGAGTCCCCATGGCTCACGGACTCCTCCACAATTCCAACATGTTCAAGTACCCCAGAGACAGATGATCCCGACGGCACACAGCTAGCGTGGCAGTACGATGAGGAGACAAACCGCCTATACGTGAACTGTCCAGAAGATTGAGGTGTGGTCGTGATCGTGGGCCAGCAGGCAGGGTAGCATAGCCTTTTCTCTTGTTTTGTAGTCCATAGCAGAACTACTTTGGTTGTATGCGTGATGTACTCTGATATATTTATGGGAAGGAAATTGAACCCCTGATTGTCTATCTTTTATTATTATGTATGTGTTGTGTTACCTGTTTGCGAGACGCTTAGATGCGCTCCTTTCCAATTCGGGGCCTCGATCCCCAGATCGGAAAGGACCGCATCTTGGTCGTTACAATATGAGGAGGCCATTAAAAGCCATCACTCATCAAAATGGATAGAGGCAATGGAAGATGAGATGAAATCGATGAGTTCCAATCATGTTTGGGACTTAGAGATTATTCCTAAAGGAGCAAAGACAGTAGGCTGCAAATGGGTCTACAAAACAAAGTATGAATCTAATGGGAATGTAGATAAGTATAAAGCCCGACTTGTGGCAAAAGGATTCACACAAAGAGAAGGGATAGATTACAATGAGACCTTTTCTCCGGTCTCTTGTAAGGATTCCTTCAGAATCATAATGGCACTAGTTGCTCATTTTGATTTAGAGCTGCATCAAATGGATATAAAGACGGCGTTTCTGAATGGAGATTTAGAAGAAGATGTCTACATGAAACAACCCAATGGTTTTATCATGGAAGGCAAGGAAGATCTAGGTTGCCGTCTAAAGAAATCCATTTATGGGCTAAGGCAAGCCTCTAGACAGTGGTACATCAAGTTCAATGATACCATTAAAAGATTAGGATTCCAAGAAAATGTTGAGGATAATTGCATTTATGCTAAGTTTAAACATGGGAAATATATTTTCCTAATCTTGTATGTGGATGATATCTTGCTTGCAAGCAATGGTATTGGTCTACTACAAGAAACAAAGAAGTTTTTATCCTCACACTTCGACATGAAAGACCTTGGTGATGCTTCATATCTTTTGGGCATTGAAATTCACCGAGACATGAAAAATGGAGTCTTAGGACTCTCACAGAAAGCATATTTAGAGAAAGTTCTCCAAAAGTATAATATGCATAAGAGCAAAGCCACACCTGCTCCCATAGTCAAGGGCGATAGTTTTGGGAAATATCAATGTCCCAAGAATGAGTACGAGCTCAATGAAATGAAAACAGTACCGTATACTTCGGCTGTTGGAAGTTTATAGTATGCACAAGTGTGCACACACCCTGACTTATCTTTTATCACTGGAGTACTCGGTAGATATCAAGCAAATCCAGGCCAAGAGCACTCGAAGATGGCAAAGAAAGCTTTGCGTTATGTGCAAGGCACAAAGGAAATCATCCTAACATACAAGCGATCTGATTCCCTAGAGATAAAAGGGTACTCAGACGCCGATTTTGCGGGATATAGAGATGATAGAAAATCCACGTCTGGGTACGTGTTCACTCTCGCAGGGGGAGCTATTTCATGGAAAAGCTCTAAACAGACCATAGTTGCATCGTCTACGATGCAAGCAGAGTTCATAGCATGTTTTGAAGCCACCGGGCAGGTGATATGGCTAAAGAAATTTATACCTGACTTGAAAGTGGTAGATTGTATCCACAAGCCACTAAAGATATACTGCAACAACCAGCCCGCAGTATTCTATGCTCACAACAACAAGTCCAACAATGCTACCAAGACAATAGATATAAAGTATTATGTTGTGAAAGATAAAATCCAGGATCAAACTATAAGTCTCGAGCATATAAGTACAAAGTATATGCTTGCGGATCCGCTAACGAAAGTCTTACCATCGAGTGTGTTCAAGGAACACTTAGCCGGCATGGGTTTGATGGAAAGCCTATGATTCCTGGATAATAAGAGGCCCAGAAGTAAATGAATTTGTTTCAAAACAAAAGGTGTGTTGTAGCTGTATGATTCTATCGGCAATTAAGCTGTGACAATGAGACATGCTCTACATGCCTATATCTGATGGAATAAATAAAAGTATAAAGTCAAAGTGAAAGTTGAGATCAAGGGGGAGAATGTTAGGTTGATCTCTTCCGTGTGGGCCCAACGGCCCATTGGGCCCTTGATCCATGCGCCCTGATCGGGGGCACCCAACCCTTTATGATTGGTGGGGCCCTGTGACCTGCGCTATAAATAAAGTGGTGGGGGCCGGGGTGCACGGTACGAGGTTCACCGTGCCGCCAGACTCCCCACGATAACCCCTTCCAATCTAGGGTTAGCGCTGTGCTCATGGGAAGCACCACCTTCGACCACACTCTTCCCTCACGTCTCCGATGACTACATCGCACCGATGGCCAGAGCAGGGAGTTCGACGGGCTCGGGAATAGGTGAGTAAAAGGTTTCACCAGATCTATCTATGCCTAGTCGATCTACGGCTTCAACAGGACCTACCTCAGCTAGGTTTTCGAAATCTACCTTCGTGTAGTGGGTCTTCACCATCGTCCACTCTTATCTAGCACCCTCTCAACAGGCCAACATTTTCCAAGCCATAATGCGACATTGACACTAAAAGAAATATGCTCATATGTGATGTTTTTTAAAATGTCGTTGACGAATTCGTCATAAATCTATGACGATTTCATCCGAGATCGTCGTAAACCGTTTGAGGGGATCAAATCTACATATAAATTACGACGATGTGAGTCAAAACGTCGTAACCGCATAAGATGAGATCGTCATAACTTTTACGACGATTGTAAAAATGTCGTAACATGTTCTAACTATGTTGACATGTCACTCGTGGGTCCATTCTATCCCACCTGATCCTAGTTTGTGAAACAACCTACTATTCTATCATTCCGAAAATTCTCGAAAAATTCTCATAAATACTTTGGACTATATATTTCTCAAATATGTGAAAACCCTCCCTTCCATAGTTCAAAAATAATTCAAAAATATTCATTTTCCTATTCTGTTCAGAATAGCACTTTGTGAAGGAAGTGCTATTTCTATTTATTTGATTACCCTCATATTGTTTGGGAACTCTTTCCTATCCAAATCATTGCCTCATGAAAACTTTCGTAATGATTTGCCTACTAAATCTTTCTCAGCAAATTTTCAAAGTTTGTGTTCAGCTAACAGCTTTGTGAAGGAAGTACTAGATAGGAACATGCTGATGAGTTGAATTTTTTCCACATCATCTATGTGCCCAAAACGTAGCTCTCCATAAAATTTTAGCCACATCTAACAATTCATGTGAGCTCATCATCCAATCTTTGTTTTTGGTAATATTTTCATTTTGTGAAGCAACTATGTTTTATATTGCTTTATTATTGATGAAAAATTTACCACGGGATGATACTGACCATATAACCTCACTGCATCAAATTTTAGCTCATTTAATTCAGCCAGTTTCTCTCAACATTTTTCCCAATATTCTGTTCAGTAGAGAGCATTGTGAAGGAAGTACAATTTTTGTTTATCCAAATTTTATGAATTTTTAACAGTACCTTAATGTGCCCAAATTATCATCCTCCTCCAAATTTAAGTTCAATACAATCATATATGTGAGCCCAGTTTTAATTACCATTTTCTGTCCAGATTGGCACATTGTGAAGGAAGTGTCACTTTGGCATGTCCAAATGGTATAATTTTTATACAGTGCCTTCATATGCCCAAATTAATATCATACACCAAATTTCATCTCAATCCATTCATCCATTTGATCCTAGCTTCAACATCCATATTTCTGCACAATGTGTTACTTTGCAAAGCAAGTGCCACCTAGATTCATCCATTTGAGATAAAGATTTGCCAAGAGAGTCTCCTTAGTAGATGATCATCCTCATCCAAAATTTAGGCCCATTGTCTATGTGAATTACCCGCACCGCTAATCAAACACTTGGCTGCTAATTCATGTTTGTGCTTAGTTCAGTCTCCTCATGAGATTATTCTATTGTATTATTCTTGCTAACACCTATCGAGGGATTTTCCAACCCACCAGACATGACTATTCCACCTAGAACGCGTGGCAATGCAACGGTTAGACGGTGACCATGCGACTGGCATGCAAGTTCACGCGCTCTGGAGTTGGGGCCCTCGACCATAATCCAAACCTCGACGTCAAGGCACCACACCATGTATTTCTGATTAAATAGATACTTATATACCTATAAATTATTTTTGGAAAAAATAAAGAGCAAACTATAATGCAGCTGCAGTTCAAATTTAACCCGCTTCCACCTGAATCGACATAAATTTGTCTTTTTCACGAGAGATGGATAAAATCTTTTGACACCCAACCATTTTGTCAATTGTACATTAAATATGGACTAGTATTTTATAAAAATGATTTTATCCAATTTTGAAACAAATATATGGTAGATCCTTCACAAAAAAAACTCATTTTGGTCACTTGAAAAATGGAAAATGAAATTTTCATACAAGGAAAATGAAAACTTCCTTAATCAACATTGTTTGTCATTCCAATATGCACCCTTGTGCATAATATTATATCATTTAAACAAACTATGTCATGAATGTGGCCATAAGATTGATCATTTGGCTTGAAAGCCATGAATCTTCACACATGATAGCCCATTTCTAAGAACACTTATTTAAAATAATTGTCGTATTACTAGTTTATTATTTTTCCTGTTAACTTTGTCACATATAATGACACAATGCAATGGTTTTCCAATTTTTTGAATTTGTTTTGAATTTTTCATGGTCATTTCAAAACGCAGTCAAAATAGCGGGTATGACCGTTCATTGAATATGGCATAGTATTTTAGAAAATATAGCATAGGTTTTACATGTCAAGTTACAAGAAGATGGTTATGGTTCACATATAATTATTGTTTGATTTTTCAAAGAATTTACATCCATCCATAGTCGTGCCCACAACATGAACCGAGGAGATCGTGCCTTGTCATGCCTTGGTGTTGCCGCGCTCCCTGCTGTGTGCCATGTTGGACTCCAACAGCAGTCCGAGGAGATCGTCGCTTGTGGCTTGGCCGGCCCTCAAGGCGTTCTCTCTTTTCGCGATGATGCCCTTGAGGATGCTCTCAATCTCGGCAGCAATCTATCTCATCCTTCGGTTGGCTTTTGTAGGCCAGAACCTGGACATAAAAGTAATGCATCAGCACATAAACTCAAATTTGCACCACCATGGATGATGTACGTGCAAAAGGAGAGTAATCACAGACAGAGCAAAGAAACTCACAAATAACTAGGGATATGTATGTACGTACATCAGCTCCAGTGGAAAAGGAACCATGGCGGCGGTCTGCACGACGATCCCCCAGCGCCCGTACTGCTGGCTGCTCCCGCTCTGCACCAAGAACAAATTCAGAAACGTTCATTCGATCGTCATTAGTTGCTGCCGCTCTTCTCTAACAAAAAATAACGGTGGCGGCGTCGCGTGCGGAGGCGCGGTGACCGGTGGCGGCGTCACGGGAGGAGGCGCCTTCACGGGCGTCACGGGAGGAGGCGAATTCGATCGTCATTAGTCTAAAGAAACACAAATTATTTGAAGCTTTCCTATTAGATGGAATAGAACTCTCCTGGGTCGATGACGTGGCGGACAGATCCACACCGCACATCCACCACAGATCCCAGCCCGGCCGACCGGTCAGCGAGCAGTGTACGGCCTCGCTCTCCCAGTCTCCCTCCCCACGAACCCCTCCCCCTTGCAGATCCGCGCCGCCACCTCCCTTCCAGATCCACGCCGTCACGAGCTCGCCTCCATCCTCCTCCTCTTACCCATGGCCTCCCCCATGGCCCTCCCTTACCCACCAGCGGAACCCGACGGCTACGACCATGGCGCACGCCGTGCTCGTGCTCCTGGCATGGCACCCGGATCTCATCGTGCTGACGCTCACGCTCCACGTCGCGGCCATCGGCATCTGGAAGTACCAGCACAGGCCATGCGCGTCGGCGCCGCACCCGTGCGTGCGTGCGTCCATGGTACGTGCGCGACCTACTCGGCCGCATGACGCTGTAGGAGAAGGCGGGCCAGATGGCCCAGATCGAGCTCTCCGTGGCGTCGCCCCGCGCCCTCGCGGAGCTCGGCGTCGGCAGCCTCCTCAACGGCGGCGGCAGGCCGCCCTTCGACGGCGCCTCGCCGTCCGACTGGGCCGGCATAGTCGACAGCATGCAGCGCCTCGCCCTCTCGTCCCGTCTCTCCGTCCCCATCATCTACGGCGTCGATGCCGTCCACGGCCACAACAACATGCTGGGGGTCATTTTGTTTTGTGTTGTATCCCCCACAAGCGGCGAGGGCGGCGTGCGAGCGTCGATCGCGCAGGGCCGCGAGCGCATCGCGGCGGCCGCGTCCGCCTTCCGCGGGGACATCCTCTCCGCCCGCTCGCTCGCCAGCGGCAGCGTCGCGCACCGAGGTATGCGCATCCCCCCGTCGCCCCTCTTCCGTTTCCGTTTGGGGAACTCGCCGGTCGTCTTCCGTGCTGGTCGACGCGCACGCTGAGTACCAGCCGTTCAGTTTACTTCATGGTGGGGTGCCTTGAAATTCCTGCCTAGTTTTCCCACACTCGATCCGGTTGAACCTGCGAATCTATGATTGATTTCTCAACTTCTAATGCTGATGAAAGATGGTCTCCTTCTGTGATGGCAGAGAAACTCGACAGCCTAAAGGATCAGCTCAGGGTGCTCCAGGCAGCTCTGGCAGAGGCTCTCTCCTGTAAGCAACTCTGCACCCGTGGACGTTGCTAATATCCAAAGGCTCTCTCCGTCCCATCTCTCTTGTTTTGTGTTGTATCCCCCACAACGTCGGCCTCGGAGCTTCCAGGCACGTTACATTTACATCCCGATCGACCATGTTGACATTTTAGTAGTGGCAAGGCCTACATGCATACTACGTTGAATTGATGCAGGGATCCGGAGCTTGTCTGAAAGATCGGCGAGGCGACGGCGCTCGAGGTTCGGGCCACTGGCATGCACTGGACCTTCGCCCCCTGCGTCGCCGTGAGTCAAACTCAGAAACTTTCCGGCCGGCTGTCCCTTGAGCTGCAAGAAAAAGGAGTGATGTCTGGTGGTGGGTGATGTATGTATAGGTATGTAGGGATTCGAGGTGGGGGAGATGCTACGAGAGCTACAACGAGGACCCAGAGATCGTGCGCTCCTTCACCACCATCGTCGCCGGTCTGCAAGGCCAGCCACCGGCAGACCACCCCCATGGTTACCCTTTCCTCCATTCGGTTAGGTACTTAATCCATATTCTGGTGCTCTGATCAGGACCCCACTGTTCGGCAAGTATGCTGGTCAGAATTCACTGGATTTTAATGAATCTTTTTCCCCAGCATAACTTTGGTTCGAATCTAGCCTGAAATTTCGAGCTTTAAGCACACCAACCAAAATTTCATTAATATTTTGAATCCTGGCATGGACACCCAACGGGCCGAAGCCGAAGCTTGGAGCTTAAGCCTTGCCTGGGCTCCAATTTTCTGCGTGAAGCCCGGTCCTAAGATCAGAAAACCCCGGAATACCTAAAATCTTATATTTCTTCAAGATAACATTATAAATTCTTGAAGTCTATTTACTTATAGACATGGGGTGTTCGTAAAGTTAATCTTATATATAGGTTCACTTGATCAGACCAAGAAATTTCATCTGAGCAGATATTTTCCTGAATCAACTTTTAGTTAATCCTTTCATGCAGGAGAGAACATATTGTACCACATCACCATTTATTGCTAGTTAACAAGTATTGTTGACCTGGCTAGTCTCAGATTTTTGCTCCAGGTTTAATCCAAAGTACAAATGAAATGCTCGTACCGGATAACGGTCCTGGAGAATAGGAATTTTTGTTTCCTAGCTTAGCACCCGAGTTAAAGTGACGTCCTCGAGAGGCACCTTTTTGTTCAATTTTGTAGCACTGATTCCCTGATTTCTAGTGTTTATGATGGATGGATGGATGGTCTGTGCTGCCATATTTGAAGTTGAGATCATTCAAATAGGATCACAGCCTACTTCTCCTACTTCTCTCAGTCACATTTGTTTTTGTACAATGAGGCTAAGTGCAGCAGGAAAACATCATTTTTTCAGATAATTATTGCTTCAGTATATTTACCTAGACCGCTTAATTATATCTTGTTGGGAAAAACACCACACACATGTTTCTTTTGAAAGACACAAACATGTCTTCATTGTTGACCTTCTGAATAGCACACTACCAATTTCTAGTTGTTGATTTGGCTAGCTGTGAGTGAGATTTATCATATATATCCTCTAGGTTCAATTTTGAGTACAAATTAAACGCTCATGCTTGTTAGTACAACAGTGCAAGTCTGATTAATTAACTATTTGAGAGATGCATGCTAGGGGCATATATGATTCTAGACTCCTAAAACTTTTTAGTCCCTTACATACTTTTGGCTAGCTCTTGTCGCACTGCAAGCAATTCAATAATGTGATATCTGAAACTACTTTACCATCTCTTACAGGCAAGGTGCATGGAGGTAGGCTCAACTTCCGCGTCTTCCATTGGATTGCCTCGCTGCTGCCGGCGACGCTGTTTGGCATCAGCACGGTGAGCTCCTCTCCCTCCTCTGCTCCGTGCCTCCTGTCCCCGATTGCTCTGATGATCCTCGTGGCCTTCGAGCCATGGTTATGGTGTGGGTCTATGGCCGTCGTTCCATGGCTGTCTGGTTTGGCTGCTAGAGTCCTTTCATAATCATCATGCCACTGTTTGTTTTTAAGTTTGCTCGTTTTTCTGCTTACCATGTTTGCTAACACTGGCCTACCTGATGCAAACTTGCTGAATATATGTGTGGGTAGTTCCTGGTCATCACTTATTATCCAAGGGAGTAGTTTTGGTACTTAACGAATGGTGTTTCAGCTAGCTTGCACCTCATCTAGCTACTCACTGTTATTGTTACCTAAAATAAATTTGCTTGGTGTTGGATAGACATTGTTTTGCATGACGAAATCCTCTAGTTCGCGTATGATGGATGGGTGGTTCCTACCCGTGGAGGTCCTGTATGAGCCTAGTTTTTTTTGTAGTACAAATTAATTTGTAGTGGCTATCAATCCAATAGCAGACAATGCTTACAAATTAATTGGTGTAGTGCTGCTGTGTACGCATACTGTAGCTTTATTCTACTCTAAAATTAATTAATGTAGCTTTATTCTACTCTAAAAGAACCCAGAGAAGATTAATCTGCAACAGTTTTCTCGCCAACTTTGGTAACGAGAGTATATGTGTTACTTCATATTACTGAAGATCTGAACATTTTCTTTTATTTCTGTCTCATATTTTGTTTAAACTTACGCTACAGTTTCACTTTAGATGATATTTTGTTCTTCGAAAGACGTTTTACAATTTAGCATTGCCATCTAGTTCATGTGCCTCAACAATACATTACTTTGTTTGGATGCAGGTATACTAGAGCCCATAAAAGTTGGTATCAGGGATGCAAAACTAGGAGTGGGGAAGCAAGAGCAGGATGACTTCTTCACAGCGAGTGCTAATTTCTGTATTTTCTTTTGAGATTCTTCTGGCTTGATGCTTCAGCTGTGAAAACTCGTATTTGATTGTCAACTGTGAACCAGATGAGTTATTGTGTTATGTAAACCTGGGAGATGTATTATGTGATGTTATATGATGGATGATTTTAGTTCGACTTGGAGTTTTCTTAATTTGAATATGAAATAGTGTTGCATTTAATATTGGACAAATAATTGGTTGAAAAGGCCTAATAAATAGAAATGAAACCAAGTTCTTGAAAAAAAAGTTGCTGAATTCAGAAATGAAAAAAACGCCAAAACTGAAACTGGACCAAATGTATTTGGGCACTAAAAGGCCAGGGCCCAAATTTTTTTCGAAAAATAAAAACTAAAAGTGGCTGAAAATAGGCCAAGGCCCAAAAGAAGCCCAATAAGAAAAGCCCAAAAAAAATAAAACGAGCCGATGTGATCAATTGAAATGGGTTGGGCTGATTTCAGCCATGATGTTTTGATTTCGTCGTAATTTTGCCACGTAGGACTTCCACGTAGGACTGGGTTTGATTGTCAGCGATGATTTAGAATCGTCGTAAAGGTTACGACAATCCAGGAATCGTCGTAAAGTTACGACGATTTTGAACAAAACATCATTGTTGTTCATTTCTGACGCTCCGTTTTTGACGCTTGGTTTTTCGTCGTGCGATCGTCGTAAATGAAAAACCGTGACGATGTAGCGACGAAAAAATAGCGTCGTGTACTAGCATATTCCTTGTAGTGTGACCACCCTCGAGGCATTCAGAAAGCTCGGAAAGGCCCTCCGACAAATGTTCCTCCTCGGGACATAGAGCTTTAAAAACCACCGTCATTGCCTTCTGAGCTCTTTCGTGTTCCTTAGTTGATTGTGATGGAGCGTCCTTAGATAAAGGGCCTGACGCCTCTTTTCGGTTGGCTTGATGTCAAACGAGGGCTATGTTAATGCACAACAATTGAATTTTCATGACCAAATTCTCTTTGATAGGACAAATTTACGGGACATTGCTTTGCTACTTTCTTCGTTTGTAGCTTGAACGGATGTTAATTAGGCCTGCAGTTGCTCAATTTCTTGGGCTTGTTTCCCATTCTTCTCCTTTAGCGCACTGACTCCGCGTGTGCATTGGGTGAAGACTCGTTGGTCGGCTTGCCTCTATGACTTAGAATATATGTGATCTTTGCGCGCCCACTTTAGGTCTTTTTCTAGTTGGTCGATGACTATTGTTGCTATTAAAAGCGACACACTAAGACATAGGCTATATACATGTCATAAGTATGCTATATAAATACCAACTGCACTTACCGTGTGATTCTGTGGTAAAGGATTTACTTCTCCCATCTTGGCCTCTAAGGCACTTAGAAGGCATGTTGGTTTCAACCAATTTGGTAGAGAGCTTACCATTTGACTCCTGAGATCACTGCACAATAGTGAC
Organism: Hordeum vulgare subsp. vulgare; assembly: GCF_904849725.1. Classification (NCBI taxonomy): domain Eukaryota; kingdom Viridiplantae; phylum Streptophyta; class Magnoliopsida; order Poales; family Poaceae; genus Hordeum; species Hordeum vulgare. The sequence continues at coordinate 343,172,552 of NC_058522.1, read as the reverse complement.
ATTAAAATACAAGCCTCGATATGGATACATGTATCCATGATTCAGCTTGGGGCTACTAGACTCGGCATTAATAAAAAATGTATGTGCAATTGAATCTACTTGTCGGTCATACCATCCAACCAGTGTCTTGGGGGCTACAGCCTGGTAAGGTGCCAAAATATAAATAATACATGTAGGCCTTTGACCAGGATGTCTAAGGACACTTTAAAGTGAAGCGTGTAGTGCCGAGATAAGCATGTGCTACTTGTAAACTCATACTTGTGATCTGTGTTGGGTTTTTCATGAAGAGGAACAGGTCTTGCAGCACAATATAGGTAAGTATTTCTCTCAATAGAGAACCAAGGTTTATCAAACCAATAGAAGTAACAACCAACCTCCGTCTTTAGCGGCTACACACAAAAGAGCAAACACCTACACCCAACGCGGGTAAGAGGGTTGTTAATCCCCTTGGACTCATTATTTGCAAGCTTATAAGTAGTGTGGTTGGTATTAGATGATTGAAAATTACAAAATAAAATAAAAGGTAAATAAAAATAGCAATGTATTGTAGCGTTTGTAACTTATAACTGAATAGACCCGGGGTTCATAGTTTTCCAGAGTGACATCTCTCATGAAAGTAACCATACGATGGTTAAAAAAATTATTGTTGGGTTGTTGATAGAAAAGCGCATAGTTATGTGATATTCACGGCAATGATAATGTGTATATTGGCATCACGTCCAAAAATAATAGGCAGAATCCTGCCTTCACCTATTACTATTACTCCATCCATCGACCGCTATCCAACATCCATCTAGAGTATTAAGTAAAATAGAGTAACGCTTGGAGAACAATGACATGATGTAAACAAAGAGAATTCAATTATTATGAACTAACCCCATCGTTTTATCCTAAGTGGCAACAATACAAAGATGTATCTTGTCCCCTTCTGTCACTAGGATATAGAAACCCGACAGATTAAACCCACTACAATGCACCCCTCTCACTAAAGAAAGATCACTCTACTTGGCCAAAGCAAATCAATAGATCATAGAGATATACGAATCTATGATGATCATGCATATAAGAATCATAATAGAATTTAGAGAAGGCTTAGAAACTTTTCATGAACAATATGAACATAAACCCACAATTCATCGGATCCCAACAAATGCACCGCACAATAGAACTACATCGGATAGATCAAAGCGAAGATGTGATGATCATTATATTGAAGATCAAGAAAGAGAGAGATAGCCATCTAGGTACTAACTACGGACCTGTAGGTCTATGGTGAACTACTAACACATCACCATGGGAGCAGCAAGGATGATGTAGTGGCCCTCCAGGATCATTTCCCCTCCAGCAGAGCACCAGAACAAGACTCTAGATGGGTGCACGATGGAATAGAGACTTGCGGGAATGCAAAAGTGTTTCTGGTGACTCTCTATGGTTTTTAGAATATACGTGAATTTATAGGCCACAGAGGGGAACCTGGAGGCAACCAAGGGGGGCACGAAGAAACAGGGCGCGACCCACCCCTTGGTCGCGTCGTGTTAGCTTGTGCCTCCCTTGTGAGTCCTCTAGTCTCCTCTCAAAGCTCCCATGTCTTATTTTGTTCTAGAAAAAATCATACTAAAGTTTCATGGCAATTGGACTTCGTTTGGTACTGTAAACCTGGAAAGCCAAAAACATGTAGAAAACAACAATAGGCATTGGGCACTAGGTTAATAGGTTAGTGCTCAAAAATAATATTAATTCATAAATAAACACCCAAAAAGTATCCTAGAATGATAATATAATAGCATGGAACAATAATAAATTATAGATATGTTGGAGATGTATCAACATCCCCCAACATGTAATCTATTGCTGGTTTGATCATTGAGAAATGATCAATTAATAAACATCAACATAGTAATGCTTATAAACATAAGCAACATAATTATCAAGTTTCAAAGCATAGGATCCTTAAAGAATGTTTGCCCCCTATTCATTTTCTCATATAAATATAGCATGGCTCCGTCCTCACCACATAAATAAAAATGTTAAGCACCACGGTGTCAAGTCAGGCAATTGGATCGTACTTTTTAATTAATGCCCTTCAGCTTTTTATTACTTGCATAATACATGAGTGTGAACCATGGATATAGCATAAAGGTGGAAAAGAATATGGTGGTAGGCTTAAAAGGGGTGAAAATGGAGAAGAAATTCTTGCATCAACTAGGCATATCAATGGGCTATGGAGATGCCCATCAAATAGATATCATTGCGAGGAGTAGGATTGTCATGCAATGGTTGCACTAGAGCTATAAGTCTGTGAAAGCTCATCTGAATCTGAGAGGGTCTGCATCGAACTTGCATTCTCATTGAGACCTCGGGCATTTGTGTAAGACCATCACGGGAATATACAAGCCAAGTTCTATAATGAAAAATTCCAACAAGCATATGGAAGTGCCAAAACAAGAGACTCTCTATATCAAGAAAATTATGCCACTTTGTGGCAAAAGTGTGGAATAGGAGGTAGTAGCACTGTCCCTTCTCTCTTTTCTCTCATTTATTTATTTATTTGTTCTTTTTTATTTCTATATTTTTTTCTTTTTTTCATCCAAAGTCTTTTCCCGACTTGTGGGGGAGTCATTGTCTCCATCATCCTTTCCTCACTGAGATAGTGCCCTAAATAATGATGATCGTCACACTTTTATTTACTTATAACTCCATACGAAAAAATGATAGGATGACATGACTCTATATGAATGACTTTGCACTATACCAGGACGTGCAATGATCTAGCATTGCAAAAGATATCAAAAAACAGACAAGCCATGTAAATATCATGATAGCTATCTTACGATCATGCAAAGCAATATGACAATGGAAGTATAAGTCATATGATGTGATGGTGGAAGCTGCATGGCAATATATCTCAGAATGCTATGGAAATTCCATGATAGGTAGGTATGCTGGCTATTTTGAGGAAGATATAATGAGGTTTATGTGCAATATAGTGTATCATGTCACGGGTTTTGGATGCACTGGCAATGCATGGTACCTCGAGGTGAGAATGGGCAATGCATGGTACCGAAGAGTCTAGAAAATATGTGGAGGTGAGAGTGCGTATATCCATGGATTCACATTAGTCATGAAGAACTCACATACTTATTGCAAGATTTTATTAGCTCTCTTGAAGTAAAGCACTACTCGCATGCCCCTAGGGAGGAGTTTGGTAGAAGTTAACCATCGCGCGCCCCCGACTTGAACATCACTAGGATTTCAATGAGGAAGAAGTATGCTCACACGTCATCACCATGCCATAAAAATATTTGGATGAGCAACAAGTTAACAACTCTGATTCGCGATACATATATGAACGAATGATCATGCACTCATTCTTTTTCACATTAACATATTAATATCATTAACCATGATTTCTCTTTTATGTGCTACTTGTGATTTTGGAAATACACTCGTTGAATACTTACTATTTTTGAACTAATCATATAACCCATGCAAATTACCATCACTATTTATTAACTATCAAAAAATATGAGTGAAGATGAGACTACAAATATTTCCATCAAATGTATACGTCACCGTGCTCTAAAAAATATAAGTGAAGTACTAGAGCAACTCCTAAGCTCAAAAGATATAAGTGAAGAACAAAGAGTATTCTAATAAATCATCATGATATGTCTCTCAAATTGGTGTGTCCAGCAAAAAATTATTGTGGGAGACTAAAAATAAAAAGCAAACTAAAGCAACTGACACTCCAAGAAAAACTAACATCATGTAATGAATAAAATATAGCTCCAAGTGACATAGCGATGGATTGAGATGAAGGAAGGGATCCCTTATGGGTCATCCCCAAGCTTAGACGCTTGAGTCTTCCTAGAATATTACCTTGGGTTTCCTTGGGCATCCCCAGGCTTAGGCTCTTGTGCCTCCTTATTCCTTCGTCCATCGCGATAACACCCAAAACATGAAAACTGCAGCACAAAAAACTCAACAAAAGCTTGGTAAGATCCATTAGTATAATAAACATATCAAATACTTTAGGTACTGTTATAAATTTATTCATATTTTATTATTTCATAAGGTACTATATTATAACTTCTTCATGACTTATACCATTTGATATAATCCATAGCATCAACAAAGCAAGCAAACCATGCAAGCAAAAATAGAATCTTTCGAAAATAGAATAGTCTGTAAAGATACAGTTAAGTACCATACTTATGTAACTCAAAAAGATCTTAAACATTAGGAATACCTTGGGAATTTGTATATAAGTACTATGTAAAAAAATTAGATCAGAAGTACATTGGATTAAAATCGGAGAAATTCTTCACTGGGCGCTAAAGTTTATGTTTCTTGCACCATATCAATTGTACTCATCATGCAAGTCATCCAAAATGCGTTACTTGGCACAAACACTAATTTAAACATACAAAAACAATAATTAAATTATAAATAATAATTTTATGACACACGAATGGAAAGTAAAAATCAAAATCAAAGATAACTATTGGGTTGCCTCACAACTAGCGTTATTGTTTTATGCCCCTAGCTAGGCATAATGCATATGGTTCAAGTTTTGTCATCTTTGACAAGGCATCCAATTTTTCATTGAGGAATTCCATTTAATTTTTCGGAAACGCTAAGAGTATCATTTTTTTATACAAAGTGTCAAATCTTGTATTTAGCGTCACAACATTCCCGTTGATTTTAGTAGTCATGTTGTAAAGTTCCTTAAAACTGGTTTCCATGATAGCCTTAGTTTCCTTTATTCTCTCAGTTTGAGGTGGCTAACCAATACAGTAGGTTGAATAGTTTCATTCTTGGGTTGACTGAATACAATTTTCATATTTACATAAGTATTAAAGGCATTATTCACAAGAAAATCTTTTTCAAACATGGAATCGAGAACACATCTATGGAATAGAGGTAAGCCAACGTATAAACTCCTCGGAAGTAATTTAATGTGACACTTGGGATTAGATCTCATTTATATCACTAGCAACCTATCCCAAGATTCTTTTAAAGATTTATTTCCCAAGTACTTCAAATTCAAAACTGTGGAACCTTCTCCCAAGTAGGGAGGAAAGGGTAGGTCGGGAGGACAGCTAGCCATGGTAGCAAGCAAAAAAGTAAACTAGTGACAAGCAAAGATAAATATTTTTATTATTTTTGATTTTTGTTGAAGCAAGCAAAATATAACAGCATATAAAAATAAGAACAAGTGAACGACAATTTGTATGAAGTTACATGATAGTAGGTTCATGATACTCCCCGGCAACGGTGCCGGAAATCCTTCCTCATACTTGTGATCTGTGTTATGTTTTCCATGAAGAGGAACAGGTGATGCAACACAATATAGGTAACTATTTCCCTCAGTAGAGAACCAAGTTTTATTGAACCAATAAGTGTAACAACCAACCCCCATCTACAACATCTACACACAAAAAAGCAAACACTTGCACCCAACGCGGGCAAGAGGGTTGTCAATCCCCTTGGACTCATTATTTGGAAGCTTGTAAGTAGTGTGTTTGGCAGTAGATAATTGTAAGTTGAAAAATGAAATAAATAATAAATAATAATAGCAAGGTATTGTAGCATTTTAAACTTATAACTAAATAGACCCCGGGGCCATAGTTTTCCCTAGTGGCATCTCTCATGAAAGTAAGCATACGGTGGGTAAACAAATACTGTTGGGCAATTGATAGAAAAGCGCATAGTTATGTGATATTCACTTCAATGATCATGTGTATACAGGCATCGGGTCCACAAGCAAATAGGCCGAATCATGCCTACACATATTACTATTACTCCATCCATCAACCTCTATCCAGCATGCATCTAGAGTATTTAGTAAAACAGAGTAATGCTTGGAGAACAATGACATGATGTAAAGAAAGAGAATTCAATTACTATGAACTAACCCCATTTTTCATCCTTAATGGCAACAATACAAAGATGTATCGTGTCCCCTTCTATCACTGGCATATAGAAACGCGTCAGATTGAACCAACTACAAGGCACCCCTCTCACTGAAGAAAGATCAATCTACTTGTCCAAAGAAAATCAATAGATCGGAAAATTTACGAAGCTATGATGATCATGCACATAAAAATGATAATATAATTAAAAGAAGACTAAGATACTTTTCATGAATAATCTGAACATAAACCCACAATTCATTGGATCCCAACAAACGCACCGCACAAAAGAATTACATCAGATAGATCAAAGCAAAGATGGAGTGATCATTGTATTGAAGATCAAGAGAGAGAGAGAGAGACAGAGAGAGGAGAGACATCTAGGTACTAACTACGGACCCGTAGGTCTTTGGTGAACTACTCAGACATCACCATGGGAGCAGCAAGGATGATGTAGAGGTCCTCCATGATTGATCCCCCTCCGGTAGACTACCGGAACAGGGCCCCAGATGGGCACATGGTGGAATAGAGACTTGTGGCGGCAAAAAAGGTGTTTGTAGTGGCTCTTGATACGTCTCCAACGTATCTATAATTTTTTATGGTTTCATGCTATTATCTTGTCAAACTTTGGATGTTTTGCATTCCTTTTATTTATTTTTTGGGACTAACTTATTAACTTAGTGCCAAGTGCCAGTTCCTGTTTTTTCCATGTTTTTGACCCCCTTCAGAGGAGATTTTGAAACGGAGTCCAAACGGAAGAAAATCTCCGAAAATATTTTTTCTGGTACGGAAGAAGATTGGGGAGCTTGGGAGCCAAGGCAGGGGAGCCCCAGGGGCCCCACAAGCCCCCACCCCGCGGCCAGGGGGAGGCTGCGCCATCCAGGCTTATGGGCCCCCTGAGCATCCCCTGACCTAGGGGTTGCACCTATATATTCCCTAAAAATGCCCAAAAAATCAGGAGATCATCGAAAATACTTTTCCGCCGCTGCAAGCTTCTGTCTCCGCAAGATCCCAACTGGGGCACGTTCTGGTGCCCTGCCAGAGGGGGGATTCATACACGGAGGGCTTCTTCATCAACACCATGAGCTCTCTGATGATGCGTGAGTAGTTCACCATAGACCTACGGGTCCATAGCTAGTAACTAGATGGCTTTTCCCTCTCTTGGATCTTCAATACAAAGTTCTACATGATCTTCATGGAGATCTAGCTGATGTAATCTTCTTTTGCGGTGTGTTTGTCGAGATCCGATGAATTGTGGATTTATGATCAGATTAGCTATGAATCTTATTTCAGTTTCTTCTGATCTCTCTTATGCATGATTTCATATCCTTGTAATTCTCTTCGAGTTGTGGGTTTTGTCTGGCCAACTAGATCTATGATTCTTGCAATGGGAGAAGTGCTTGGTTTTGGGTTCATACCGTGCGGTGACCTCACCCAGTGACAGAAGGGGTAGCGAGGCACGCATCGTGTTGTTGCCATCAAGGGTAAAAACATGGGGTTTTCATAATTGGTTTGAGATTATCCCTCTACATCATGTCATCTTGCTTAGAGCGTTACTGTGTTCGTCATGAACTCAATGCACTAGATGCATGCTGGATAGCAGTCGATGTGTGGAGTAATAGTAGTAGATGCAGAAAGTATCGGTCTACTTGTCTCGGACGTGATGCCTATATGTATGATCATTGCCTTAGATATCGTCATGACTTTGCCCGGTTCTATCAATTGCTCGACAGTAATTTGTTCACCCACTGTAATACTTGCTATTTTGAGAGAAGCCTCTAGTGAACACTATGGCCCCCAGGGTCTACTCCACACCATATTTTGAGCCTTACACTTTTTACTTCGTTGCACTTTCCGCCTTCAGATCTCACTTTGCAAACAATCTTGAATGGATTGACAACCCCTTTGAAGCGTTGGGTGCAAGCTTGTTTGTGTTTGTGCAGGTACTTTGGACTTGACGAGGCCCTCCTTCTGGATCGATACCTTGGTTCTCAAACTGAGGGAAATGCTCACTGCTCCTGTGCTGCATCACCCTTTCCTCTTCAAGGGAAAAACCGACGCAAACGAGAGAAGTAACAAGAAGAATTCCTAAGCGCCAGGGAAGGACTTTTGTTGCCGTAGAAGAAGGATTTCTGGCACCGTTGCTGGGGAGGAAGATCAAGTCAAGAACTCATCCAAGTAGGTGTGGCAAACTCATCTCTTGCATTTACTTTGTTTGCCAGTTGCCTCTCGTTTTCCTTTCCCCCATTTCACCAATTTTCCTTTTTCGTTTGCCTTTTTCGTTCGCCCTTTTCTCTCGCTTGCTTTCTGTTCGCTTGTGTGCCATGTGCCTTCAATATGCTTGCATCTTCGCTTGCTGAAAATCTAGTGATATGGATCCTCATCCACTTGCTAATCTCTTTAAGAGATCCAATTATGTTGATCCAATTGCTAGTGAGTTGAGAGCACTTGACTATCTTTATGGAGTTTTGCTTGAGATGCGTGAATCTGAAAATTGTGAGGAAGAAATTTATGAAGTGATTCACGAGGGATCCTTGGATGAAAAGCATGATTGCAATGGTTTCACTATAAATTCTATTAGTGACAATCATTCTAAAAATATGCAAAACCCTAAGCTTGGGGATGCTAGTTTTGCTATGTCCACTACTTGTTGCAATGATCATGAGTGGGGCGACGATTTTTCTTATGATCTTGAAAATTTGTTTAAGCCTCATGATGAATATGATATTTGCAATATTATTGAAAGTGGGTTTGGAGAAGTCATGACTTTAGTTGATGATAATCCCACTATTTTTGAAGAGCGTCAACTTTGCATGCATGTGGATAATGAAAAGAATATTCTATGTGATAGTTACATTGTTGAATTCAAATATGATCCCACATGTAATTATTATGAGAGAGGAAAATATGGTGGTAGAAACTTTCATATCACTAAATCACCTCTCGTTATGTTGAGATTGCTATTGCCTCTTTCTTCTTCCTTGCATATGGTAACTATTGGTTGTCTTGACAATCTGTTTTCCTATAAAATTCCTATGCATAGGAAGTATGTTAGGCTTATATGTGATTTTCACATGCTTTATGATGCTCTCGTTGTGCTTCAATTCTTGTCTTTCGTGTGAGCATCATTGAATTATCAATGCCTAGCTAAGGGCGTTAAACAATAGCGCTTGTTGGGAGGCAACCCAATGAATTTATCTTTTTCTTTCTGTTTTGTTGCGTCCACACTTTCATAATTCTGTTGTGATTGTGTTTTTTGTGTTTGAGCCAAGCAAAACCTTTATGACTAGTCTTCGTAATGGTTGTTTGATCCTGCTGGAAAAATACAGAAACTTTTTGCTCACGAGATGATTTTTCATTTTTATTCAGAAAGAGCTTTTGAGTTGAATATTTTTCTTTGCTGATTGATATGCTTTTTACCCAGGCCGTCGTAATTTCTTAGATTTTTTGAGGTACCAGAAGTATACGAAGTATAGAGATTGCTACAGACTGGTCTGTTTTTGACAGATTCTGTTTTTTGTTGAGTTGGTTGCTTGTTTTGATAAAACTATGGTTAGTATCGGTGGTACTAGCCATGGAAAAGTGATAATACAGTAGCCCATCATCAATATAGATGGAATTCAAGTTTGCTACAGTACCAAAAGAAGTGGTAGTTTGTTTTCTTGTACTAATGTTATCACAAGTTTCTGTTTAAGTTTTGTGTTGTGAAGTTTTCAACTTTTGGGTGATGTTCTCATGGACAAAGAGATAAGGTGTGGAAAGATCTCAAGCTTGGGGATGCCCAAGGCATCCTGTTACGTCTTAAACGTATCTATAATTTTTTATGGTTTCATGTTGTTATCTTATCTTCTTTGGATGTTTTATGTATCTTTTTATATCTTTTTGGGACTAACTTATTAATTCAGTGCCAAGTGCGAGTTCCTGTTTTTTCTGTGTTTTTGACTCTTTTCAGATCTGATTTTGGAACGGACTCCAAACGGAATAAAAACCCTGAAATGATTTTTCCTAAATGGAGGAGATCAGGGGGCCTCTGGGCCAAGCCAGGTGGGCTCCAGGGAGCCCACAAGCTCGCACTCAGCCACCAGGGGGAGGCGACGGGGTCAGGGCTTGTGGCCTCCCTGGCCACCCCCTGACCTAGATCCTTGGCCTATATATTCCCAAATATTCAGCAAAAAATTAGGGGAGCCTTGAAAATACTTCTTCGCCGCCGCAAGCTTCCATTTCCGCGAGATCTCATCTGGAGACCCTTCCTGGCACCCTGCTGGAGGGGACTTTGGAGTTGGAGGGCATCATCATCATCATCGTCGTCCCTCCAATGACTCGTGAGTAGTTCACTTCAGACCTACGGGTCCGTAGTTAGTAGCTAGATGGCTTCTTCTCTCTCTTGGATCTTCAATACAAAATTCTCCATGATCTTCATGGACATCTATCCGATGTAATCTTCTTTAGCGGTGTGTTTGTCGAGATCCGATGAATTGTGGATTTGTGATCAGATTATCTATGATATATATTTGAGTCTTTGTTGATTTCTTATATGCATGATTTGATATCCTTGTAAGTCTCTCCGAGTCTTGGGTTTTGTTAGAGCCAACTAGATCTATGATTCTTGCAATGGGAGAAGTGCATGGTTTTGGGTTCTACCATGTGGTGACCTTTCCCAGTGACAGTAGGGGCAGCAAGGCACACATCAAGTAGTTGCCATCAAGGGTAACAAGATGGGGTTTTCATCATTGGTTTGAGATTATCCCTCTACATCATGTCATCTTGATTAAGGCATTACTATGTTCTTATGGGCTTAATACACTAGATGCATGCTGGATAGCGGTCGACGTGTGGAGTAATAATAGTAGATGCAGAAAGTATCGTCTACTTGTTTTGGACGTGATGCCTATAGATATAATCGTTGCATAGATATCGTCACGACTTTGCGCGGTTCTATCAATTGCTCGACAGTAATTTGTTCACCCACCGTCTACTTGCTTTCATGAGAAAGCCACTAGTAAACACTACGGTCCCCAGGTCTATTAACATCCATCGTTTACACCTCCGCTTTTAATTTTCTTTGTTACTTTGTTGCTTTCAGTTCTCACTTGGCAAACAATCTATAAGGGATTGACAACCCGTTCATAGCGTTGGGAGCAAGCTTTTGTGTTTGTGCAGGATCTTGAGATACTCCTCCACCGGATTGATACCTTGGTTCTCAAACTGAGGGAAACACTTACCGTCGCTGTGCTACATCACCCTTTCCGCTTCAAGGGAACACCAACGCAAGGATCCAAGGCCACGAAGGAAATCCTTTGCATACTTGCCTAGGAAGTCCCTTAAGGCGTAGCCGCAGCTGAAGGATTCCTGGTGCCGTCGACACATCTCTTTCTGGCTCCATTGGAAGGTCTTTTGTGCAGTAGCATAGCTCACATCAGAAGCATTTCTGGCGCCGTTACCGGGGAGGAGAAATCAAGATCTATCCAAGTAGGTCTCACAAACTCATCTCTTGCATTTACTTTTGTTGCCAGTTTCCTCTCGTTTTCCTCTCCCCCACTTCACATTTGTCGTTTTCATTTGCCTTTCTCCTTTGTCATTTTCTTTTTCCTTTGCCGTATTCCTTTGCCGGTTCTCTTGCTTGCTTGTGTGCTTGTTTGTTTGTTGAAGTCATCATGGCTGACAACACCAAACTTTGTGACTTCTCGAGCACTAATAATAATGATTTTATTAGTACTCCTATTGCTCCCGCCACTAGTGCGGAATCGTATGAAATCAACGCAGCTTTGCTGAATCTTGTTATGAAAGAGCAATTCGCTGACCTTCCTAGTGAAGATGCTGCATCCCATCTCAATACCTTCATTGAGCTTTGTGATATGCAAAAGAAAAGAGATGTGGATAATGACGTGATTAAGTTGAAACTTTTTCCTTTCTCGTTGCGAGATCGCGCAAAAACTTGGTTTTCTTCTTTGCCTAGAAATAGTATCTATTCTTGGGATAAGTGCGAAGATGCTTACATATCCAAGTATTTTCCGCCGGCTAAGATCATCTCCTTACGTAACGATATCATGAATTTCAAGCAACTTGATCATGAACACGTTGCACAATATTGGGAGAGGATGAAGCTTATGATTAGAAATTGTCCCGCTCATGGCTTGAGTTTGTGGATGATTATACAAATCTTTTACGCTGGCTTGAATTTCGCTTCTCGCAATATCTAGGACTCTGCCTCAGGTGGAACGTTCATGGAAATCACGTTAGGAGACGCTACAAACCTCCTAGACAATATCATGACCAACTACTCTCAGTGGCACACTGAAAGGTCGCCTGCTAGCAAAAAGGTGAACGCTATAAAAGAGATTAACTTGCTTAGTGCTAAGATGGACGAGTTGATGAATTTGGTTGCTAGTAGAAATTCTACCGTAGATCCTAATGACATGCCACTATCTTCTTTGATTGAGAGTAGCAACGCTAGTTTGGACGTGAATTTTGTTGGTAGGAATAATTTTGGCAACAACAATGCTTTTAGAGCAAACTATGTTCCTAGGCCTTTGCCTTGTAACTCCTCTAAAAATTATGGAAATTACTACAACAACACTTATGGAAATCACAAAAAATTACCCTCTGATTTAGAGAGTAATAGAGTTCATCAACTCTAAAAAGATTTTCAATGCGTCCATAGAGAAAAAACTTCTCAAAATAGACGATTTGGCTAAGAGCGTTGATAGGATGTCTTGTGATATTGATGCTTTGAAAGTTAGATGCGCTCCTCCCAAGGTCAACTTGGAAGAAACTTTGAAAGCTATGCGTATCTCCATGAATGAGAGCAAAGAAAGAACCGCCCAAATTCGCGCTAGACATGAATGGTTTAAAAGCGTGCGTTCTAGTGATGTAAATCACGAAGATCTTAAAGTGCTTGGTGTGTCTCCTATTGAATCTTCATGTTCGCGTGTCAAACCTACTTATGGAGGGGCCGGATATGAATCCACTTTGGTTGAAAAACGCCCCAATTATTCGGAGTCCACCTATCTTGATGATAAAGGTGTGGAGAGTGGAGTAGAAGAAGTCAAAATTTTGGGTAGTAATGAAAATCCCACTTTGTATTTCAAGGAATTCAATTGTGATAATTGCTCCTTGTTTGAATACATTTCTTTGATGCAATCCATTGCAAACTCTCCACATGCTTATAGCCAAAGTAAAGACTTTACCGCGCATATCGTAGATGCTATGGTGAAATCTCTTGAAGAGAAGCTCGAACTAGAAGTCTCTATACCTACAAAACTTCATGATGAGTGGGAACCTACTATCAAAATCAAGATCAAAAACTATGAGTGCAATGCTTTGTGTGATTTGGGTGCTAGTGTTTCCGCGATTCCAAAGTCCTTATGTGATATTCTTGGTTTTCATGAGATTGAAGAGTGTTCTCTTAATTTGCATCTTCCGGATTCTACTGTCAAGAAACCCATGGGGAGGATCATTGATGTTCTTATTGTTGCAAATAAGAACTATGTACCCGTGGATTTCATTGTACTTGACATAGATTGCAATCCTTTATGTCCCATTATTCTTGGTAGACCTTTCCTAAGGACTATTGGTGCTATCATCGATATGAAGGAAGGGAATATTAGATTTCAATTTCCTTTAAAGAAGGGCATGGAGCACTTTCCTAGAAAGAAAGTAAGATTGCCTTATGAATCTATGATGAGGGCTACTTATCGTTTGAGCACCAAAGATGACTATACGTGATTCCATCACTTTTTGCCTAGCTAAGGGCGTTAAACAAAAGCGCTTGTTCGGAGACAACCCAATGAATCTATCCTTTTTCTTTCTGTTTTATGTTTTCCACACTTTCATAATTCCGTTATGATTGTGTTTTTTGTGTTTCTTTTTGCGTTTGTGCCAAGAAAAACCATTATGATTAATCTTGGGGATGATTGTTTGGTCATGCTGGAAAAGACAGAAACTTTCTGCTCACGAAAAGAATTTTCATTTTTTTTTTCTGTAAGAGCTTTTGATTTTATTCTTTTTTTCTTCTGATTGCTACGCAAATTCATCAGATTGTCGTAATTGTTCAGAATTTTTGAAGTACCATAGGTATACGAAATATACAGATTGCTACAGACTGGCCTGCTGTTAAGAGATTCTGTTTTTGTTGTGTTGGTTGCTTATTTTGATGAAACCATGGATAGTATCAGGGGGTATTAGCCATGGAAGATGGAAAGTACAGTAACCCAACATCAGCACAAGTAGAATTTAAGTTTTCTACAGTACCTAAGGATGTGGTGGTTTGCTTTCTTGTACTAATTATCATGAGTTTGTGTTTAAGTTTCGTGTTGTGAAGTTTTCAAGTTTTGGGTGAAGTGCTTATGTACAAAGAGATAAAGAGTGGCAAGAGCTCAAGCTTGGGGATTCCCAAGGCACCCCAAGAGATTCAAGGATGCCGTAAAATCCTAAGCTAGGGGATGCCTCGGGAAGGCATCCTCTCTCTCGTCTTCAATCCATCGGTAACGTTACTTGGGGCTATATTTTTATTCACCACATGTTATGTGTTTTTGCTTCGAGCGTCTTGTATCGTAGGAGTCTTTTATTTTCGTTGTGTCACAATCATCCTTGCTGCACACCTAGAGAGAGAGACATGCACACACCGTGATTTTGTCGAGCTTCACGTATATCTTTTGGTAGACAATTCAGCTCACATGTGCTTCACTTATATCTTTTAGAGCACAGCGGTGCATGGCTTGGTAGTTGATCTATGCTTTGAAAGTAGTCTCAAAAGGGGTAGTTATCCAAAGGGATAGGAAAACTTCCACCTTCATGTGCATTGAATAGTTAGAGAAGTTTGATTCATCTCAATTAGTTTTGAGTTGTGGTTATGGTAATTTTGAAGTCATGCTAGTAAGGTGTTGTGGATCTAGAAATACTTGTGTTGAAGTTAGTGATTCCCGTAGCATGCACGTATGGTGAACCGCTATGTGATGAAATCTGAGCATGATTAGTATATTGATTGTCATCCTTTGTGTGGCGGTGGTGATCGCGCGATGGTTTATACCTACCAACCCTTCCCCTAAGACTATGCGTTGAATGCTTTGTTTCGATTACTAATAAAACTTTTGCAACAAGTATATGAGTTCTTCTTGACTAATGTTGAGTCCATGGTTTAGATGCACTTTCACCTTCCACCATCACTATCTTCTTAGTGTCGTGCAAATTTCGTCGGTGGACATAACCCACCATTAGCCTCCCTCAAAACATCTACCATACCTACCTACTATGGCTTTTTCAAAGTCATTCCGAGATATATTGCCATGCAACTACCACCATGACATGTGCCACCTCGTCTACATTTCCATTGCATGATCATAAGATAGCTAGCATGATGTTTCCATTGATTTCTATGCCATGCTAGACCATTGCCACGGTACACTACCGAAGGCATTCCATATAGAGTCATAGTTGCTCTAATTTTTGAGTTGAAAGTGTGATGATCATCATTGTCCCATGTGAGGAAATAAAAGAGGCCAAAGAAGCCCACCAAAATAAAAAAATAAAAATAAAAAAAGAGGCCAAAGATCCCACCAAAAAAAATAAAAAAAATGAGAGAAAAAGAGAGAAGGGACAATGCTACCACTGTTTCCACACTTGTGCATATTAAGCACCATGATCTTCATGATTGAGAGTCTCTTGTTTTGTCACCACCATATAGCTAGTGGGAAATTTTCATTATATAACTTGGCCTGTATATTCCAATGATAGGCTTCCTCAAAATTGCCTTAGGTCTTCGTGAGCAAGCAAGTTGGATGCACACCCACTAGTTTTCTTTAAGAGCTTTCACATATTCATAACTCTAGTGCATCATTTGTATGGCA
Source organism: Hordeum vulgare subsp. vulgare (assembly GCF_904849725.1). Lineage (NCBI taxonomy): Eukaryota > Viridiplantae > Streptophyta > Magnoliopsida > Poales > Poaceae > Hordeum > Hordeum vulgare. The sequence continues at coordinate 343,156,792 of NC_058522.1, read as the reverse complement.
ATGCCTACTCATTCACATTGATATCTATTGATGAGCATCTCCACAGCTCATTGATATGCCTAGTTAATGTGACTATCTTCCCCTTTTTGTCTTGCAACCTCCACCACATTCCACACCATATATAGTGCTATAACCATGGCTCACGCTCATGTATTGCGTGAGAGCTGAAAAGGTTTGAGAAAGTAAAGGTGTGAAACAATTACTTGGCCAATACCGGGGTTGTGCATGATTTAAATTCGTTGTGCAATGATGATAGAGCATAGCCAGACTATATGCTTCTGTAGGGATAACTTTCTTTTGGCCTTGTTATTTTGAAAGTTCATGATTACCTTGCTAGTTTGCTTGAATTATTATTGTTTCCACGTCAATAGCAAACTATTGTTTTGAATCTAATGGATCTGAACATTCATGTCACATAAGAGGAATTACAAAGGACACCTATGCTATGTAGCATGAAAGCATCAAAAATTCATTCTTTATCACTTCCCTACTCGAGGACGAGCAGGAGTTAAGCTTGGGGATACTTGATACGTCTAAAAAGTATCTATAGTTTTTGACGGTTTCATGATGTTATCTTGTCTTCTTTGGATGTTTTATGTATCTTTTTATATCTTTTTGGGACTAACTTATTAATTCAGTGCCAAGCGCCAGTTCCTGTTATTTCTGTGTTTTTGACTCTTTTCAGACCTGATTTTGGAACGGAGTCCAAACGGAATAAAAACCATGAAATGATTTTTTCCCGGATAGAAGGAGATTAGGGGGCCTATGGGCCAAGCCAGGTGGGCTCCAGGGAGCCCACAAGCTCCCACTCCGCCACCAGGGGGTAGGCGGCGGGGTCAGGGCTTGTGGCCTCCCTGGCCGCCCCCTGACCTAGATCCTTGGCCTATATATTCCCAAATATTCAGCAAAAAATCAGGAGAGCCTCGAAAATACTTTTCCGCCGTCGCAAGCTTCCGTTTCCGCGAGATCTCATCTGGAGACCCTTCCCGGCGCCCTGCCGGAGGGGACTTTGGAGTTGGAGGGCTTCTTCATCATCATCATCGCCCCTCCAATGACCCGTGAGTAGTTCACTTCAGACCTACGGGTCCATGGTTAGTAACTAGATGGCTTCTTCTCTCTCTTGGATCTTCAATACAAAGTTCTCCATGATCTTCTTGGAGATCTATCCGATGTAATCTTCTTTGGCGGTGTGTTTGTCGAGATCCAATGAATTGTGGATTCGTGATCAGATTATCTATGATATATATTTGAGTCTTTGCTGATTTCTTATATGCATGATTTGATATCCTTGTAAGTCTCTCCGAGTCTTGGGTTTTGTTTGGCGAACTAGATCTATGATTCTTGCAATGGGAGAAGTGCTTGGTTTTGGGTTCTACCATGTGGTGACCTTTCCCAGTGACAGTAGGGTCAGCAAGGCACACATCAAGTAGTTGCCATCAAGGGTAACAAGATGGGGTTTTCATCATTGGTTTGAGATTATCCCTCTACATCATGTCATCTTGCTTAAGGTGTTACTCTGTTCTTATGGACTTAATACACTAGATGCATGCTGGATAGCGGTCGACGTGTGGAGTAATAGTAGTAGATGCAGAAAGTATCGGTCTACTTGTTTTGGACGTGATGCCTATAGATATAATCATTGCATAGATATCGTCACGACTTTGCGCGGTTCTATCAATTGCTCGACAGTAATTTGTTCACCCACCGTCTACTTGCTTTCATGAGAGAAGCCACTAGTAAACACTACGACCCCCGGGTCTATTCACATCCATCGTTTACACCTCCGCTTTTACTTTGCTTTGTTACTTTGTTGCTCTCAATTCTCATTTGGCAAACAATCTATAAGGGATTGACAACCCTTTCATAGCGTTGGGAGCAAGCTTTTGTGTTTGTGCAGGATCTTGAGATACTCCTCCACCGGATTGATACCCTAGTTCTCAAACTGAGGGAAATACTTATCGTCGTTGTGCTACATCACCCTTTCCGCTTCAAGGGAACACCAACGCAAGGCTCGAAGTCCACGGGGGAAATCCTTTGCATACTTGCCTAGGAAGTCCCTTAAGGCGTAGCCGCAGCTGAAGGATTCCTGGTGCCGTCGACACATCTGTTTCTGGCACCATTCGAAGGTCTTTTGTGCAGTAGCATAGCTGACATCACATCCCTAGCCAAATTCAAGGACACCAAAAAGCTTAAGCTTGGGGATGCCCCGGGAAGCGATCTCCTCTTTCGTCTTCAATCCATCGGTAACATTACTTGGAGCTATATTTTTATTCAGCACATGATATGTGTTTTGCTTGGAGCGTATCGTATCATAGGAGTCTTTTATTTTTGTTGTGTCACAATCATCCTTGCTGCACACCTTTTTGATAGAGAGAGACATGCACTCATCGTGATTTTTCTAGAATGCTCATAGTGTTTCACTTATATATTTTGAGCTAGATACTTTTGCTCTAGTGCTTCACTTATATATTTTGAGCTAGATACTTTTGCTCTAGTGCTTCACTTATATCCTTTGAGCTAGATACTTTTGCTCTTGTGCTTCACTTATATCTTTAGAGCACGGCGGTGTGTGAATTGGTAGTTGGCTTATGCTATGAAAGTAGTCCCAAATGTGCTAGGTACCCAAAGAGGATGCAAAAACCTCCATCTTCATGTGCATTGAGTAGAAAGAGAAGTTTCGATTCCTCTCAGTTAGTTTTGAGACATGGATTCGGTAATATTAAGAGTTATGTTAGTTGGGTGTTGTGAATCTAGAGATACTTGTGTTGAAGTTAGTGATTCCCGTAGCATGCACGTATGGTGAACCGCTATGTTAGGAAGTCGGAGCATAATTGTTCTATTGATTGTCATCCTTTGTGTTGAGGTCGGGATCGTGCGATGGTTTACACCTACCAACCCTTCCCCTCGGAGTATGCGTTTAGCACTTTGTTTCGATTACTAATAAAAACTTTCGCAACAAGTATGTGAGTTCTTCATGACTAATGTGAGTCCATGTTATATATGCACTTTCACCTTCCACCATTGCTAGCCTCTCTAGAGCCGCGCAATTCTCGCCGGTGCACAAACCCACCAAATTCCTTCCTCGAAACAGCCACCATATCTACCTACTATGGCATTTTCATAGCCATTCCGAGATATATTGCCATGCAACTACCACCGTTCCGTCTCATGACTTGTGCCGTCACTCTCATATTGCCATTGCATGATCATAAGATAGCTAGCAAGATGTTTCACCGTCATACGCCATGCTAGATCGTTGCACATCCCGGTACACTGCCGGAGGCATTTCCTATGGAGTCATCATCATTGTGATCTTTGAGCTATGAGTAAATAAAAGTGTGATGATCATCATTATTAGAGCATTGTCCAATCTGAAGAAATAAATAAATGAAATAAGATGCCAAATATCCCAAAAACAAAAACAAAAAAGAGAAAAAAGAGAGGCCTAAGAGCCCAAATAAAAAAAGAGAGAAAAAGAGAGAAGGGACAATGCTACTATCTTTTTCCACACTTGTGCTTCATGTTAGCACCATGTCCTTCATGATTGAGAGCTTCTTGCTTTGTCACTACCATATGCTAGTGGGAATCTTCATTATATAACTTGGCTTGTATATTCCAATGATGGGCTTCATCAAAATTGCCCTAGGTCTTCGTGAGCAAGCAAGTTGGATGCACACGCACTAGTTCCCCTTTTGAGCTTTCACATACTTATAGCTCTAGTGCATCCTTCGTATGGCAATCCCTACTCATTCACATGGATATCTATTACTGGGCATCTCCATAGCCTTTTGATATGCCGAGTCAATGTAACGACCTCCTCCTTTTTTGTCTCACAACCACCACCACACTCTTATCCACCTATAGTGCTATATCCATGGCTCGCGCTCATGTATTGCGTGATAGTTATAAAAAGTTTGAGAAAGTAAGAGTGCGAAAACAATTACTTGGCCAATTCCGGGGTTGTGCATGATTTACATTAGTTGTGTAAGGATGATGGAGCATAGCCAGACTATATGATTTTGTAGGGATAACTTTCTTTGGCCTTGTTATTTTGAAAGTTCATGATTACTTTGCTAGTTTGCTTGAAGTATTAAACGAGCAGGAGTTAAGCTTGGGGATGCTTGATACGTCTCCAACATATCTATAATTTTTCATGGTTTCATGCTATTATCTTGTCAAACTTTGGATGTTTTGCATGCCTTTCATTTATTTTTTGGGATTAACTTATTAACTCAATGCCAAGTGCCAGTTCCTGTTTTTCCCATGTTTTTGACCCCTTTCAGAGGAGATTTTGAAACGGAGTCCAAACGGAAGAAAATCCCCGAAAAGATTTTTTTTCTGGAACGGAAGAAGATCAGGGAGCTTGGGAGCCAAGGCAGGGGAGCCCTAGGGGCCCCACAAGCCCCTACCCCGCGGCCAGTGGGGAGGCCGCGCCATCCAGGCTTGTGGGCCCCCTGAGCGTCCCCTAACCTAGGGGTTGCGCCTATATATTCCCTAAAAATCCCAAAAAAATCAGGAGATCATCGAAAGTACTTTTCTGCCGCCGCAAGCTTCTGTCTCCGCAAGATCCCATCTAGGGCACGTTCTGGTGCCCTGTCGGAGGGGGATTCGGACACGGAGGGCTTCTTCATCAACACCATGACCTCTCCGATGATGCGTGAGTAGTTCACCATAGACCTACGGGTCCATAGCTAGTAACTAGATGGCTTCTTCTCTCTCTTGGATCTTCAATACAAAGTTCTCCATGATCTTCATGGAGATCTATCCAATGTAATCTTCTTTTGCGGTGTGTTTGTTGAGATCCGATGAATTGTGGATTTATGATCAGATTATCTATGAATCTTATTTGAGTTTCTTCTGATCTCTCTTATGCATGATTTCATATCCTTGTAATTCTCTTCGAGTTGTGGGTTTTGTCTGGCCAACTAGATCTATGATTCTTGCAATGGGAGAAGTGCTTGGTTTTGGGTTCATACCGTGCGGTGACCTCACCAAGTGACAGAAGGGGTAGCGAGGCACGCATCGTGTTGTTGCCATCAAGGGTAAAAACATGGGGTTTTCATCATTGGTTTGAGATTATCCCTCTACATCATGTCATCTTGCTTAAAGCGTTACTCTGTTCGTCATGAACTCAATACACTAGATGCATGCTGGATAGCGGTCGATGTGTGGAGTAATAGTAGTAGATGCAGAATGTATCGGTCTACTTGTCTTGGACGTGATGCCTATATGTATGATCATTGCCTTAGATATCGTCATGACTTTGCGCGGTTCTATCAATTGCTCGACAGTAATTTGTTCACCCACCGGAATACTTGCTATTTTGAGAGAAGCCTCTAGTGAACACTATGGCCCCCAGGGTCTAATCCACACAATATTTTGAGCCTTACACTTTTTACTTCATTGCACTTTCCGCCTTCAGATCTCACTTTTCAAACAATCTTGAAGGGATTGACAACCCCTTTGAAGCGTTGGGTGCAAGCTTGTTTGTGTTTGCGCAGGTACTTTGGACTTGACGAGGCCCTCCTTATGGATCGATACCTTGGTTCTCAAACTGAGGGAAATACTTACTGCTCTTGTGCTGCATCACCCTTTCCTCTTCAAGGGAAAAACCGACGCAAACCAGAGAAGTAACAAGAAGAATTCTTAAGCGCCATGGAAGGACTTTTGTTGTCGTAGCAGCTCTCTAGGCTTTTTGGAATATATGTGAATTTTCACGCCAAAGAGGGGCATCGAAAGGCAACCGAGGGGGGACGAGGCAACAAAGCGCGGCTTACCCCCCCCCCCCTGAAAAGGACGTGGATGTCGCCTAGAGGGGGGGTTGAATAGGCGCTTTAAAATAGTTAAGGTTTAGGCTTGAACAAATGCGGAGTAAAACTAACGTTTAATATGTCAAGCACCAAACCTACAAACAACTAGGCTCACCTATGTGCACCAACAACTTATGCTAAGCAAGATAAACAACTAAGTGATAGCAAGATAAATTACAATAAACAAAATGTCTATCACAAAGTAAAGTGCATAAGTAAAGGGTTCGGGTAAGAGATAACCGAGGCACGGGGAGACGATGATGTATCCCGAAGTTCACACCCTTGCGGATGCTAACCTCCGTTAGAGTGATGTGGAGGCACAATGCTCCCCAAGATGCCACTAAGGCCACCGTAATCTCCTCACGCCCTCGCACAATGCAAGATGCCGTGATTCCACTAAGGGACCCTTGAGCGTGGTCACCGAACCCGTACAAATGGCAACCCTTGGGGGCGGTCACCGAACCCGTACACGTGGCAACCCTTGGGGGCGGTTACTGGTACCCGTACAAATTGCTCGGGGCAATCTCCACAACCTAATTGGAGACCCCGACGCTTCCCGAAGCTTCACACCACAATGATTTAGCTCCGAGACACCACCAAGCTTCTAGGACGCCAAAGCATCCACGAATAACAATATCAAGGGTACTAAGTACCAAAGGTAGTAAGCTTCTCAACTTCTCAATTCCACGTATCACCGTGGAGAACTCAAGCCGATGCAACTAATGCAATGGCAAGAACACACGAAGTGGTCAAGTCCCCCACACTCAAATCCCTCCACAACAACAAAAGCTATGGAGAAATATGAGAGGAAGAACAAGGAGCTCACAAAGAACTCCAAGATCAAGATCCAAGGGGTTCCCCTCACATAGAGGAGAAAGTGATTGGTGGAGATGTGGATCTAGATCTCCTCTCTCTTTTCCCTCAAGAAACAAGCAAGAATCATTGGAGGGATTGAGAGTAATCAAGCTCAAAGAATGTCAACAATGGAGGTAGAACAAGAGCTCAACAGATGGATAAGACCAAGGGGGAAGAAGACCCCCTTTATATAGTGGGGGAAGGAATCAGACCGTTACCCCCACTTTCTGCCCGAGCTCCAGGGGTACTACCGCTGGACTCAGCGGTACTACCGCTGGCACTCCAGCGGTACTACCGCCAGCTCGCGGTACTACCGCTGGCTGCAGCGGTACTACCGCCGGCACTCCAGCGGTACTACCGCCAGCTAGCGGTACTACCGCTGGCTGCAGCGGTACTACCGCCGGCACTCCAGCGGTACTACCGCTGGGCCCCTGGTAGTGCAACGACACTACCACCGCCAAGAAAGTCTTCGCAAAAAGGTTCGTGCACGAACAACCGCTAGGCAGGCGGTACTAAGCTCCTGGAGCGGTACTACCGCGAGCCAGCGGTACTACCGCTAGGGCCAGCGATACTACCGCTAGGGCCAGCGATACTACCGCCAACTCTAGCGGTACTACCGCTAGGTCCAGCGGTACTACCGCTCGCCACTGAAACAGCCATAACTTTCGCATACGAGCTCCGAATAGAGCAAACCCAAGCTTGTTGGATTCAGGACGACAAGGGCTATCCAAACAGCGACTAAGACCATGTGGTTGTGAAAATGCCAAAGATATAGAGATGTGAGTCCTCTATGAATGAAGAACCGGCAAAAACTCCAACATCGAAAACATCATAGTAGATGCATATGGACTCCGTTTTCGATGAACTCGAGATTGTCACGAAGATGACCATAAGCTCTAAAACTCACAAAGAGAAACACCAAACAAGAACCAAGAAGTATGATGCAAGGATGCAAATGGTTTGTGCTCTCAACGAACGATACAATCAAGCTACTCACTTGAGAGCCCCCCTTGATAGAACATCAATCTATCCTAACCAGAAAACCTATCAAGGGCAAACCTATACCTTGCACCTCATCCTCTTGAGCTAGATGATGATGATCTTGGCTTCCTCAAGATGGACCACCTTTCTTGATTGTGTTGGCTTGATGAAGACTAGTTGATTTCTCCCCCATACTCACTATGGGTGAGCCACTCTTCAGCATATCTTCACAAGTCCATTGCCACCACAATGGACGGCAAGCTTCAAGCATGCTATCATCGTGCTGATCCACTTGAACTTGCACATCGCAATCTTGATGACGATCACAACTTGACGTCATACTCCATGGGTTGTATGAGATCTTCCCTTTGACGCAAGCCCATGGAAACACACCTAACCCCCACATAGAACTCTCACGAAGACCATGGGTTAGTACACAAACACGTAATGGACAATGCTTACCATACCATGGGATCACTTGATCCCTCTCGGTACATCTTGTACGCTTTGTGTGTTGATCATCTTGGTTTACTCTTTGTCTGAGATCTTGATCAACCATTGATGATGATCACAACTTGACTTCATACTCCATGGGTTGTATGGGATCTTCCCTTTGACGCAAGCCCATGTAAACACACCTAACCCCCACATAGAACTCTCACGAAGACCATGGGTTAGTACACAAACACGTAATGAACAATGCTTACCATACCATGGGATCACTTGATCCCTCTCGGTACATCTTGTACGCTTTGTGTGTTGATCATCTTGATTTACTCTTTGTCTGAGATCTTGATCAACCATGTGTCTCTATGACCATTCTTTGGATAATACCTTGAATACCATCTTGGTCATCATATAAACTCCTTGAACCCAACAGATGGATTCAAGAAGTGCCTATGGACAAATCCATACCATGGGATCACTTGACCCCTCTCGGTACATCTTGTACGCTTTGTGTGTTGATCATCTTGGTTTACTCTTTGTCTGATATCTTGATCAACCATGTGTCTCTATGACCATTCTTTGGATAATACCTTGAATACCATCTGGGTCATGATATAAACTCCTTGAACCCAACAGATGGACTTCAAGAAGTGCCTATGGACAAATCCTATAAATGTAACTTAAGGCAACCATTAGTCCATAGGAATTCTCATCAAGTACCAAAACCACATGTGGAGATATATGCTCCAACAATCTCCCCCATTTTGGTAATTGATGACAACTACTTCAAGAGAGTTTATATAAGGAAATAAGCATAACCAACCGCACACATACAAAACAATAATGCATGCGTGCAAGATGTAAATGCTTACGCAATAAAAGCAATCCCCTCTAAACATATCCAAAGTACACTAAACTCTCTAAACTTCTCCCCCATTGGCATCGATTGCCAAAATGGACGAAAAGTTTAGAAAGCCAATATATTTGGTGGTCCTCCAAAAAGTGTGTAGTTCTGAGCAAACGAGTGCAAAGAAATACACAAATACAATGATAAATAGTTGGAGGAAAACAAACTATATTTAGGACCCAAAGATTGCAAATAAAGGAATCGTATGCCACAAGGACATACCAAAATAGGGGCAAGCAATCAAAAGATACCGGATGGAACAAACAATCATATGGTCCTTCGAACCACATGAATAAAAGATATTATGATAAAAGCAACGGAGTGTTTTATCAAAACTAGAGAAGCTCCCCATGATTTGTGCACTAATAAGAGATTTTTGTATATGATACAAGAGCACAAAATAGGATCGTTGCTCCCCCAAAATTAATAAAAACACACAACGGGTGCAAGAAGAAAGATGAGACAATAAGCAAATCTCTTGCACAAAACAAGTGGTTGAGCAATATGTAAAACAAGCAACTTAAGATTAGGCTCAACCAAAATAATGTGTGTGAGTCATGGCAAGGCACTTGAGAAGACTAAGATAAGGATGAACATTACTCATCAACATAGTCTTGATGAAATGAGACACAAAGTGCAAGACATATCATTCCCACACACACCTACTAGAAAATGGGTTCACAAGCTTACTAATAAACAAAATAAGAACCAACGCTTGTGACAACCCATGGTGAAGATAGGAAATAAGAACCTTGTCAAGAGAGGAGGGATACCAATCGAAATGGCAAAACCCTCATCAAGACAGGCATGAGGAAAAATTATCTTCATGGCCAAAGAGTGCATCAAGATGTAGGAAAATAAGATACGCACTCAAGACAAATCCTTTCACGAAGCCACCAAAAACTGAAAAAGGAAATGCAACGGTGGACGTAAAAGAAAAGAGGATATCAATTAGAGATGTAACTTCTCTCATGTGTAAAAGCTTCTAAGTAGAAGACAATCATGATGATATATATCCACAAAGAAGAATGTACACACGAAATGGTTACAAGAAGGAACAAACTAGATATCCAAAAGGAAGACATAAACATATCAATAAGTTCTTTTGCTTGGAAGCATAGCACATGGCCTAATATTTTCTTATTGTACAATATGAACTTCCAACATACGAACATCAAAGACATCCCAACTAGTAATAAGACATCATCGTTAGGATGCTTTGAGAAAGGAAACAAGTACTACAAGAACGAATCAAGAGATTCATGCCATGATGCACCCTATAAAGAAAAGACAGGGGCCTTTGCAAGAAAAGAAAGCATGAAGTAGATACTTGTTATCGAGACAACATTGGATTGATGTAGTAGATATATGTTCTTTGATCATCCTAACTTGGCTCCAATAATAACATGGTCTCAACACCTTCCTTATAGGTGAGCCGAGCATCCAATGCATCTCCAATTGTTCCTGGAACAACAAAACAAACAAAATGGTGCCCAAACTCATTGGGACCAAAGAGTTAGAAAACCAACAATACATAGGACAAACTCCACATACATATGTGCATATAGATATGAATTTGAATTTCATGCACATGTTAGCCATTTTATGACAAGGTGAAGTTTCCCCTATATATTGGGTCAAAGAAAGAAAGCATGCCAAAGGAAATACATATGGTAAATATGCATGCTCAAGGCTTTCAAGAATCCAATCAACATATAGTTGATAAGATACCAAAAGACAAGGTATCAAGTGATAACAAGATGGCAAATGGAAAACTATCACTTGAGGGATATCAATTAAAATATTCAACAAGGCATGAGATATCCATTGACACATGCCCAATAAGAAGGAAACAAGATACCAATTGAAGGAAAACAAACACGAGGTATCTAGTTTCCAAAAGAGAGCTAGGTTCCAACAAACCAAAACCTCGACAAATTTTCATGATGGCACAAAGCATCATAAAGAGCAAGACTTGCCTCCCATCAACATACACTTGATGGGGATCAAAAGATTTTCTGATGGGCGAATAAAGAGAGTGTTCTAAAGAAAATAGGATAGCTCCCCCAAGTGTTGTGCATTATATAGAATTTGCATTTAAATACAAAATGCACAAGATGGGATCATCACTTTCTCTATATCTATAAAAACAATAGACAAGTTAAAATAGATCCACAAGAGGCAAGGAAGACAAACAAAACACAAAATCCAATGTAAAGACGATTAGCAATTCCTACCACATGATGGGAATACAAATTGTCAAGGACAAGAAGTATTTTGGAAATGATACTCATTGGTAGATCGCAAATATATCCAAGATCATCTTTACCCATAAAACGCAAGAAAATGACACTTGTAGAGCAAACATGCCACCTAGGAACAAGATAATTTCCAATATCAACACTAAGTGGCAATACCTCAAATGTACACATTCTCTAGGCTTGTAATATGCACATAGCATATTACTCCCCCATAATGTGATAACCCAACAATATTAACAAGTGGCAAACGAAAAAACCAACAAGAGATAATTAATGGACCATTTAGAATTTGAATTTCTCATGAGTAAGACATACCACATAGAAACTAGATAATGTTGAAATATCAATACTAACTGGTATTCCCCATGTATACACATTTATAGGATCGTGAGGTGTGCAAAGCACATCACTCCCCCATAGTGAAATAATCCATTAATCTCTCGCAAGAGCCAATCAAAGATACAAACAAGATGCAACAAGGCTCAATACAAGACTCACATGTACATGATAAGCAAACCAACATACACATACTTGGTTATTTAACATAAGCAAGTTGGAAGCATAACATGTACAAACACATGCAAGGTACAAAACCACAACATGCAAAGGGGCAAGCAACTAACAATGTAAACAGTTTAAGTACAAGTTACCGTAAGGAGGCACATTGGATATAAGATAGAAACTCGATAATCCAAATGACTTGGCTTGAGAAAATATGAATGATGAAGACCCCTTAATTCTTCATTATGTATCCAAGTCTCTAATGTCCTCCATGTTCACCTATTGATCAAGTTTGAGCTTGTTGGTCCCCAACCACGTTGGGTCCTAAGAGGTTAGTCACAATAGGCTTGGCAACCCAAATGGTACTTTTCTTGACACCACTTTGAGTACCAACAAACTTGGAAAACACATTGCCAACCTTATCCTTCCCAAGAGAATATATATCATCAATAATGATTGGGTTGGATAAATTACCTCTTGTGCAAGTAGAAGCGAAGTGACCCTTCTGACGACATAAGTAGCAACATCTACCCTTTAATTTCTTCCCTATTGATTTCTCAACATGAGGAGTGTTGGATTGGGTCTTCTTGGGAAGGGCCCTTTCTTCAACTTGTAGTTGAGTATGTGAGTGCACTTGTGGCCTCTTCCCTTGTTGCTTGTGACTTTGGGGCTTCTTCTTTAGTGGGCAAGATCTAACATGGTGCCCTTCAATTTTGCACTTGAAGCAAATAATCTTGGCCAAATTCTTGACTTGTTCTTGGCCCTTCTTCTTGAAGCTTTTGGACTTCTTCTTCTTGTTGGAGTTGAATCCAAGTCCATTTTTATCATTCGGGGATTTTTGTCCACACAAGACATTGTTGAGTGTGGACATCCCTTCATGACTCTTTTCCAAGTCTTTCTTCAAGGAAGTGACTTGGGCCTTGAGCTCTTTGATTTCCTCTACATGGTTAGTATCAACACAAGTACTAGAGGAAGTATAAGCTTCATTGTTAGAGCAACAAGGCATGGAAAGTAATTCATCACAAGATGTAGGAACATTATGAGTAGATGAATTACAAGGACTAGCACATGGCAATATAGCTTTTTGACTAGAAGTAGTGCTAATGTCCACATAAGGCTCACTCGATGCTACCTTGGTAGTAATAGCCTCATGAGCTAATTTTAGCACATTATGGGATGCTAGAAGATCATCATGAGAGCTTGTGAGCATTACATGGCTTTCTTCCAATTTCCCATAATTGCTAGATAGCAACTCAAGTTGAGCTCTTAGCTCAACATTCTCCTTTAAGATGGATGCTTCACAAGAAGTAGAGTTAGTAGCACAAGCATCATTAATAGCAATAAGAGGAGAAGGCACCTTGGCAAGCTCTTTAGCATATGAAGCTTCAAGTTGAGCATGAGACTTGGTGAGTTCGATGAGCGAGCTCTTAATAGCCCTTGAGACATTTCCGAGGTGCTCATAGTCCTCAAGGAGTTTAGCATGTGTAACTTGAAGCTTATCATTTTTAGTTCGAAAATCATTAGCCACCACGAGAGATCTATCATAGGATCCCTTTAATCTAGATAATTCTAGAGCAAAGGTTTCCTCAAGAGATTCCTTGGTGGTTTGTCCATTATCAAGAGCTTGAGATAGCTCTGCGATCTCATTAGTGTAATCACGCTCATGACCTTGCATTGTCTCAATGGTGACCTCATGCTCCTCAAGATGAGCTTCCAACTCCTCAATGTATTTCTTGCCCTCTGTGGCAATAGACATGATTTCCAAGAAGTTGGAACAAGCAAGTTTATTCTTATAAAGAGATTTAAAAATCATTTCACCCTTAATTTTTAAGGATGCAATATTATCACTCTCTTTATCATTATCCTCATCCCCATTATCATCAACATCATCATCATGAGATATATTGGAATTCAAAGTAGGAGATACCTTTGAAGCCTTGGCCATAAGGCAAAAGTGAGTCACAATAGATGATGATGTAGGATCCCTTGAAGCATCATTCAAGGCCACATCTTGTTCCATGGAGTGATGAATTTCCTCTACATTGTTAGCACAACAACTCGAGGAAATATATACATTTTTATCATGGCAACGAGATATAGGAGGCATATCATCATGAGATTTAGACAAGCAGTTTTTACATGATATGCACGGACTATCAACACAAGCATGTGAAACATTTAGAGTGCTCGAAGTGTTAACGCCCAAAGATGAAGCATTGCAATAATATAGTGATGAGGGATCATCAACAATAAACCCACTTTCATTATTGCAATGGTCACCACTACTCACCATATCATTACCTTGTGGCAATCCACCTGTAGGTGAAGTAGATGAAGTTGAGAAGACCACACGACCGGAGGTGGAGGGAGAACAATCATCCCTGCAAATCCTGGACACACCATATTTGTCTTGAAGCTTTGTCCACAACTCATGAGCATCCCGGAATGGCATGAGTTGAAATATAACTACATTGCTCAAAGCATCAAAAAGCACATTAGAAGCTTGAGCATTGAGATAAGAGTTTTTCTCATCCTCTAAAGATATATTTTGGGAACCCTTTGGAGGAGAAAAACCCATATCTACAATTCGCTCTAAATTTTGGTCCAAGACCGAAAGTGATTAAGTATGCGAATTACCCAAACATCAAAATTTGTGCCATTGAAACTAAGAGTGTCAGTGAATCCTAAACCCCTAGTCGACATCCTTACTCTCTAGGTGGTTAAACCTAATAAATAGAGACCTAGCTCTGATACCAATTGAAAAGGACGTGGATGTCGCCTAGAGGGGGGGTGAATAGGCGCTTTAAAATAGTTAAGGTTTAGGCTTGAACAAATGCGGAGTAAAACTAACGTTTAATATGTCAAGCACCAAACCTACAAACAACTAGGCTCACCTATGTGCACCAACAACTTATGCTAAGCAAGATAAACAACTAAGTGATAGCAAGATATATTACAATAAACAAAATGTCTATCACAAAGTAAAGTGCATAAGTAAAGGGTTCGGGTAAGAGATAACCGAGGCACGGGGAGACGATGATGTATCCCGAAGTTCACACCCTTGCGGATGCTAATCTCCGTTAGAGCGGTGTGGAGGCACAATGCTCCCCAAGATGCCACTAAGGCCACCGTAATCTCCTCACGCCCTCGCACAATGTAAGATGCCGTGATTCCACTAAGGGACCCTTGAGGGTGGTCACCGAACCCGTACAAATGGCAACCCTTGGGGGCGGTCACCGAACCCGTACACGTGGCAACCCTTGGGGCCGGTTACCGGTACCCGTACAAATTGCTCGGGGCAATCTCCACAACCTAATTGGAGACCCCGACGCTTCCCGAAGCTTCACACCACAATGATTGAGCTCCGAGACACCGCCAAGCTTCTAGGACGCCAAAGCATCCACGAATAACAATATCAAGGGTACTAAGTACCAAAGGTAGTAAGATTCTCAACTTCTCACTTCCACGTATCAGCGTGGAGAACTCAAACCAATGCAACTAATGTAATGGCAAGAACACAAGAAGTGGTCAAGTCCCTCACACTAAAATCCCTCCACAACAACAAAAGCTATGGAGAAATATGAGAGGAAGAACAAGGAGCTCACAAAGAACTCCAAGATCAAGATCCAAGGTGTTCCCCTCACATAGAGGAGAAAGTGATTGGTGGAGATGTGGATCTAGATCTCCTCTCTCTTTTCCCTCAAGAACAAGCAAGAATCATTGGAGGGATTGAGAGTAATCAAGCTCTAAGAATGTCAACAATGGAGGTAGAACAAGAGCTCAACAGATGGATAAGACCAAGGGGGAAGAAGACCCCCTTTATATAGTGGGGGAAGGAATCAGACCGTTACCCCCACTTTCTGCCCGAGCTCCAGTGGTACTACCGCTGGACTCAGCGGTACTACCGCCAGCTAGCGGTACTATCGCCGGCACTCCAGCGGTACTACCGCTGGCCCCAGTGGTACTACCGCTGGCTGCAGCGGTACTACCGCCGGCCCCAGCGGTACTACCGCTGGGCCCCTGATAGTGCAACGGCACTACCACCTCCAAGAAAGTCTTCGCAAAAAGGTCCGTGCACGAACAACCGCTAGGCAGGCGGTACTAAGCTCGTGGAGCGGTACTACCGCTGACCAGGGGCGGTACTACCGCGAGCCAGCGGTACTACCGCTAGGGCTAGCGGTACTACCGCCAACTCTAGCCGTACTACCGCTAGGTCCAGCAGTACTACCGCTAGGTCCAGCGGTACTACCGCTCGCCACTGAAACAGCCATAACATTCGCATACGAGCTCCGAATAGAGCAAACCCAAGCTTGTTGGATTCAGGACGACAAGGGCTATCCAAACAGCGACTAAGACCATGCGGTTGTGAAAATGCCAAAGATATAGAGATGTGAGTCCTCTATGAACGAAGAACCGGCAAAAACTCCAACATCGAAAACATCATAGTAGATGCATATGGACTCCGTTTTCGATGAACTCGAGCTTGTCACGAAGATGACCATAAGCTCTAAAACTCACAAAGAGAAACACCAAACAAGAACCAAGAAATATGATGCAAGGATGCAAATGGTTTGTGCTCTCAACGAACGATACAATCAAGCTACTCACTTGAGAGCCCCCCTTGATAGAACAGCAATCTATCCTAACCAGAAAACCTATCAAGGGCAAACCTATACCTTGCACCTCGTCCTCTTGAGCTAGATGATGATGATCTTGGCTTCCTCAAGATGGACCACCTTTCTTGATTGTGTTGGCTTGATGAAGACTAGTTGATTTCTCCCCCATACTCACTATGGGTGAGCCACTCTTCAGCATATCTTCACAAGTCCATTGCCACCACAATGGACGGCAAGCTTCAAGCATGCTATCATCGTGCTGATCCACTTGAACTTGCACATCGCAATCTTGATGACGATCACAACTTGACGTCATACTCCATGGGTTGTATGAGATCTTCCCTTTGACGCAAGCCCATGGAAACACACCTAACCCCCACATAGAACTCTCACGAAGACCATGGGTTAGTACACAAACACGTAATGGACAATGCTTACCATACCATGGGATCACTTGATCCCTCTCGGTACATCTTGTACGCTTTGTTTGTTGATCATCTTGGTGTACTCTTTGTCTGAGATCTTGATCAACCATTGATGATGATCACAACTTGATGTCATACTCCATGGGTTGTATGGGATCTTCCCTTTGACGCAAGCCCATGTAAACACACCTAACCCCCACATAGAACTCTCACGAAGACCATGGGTTAGTACACAAACACGTAATGGACAATGCTTACCATACCATGGGATCACTTGATCCCTCTCGGTACATCTTGTACGCTTTGTGTGTTGATCATCTTGATTTACTCTTTGTCTGAGATCTTGATCAACCATGTGTCTCTATGACCATTCTTTGGATAATACCTTGAATACCATCTTGGTCATCATATAAACTCCTTGATCCCAACAGATGGACTTCAAGAAGTGCCTATGGACAAATCCATACCATGGGATCACTTGATCCCTCTCGGTACATCTTGTACGCTTTGTGTGTTGATCATCTTGGTTTACTATTTGTCTGAGATCTTGATCAACCATGTGTCTCTATGACCATTCTTTGGATAATACCTTGAATACCATCTTGGTCATCATATAAACTCCTTGAACCCAACAGATGGACTTCAAGAAGTGCCTATGGACAAATCCTATAAATGTAACTTAAGGCAACCATTAGTCCATAGGAATTTTCATCAAGTACCAAAACCACATGTGGAGATATATGCTCCAACACCCCCTAGGCATGCCCTGTTGGCTCGTGCCTCACTCGTCAAGTCTCTCGTCTCCTACCGAAACTTCCACATCTTCTTTTGCTCCAGAAAAAATCATATTAAAGTTTCATCGCAATTGGACTTTGTTTCGTCTTGTGAACCTAAAAAGCAAAAACATGCAAAAAACAACAACTGGCACTAGGCATGGGTTAATATGTTACGGCTCTAATTGGTAAATAAACACCCAAAAAGTATCCTAGAATGATAATATAATAGCATGGAGCAATCAATATTTTAGATACGTTGGAGACGTATCCGAAACTATATTTTTTCCCCAAAGAGGAAAGGAGATGTAGCACAGTAGAGATAAGTATTTACCTCATTGAGGACCAAGGTTATTGAACCAATAGGAGGACCACACAAATGCTCATCATCAGCACCTACACAGAAAATAGCAAACACTTGTACCCAAAACGGGCAAGAGGGTTGCCAAGCCCCTTGAACCGGCACCTCCGCGTTCAACACACGTGCAACCCGGTGACGTCTCCCGCACCTTGATCCAGCAAGGAGGAGGGAGAGGTTGGGGAAGATCTCCGGCAGCACGACGGCGTGGTGTCGATGGAGAGACATGGTCTCCCGGCAAGGCTTTGCCAAGCACCGTGGTCGAGGAGGAAGAAGGGGGCAGGGCTGCGCCGAGGGAGATGGAAAACTGTGTGTAAAACAACCCCCAAACCCCCACTATATATATATAGGAGGAGGGGAGGGGGTGCCACCCCAAGGGTTCCCACCCTAGGTGCTGCGGCAACCCCCCCCCGCTCCCGAGATGGGAGGTGCGGCGGCCAGGGCAGGGGGAGGGGGTGGCGCACCCCTAGGTGGGCCTTAGGCCCACCAGCACCTAGGGTTTCCCCCCTCTCCACCTCCTGCGCCTTGGGCCTCCTTGTGGGAGGCGCACCAGCCCACTTTGGGCTGGTTTCCCTCCCTCTTTTTTCCCATGCTACCTCTTGGGGCTGGTGGCCCCTCCCGGTGGACCCCCGGTACCATTTTTGGTGGTCCCGGTGGTCCTGGTACATTACCGATGACGCCCGAAACATTTCCGGTGTCCAAAACCATCCATCCTATATATCAATCTTTACCTCTAGACCATTCCGGAGCTCCTCGTGACATCCGGGATCTCATCCGAGACTCCGAACAACTTTCGGTAACCTCGTATAACAATTCCCTATAACCCTAGCGTCATCGAACCTTAAGTGTGTAGACCCTACGGGTTCGGGAGACAAGCAGACATGACCGAGACTCCTCTCCGGCCAATAACCATCAGCAGGGTCTGGATACACATGGTGACTCCCACTTGCTCACCGTTGTCCAACAACATGATTTCCATCACAGGGTTGCCGTACCACTCTGGTGCGGAGCGTACCCTTGTGGACCTTCGCGGTTCAGTAGTAACTTGATCTGAAGCTTCATGATCATTATCATTAGCTTCCTCTTCAGTTGGTGCAGGCACCACAGGATCAATTTCCCGCGCTGCGCTACTTTCCTGTTCGAGAGGGGGTGTAATTACCTCATCAAGTTCTAGTTTCCTCCCACTTACTTCTTTGAGAGAAACTCTTTCTCTAGAAAGGATCCGTTCTTGGCAACAAAGGTTTTACCTTCGGTTCTAAGATAGAAGGTATACCCAATAGTTTCCTTAGGGTATCCTATGAATACGCATTTCTCCGCTTTGGGTTCGAGCTTTTCTGGTTGAAGTTTCTTCACATAAGCATCGCAACCCCAAACGTTAAGAAACGACAACTTAGGTTTCTTGCCAAACCATAGTTCATACGGTGTCGTCTCAACAGATTTAGACGGTGCCCTATTTAAAGTGAATGCTGCAGTTTCTAATGCGTATCCCCAAAATGATAGCGGTAAGTCGGTAAGAGACATCATAGATCGTACCATATCTAATAAAGTGCGATTACGACGTTCAGACAATCCGTTGCGTTGCGGTGTGCCAGGCGGCGTCAGTTGTGAAACGATTCCACACTTCCTTAGGTGTGTGCCAAACTCGTGACTCAAATATTCTCCTGCACGATCAGATCATAGACACTTAACTTTTCTGTCACGTTGATACTCGACCTCACTTTGAAATTCCTTGAACTTTTCAAACGTCTCAGATTTGTGCTTCATTAAGTAGATATACCCATACCTACTCAAATCATCGGTGAGAGTGAGAACATAACGATAGCCACCACGAGCTTCAACATTCATTGGGCCACACACATCAGTATGTATTATTTCCAATAAGTCGGTTGCTCTCTCCATTATTCCTGAAAATGGAGTCTTAGTCATCTTGCCCATGAGGCATGGTTCGCATGTGTCAAATGATTCAAAGTCAAGATACTCTAATAGTCCATCAGTATGGAGCTTCTTCATGCGCTTAACGCCGATATGACCAAGGCGGTAGTGCCACAAGTATGTGGGACTATCATTATCAACTTTACATCTTTTGGTACTCACACTATGAATATGTGTAACATCACGATCGAGATTCATCAAGAATAAACCATTCACCAGCGGAGCATGACCATAAAACATATCACTCATATAAATAGAACAACCATTATTCTCTGACTTAAATGAGTAGCCATCTCGCATTAAGCAAGACCCTGATACAATATTCATGCTCAAAGCTGGTACTAAATAACAATTATTAAGGTTTAAAACTAATCCTGACGGTAGATGTAGAGGTAGCGTGCCGACGGCGATCACATCGACCTTGGAACCATTCCCGATGCGCATCGTCACCTCGTCCTTGGCCAGTCTTCGCTTATTCCGGAGTTCCTGCTTTGAGTTGCAAATGTGAGCAACAACACCGGTATCAAATACCCAGGAGCTACTACGAGCGCTGGTAAGGTATACATCAATAACATGTATATCACATATACCTTTAACGTTGCCAGCCTTCTTGTCCGCTAAGTATTTGGGCCAGTTCCGCTTCCAGTGACCTTTTCCCTTGCAACAGAAGCACTCAGTCTCAGGCTTGGGTCCATTCTTTTTCTTCTTCCCGGCATCTGGCTTACCGGGCGCGGCAACGGCTTTGTCGTCTTTCTTGAAGTTCTTCTTAACCTTGCCCTTCTTGAAACCAGTGGTCTTGTCGGCCATCAATACTTGATGCTCTTTCTTGATTTCTACTTCTGCAGACTTGAGCATCGATTACGACTCGGGAATGGTCTTCTCCATCCCTTGCATGTTGTAATTCAGCATAAAACCTTTGTAGCTTGGTGGGAGAGATTGGAGGATTCTGTCAATTATAGCATCATCCGGAAGTTCGACTCCAAGTGAAGTCAGACGACCGTGTAACCCAGACATTTTGAGTATGTGCTCACTAACAGAACTGTTCTCCTCCATCTTATAGCTAAAGAACTTGTCGGAGAATTCATATCTCTCGACATGGGCATGAGCTTGAAAAACTAGTTTCAGCTCTTGGAACATCTCATATGCACCGTGTTGCTCAAAACGCCTTTGGAGCCCTGTTTCCAAACTGTATAACATGCCACACCTAACCAGAGAGTAGTCATCACTCCGCGTTTGCCAGACGTTCAGAATGTCCTGGGCTGCTGCAGGAGCGGGAGGGTCACCTAGCGGCGCATCAAGGACATAAGCCTTTTTAGCTGCTTCAAGGATGAGCTTCAAGTTGTGAACCCAGTCCGCATAGTTGCTACCATCATCTTTCAGCTTGTTTTTCTCTAGGAATGCGTTGAAATTGAGGTTGACATTGGCCATCTACAATATTTATAAATACAACTTTTAGACTAAGTTCAGGACAATTAAGTTCATTTAATCAAATCAAGTATGAACTACCACTTAAATCGACATCCCTCTAGTCATCTAAGTGATACATGATCCATGTTGACTAACCCGTGTCCGATCATCACGTGAGACGGACTAGTCACCATGGTGAGCAACTTCATGCTGATTGTATTCAACCATACGACTCATGTTCGACCTTTCGGTCTCTTGTATTCGAGGTCATGTCTGTACATGCTAAGCTCGTCGAGTCAACCTAGGTGTTTCGCGTGTGTAAATCTGGCTTACACCCGTTGTATGCGAACGTTAGAATCTATCACACCCGTTCATCACGTGGTGCTTCGAGACAACGATCCTTTGCAATGGTGCACACTTATGGGAATACGTTCTCGAAATTTTGAGAGGCATCATCTTATTATGCTACTGTCGTTCTAAGCAATAAGACGAAAAACATGATAAACATCACAATGCAATCATATAGTGACATGATATGGCCATTATCTTCTTTGCTCTTTCCATCTCCATCTTCATGAATCGCATGATCATCATCGTCACCGGCATGACACCATGATCTCCATCATCGTGTCTCCATGAAGTCGTCACGCCAACTACTACTATCACTACTACTATAGCTAACCGTTAGCAATGAAGTAAAAGTAGTAAGCACATGGTGTTGCATCTCATACAATAAATTAAGACAACTCCTATGGCTCCTGCCGGTTGTCATACTCATCGACATGCAAGTCATGAAACCTATTACAATAACATGATCATCTCATAGATCATACATGCAACATCACAACTTTGGCCATATCACATCACATGTCAAACCGTGCAAAAACAAGTTAGACGTCCTCTAATTGTCGTTGCAAGTTTTACGTGGCTGATTTGGGTTTCTAGAAAGAACGCTTTCTTACCTACGTGACAGCCACAACGATGATATGCCAAAGCTATTTACCCTTCATAAGGACCCTTTTCATCAAATCCAATCCGACTAGAGTAGGAGAGACAGACACTCACTAGCCACCTTTATGCACGGTGTGCATGTCTGTCGGTGGAACCAGTCTCATGTAAGCGTACATGTAATGTCAGTCCGGGCCCCTTCATCCCACAATACCGCTGGAAAATAATAAGACTAGTAGCGGCAAGCAATTGACAAATCATTGCCCACAACCTTTTGTGTTCTACTCGTGCATAGAATCTACGCATAGAAAACCTCGCTCGGATGCCACTATTGGGAAACGTAGCATAAATTCAAAAACTTTCCTACGCATATTCAGATCTTCCTGTGGAGAGACCAGCAACGAGAGAGGGGTGAGTGCATATTCATACCTTTGAAGATCGCTAAGCGGAAGCATTGCTAGAACGCGGTTGATGGAGTCGTACTCACGGCGATTCAGATCGCGGTGTGATTCCGATCTAGTGCTGAACCACGGCACCTCCGCGTTCAACACACGTGCAGCCCGGTGACGTCTCCCACGCCTTGGTCCAGCAAGGAGGAGGGAGAGGTTGGGGAAGATCTCCGGCGGCATGATGGCATGGTGTCGATGGAGAGATGAGGTCTCCCGGCAGGGCTTCGCCAAGCACCGTGGGAGAGGAGGAAGAAGGGGGGCAGGGCTGCGCCGAGGGAGATGGAAAGCTGTGTGTAAAACAGCCCCAAAAACCCCACTATATATAGGAGGAGGGGAGGGGGTGCCATCCCTAGGGTTCCCACCCTAGTTGGTGCCGCAGCCCCCCCCCCCAGAAGGGAGGTGCGGCGGCCAGGGCAGGGGGAGGGGGTGGCGCACCCCTAGGTGGGCCTTGGGCCCACCAGCGCCTAGGGTTTCCCCCCTCTCCACCTCCTGCGCCTTGGGCCTCCTTGTGGGAGGCGCACCAGCCCACTTTGGGCTGGTTTCCCTCCCTCTTTTGGCCCATGCTACCTCCTGGGGCTGGTGGACCCCCAGGCCCATTTCCGGTGGTCCCGGTACATTACCGATGACGCCCGAAACATTTCCGGTGTCCAAAACCATCCATCCTATATATAAATCTTTACCTCCGGACCATTCCAGAGCTCCTCGTCATGTCCGGGATCTCATTCGAGACTCCGAACAACTTTCGGTAACCTCGTATAACAATTCCCTATAACCCTAGCGTCATCGAACCTTAAGTGTGTAGACCCTACGGGTTCTGGAGACAAGCAGACATGACTGAGACACCTCTCCGGCCAATAACCAACAGCGGGTTCTGGATACCCATGGTGAATCCCACTTGCTCCACGATGATCTCATCGGATGAACCACGATGTCAAGTATTCAATCAATCCCGTATACAATTCCCTTTGTCTGTCGGTATAGAACTTGCCCGAGATTCGATCATCGGTATATCTATACCTTGTTCAATCTCCTTACCGGTAAGTCTCTTTAGTCGTTCCGTAGCACGTCATCATGTGACTAACTCCTTAGTCACATTGAGCTCATGATGACGTTCTACCGAGTGGGCCCAGAGATACCTCTCTGTCACGCGGAGTGACAAATCCCGATCTCGATTCGTGCCAACCCAACAGACACTTTCAGAGGTACCCGTAGTGCACCATTATAGTCACCCAGTTACGTTGTGACGTTTGATACACCCAAAGCACTCCTACGATATCCGGGAGTTGCACGATCTCACGGTCGAAGGAAAAGACACTTGACATTAGAAAAGCTTTAGCATACGAACAATACGATCTAGTGCTATGCTTAGGATTAGGTCTTGTCCATCACATCATTCTCCCAATGATGTGATCCCATTATCAATGACATCTAATGCCCATGATCAGGAAACCATGATCATCTATTGATCGACGAGCTAGCCAACTAGAGGCTTGCTAGGGACACATTGTGATCTATTTATTCACACATGTATTACTGTTTCCTGTTAATACAATTATAGCATGAACAATAGACGATTATCATGAACAAGGAAATATGATAATAACCATTTTATTATTGCCTCTAGGGCATATTTCCAACAATTTTGAGGGCATTTTTATCTGGATATTAACTTCCTTGTGGTTGGAGGATACCGCAACCGACCTCTGAGGTGTCCACAAGCTCAAGGGGCACACCATACCCCCCAGTTCATGCCCATCGAGATTGTTGGCCCCTAGGGCATCGTCTGATGTTGATTCTTTTCCCAAAAATTACATATATTCCAAAATAAACCTCCAAATTTTATCGTTTTTGGACATTGTTTGATATATATGGATCTTCTGCAAAACAGAAAGCATGCAACAAACATATACTGACACTGGTCACTAGATTAATATGTTAGTCCAAGAAAATCATATACATTGTTGCCAAAAGTATGTGAAAGTTGTAGAATTTTGGCATGAAATAGTTAAAAATTATAGATACGACGTTGACGAATTAGCTATTATTAGCACAAATGGCAAAAAAAACCAAAAAGTTAAAAATATCAACTAATAACTAAACTTACACTAAAAGGATCAACGAGTTGCATAAAACAAGAAACTGCAAGTAAATCTTTATGATGTGTGAACCTACTAATAATGCTACATCAAAGGGATTGTCATTGGTATAACAATACATTTGAACTGAGGAACATCAAACTAATCTAAAGTAACTATCGACATCATTCAGAGCACCTTCATAACATGAAGAAAAATATTATGACTTGTCCAATGTAAATAACTAGGAATGGAATTTTTACTAAAGGTACGAAGAATTGCAGGAACCCAAAAACTATAAAAATAATTAAGTGATGCACCAAACAAATAGTCTCTAATGGAGACAACTCGACAGTATGACACACATGTAGATGAGACACATGTACAACTCGATAGTACGACACATGCTCAGATGAGACACATATGTAACTCATACACATATGAATAAGTCTACACAATGGACATCATATACAGATTAAAAATTGCAAAAATGCAACAAACACAAATATTGCTAATATATAAAAGTTTCAACCCACTGCAAAAACACACAAACATTTAGCTATTAACATATAATAAAGCATATTCATGGACTAAACATAGTTTAGGTGAGACTTGGCAAGTGAGAGAGCAAATTGAAACCTATAACAACAAAATTCTAATGATATATTCTCCGATGAAGTAAAAAAAATCACACAAACTAAGATCTACAACACTACTATAACTATAGGGTCCTATTTAGAGATGTGGGCAATCTAGCTGCGGGAATCAGCCATGAAATATATGGTTAATGACATGAAAACTACACAAGACGAGCTCAAACCATGAGCACACATAAACAGGTTGCAAGAGAGCACATGAATTCCTAGGGTTTCAAAACATAGGCTAGTAGTTCATCAGAGAAGGAACAAAACAAACCTGGAAAATCTGGAGAACGAGCCACGAGGGCAAAGATCCCTGGAGAGGAGGAATGTGTTCGTGGGGTTCTACATGGAATGAGGGACTGGTCACCGGAGAGGAGGAATTACCCGGCGGGGAGGAGGAGATGCTCAATGGATAGGAGGTATTGATCCTCTAGAGAAAGATCAACACAACATGGAAACAGAGTAAGGGGCAATTTTAAAAAAACACTAATGTCGGCCACGGAGAAAGCCCTGCACACTCGCATAAAGCATGTCCGAAAAAGAATCAAGACAACTTAATAAAATATCGCACGGATCTTAAAACAGAAAATGAGCGACTAATATTCAAAGAATCAAAAGTGGGGGAATTTGAAAAGGTGCACAAGCGTCAATCCAACAAATAGATGGCTCATTTAAAGAATTACACAAACAAAAATATGTTAAGAAAATTAAAAAATACTAAACTAAATAAAACCTTCTTTGAGACTATAAAGTTTTCAAAAAAACTTATGAAAAAAAGAATCTAAAAAGAGAGGGGAAATTGGCATCTTGATATTTTTTAAATATGTAAAACTACATCATTCGAAATTGAACTCACGTAGATAACACCAAAATTGTAGGGTGACACTAAATAAATTATTGATTTGATACATATTAAATATCAATAAAAAAGTTGAGCACCCAAAAAACACCATAAAAATGTGATAGAAAAAATAAGAAAAAATCAATTAAAAGGCGGCAGATAAAATACCATTCATACTAGGTGATTCATCCAACAATAAGCATCACACAAAAACATAAAATCAACCACAACTTAGCATCCGACTAACATTAATTATGATCCAACAATACATAACTTATCATCCATTCATACATTACTTACATCCGATCATAACTTCATAGGAAGTTCATAAAAAATAACATATAACTAACATACTTTGCAACCAAGAGATTGAGCTTAGAACCACCAACGGTCATTCTCCGTATCACTATCACTTGCACTAAGATCAGAAGCATAGCGTTTGCACCTAGATAATTTGTTGAACCAGAATGGATACTGATCAACTATCATGTTCTTTGAATGTGACTAGAACAACATTGCCTTGAACAAGAGAAGCGGCTAAAATGAATTTATTGAAATTCGTCTTCTAAATCACCATCCTCCCATCTAGCTTGCAGATAGAGTATGAGGAAGGAGTAATGACATGCACACCCTCATCCGAAGATTCCAGAGTGACAAAAGCATTTATAGGCACATAAACATATATCTTCAAGATTGAAACAAAAACCTTGGGTATTTTATACAAATTAATGAAAATTAAAATACGATAAGGTTAAATTGATCTCTGACGATCCATAAAAAATGAAATAGCAAGATGAACATAAAAAGATATGCTAATCAGATACTCATGCTCCTAGAAAATTAAAAAGAAGTTGAAGTAATCAGATAACACTCAAAATTAATAACAAATCATTCAGTTCAAGTTAAACATCATGTATAAGGAAAATAAAACACATAGTAATACAGAAAACCAATTATTAGATGAACTCACTACTAGAAAATGGCCCATTTGTCCCGGTTCCACAGGCCCATTAGCCCCGGTTTTTGAACCGGGACTAAATGGTCGGGACTAAAGCCCAAAACATTTAGTCCTAGTTCGCTTATGAACCGGGACCGAATGGTCTCCACGTGGCCGCTGCGGCGAGCCCGGGCAGGAGTTTCTTTAGTCCCAGTTGGTCACACCAACCGGGACAACATGGCATCCACGCATCAGCATCTGCCCAGAGTTGGGGTTTTTGTTTTTTATGGGGTGGGGGGTTGGAGGGTTAATTTAGTGGTTTCATATTGTGTTAGCTAGCTAATAGAGAGAAGTCTCCTCTCTTTCTCCGTGATTGGTCGACGCTAGCTACTATACATATAGAGAGAACATGACGCTAGCTAATAAGAAAATGCAGGAAACCATTTAGAATACTTAACATCTTTTACAATATAACAGCTTCTACAATGGCTAACATCATCTACCTAAAATCCAGTCACAAATAGTCCACATGGTATTCTCCGTCACTAGATATGACGTGGTCAAGAAGGAATCTCGTCAATTACTCTTTAATTGCTCGTACGCCATCATCTGATAGGGGTTCATCCCGCTTCTTCCAGATCTAATTTAAAGAAGGGGGTCAATACATGCATATATATGAATAAAACTCAACACAATTGATGGTAATATATAAAATAAAATTGTGAATATTATTTACGTACTTCAAATTGTTCGTCAGACATGCCCCGCCCAGAGGTCGAAAGGCAAATGAACTCGCATACATAGAATGCACATTTTTCAGTCCCACCTACCTCGTACAAGCACTTTACGAGAATATATAGAGTTCAATCAAATTAATAAGCAAGCATGGTAATGATATATTGATGAAAGTTTGAGTCAATTAGAGATGCGCAGAACTAGCTAGCTAGTACTACTTACTGGGGGGTGCGTAAATTGCAACTCTTTGGGTATACCGCGAACCTTATTCATGAACTTCTTCCAAATCTTACCAAGCAAAGAAAATGATTACTTGATATCAGGAGATTAATGAAAGTTGCATGTCGGTATGGTACCGGTATTGAGTGAACTTACTTCTTGAGCATTGAAGTCATGTCCGCATAATCCTCGGGATCTCTACGTCTCGAGTCTAAGACACTTACTTTTCCTGCGTCAAGCTTAATGGATAGTAGAATCCAGTGGTAACTTCGCACACATATATAACTCATCAATTACATTTACTAATTAACCTCGAGTAAGCAAAACCGAGTATACAGAGAAGACAACAACACTCACCTGAAGTTGTAAGGAAAGAGTATTTCCCTTTTGTTCTGATTTACAAGCAACAAATTTAGCAACTTAACGTCGATCTCTTTGGTTTCATTTCGTATCGACAATACATTTACCGATTGTGGGTTAATGAACCCAATGTTGAAGATTCCTGTTTTTTTAATTCGACGATCTTCAATCTGCATAATATATATAGTGAGGATAATTATAGATACATGCAATGAACGAGCTGAGCTAGAGACTTAACTATAGAAGTAATACCTACAAGCAGTACGAAGTCAGGAGTTGTTTGTTGAGGGCCAGGTCATTGTATAACTGAAATAACTCCTAAAATTCAACAAGCACCACTGAAGCTCCAATGAATTCGTGATCTTTGTTCACTCTCATGAACACAGCCGTTTTCTCCCTGAAGATGTTCATGTACCACTCATGCAATTCGTGCATCCTCGGTGTTAGAGGAGGATGACTAGGTTTGACGAGAGGCTTCCCGAACATGAATTTATATTGTTCGTCATTTGTTACCTCAGCCATCTTAAAAATTACTGAATCGCTCACGTAATCACAAGGATTGGTACCGGGCAGCAACCCCGAATCATTAGCGACGACGATATCGCTAGACACCTTGAGTGGGGGGCAAGATTGCTTCTTCTATTGGCCGAGCTAGAGAATTGTTTTCCCACTTCTTCGTTTTGCTAACATTACATCACTTCTAGCCGCCAGAGCGGCGACGGAGTCTGTCTTCCGATTGAGAGAAGGAGGAGGAGGCGGCATCTTTCTTACTTGTGCAATTTTCGGCGGAGCAGCGATGATGTGTGTCTTCCGCTCTTGCGGATGAGGTGGACTGCTCCGACGTGCCTGAGGAGGAGCCAAAGGAGGAGGACTGCTCCGACGCGCTGGAGGATGAGCCGAAGAAGGAGGCGGAGTGCTCCGATGCGCCGGAGGAGGAGCTGAAAAAGGAGGTGGACTGCTCCGACGCGCCGGAGGAGGAGCCGAAGAAGGAGGTGGACTGCTCCGACGCGCTGGAGGAGGAGTCGAAGAAGGAGGCAAAGTGCTCCGACGCACTGGAGGATCAGGAGCCGAAGGAGGAGGACTGCTCCGACATGTTGGAGGAGGAGACGAAGAAGGACGCGGAGTGCTCCGATGCGTCGGAGGAGGAGCCTAAGAAGGAGGCGGACTACTCCGACGGGCCAGATGAGGATTCGAAGAAGGAGGCGGAGTGCCCTCACACACCAGAGGAGGAGCCGAAGAAGAAGGCGGAGTGCCCTCACGCGTCGGAGGAGCCGGAGTGCCCTGATCATTTGCTGGAGGAGGATGAGGAGTGCCCTGATCAGTCGGAGGAGGAGGATGAGGAGTGCCCAAATCACTCGTCGGAGGAGGAGGAGGAGGCGTCTAGTTTGGAAGAGTGATGTACTCCTTCGGCCATAGACATGTTCTCCTCAAAGCATGAACCAACTTATTATTATCATCTTCACCTGTAGGGTGGTCAAGCTCGAGCTACTCAAAATCCTTATTTACTTCATCCACCATCACAAGAGCATAACCACATGGAATCGGATGGCAGTGAAAAGTTCCGTTGGATTGAGGAGGTGCAACAATGCCGATAGCAGCCTTGAAACTAAGGTTCCGACATTTTGTCAAAAGCTCGCAAGGTTCAGACTCCGTGATAGTATCCATGGGGTAGCTAGGAGCTGTGAAGTCAGGCTGAATGAGCTCTGTGGAAGCCATGCTGCTTCTCCGCTGAGATGGCATGCTAAATTCTGGGGTAGTTTCGTGCCGCTGAGATGGTTGGTCGACAACTCGATGGCTCTCAAGTTCCTCTAGAATTTGTAGTCTTGCATTGATCTTCTGCATGTCACTCAGCTCCGCTTTCCTCTTTCTCTCTCGGCTTCTATAACCGGCTGCGCCGGGAAACCCAACCTCCCACGGAACGGAGCCTGGTGTGCCTCGTGTTCGTCCGGGGTGCTCAGCATTCCCTAGGGCCTCAGTCAGCTCATGCTTCTCTCTCTCAGGAAAGAACACACCTTCCTGCACTGCGGTGATACACTGCTGAAGCTTGTTGATGGGTGTTGTAAGTTGCTCGTCCATCCAACGACAGTCGCCTATTTCAGAGTCCAAAGTTCCCCTAACTCCGAAGAACCAATTCCTTGAACGGTCGGGCCAGTTCCATGTCCGTGGTTGGACCCCTTTAGCAATTAGGTCTTTCTCAGCTTTGTCCCACAACGGACGGCCTTTGAGGTAGCCACCTGACCCCGTGTGATGGTGATACTCCTTCTTTGCATCATTGTTCTTGTTTCTCTTTGACATTTCCTTACTCTTGTCCGATGACTTGTAGGCCACAAATGCGGGCCAGTGATCTCTAGTCTTCTCAAATGTGCCGACGAATTTTGGAGTCTTCCCTTTGTCGACATACTTTGATTTCAACTCTTTCTTCCACCTCCTGAATAGTTCTGCCATCTTCTTAAGAGCACACGCCTTGACCAATGGCTCTATAACTGGCTTATTCGGATCCTCCTCTGGCAGTAGGGTGAATTTTTCCTTCAACGCGGTCCAAAGATCATATTTGAGCCTATCGGTGACATAATCACCTTCAGGGACGTTGTTGCCCTTAGGCTTATTCCATTGCTTGATGTTGATCGGGTTGTTGTCCCTGACAATAGCTCCACACTGAGCAGAAAATGCGTCCCTGGTCCGCTTGGGTTCAATCGGTTGGCCATCGTCTGACAGTTCTGTGATCGTGAACTTTTGATCCTTACCCAACCTTCTCGTCGGGCCTCGTCTCGTTAGCAAAGTTTGGCACGATCCGGACTTTTCAATAGCTGCCTACTCCGTTCGGTCACCGGAGCCGTCATCATGGTATCCTTCCTCCGGGATTTGGTAGTCACCGAAGCCATCATGATAATGTCCTTCCTCCTCCATTATTCGATCATCGAAGCCATCATGATAATGTCCTTCCTCCGGGATTTGGTAGTCACCGAGTTCGCTGAGCAAAAAATCGACATTACTACCGTCGTCGTGGATTATATCCCCCAAAATTTCTTGTTTTTCCATGTCTCTTGGAATATCCATTGTTTATGCAAATATTTCAAAGTGGGGGAAGCCCTTTATACATAATTCCAAATATTAACATAAAAACTTAATTTGTAACTTAATATATTCTAAATATTTTTATAATTTTTATAACTTTATTTGCTATTGAAACTGAATCTAATCTAAATATTTTTATAGTTTTTATAACTTTTGCCACATTGGGGAGTTCAAAAATGTACCAGACATATTTTAATATGACTGTAATACACACACATGAATTTGCAACTAGACTACGTCTTCTCACACACATGGATTCGCAAATGGGGAGATGGAGAGATTGATGGACGTGCTACCGGTGCGTCGACGGGCAATGACGGCGGGCTTCGGAACGACGAAGGGCGACGGGTGATACGTCTCAAACATATCTATAATTTTTTATGGTTTCATGATGTTATCTTGTCAACTTTGGATGTTGTATATACCTTTTATATTTTTTTTGGGACTAAATTATTAATTCAGTGCCAAGTGCGAGTTCCTGTTTTTCTGTGTTTTTGACTCTTTTCAGATCTGATTTTGGAACGGAGTCCAAACGGAATAAAATCCCCGAAATAAAATTTTCCAGAACAGAAGAAGATCGGGGGACTTGAGGGCAAAGGCAGGAGAGCCATAGGGGGGCCACAAGCCCTATAGCCGCCACCAGGGGGTGGCGGCTACCAGGCTTGTGGCCTTCCTGGTGCTCCCCTGCCCTAGCTCTTTGGCCTATAAATTCCCTAAAATCCAGAAAAATTCAGGGCATCCACGAAAACACTTTTCCGCCACCGCAAGCTTCCATTTCCGCGAGATCTCATCTGGAGACCCTTCCCGGTGCCCTGCCGGAGGGGACTTTGGAGCTGGAGGGCTTCTTCATCAACATCATCGCACCTCCAATGCTTCATGAGTAGTTCACTTCAGACCAACAGGTTTGTAGTTAGCAGCTAGATGGCTTCTTCTCTCTCTTGGATCTTCAATACAAAGTTCTCCATCATCTTCATGGAGATCTATCCGATGTAATCCTCTTTGGCGGTGTGTTTGTCGAGATCCGATGAATTGTGGATTTGTGATCAGATTATCTATGAATTATATTTGAGTCTTTTCTGATTTCTTATATGCATGATTTGATATCCTTGTAAGTCTCTCCGAGTCTCGGGTTTTGTTTGGCCAACTAGATCTATGATTCTTGCAATGGGAGAAGTGCTTGGTTTTGGGTTCATACCGTGTGGTGACTTTTCCCAGTGACAGAAGGGGCAGCAAGGCACGCATCATTTTGTTGCCATCAAGGGTAACAAGATGGGCTTTTATCGTAGATATGAGATTGTCCATCTACATCATGTCATCTTGCTTAAGGTGTTACTCTGTCCTTTTGGACTTAGTACACTAGATGCATGCTGGATGGCGGTCGACGTGTGGAGTAATAGTAGTAGATGCAGAAAGTATCGGTCTACTTGTTTTGGATGTGATGCCTATAGATATAATCATTGCCATAGATAACGTCACGACTTTGCGCGGTTCTATCAATTGCTCAACAGTAATTCGTTCACCCACCGTCTACTTGCTTTGATGAGAGAAGCCACTAGTGAACACTACGGCCCCCGGGTCTATTCACAACTATCGTTTCCACTTTCACTTTTACTTTGCTTTGTTTCCTTTTTTGCTTTCAGTTCTCACTTTGCAAACAATCTATAAGGGATTGGCAACCCCTTCATAACATTGGGTGCAAGCTCTTTGTGTTTGTGCAGGTACTTGTGACTTGACGCAATCCTTCACTGGATCGATACCTTGGTTCTCAAAACTGAGGGAAATACTTACTGCCGCTGTGCTACATCGCCCTTTCCGCTTCGAGGGAACACCAACGCAAGGCTCCAAGGCCACGGGGGGATCCTTTGCATATTTTCCATGGAAGTCCCTAAAGGCGTAGCCGTAGCAGAAGGATTCCTGGCGCCGTTGCTAAGGAGTATCAAGACAAGAATAGTATCCCATCAACACGCTTGTTTCTGGCACCATTGGAAGGTCTTTTGTTGCAGTAGCAACGGGCAACGACGACGGAGGCGATGGGCTCGGGGGCGACGGCGATGGCAATGACGCGCGACGACGACGACAGTGATGGGCTCGGGGGCGACTGCTACCTCTTGAGCTTGCATTGGTTTTTCCCTTGAAGAGGAAAGGGTGATGCAGTACAGTAGCAGTAAGTATTTCCCTCAGTTTGAGAACCAAGGTATCAATCCAGTAGGAGTATCAAGGCAAGTCTCCAAAGTGCCTGCGCAAAAACAAGCAAACTTGCACCCAACGCTACAAAGGGGTTGTCAATCCCTTCACGGTTAACTGCAAGGTGAGATCTGAAGGTGGAAAGTGCAACAAAGTAAAAGTGTGAAGCTGAAAATATGATGTGAAGTAGACCCGGGGGCCATAGTGTTCACTAAAGGCTTCTCTCATGATAGCAAGTATTACGGTGGGTGAACGAATTACTATCGAGCAATTGATAGAACGACGCAAAGTCATGATGATATCTAAGGCAATGATCATACATATAGGCATCACATCCGAGACAAGTAGACCGATACTTTCTACATCTACTACTATTACTCCACATATCAACCGCTATCTAGCATGCATCTAGTGTATTAAGTTCATGACAAACGGAGTAACGCCTCAAACAAGATGACATGATGTAGAGGGATAAATTCATGCAATAGATATAAACCCCATCTTTTTACCCTTGATGGCAACAACATGATACGTGCCTCGCTACCCCTTCTGTCACAGGGTGAGGTCACCGCACCGTATGAACCCAAAACCAAGCACTTCTCCCATTGCAAGAATTATAGATCAAGTTGGCCACACGAAACCCACAACTCGAACAGAATTACAAGGATACGAAATCATGCATATAAGAGATCAGAGGAGACTCAAATAACATTCATAGATAATCTGATCATAAATCCACAATTCATCGGATCTCGACAAACACACCGCAAAAGAAGATTACATCGGATAGATCTCCATGAAGATCATGGAGAACTTTGTATTGAAGATCCAAGAGAGAGAAGAAGCCATCTAGCTACTAGTTATGGACCCAAAGGTCTATGGTGAACTACTCACGCATCATCGGAGAGGTAATGGTGTTGATAAAGAAGCCCTCCGTGTTCGAATCACCCCTCTGGTAGGGCACCAGAACGTGCCCCAGATGGGATCTTGCGGAGACAGAAGCTTGCGGCGGCGGAAAAGTATTTTCGTGGCTCTCTCCCATGGTTTCACATTTTTAGGGAATTTATAGGCAGAAGAACTAGGGCAGGGGAGCCACAGGGGGGCCACAAGCCTGCTAGGCCCGCCCCCTAGGTCGGGCCTGGGTGGCTTGTGACCTCCTCCGAGGTCCCCTGCCTTGGTTCTCAAGTCTCCTACGTGTCTTCTGTTATGGAAAAAATCATTCCGCAGGTTTTATTCTGTTTGGAGTCCGTTCAATATTCTCCTCTGAAAAAGGTCAATAACATGGAAAAAACAGGAACTGGCAATTGGCACTGAGTTAATAGGTTAGTCCCAAAAAAGATATAAAATAGCATATTCATGCATACAAAACATCCAAAGATGACAATATAATAGCATGGAACCATAAAAAATTATAGATACGTTGGAGACGTATCAAGCATCCCCAAGCTTAAATCTTGCTCGTCCTCGAGTAGGGAAGTGATAAAGACTGAATTTTTGATGTGGAATGCTATCTAACTTATTTGTCCTTTGCAACTTCTTTCTTATGGCATGAATGCTACCTAACTTATTTGTCCTTGCTATTGACATGAAAACAATAATACTTCAAGCAAACTAGCAAGGTAATCATGAACTTTCAAAATAACAAGGCCAAAGAAAGTTACCCCTACAAAATCATGTAGTCTGGCTATGCTCCATCATCCCCACACAACGAATTTAAATCATGCACAACCCCGGTATTGGCCAAGTAATTGTTTTCCCACTCTTACTTTCTCAAACTTTTTCAACTCTCACGCAATACATGAGCGTGAGCCATGGATATAGCACTATAGGTGGAATAGAGTGTGGTGGAGGTTGCGAGACAAAAAGGAGGAGATGGTCACATTGACTCGGCGTATTAATGAGCTATGGAGATGCCCGTCAATAGATATCAATGTGAATGAGTAGGGATTACCATGCAATGGATGCACGAGAGCTATAAGTGTGTGAAATATCAGAAGAAGAACTAGTGGGTGTGCATCCAACTTGCTTTCTCAGGAAGACCTGGGGCAATTTTGAGGAAGCCCATCATTGGAATATACAAGCCATGTTATATAATGAAAATTCCCACTAGTATATGGAAGTGTCAAACCAAGAGACTCTCTGTCATGATGAACATGGTGCTATTTCGAAGCACAAGTGTGGAAAAAGATAGTAGCATTGTCCCTTCTCTCTTTTTCTCTCATTTTTTTTGTTTGGGCTCTTTGGCCTGTTTTTTTCTCATTTTTTGGTGGGCATCTTTGGCCTCTTTTTTTTATTTCCTCACATGGGACAATGCTCTAATAATGATGATCATCACACTGTTATTTACTCACAACTCAATACTTAGAACAATGATGACTCTATAGGAAATACCTCCGGCAGTGTACCGGGATGTGCAACAATCTAGCTTAGCGTATGACATTCAAACATCTCGCTAGCTATCTTACGATCATGCAATGGCAATATGAAAGTGACAGCACATGTCATGAGATGGAACGGTGGCAGTTGCACGGCAATATATCTCGGAATGGCTATGAAAATGCCATAATAGGTAGGCATGGTGGCTCTTTTGAGGAAGGTACATAATGGGTTTGTGCACCGGTGAAAATTGCATGGCACTAGAGAGTCTAGCAATGGTGGAAGGTAAAAGTGCATCTATACCATGGACTCACATTAGTCATGAAGAACTCATATACTTATTGCGAAAGTTTTATTAGTAATCGAAACAAAGTGCTAAACGCATACTCCTAGGGGAAGGGTTGGTAGGTGTTAACCATCGCGCAATCCCGACCGCAACACAAAGGATGACAGTCAATAAATCAATTATGCTCCGACTTTCTAACATAGTGGTTCACCATACGTTCATGCTACGGGAATCACTAACTTCAACACAAGTATCTCTAGGTTCATGACACCCTACTAACATAACTCTAATATTACCAAATCCATGTCTCAAAACTAATTGAGAGGAATTAAACTTCTCTTTATAATCAATGCACAAGAATATGGAAGTTCTTATTATATCCTCTTTGGATGCCTATCATCTTTAGGACTACTTTCATAGCGCAAGCCAATTACCAAGTTACTCAAAGAGAGCACTGTCAAAAAGATATAAGTGAGGATCGAGAGTTCTTATTTCTCCAAAATATGACACCGTCGTTCTCTAAAAAGATCTAAGTGAAGCACTAGAGCGAAGTTATCTAGCTCAAAAGATATAAGTGAAGCACATGCGAGCTAAATTGCATAACTCAAAAGATATAAGTGAAGCTCAAAGAGTATTCTAGCAAATTCACGATGAGTGCATGTCTCTCTCAAAAGGTGTGCAGCAAGGATGATTGTAACACAACAAAAGAAAAGACTCCTATAATACACGACGCTCCAAGCAAAACACATATCATGTGGTGAATAAAAATATAGCGCCAAGTAACGTTACCGATGGATTGAAGACGAAAGAGGGGATGCCTTCCCGGGGCATCCCGAAGCTTAGGCTTTTTGGTGTCCTTGAATTTGGCATGGGATGCCTTTGGCATCCCCAAGCTTGAGCTCTTTCCACTCTTTATCCCATTGTCCATGTGAACATCACCCAAAACTTGAAAACTTCACAACACAAAACTTAAACAGAAACTCGTGATATCATTAGCACAAGAAAACAAACTACCAACTCTTTAGGAACTGTAGCAAACTTGATTTCTATTTATATTTGTGTTATAGATTTCTTCTTCCACATGGGTGCATGTCCCGCATCGTCATTCGGAACAGGTAGTCTGCCAGGACCCTTTCCAAAGATTACTTGTAAATCCTTGACCATATCAAGTATGTGATCACCAGTATGGAGGGCGGGCTTCTTCCTGTGATCTGTGTCACCTTTGAAATACTTTCCTTTCTTTCAACATTGATGGTTGGTCGGAAGAAATCGACGATGCCCCCTGTACACATTCTTCCTGCATTTGTCCAAATATAAATTGTCGGTGTCATCTAAACAGTGTGTGCATGCGTTGTATCCCTTGTTTTTCTGTCGTGAAAGGTTACTGAGAGAAGGCCAATCATTGATGGTTACAAACAGCAACACATGTAGGTCAAATTCCTCATGTTCGTTCTCATCCCACACACGTACACCATTTCCAGTCCATAGCTGTAAAAGTTCATCAATTAATGGCCTTAGGTACACATCAATGTCATCGCTGGGTTGCCTAGGGCCTTGGATGAGCACTGGCATCATAATGCACTTCCGCTTCATGGACAACCAACGAGGAAGGTTATATATACATAGAGACACAGGCCATGTGCTATGCTTGCTGCTCTGCTCCCCAAAAAGGATTAATGCCATCTGCACTTAAACCAAACCATACATTCCTTGGGTCACGTGTAAAGTCGCTCCACTTTCTCTCGATCTTTCTCCACTGCGACCCGTCAGCGGGTGCTGTCAACTTCCCGTCTTTCTTACGGTCTTTGATGTGCCATTGCATCAACTCGGCATGCTTTTTGTGTCTGAACAGACATTTCAACCATGGTATTATAGGAGCATACCACATCACCTTGGCAGGAACCATCTTCCCGGTGCGCTGGCCCTCAACATCAGTAAGGTCATCTCTTCTGATCTTATACCGCAATGCACCGCATACCGGGCATGCTTCAAATCCTCGTACACACCACGGTAGAGGATGTAGTCATTAGGGCATGCATGTATCTTTTGCACCTCCAATCCTAGAGGGCATAGAACCTTCTTCGCTTCGTACGTACTGTCGGGCAATTCGTTATCCTTTGGAATCTTCTTCTTCATTAATTTCAGTAGCGAACTAAATGCCTTGTTAGATACACCATTGTCTTCCTTCCATTGCAGCAATTCCAGTGTGGTACCGAGCTTTGTGTTGTCATCTTCACAATTTGGATACAACCGTTTTTTGTGATCCTCTTACATGCGATCGAACTTCAACTTCTCCCTTTCACTTTCGCATTCTCTATGTGCATCAACAATGACCCGATGCAGATCATCATCGGGCACATCGTTTGGTTCCTCTTGATCTTCAGCTTCCCCCATTGCATCATCACCATATTCAGGGGGCGGGTTGTTGTCATCATCCTCTTCTTCTATGTTGTCTTCCATCATAACCCCTCTTTCTCCGTGCTTGGTCCAAACATTATAGTGTGGCAT
Organism: Hordeum vulgare subsp. vulgare; assembly: GCF_904849725.1. Classification (NCBI taxonomy): domain Eukaryota; kingdom Viridiplantae; phylum Streptophyta; class Magnoliopsida; order Poales; family Poaceae; genus Hordeum; species Hordeum vulgare. Next base: position 343,117,885 of record NC_058522.1, on the reverse strand, counting down.
AAAACCTTTCTGAAGGAGGTGGAAGTGAAGGGTTTTATAGTCGGAGAATTCCTTCGTATTCCCACAGACAGTACATGGACAATGCATAAAACCATTCTGCTTGTTTGCCTTAGCCGCTTAGAGAAAATTATGCATGCCATTAATATACTCGGAGGTGCGTCGGTCACCGTACATCCATTGACGGTTCATCTACGTGCATTATATAATAAAGTGTCTTAAAAACTACACAAATCTTGATGAAAATGGAGCTTGGACAAGGAGCTTCTAAAGGAGAAATCTTAAGTGTGTCTCGGGCATTTCATCGAACAACTCATGTGCGTAGGAGGTGAGCTAGAGCACCACAAATTTCTCCCACGGCTGGCCGAAAAAACAGAGCATTGCACTCCTCTGCTCGCAGGGGTATATATAGTCCAACCGTTGGTTCCGGTTTGTGGTGGAACCGAGAATAAAGGACAACATGAGGTCCGAGTTCCAGTCACAAACCGGGACTACTGGTTGTTGGCCAGGAGCAAGGCACATTGGTCCCAGTTCTTGTCACGAACCGGGACCGAAGGTGACAAACGAACCAGGACAAATGTCTCACGAGGCCCGGCCGCCGCCTTGGCCTCACGAACCGGGACCTATGCCCACATGGCTCCCGGTTCGTGAGTGCACCGGGATGAATGGCATTTCATCAAGTGGACCAAATCCCTCTTTTCTACTAGTGACTAGGAAAGAACAACAAAGTAATACAAAACTTGAAGCATACTATTAACAACAAGGGCTTGCTTAATCTTATACAATCATTGATATAAAGATAGAAAACTAAATAAGTATATTGAGATTATAATAAACCAACATAAAAATCACACAAACCTAAGTAAAACTTCTCACAAGTAAAATCAGAAGAATTGAATCAAAACATGGAACAATTTTTTTAACAAGTATAGATTAGTCACGATGATATACTCGTTGGTGTTGGTGGGAGTCATTAGATGCTCAAATGGGCGATAACACATGAAACTGTCCCAAAAAAGGCGACGCTGAAAGAAGTGGGTCTCATGATAGTTTAACTCTATTGGCCGAGAGAAGGCAACAGAGCCAACATGTTGGAAATTATCATCACGCAAATTTTCATAAGATTTAGAATAAACCAAAACAAGTTGATACACATATCACAAATAAATATCAAGCATAAAACTTATATATCATGAAACAAATTTGAAAAATTCAAAAACTTACCAACACAATGAATGGGAAGCAACCTTTCTACACCCCCGTAAGGGTCCACTTTAAGACCAAGGCCACAATTGTCTGGAAAGAACAATATATGATATCCAATAAGAGCATAGTCATGAGTGAATAGAAACCATGCACTACCACAAACTTGGTATAATTGGGCCTATGCTTAAACAAATCAAGGTAAGACCTTCCTTCATAGGTTAAAAGACAAGGGTCAACCTTCTTGTACTGTAACATCCTATCAGCATCCCTCTGCTCATAAACATAATCAACTACCAAAGCTCTGACATTGTAGGGAACATAGTGCAAAAATATATAGAAATACAATAAGATAGTGAATTACCTAAAAATGCAATACTACTAGATAAATTGCACAATAACAAATTCATGAAGCTCTAGATTGAATATGAAGCAAAGAATTAAAAATATCGACCTCATATGGAACCTTGCTACTTCTTGAGCTTGTGTTGGTTTTCCCTTGAAGACGAAAGGATGATGCAGCAAAGTAGATAAGTATTTCCCTCAGTTTGTTGAGAACCAATGTATCAATCCAGTAGGAGGAACAAGCAAGGCCCCAATCTTCACACCTACACAAACGATCAAACACTTGCACCCAACGCAAAAAGGGATTGTCAATCCCTTCACGGTTATTTGCAAGGATGAGATCTGATAGAGATAGATATAAAAGATTGCTAGAATGAAAAGTAAAACAAAAGTAAATAAATGGCAGAAATATATTTTTGTTTTTTTTGGTTTATGGATCTGAAAGTATGATATGGATAATAGACCCGGGGGGGCATAGGTTTCACTAGAGGCTTCTCTCATGAAGGAAAATAATACGTTGGGTAAACAAATTACTATCGAGCAATTGATAGAAAAGCGAATAATTATGAAGATATCCAAGGCAATTATTATGCATATAGGCATCACGTCTGTGTCAAGTAGACCGAAACGATTTTGCATCTACTACTATTACTCCACACATCGACCGACTCATGCCTGCATCTAGAGTATTAAGTTCATGAAGAACAGAGTAACGCATTAGGTAAGATGACATGATGTAGAGGGATAAACTCAAGCAATATGCTGAAAACCCCATCTTTTATTCTTGATGGCAACAATGCAATACGTGCCTCGCTACCCCTACTTTGTCACTGGGTGATGACACCGCAAGATTGAACCCAAAACTAAGGACTTCTCCCATTGCAAGAATTACCAATCTAGTTGGCCAAACCAAACTAATAACTCGAAGAGACTTGCTAAGATATCAAATCATGCATATAAGAATTCAGAGAAGATTCAAATAATATTCATATATAATCTGAACATAAACCCACAATTTATCGGATCTCGACAAACACACCGCAAAAGAGTATTATGTCGGATAGATCTTCATGAAGATCATGAAGAACATGGTATTGAAGAACAAAGAGAGAGAAGAAGCCATCTAGATACTAGCTATGGACTAGTAGGTCTGTGGTGAACTACTCATGCATCATCGGAGGGGCAATGGAGTTGATGTAGATGCCCTCCGTGATTGATTCCCCCTCCGACAGATTACTAGAAAAGGCTCCCAGATTGGATCTCACGGGAACAAAGGCTCCCAGCGGTGGAAAAGTATTTTTTGTTTCTCTTT